>NC_072396.2:106210500-106823750 GCF_028885625.2 Pongo pygmaeus
AGGAACATCAGCCCACACAGACGAGAAAGAACCAGCACAAGAATTCTGGCAACTCAAAAAGCTAGTTCTTCTTACTCCAAATGACCCCACTAGTACCCTAGCAATGGTTATTAACCAGAATGAAATACTAAAATGTCAGAAATAGAGTTCTGGCATATGAATAGCAATGAAGATCACTGACATTCAGTGGAAAGTCAAAACTCAATCCAAGGAATATAAGGAACACAATAAAACAATACAGGAGATAAAAGATGAAATGGCCATTTTAAGAAAGAACCAAACTAAACTTATAGGGCTGAAAAACTCACTTCAAAAACTGTGTAATACAATCATCAGTGTTAACAGCAGAATTGACCAAGCTGAGGAAAGAATCTCAGAGCTTTAAGGCTGGTTCTCCAAAAAACTCAGTCAAGCAAAAAGAAAGAAAAAGCAATAATGAAGAATGAACAAAGCCTCCACGAAATATGGAATTATGTTAAGAGAACAAATATATAAATCATTGGTATCCATGAAAGAGAGGGAGAGAAAGCAAGCAACTTGGAAAACATATTTGAGGATATCAACCACAAAAATTTTCCCGACTTCACTAGAGAGGCCAGCATTCAAATTCAGGAAATGCAGAGAACCCCTGTGAGAGACTATACAAGATGATTATTTGCAAGACACATAGTCATCAGTTTCTCCAAGGTTGAAATAAAATAAAAAATGTTAAGGGCAGCTAGAGAGAATGGGCAGGTCATCTACAAAGGAAACCCCACCAGGCTAACAGTGGACCTTTCAGCAGAAACCCTAGAAACCAGAAGATATTAGGGGCCTATACTCAGCATTCTTAAAGGAAAGAAATTTCAACCAAGAATTTTATATCCAGCCAAACTAAGCTTCATTAGTGAAGGAGAAATAAGATCCTTTTCAAACAAGCAAATGCTAAGGGACTTTGTTACCACTAGACCTGCCTTATAAGAGGTTTTAAAGGAAATGCTAAATATGAAAAGGAAAAACAATTACCAGTCACCACAAGAACATATTTAAGTACATGGACCATTGACATTATACAGAAAAGACACAATCACTTTTCCGTAATAATCACCTAACAACATGATGGCAAGATCAAATCTGCACATATCAATATTAACCTTGAATGTAAATGGGCTAAATGCCCTAATTAAAAGGCACATAATGGCAAGTTAGATAAAGAAATAAGACTCCACAGTTTTCTGTCTTCAAGAGAACTATCTCACATGCAATGACACCCATAGACTCAAAGTAAGGGGGTGGAGAAAAATGTACCAAGCAAAGAGAAGATAGAAAAAAATCAGGGGTTGCTATTCTAATTTCAGACAAAACAGACTTTAACTTGACAACGATAAAGAAAGACAAAGAAGGGCACTAAATAATAGTAAAGAGTTCAATTCAAAAAGAAGACCTAACTATTCTAAATATATATGCACCCAACACTGGAGCATTCAGATTCATAAAGCAAGTTCTTAGAAATCTAAAAAGAGACTTAGATAACCACACAGTAAGAGTGGGAGACTTTAATACCCCACTGACAGTATTAGACAGGTCATCAAGGCAGGAAACTAACAAAGATATTTGAGACCTAAACATGACACTTGACCAAAAGGACCTAAAAAACATCTACAGAACACTCTGCCCAACAACAACAGAACATAAATTTGTCTCATCTGCACATGGCACAGACTCTTAAAATCAACCACACAATTGGCCATAAAGCAATACTCAGCAAATTTTTAAAAAACTGAAATCGGCCGGGCACGGTGGCTCATGCCTGTAATCCCAGAACTTTGGGAGGCCGAGGTGGGTGGATCATGAGGTCAGGAGATCAAGACCAACCTGGCTAACACGGCGAAACCCCGTCTCTACTAAAAATACAAAAAATTAGCCGGGCGTGGTGGCGGGTGCTTGTGGTCCCAGCTACTCGGGAGGCTGAGGCAGGAGAATGGCATTAACCCGGGAGGTGGAGCTTGCAGTGAGCTGAGATCATGCCACTGCACTCCAGTCTGGGCAACAGAGCGAGACTCTGTCTCAAAAAAAAAAAAAAAAAAAAAAAAAAAAACAACTGAAATCATACCAAACACACTCTCGAACCACATTGCAATAAAAATAGAAATCAATACTGAGAAAATTGCTCAAAACTATAAAATCATATGAAAATTAACCTTCTTCTAAATGACCTTTGGGTAAACAGTTAAAGTAAGGCAGAAATCAAGAAATTCTTTGAAACTAATGAAAACAAGATACAACATACTGTAATCTCTGTGATACTGCTAAAGCATGGTTAAGAGGAAAGTTTATAGCATTAAATGCCCACATCAAAAAGTTAGAAAGATTGCAAATTAGCAACCTGACATCACAACTAGAGAAACTATATAAACAAAAGCATACTAACCCCAAAGCTAGAAGAAGAATATAAATAACCAAAATCAGAGTGGAACTGAAGGAAATTAAGACATGAAAAAAATCATACAAAAGATCAACAAAATTAGCAGTTAGTTCTTTGAAAGAATAAATAAGACTGACAGGTTCCTAGCTAGACTAATGAAGAAAAAAGAGAGAAGATTCAAATAGTACAATCAGGAATGAGAAAGGAGACATCACCAGTTACCCCACAGAAATTTAAAAGAAAAAATCCGTCAGAGACTACTGTGAACACCTTTCTGCACACAAACTAGAAAACCTAGAAGAAATGGATAGATTTCTGGAAACATAAAACCTCCCAAAATTGAGCCAGGAAGAAACCAAATTCCTGAACAGATGAGTAACAAGTTCCAAAATTGAATTAATAATAAAAAGCCTATCAACAAGAAAAAGCCCTGGACCAGATAGATTCACAGCTGAATTCTAGCAGAAATATCAACAAGAGTTGGTACCATTCTACCAAAAGTATTCCCAAAAATTGAGATGGAGGAACTCTTCTCTAACTCATTCTATGAGGCCAGTATCATCCTGACACCAAAAACCTGGCAGAAGTACAACAAAAGAAGAAAACTTCAGGCTAATATCCTTGAAGAACATAGATACAAAAATCCCCAACACAATACTAGCAATCTGAATCCAGCAGCTTATCAAAATGCTGATCCGCCACAATCAAGTTGTTTTTATGCCTGGGATGCAAAATTGGTTCAACATATACAAATCAATATATATGATTCATCACATAAAGAGAATTAAAAACAAAACTGACATGATCATCTTGATATATGCAGAAAAGACTTTCAATGAAATTCAACAGCCCTGCATGTTAAAAACCCTCAACGAAGTAGACATCAAAAGAACATACTTCAAAATAATAACAACCATCTACGAAAACACCACAGCCATCATCATATTGAATGGGCAGAAGCTGGAAGCATTCCCTTTCAAAACCAAAACAAGGTTAGGATGCCTGCTCTCATCACTGTTATTCAACATAGTACTGGATGTCGTGTCCAGAACAATCAGGCAAGTAAAAGAAATAAAATCCATCCAAATAGGAAAAAAGGAATTCAAACTACCTGTCTTTGCAGATGAAATGATTCTACACCTAGAAAACCCCATAGGATCTGCCCAAAAGTGCCTTGATTTGATAAACAACTTCAGCAAGGTTTCAGGATACAAATCAATGTACAAGAATCAGTAGTATCCCTATACACCAACATCATCCAAGCTGAGTGCCAAATCAAGGATGCAATCCCCTTCACAATTGTCACAAAAAGAATAAAATACCCAGAAATACAGGTAAGTACTGAGGTAAAAGATCTCTACAAAGAGAATTATAAAAGACTGATCAAAGTAATCAGAGATGACACAAACAAATGGAAAAACATTCCATCCTCATGAATAGGAAGAATCAGTATTGTTAAAATGGCCATACTATCCAAAGTAATTTATAGATTCAATATTATTTCTATTAAACTAGCAACGACATTCTTCACAGAATTAGAACAATCTATTTTAAATTTTATATGAAACCAAAAAAGGCCTGAATAGCCAAAGCAGTGCTAAGCAAAAAGAACAAAGCTGCAGGTGTCATGTTACCTGATTTCAAACTATACTACAGGGCTACAGTAACCAAAATAGCATGATATTGGTACAAAAACAGACACATAGTCCAATGGAGCAGAATAGAGAGCAGAAATAATGCCATGCATCTACAACCATATGATCTTTGACAAAGTCAGCAAAAACAAGCAATGGGGAAAGGACCCCCTATTCAATAAATGGTGCTGGGATAGGTGGCTAGCCATATGCAGAAGACTGAAACTGGATCCCTTCCTTTCACCATACAAAAATCAACTCAAGACAGACTAAAGTCTTAAGTGTAAAACCTGAAAGTATAAACACCCTGGAATATAACCTAGGTAATAGCATTTTGTGCATAGGACCTGGCAAAGATTTCACAATGAAGACACCAAAAGCGATTACAACAAAACCAAAAACAGACAAATGAGACCTAATTAAACCAAACAGCTTTTGCACAGCAAAAGAAACTATCAACAGAATAAACAGACAACCTCCAGAATGAGAGAAAATTTTTGCAAACAATGCATCTGACAAAGATGTAATATCCAGAATCTATAAGGAACTTAAACATATTTCCAGGAAAAAAATCTCATTAAAAATTGGCAAAGGACATGAGCAGACACTTTCAAAAGAAGACATACAGGCAACCAAAAAGCATATGAAAAAAATTTTCAACATCACTAATCATAAGAAAAATGGAAATCAAAACCACAGTGAGATACCATCTCACATCGATCAGAATGGCTATTATTAAAAAGTTGAAAAGTAACAGATGCTGGTGAGTTTGTGGAGAAACAGGAACACTTATACACTGCTGGTGTGAATGTAAATTAGTTCAACCACTGTGGAAAGAAATTTGGCAAGTTCTCAAATAACTTAAAACAGAATTACCATTCAATTCAGCAGTCCCATTACTGAGTACATACCCAAAGGAATATAAATTATTCTACCATAAAGATACATGCAGGTGTACATTCACTGCAGCATTATTCACAATAGCAAATATATGGAACCAACCTAAATGCCTATCAATGGTAGACTGGATAAAGAAAATGTGGTACATATACACCATGGAATACTATATAGCCATAAAAAAGAATGAGATCGTGTCCTTTGCAGCAACATGGATGAAGCTGGAGGTCATTATCCTAAGTGAACTCACACAGGAACAGAAAACAAAATATCACATGTTCTCACATAAGTGCATGCTAAACATTGAGTATATACAGACGCAAATAAGGGAACAACAGACACCAGGGCCTACTTGAAGGTGGATGGTGAGGACTAAAAAATTACCTATCAGCTACTATGCTTATTACCTGGGTGATGAAATAATCTGCACACCACAACATGCAAATTACATGCAGCATGCAAATTACCCTTAAAACATACCTGTACATATACCACTGAACCTAAAATAAAAGTAATTAGAAAAAGAACAATCACTGGACCAGTTCCATTGAATTTGTAAAAGAAAACCATCACTTCATTTCACTTTATTTCATATACTTCATCATTCATTTGGTATATTTTATGTTAAATTCTCAAGAAAAATACGTGCAATTGACCCCAAAAGAAGAGGCTTTTCAGAAGAGCATTGCAAGAAGAGGCTTTTCAGAAGAGCATTGCAAAAGAACGTTGAGAGCCAGTTACATCATAGGGCTTGGATAGGTCATTTCTCCTGTGCTAACCATTTTTTATAACACCTTTCATATCTATGTGGAGGTTATTGAGATTCCATCTGGGAAAACATATGTGATAAAATTGCATATAACTAATATGCACACTCTCACACAAATAGATGTGTGTTAAACGGTGAAATATGAAAAAGGTTGTTAGATTATATCAATATTAATTTTCTGTTGATACTCTACTGTAGTTATAAAAGATGTTGCCATTGGAGGAAAACAGGTAAAAGAATAAGAGAAATCTCTATCATTCCTTATAATTACAAATAAATCTACAATTATGTAAAAAAGTTTTTAAAAATGCATCGCATTCTTGTCCAGGGAGCTAAGAAAACTCACCCAATTGTACTCTTGCTATGTTCCAGTCACTGTGCCAGTGACTTTACATAAATTACCTCTAGGATAAAAGTATCTCCTGGCTTTCCCTGAACAGTCCTAATTATTTTTACCTGTTGACCTAGGATCCCATCTAGCTTAACGTTTTCCAAAATTTGTCATTTTTAAAAATGTACTCTTATTACTGATATTTATGTTAAAATAAGCCAGAATGGGTTTAGGAAACCTTTAGTTCTTAGGGCTGCTGTGACAAATAACAATTTTGTTAGCTTAAGATGATACACGTTAATTCTCTTACAGTTGTGGAAGTCCAAAGTCCAAAATTAGTTTTACTGGACTGAAGTAAAGATATTGGCAGAGCTTTGCTTCCTCTGGAGGTTCTAAAGGAGACTATTTTCTTACATTTCCATCATCAGGAGTTTGCATTCCTTGCCTTTCTTGCTTGGCTCATGGCCTTTTCCTTCATCTTCTAAGTCTGTAGTGTAGAATCTTGTTTCAGTTTTCACATTGCCTTCTTCTTCCGTAGTAAAATCTCTCTCTGTTTCCCTTTTATAAGAATACTTGTTATTACATTTAGGGTCTTCCTGGATAATCCTTGGTAATCTTCCTATCTCAAGATCCTTAATGACATTTGCAAAGTCCCCTTTTGCCATATAAGGTAAAATTCACAGGTTCCAGGCATTAAGACCTGGATATCTTTGAAGGCAATTATTAAGCCTACCACACATCTCCACTTTTTACTTCCATTTTTGCATTGTTTTTGTCTGGTAGTGTGTGAGACATCCTTGTCTTGTTCTGGTTCTCAAAGGGAATGCTTCCAGCTTCTGCCCATTCAGTATAATGTTGGCTGTGGATTTGTTACATACGGCTCTTGTTATTTTGAGGTACATTCCTTCAATACCTAGTTTATGGAGAGTTTTTAACATGAAGGGATGTTGAATTTTATCCATAGCCTTTTCTGCATCTATTGAGATGATCATGTGGCTTTTGTCTTTAGTTCTGTTTATGTGATGAATCACACTTATTGATTTGTGTATATTGAGGCAAACTTGCATCCTGGAGATGGATCCTACTTGATCATGGTGGATACATTTTTTGACATGCTACTATATTCAGTTTGCCACTATTTTGTTGAGGATTTTTGCATCCATGTTAATTAAGGATATTGGCCTGAAGTTTCCTTTTTGTGTGTGTGTCTCTGCCAGGTGTTGGTATCACTTAGTGATTTTATAATGTTAATATATGTCTATATTTATTTTACTGATGCGAATGATACTTTTATTCTGCAATAAGAAACAAAAGGTCTCTAGTGAATGGTATGTTCAGTAATGGTTACTTTTCTAAGAAAGTGGATAACAAACATTTAACTTAAAATATGTTTAATCAACATATACTATGCATCAAGAGAACTGTCATTATATCTTCTTCCAAAGGTAGTAATTACTTGAGGAACAATGTGTCAATTTATTACATGCAAATGCAAAAGTTGTGTTGACTTCTCATTCTGTGAACAGATCTTTTAATTTAGATAAAATGGCATTTCTTCAAATTTAATGATACTAATTTTGAATTCCATATTTTTGTGTATGTGTTTTAAAAGAGGAGAAATAGTTGTTAATACTTTGGCTCCATTAGCAAAATAACAGCAAATAGTTACTGAAGACAGCTTAAAATCACTATAATTAGATGATTAAAACAGAAAATCAGTTCTTTTCAACTGATTTGATATTATTTTCATCAAATTCTTGAATAATTATAATAACTTTATGAAAGTTTATACTGATGAAATTGAAACACCTAGCCTCGATAATTCAGGAAAAAAATTCAACATTGAGGACAGAATTATTGGTGATGTGGTGATAATGACGAATACACATATTGATAGAGCAAAATATTGTAGGAAGATCAAGGTTTTACTAAATGAAGAAAGATGTGTAGCAGAAGTATAATCAGAATTGCTTATGTAACACACATAATTCATAATCGTGTAATCATGATAAGGTATTTTGCAAATCAAAATAAAAATAGTTGTTGCCCAGATATACACAAGACATACACCCACATATGTACACACATATACATCTATACATATATGTGTGTATAAATAACCATATGTGTATATATACACATATGTACACACATATACATCTATACATATATGTGTGTATAAATAACCATATGTGTATATATACATATACATGTCACTACACTGTAGAAGCTAAAATATTGTTGATTTTTAGTTTTTGTGGGTGGTGGCTTCACGAATGTGAAAGAAAAGGAAAAAAAAAGACAAAGGATGGGAAGGGGAGGAAATAATAAGACAGGAAAGAAAAGGGAAGGAAGAGGGACAAACAGGGATTGATGATAAGGGTGTGTTGTAAACCAAGGACTATGATGAATTTGTGCATCTGAAACTCATCTTTAAAATGTTTTAATGCTTTCTTTTCTACCTGTCTGACATTCTCTCTCTATGAAAACTGATCAAATGTTGGAAGGTAAGTTTCAAGTGTGGAGAGAGGCCAAGGGAGATGGCAAGAAGGAAGTTGGTGAAATCAATTTGGGGTACACGGGCTTTGGGGTCCGTCAGGGACACTCAGGTGGTGATGTCCAATAGACAGTTGGCAAAGCTGATATGAGACACGGAGAAGGGAACAGCCTGGAGATGTAGATCTGGGAGTCATCGGTGTTTACTGGAAATGAATGAGATCACACAGGGAGAAACAACTTGAGGACTGAGGAGAGAGGAGGCCCAGGACACAACCCCAGGAACACTGCCACTCAAGGTGGCAGCTCAGCTTCCTGGCAGGCACCACTTTCCCCCGGGCTCTGGAGTCAGGCAGAGCCGATATTGAAAGTGGGCTGTGGAGTTCTGGGGCTGAGCGCTCTTGGCAAAGTCCGGTACCCTCACTGATCAGCTGTCACACCTGGCGATAATGGGCATCAGAGAGAGATGCCTTGCGAGGATGCTGTGAGCTGCGTCAGGTAAAGCACCTGGGGTCAGAAAGCCACCTCTCCTCTACTCCGCGACCCCGTTTTGCTACACAAACGCACCGAGACTCCGACCGTCCCCAGCCTTCGGTCCCTCAGGGATAGAAGGTGAGGTATGTCAGGCAAGGGGGGGGCCGAGCTCCAAGGTGAGGTGTGTCAGGCAAGAGCGGGGGCCGAGCTCCGGTGACGCGGTGCTCACGTGACCCGCCCGGCGCCTACGTGGGCACCAGCCCCCGCGCCCGCCCGCCAGCCCGCCCAGCTGTCGGGTCCCGGCGCCCGCGCAGAATCAGCTGTCTGAGCTGCCCAGGCGGCGGGGGAGCAGCGAGCGGGCTTCCGCGAGCCGGAGAAGGCACAGGCCTGTCCTGGGTCCCCGCAGGTCAGTGTGAAGGCGGGCGCTGCCGGCGGACCCTGGGACAGGGATGGAGGGGGCTGGCAGTAGGATTGGGGAGGGGGCGGAGAAGGGTTCCGTTAGATTGGTGAGGAGGGGGATGCGGAGTCGGCGGGGGCGGGGGCAGCGGAGGGAGAACCCCCGAAGCAAGCCTGGCTCACCTTTTCGACGCCCCCTTGCACTGAGTCCTCCATCCATTTTAGTGCTGGTAATGGGGGGTGGGGGTAGCGACCCCGCAGTGCGACAGTGAAACGTAGACATATTCTGGAAATAACCCCTTCTCACAATCTACGCCCATGGAAACACTTGATCTCCGCAAAAATGAGGTGGCGCTGGGGCAGGTTGCCTCCGGGGGAGGGGGACACAGAGACAAACGCAGTTTGGAAAGCATCCTGGTTTGGTGCCCGAGGCCTGGAAAGAAATGGCGGCTGGGGTGCGGGGGAGGTAGGGGAGGAAAACGGTGGGTGAACAGGGCCTGGACTCAGGAAAGGGAACCGAGTCCCTGTGAGCCCGCTAAACGCGCAGCCCCTGCCCCTGTCTCCTGTCTGTCCGCAGGTCTGTGCGTCTGTTGTTCCCAGCGCTCTGAGAGGCCTGAAAAGGAGGAGCAACCTGTCCAGAATCCCCGCAGGTCCGTGAAAGCAGGGGGCGGCATGGACAGGGGCCCACAAGGCTTGAGAGTGTGAAGGGCACAGTCAGGGCCGAATTGGGGCCCCTGCCCATCCCCTTACCCACATGAACACACACCTTACCAGGCTGAACCAGTGCAGAGAAAGTGGCAGAGCCTGCCAGGTAATGGCTGGCTCACGTGTGTGGGAGGAGTGGCGGGCTACGTGGTGGGCAGAAGGCCCTCTTGGAGGCCCGGCCAGCTTAGGGGAACCTTCACCAGGGGTGAGATGCAAGTACTATCCAGACCTGCATTCCACCCCATGCCCTCAGTCTCCCATGTCTCCTCTTTGTCTCCTCTTCCCTCCACCCGCATCCCCCAGGAAAGGAAAAGGAGGGGAAATCTCGAAATGGAAAAACTCTTCAATGAAAATGAAGGAATGCCTTCGAACCAAGGAAAGATAGAAAATGAAGAACAGCCACCGGACGAGGGAAAGCCAGAAGTAGCTTGTACTCTGGAAGACAAGAAGTTAGAAAACGAGGGAAAGACAGAAAACAAGGGCAAGAGAGATGAGGAACCGTTAAAGGATAAAGAAAAGCCAGAGAGTGCGGGAAAGGCAAAAGGAGAAGGAAAGTCAGAGAGGAAGGGAAAGTCACAGATGGAGGGAGGATCAGAGAGAGAGGGAAAGCCAGAGAGAGGGGGAAGGGCAGAGGGTGAAGGAGAGCCAGACAGTGAAAGAGAGCCAGAGAGTGAGGGAGAGCCAGAAAGTGAAACAAGGGCTGCAGGAAAGCGCCCAGCTGAGGATGATATACCCAGGAAAGCCAAAAGAAAAACCAACAAGGGGCTGGCTCAGTACCTCAAGCAATATAAGGAAGCCATACATGATATGAATTTCAGCAATGAGGACATGATAAGAGAATTTGACAACATGGCTAGGGTGGAGGATAAAAGGAGAAAAAGCAAACAGAAATTGGGGGCGTTTTTGTGGATGCAAAGAAATTTACAGGACCCCTTCTATCCTAGGGGTCCAAGGGAATTCAGGGGTGGCTGCAGGGCCCCACGAAGGGACACTGAAGACATTCCTTATGTGTAGTGTCCCTGGCAGGCATTTGTCAGGCCATATGTTTTAACCTTATGGTAATACTTTGCTTTAGTCATTCCTCCTGCTACCAGTAGCCTTTTGACCCACCTGCCAGTGTTTGCTTGCTCTATGTTTCAGTAGCAGATTTTCACACATGTGCATTGCAGAGACGTCATGATTCGTGGAAAAATAAAGCAGCTTCTAATATCATCTACAGAATCTGTCTGTTTTTGTTAAATACATGAAAGGTTAACAGTGGTTTTCTGAGTTGTGAGCTAGCAGGTGATTTCATTTCTTTGTTTTCTTTCTTTCTACTAATCTTTCTTTTCCCAGAGAACACAAATTACTTTTCTCACAAAAATAATAAAATATTTAAAAAGATCAGAACAGTATGTAAAAAGCAAAGAGAATAACTGTCCAGTGAACTTATGAAGTTCAGTAGAGACACTTAAAGTTCTTGTTGTCAGAACTTAAAATGATAGGTAAAATTCACATTACCTACCTGTGGGACTCATCTGGAGAAGTCAGTCTGGGGTTATTACAGATCCACTGCTCTAACGGACAGTCTTGTCATTTGTCAAATGGAGATAATACCTTGCTTTTCAGAACTGCTAAGTGGGTTGGACGAGGTAGAGAATATATTTGTTGGGTTGGCATCTACCTTCTCCCCTGCTCTAGCAGAAAAAAATACCCCCTCAGACACTTGGAAGTGGGCTAGGGTAAATCTTACCTGTATCCAGGAATAAGTCTAGGAAACTGAAAGGTGGGTGTCATCCTCTCTTAGACAATGTCATGCCCACTGGGCACTGTGCTCCTTCTCATAAATCTTGCACCCTCCTAAAGCTCCCATTGATACCGATGGGCTGAAGTTCTCAAGGTAACAAGGTCCAGCTGATTTCCCTGGAGTCCCCAGTGAGCCAAGCCTACTGACCCCATTCCACAACAACTATGAAAATGTGGATAAAGTCCCTTTCCTCACTTTAGAGTTATACTCGCCCAATAGGGTAACACCTCAGTGATGCTTCAGCCCTTGGGGGATTTCAGATTTTTAGTAAAACAATTATTTCTATGCTTGTTGGTTTGTAAGTGTTTGCATACAGCCATCTCTCCACCAAATTCAGAGATAGAGGCTGGGGTAAAATTTGAGTGGCATACACTCATCTGTTCTCATCTGTCAGTGACTTGTATGCTTGACTCATCTTTCCTTAGAGTAAATGCTCTTCTAGGAAAGTCCTTCCAGGTCCCACCTTACCAGTTTAACACCCCTACCCACATTTGTAATTTTTAGAGCAATGCTACTCAAATGGTGGTTCATGGACTAGCTGCATCAGCATCAACTGAAAGATAGTTAGAAATGTAGAATGTCACATCCTCACCCCACACCTACTGAATAAGAATCTTTTCTAGTTTTAACAAGATCTGCAGGTGATTCCTATACACCTTAAAGTTTGAGAAGCAAGGTTAATGAGGAAATTCTTAGCCTCCCCAATTCCACCTTCTCATGATATATGTGCCTAGAAGGATAAATACATGTGCTTCATAGGATGCACATCACAGATTTTTAAATAGACCTGTGTTTGTCAAACTGAAGTTTCACCTTCCTATATTTGCAGAGTTTAAAACAAATTCAGCAGGTCAAGACCTGCAATATTTTTAAATGAAATAGGATATAGTAGATTCAACCAGAACCAGATAGTAAACATCAGATTATATGGCAGGTAGGTAGGATTAATATTATTTTCTGAAATGTGTATTTCAGTTATGTATATTTGAACAATATGTTTCTGACTGTGGGGTGAGGTTTTTTAAAACTGAGGAACATTGGACTTTGCTTGTCAAAGCACAACCTGTTCTTTATCCTGGTACCCCTAATACCTAGCACAGTGCCTGATAAGTAATAGGTTCTTGATGAATTTGTAAATAATAATACCTGAGTCAAGAATTCTTGTCCAAGATCATTCCCTGTCTACATAAATAACTGTGGACTCTATATCTCTAGCAGCATTTACTTGCAATTCCAAAAGAAACACCATGGAGAAGGGTTTGTACCATGAATTTAACCTTATCTCATTTATTAATGCATTTTTAAAGTGTCCTAGTTTGTCACATGTCAGAATCACCATAAGACTTCATAAAAAATGTGAACTTATAATCCCCATGTCAGATCCACTAGGTGGAGCTCTATAATTTCCATCTTAAACAGGCTGCCTGGGTGATTCTGATTCATAATAAAGGCTAATCACCACTGATTTATATATTCATTATGATCTCTATCGTATTAACTGTAAACCATAAGGTAAGCAGAAAAAAAGAATTACAGTGTCTCTTTTTCGGTGGGGAAGGTGAAGTCTTTTCTAAGTTCTAAAACAAAGGTTAAAAGTAAAAATCCATAAAGTCAAGGTTTAATATATTTATTGCATAGAACCCGAAAGTATCTTTAGAGCAAACCACACTTATAAACAAAGGCAAAGTCAAAGCATATCATAGTATAGTGTATTTCCTCCTCCAGATGCCATGATAACTGTGGCAGCTGAATAGTTCCACTGCTAAAGAAGACTCTTGGGACCCCAAATGGTCATGATTGCAAATCTACAGTTTGTTGGAGAAAAAAATGGATGCAACATAGCAACAGCATTAGGGAGAAACATCATAGTCAAAAGCTGTCTAATAGTAAGGGATCTGGAGTGGCCAGGTATGAGCTTTGATTATCTTCCCTCTTTATAACAGCCCTGGCAGGTTGCACTTCTCTTTTCAGATAAGGAACCATTAATGTATGCATAGAATACTTTGAAACCAGAGAACGCAAAATAGAGTCTCAGTCAAGGTTTCTGGTACATTGCTGGTTATGTAAGCATATTCTTGCTATGTAGCCAGTCTCAACTGCAGAGCCCTTGGCAATGAGGTTCACTGAGACTAGATTTAAATGATCAATCTCACTGTTATCAATAAAGCTAACAGGCTGGTAAAAATCATCCCAAATTCCTCAGACCCATGATTATCAAACAGCACTCTTAATCAATATGTTTTGTGCCTTTACCATGGGTCAATGCCATGCAGGCACATTTCTTATTTTGATAAAAGCTCAGGCAAATCTCAGCCCTGCTGGAGTTCACTTTCACAAAATAATATGCTTTTCATCCTCCTCCTTATGATATGCAGAAAGCTGCAGGCACAATTCCTAATGAGTACTATTAACATGGCCCTCACTAATTTGTGGATATCTCCCCATCTTCCCATCCCAATTCACTCTACATTCTTCTTTACCCTGCTCTGTCTCCCAAAGTACTCTGACCTATATCGACCACATCAAAGGGCTCCCTCATCCTCTGGGAGCCAGCAGTGGTGAGTGCAGCCAAGAAATTTGTTTCCCAACTTGTTCCCTGCAGTGTTGTCAGATGCTGGTGGAGTCCCTTCTCCCAAGGTTCGTAGAAGGTGGCCTTCTCCACATAGGCTCTGCACCTCCAACTTTTAGTTACCTCTCTTTGCCTCTGTCCCTCAGGCCTACCTCTGGTAATCTCACCTTTAGTAGCCATGGTGTATTGCACTACTCATTTTGGTTCTCTAATACCCTTCCCATCCCTTTGTCTATTCTCCTTTATTAAGAACTGCCCTCAAATTTTCCACTGCAAACGTACCCCCTATTTCCTGCAATGCACTTTTCAGGTACAGCAACAGATACAGGAAGGATAAGATACAGGAATTGGGTTCCTTGTAAATTTGAGGGAAAAATATAACCTACTGACCATAGGGTTGAGAACAGTAGGGGGAAGATGTTAGGAGAGGTTCACAGGTACATGGTATGTAGTAGTATGATGATAACTCATACACCACTGGTGGCATGGAATGAAGTGCGAGTGGAATCCAAAGGTTTGAGAAATCAAGTGGTTATGTTACTTAAGTACTAAAACAAAAATAATTACCAAGAAGTTTCTGGAGTTATCTGTGTTCATCTGACAACCCTAGAGAGTATGCATAGAAAAAAGAGGACATTGGAAGCTACAAAAATACAGCAGAGAACATATGTACAGCACCAGAAAGCCTCTAAGGCAGTGTTGAAGGAGTCCCTCATCTTAGCGTAGATATAGCTGTGAACCAAGGCTAGGTCCTCATGGTGTTGTGGTTCTGCTGCCAATTAAATGTTCTAAATGCAGTTGCTTTTACAATAAAGTAAGGACACTAGTACAGAAGGAATACAACTGTGATATATGGGATAGGGACATTTGTGCAGACGTACTCTGAGGCATTAAGAAATGCATTTGTGAGAGGGTCAAGAGCATCTTTGAAGATTTCTGTGGGCCTGTGCTTTGTAGGCTGGAGATGATGGTGGAGAATGCTACAGTAGAATTGTCCTACCTCGTCTTAATATGAATTATGGAATCCCAGAGCGGTGGAAGCAGGTGACAGGGCTTAATTATCTGAGACAAGGTGAGTGGAACTACCACAATAAGCCACAGGAATTGAATGGTAATTAGTGAGTTTTTGGCCCACAGGGATTTGTGGTGATAGCTAATCAGAGCATTCTTTAAAATGAAATAATTGGGCAGCCTATTGGATGCTGCTTGACATATTCAGGCAGAAAAAAATTTCTAGGTCTGCAAGAAAGTCTAACTCAAACAGGGACAATTTGATTTCCTCTTTTCCTAATTGAATACCCTTGATTTCCTTCTCCTGCCTAATTGCCCTGGCCAGAACTTCCAACACTATGTTGAATAGAAGTGGTGAGAGAGGGCATCCCTGTCTTGTGCCAGTTTTCAAAGGGAATGCTTCCAGTTTTTGCCCATTCAGTATGATATTGGCTGTGGGTTTGTCATAAATAGCTCTTATTATTTTGAGATACATCCCATCAATTCCTAATTTATTGAGAGTTTTTAGCATGAAGGGTTGTTGAATTTTGTCAAAGGCCTTTTCTGCATCTATTGAGATAATCATGTGGTTTTTGTCTTTGGTTCTGTTTATATGCTGGATTACATTTATTGATTTGCGTATATTGAACCAGCCTTGCATCCCAGGGATGAAGCCCACTTGATCATGGTGGATAAGGTTTTTGATGTGCTGCTGGATTCTGTTTGCCAGTATTTTATTGAGGATTTTTGCATCAATGTTTATCAAGGATATTGGTCTAAAATTCTCTTTTTTTGTTGTGTCTCTGCCAGGCTTTGGTATCAGGATGATGCTGGCCTCATAAAATGAGTTAGGGAGGATTCCCTCTTTTTCTATTGATTGGAATAGTTTCAGAAGGAATGGTACCAGCTCCTCCTTGTACCTCTGGTAGAATTCGGCTGTGAATCCATCTGGACCTGGACTTTTTTTGGTTGGTAAGCTATTGATTATTGCCACAATTTCAGCTCCTGTTATTGGTCTATTCAGAGATTCAACTTCTTCCTGGTTTAGTCTTGGGAGGGTGTATGTGTTGAGGAATTTATCCATTTCTTCTAGATTTTCTAGTTTATTTGCATAGAGGTGTTTGTAATATTCTCTGATGGTAGTTTGTATTTCTGTGGGATCGGTGGTGATATCCCCTTTATCATTTTTTATTGCATCTATTTGATTCTTCTCTCTTTTTTTCTTTATTAATCTTGCTAGCGGTCTATCAATTTTGTTGATCCTTTCAAAAAACCAGCTCCTGGATTCATTGATTTTTTGAAGGGTTTTTTGTGTCTCTATTTCCTTCAGTTCTGCTCTGATTTTAGTTATTTCTTGCCTTCTGCTAGCTTTTGAATGTGTTTGCTCTTGATAGTATATCTAGAAAACCCCATTGTCTCAGCCCAAAATCTCCTTAAGCTGATAAGCAACTTCAGCAAAGTCTCAGGATACAAAATCAATGTGCAAAAATCACAAGCATTCTTATACATCAATAACAGACAAACAGAGAGCCAAATCATGAGTGAACTCCCATTCACAATTGCTTCAAAGAGAATAAAATACCTAGGAATCCAACTTACAAGGGATGTGAAAGACCTCTTCAAGGAGAACTACAAACCACTGCTCAAGGAAATAAAAGAGGATACAAACAAATGGAAGAACATTCCATGCTCATGGGTAGGAAGAATCAATATCATGAAAATGGCCATCCTTCCCAAGGTAATTTACAGATTCAATGCCATCCCCATCAAGCTACCAATGACTTTCTTCACAGAATTGGAAAAAACTACTTTAAAGTTCATATGGAACCAAAAAAGAGCCCGCATTGCCAAGTCAATCCTAAGCCAAAAGAACAAAGCTGGAGGCATCACACTACCTGACTTCAAACTATACTACAAGGCTACAGTAACCAAAACAGCATGGTACTGGTACCAAAACAGAGATATAGATCAATGGAACAGAACAGAGCCGTCAGAAACAATGCCACACATCTACAAGTATCTGATCTTTGACAAACCTGACAAAAACAAGAAATGGGGAAAGGATTCCCTATTTAATAAATGGTGCTGGGAAAACTGGCTAGCCATACATAGAAAGCTGAAACTGGATCCCTTCCTTACACCTTATACAAAAATCAATTCAAGATGGATTAAAGACTTAAATGTTAGACCTAAAACCATAAAAACCCTAGAAGAAAACCTAGGCATTACCATTCAGGACATAGGCATGGGCAAGGACTTCATGTCTAAAACACCAAAAGCAATGGCAACAAAAGCCAAAATTGACAAATGGGATCTAATTAAACTAAAGAGCTTCTGCACAGCAAAAGAAACTACCATCAGAGTGAACAGGCAACCTACAAAATGGGAGAAAATTTTCGCAACCTACTCATCTGACAAAGGGCTAATATCCAGAATCTACAATGAACTCCAACAAATTTACAAGAAAAAAACAAACAACCCCATCAAAAAGCGGGCGAAGGACATGAACAGACACTTCTCAAAAGAAGACATTTATGCAGCCAAAAAACACATGAAAAAATGCTCACCATCACTGGCCATCAGAGAAATGCAAATCAAAACCACAATGAGATACCATCTCACACCAGTTAGAATGGCAATCATTAAAAAGTCAGGAAACAACAGGTGCTGGAGAGGATGTGGAGAAATAGGAACACTTTTACACTGTTGGTGGGACTGTAAACTAGTTCAACCCTTGTGGAAGTCGATGTGGCGATTCCTCAGGGATCTAGAACTAGAAATTCCATTCGACCCAGCTATCCCATTACTGGGTATATACCCAAAGGACTATAAATCATGCTGCTATAAAGACACATGCACACGTATGTTTATTGCGGCATTATTCACAATAGCAAAGACTTGGAACCAACCCAAATGTCCAACAATGATAGACTGGATTAAGAAAATGTGGCACATATACACCATGGAATACTATGCAGCCATAAAAAATGATGAGTTCACGTCCTTTGTAGGGACATGGATGAAATTGGAAATCATCATTCTCAGTAAACTATCGCAAGAACAAAAAACCAAACACCGCATATTGTCACTCATAGGTGGGAATTGAACAATGAGAACACATGGACACAGGAAGGGGAACATCACACTCTGGGGACTGTTGTGGGGTGGGGGGAGGGGGGAGGGATAGCATTGGGAGATATACCTAATGCTAGATGACGAGTTGGTGGGTGCAGCGCACCAGCATGGCACATGTATACATATGTAACTTACCTGCACATTGCGCACATGTACCATAAAACCTAAAGTATTATAATAATAATAATAATAATAAAAGAAAAAAAAAAAAAAAAAAAAAAGAAAGTCTAACTCAAGATGCCGTAGCATGTTTTCTAAACTTCTTACGCAACTGAGGGGAAGGAAGGGTACCTCCAAGGTATGATCTTGCAGCCACTGGTGTATACTGTGACTCTTACATCAAACCTTTCCCAGTGGGACCTACAGACACTTTTCAGAGTGACTTTGCACTAAGGAAAATAAAATACCAAAATCTTCTGGGAGTTATTAGCTAAAGGCTCAGGATTGAGGCTAATTTCTGGAGACCTCAAACTGTATCATAACAAATAATCAGATTGGGGAGCCTGTGAGATGCTTTGTAGAGGAAATAAGCCAATAACTGCTCTATATTTGGAAAGTAACTCCTGGGTGCTGGCTGGTACCCAACATCTGACTATGTTATTCCAAGTAACTATGCACCTAGAAATGTTATCATGAACTAGCCACTGTTTAATTCATCGAACCACATAACTAGAAATGCACAGCAGAATTCTGTTTTAAGATGAGAATTATACATAACTGACTGAATTTAAACATAACTAAAAGGCACAAGAAAACTACATAAGCAAGAAGTTCAGACTCTCAAGGTACTGTCTCCTACTGCTTGGCCACCTCCCTATCAACCCACATTTGTGGCCTAATGGAACTTTCCCTGTAACTAGAGAATAGAAAAGTATAGGTCTGTTTTATAGATGAATGTGCATGGCATGCTGGAACCCACTGGAAGAGAAAGGCTGCTGTACTACAATCTCACTCAGGAAAGACAGCAGCAGAGGGAAATCTTACTAATGGGCAGAAATTTCAATGACATAAATTTGCTCACTTGGCATGGAAAGAGAGACAGCCTGATTCATGAGCAATAGCACGTGAGTTGGCTGGCTTTTCAGGGACTTGGAAAGAACAAACTTGGAAAACTAGTGATGAGGAGGTTTAGTGGAGAAGTATGTTCATGAACTGTTCACAAGGTAAACAGAGTGCCAAAATATTTGTTTCTCAATTAAATCATCACCAGAGGGCATCTATTATGGAAGAAGTTCTTAATAATTAGGAGGACAAAAAAAATAACGTTTTTAGAAATGGTAGATCACCTTGTTTCAGAGCAAACCCTTCCATGAAGAACTACTGGAAAAGCCGAACAGAAAACAAACAATCTGTTTGAAGACACTGGGGAGAAAACAAAGCACTGAAGACTTGTGTGACCAAAATTTTAAAGAGAAAATAATTCCACAGACATGAAACCTAGACTTGGTAGAACTTTTTTGCTTTGAGACATTTGTTGATAGGAAAGTTAAGGATATTAGGCTGAGAAGCAGTGAAGTTTTCAGCAGTTTTAAAAGGCTGGGACACAGAAATTGAAGTTCAGGTTCCAAGGGAGGAAGGGTCCTGGTATACGTCCTTGAATTTCAGTTGGTACCAGGTAACGTTATGCTCTAGAAATAAAGGTAAATGGAAAATAAACCTGTTTTCACAATATCTAAAGCCTAGCTTTAAATAAGGTCAGTCCCAACTTGAATTAAGATGAACTGTTTCTGTCCTAACTGGGGACCTCAGACCTACAGTATGTTGACTTAAAAATGACAAAATTTGTAAATTTAGAAAGGAGATTTTATTTTGTATAAAGAGTTACAGCCTTCAAGGTGGTCATTCTGACAGTCTGGGAAGCATAGCCTCTGGCAGAACCCGGAAACAGGCACTTCGAGGGAGAAAGGGGTAAGACAGGAATTTATGCTGGATAGGTTGGCTAAGCATACATATTCAACAGGTTATAGGAGGAGATATGAATGTAATTCAGTGAGTCCTAATGCATGTCTATTGAATGAACATCCATGTTATATATGAACCCCGTTCATGTTGGGGTGGAAACTTAACATTTAAATGTATTACAATTAGTCTCTGTAAGTCAAAAGGTAAAGCAGGGACATGAAGGCACTCAAGTTCTGGCCTCTGTAAACTGGCCTAGAACCAGTCCATGGTCAGTGGTCTTCTTATCAGGAGACCACTGAGAAAGTTACTGAAATCAGTCTCTTGTCCAATCAAAGCTGTAGTTATGGCTTGTGGAACAGGGAGTCAGTTACTCTGTGTCTGGTAGTGAGCTACAATTGTTTTAATATTGCTTATCTGAAGGCCAGTGTTTGTGTAGCTGTTAGACAAAAAGAAAAATCTTGTAGCCGTTAAAACATAGTTTATTCTTTAAGTCCAGACATGAATGACTTAACCCTTACCTGCCATGGCCTTAGGTCCTGTTTATAATTTTGTATCTTATTGCCACAAAGAGTCCATTCTATTAGCATTAATGATATATATTTTTACATTAATGATGGTCAGTTGTTTTGTCTAAATTGTAAAAGGGAGGGGGTATAATGAGGCGTGTCTGACCTAGCATCCTCTCACAGCCAGGAACTCAGTTTTTAAGGTTTCTCTGGAGTCCCCTTGGCCAAGAAGTGGTCTGTTCAGTCGGTGGGGGGCTTGAGATTTTATTTTTAGTTTACAATACAAGAAACTAAATTTTGCCAAGAGGACTTAGCTTGGTAACACATTATTTTTTGTCAAGATCCCCAGATACGAACTCAGTTTAGCTGACACCTTGATTTTAGCTTTGTGAGACACTGATTAAGGAATTCAGCTGTGAATTCCAAAGTTCTGACCTATAGAACTGTCAGATAATAAGTAGGTGTTATTTTAAGCTGCTACATTTGAAGTGATGTGTCACACAGTAACAGAATATTAATAAAAATTTTGGTACTGAAAGTAGTGAATGCCTAAATATATGAGAGTGGCTGGGGAAACCGGCAGTTGATGGAGGCTGGGAGAATTTTGAGGAACACGATGATGTTTATCCAACTGTCAGTAAAAACATATACCTTAAAGATTCTGCTGGTGAGGGGCCAGTAGTATGTGAGGAGCGAGTTGCTAGAAATTGGAGGAAAAACATCTTTATATTTAGTGGCATGGAAATCAGAGAAATAGTCTCCAACAGATATGTGGAAAGCCGAACTTGCAAGTGATGCACTGGGACATTTAGCTGTGGTGATTTCCAAGCAATGTTTTGAAGTGTAGCCTGGTTTCTTCCTGCTGCTTATAGCAAAAGGTGACGAGAAAGATATATTGATAGAATAGCTGTTAAACAAAAAGGAACTAAAACTTGAGGACTGGGAAATACCCACCCTACCCAAATGGAAAAATACACAAAATTAAGAGATTGCTTCTGAAAGTATGACACAGAGAAAAAGCTGAGGATGTAGTTGTTACAGTCTGTCTCTGAAACCTTAGAAAAATAAGAAAGTCAGAGCACTCAGTCACACAAAGGTCATTTTCAAGAGATTGAAAGTATGACTCAAATATGCTCTCAATCAAACTAGACGGGCCAAGTCTAGAGGTCAGAGGCAGAGAAATCAGAGATTCAAAGCATAAGAAGGATTCAATGTGCTGCTGCTGCCTTAAAGCTGGAGGGTACCATGTGGCAAGGAATGAACGTAGCCTTTAGGAGCTGAAACCAGCCACGCTCAGCTACCTCAGCAAGAGACAAAAATAGAGAAAGATGATTTCAAAAATATCTGTCAATGTGAATTTTCTTCAATGGAGTAAAACCTACTGTAATTTATGTAAGACTCACCTCACAAGATTTTAAAGAAAATTATATCAGTAGAAACACTGCCAACTCTAAATGAAAGTGATGGAGTACAACATGCGAGAAGGTTGTGAGATCCCCAAAATTCTCTTCATAAGAAATGGTCTGATAAAACTACTCAGCTGAGAACACATGCTGCATCTAATGAAAAATTACTCAGATCGCAGAACCAAGAGCTCAGAGCACAGACCTGACAGTCCAGAGGACACATCCAAGAGCACAGAGAGTGAAGCTGAGTGCCACAAAGGATTTTTCCCAGGCCTTAAAACCTAATAAAGAATTTTTCTGAGCCAGTGACCTCTTTTTATCTTCCATTTTACCCGCTTTTGTCTATAACTGTTATCCTGTGCTTGTCACATCATCATAGGTTGGGAATTTTATGGGCAAATAATTTGTCTCCTCAGTTTTAAAGATCCGCAGATGGGATGAAATGTCTTCAGGAGCTTTACTTAATGGATTATGCCCAAGATCCTCATCCACATCTGGTTTATATAATTTAGATGATGACATGTTTATTTTTGAGCTCATGCTGTAATGGGATGAGATTTTGGCGAATCTTGGGAGAAGTTGACAGTATTTTTACATTTGATAGGGAAATAAATTTGGGGTACCTGAAGACAGACTATGGTAGGCAGAATTCTAAGATGGTTCCCACAAGTTACCAGGCCACAGTGTATTATACATATCTTCTTCCAGTTACTCAATCCAATGCTAATCTATGTGTTGCTGTGAACAGATATAATTAGGTTCCCAGATCAGTTGATCATAACATAGGGAGACAATCTGGGTGAGCCTAACCTAATCACATCATCCCTTTAGATAAGGGTCTAGAGTCAGAGACAGAAAAGTCACAGGTTAGGAGCTTTAGAAAGAATCAATGTGCAGTTACACAGTGAAGATTGGAGGGGTTCACATCATAAGGAATGCAAATAGCCTCTAGGAGCTGAAAATGGCTTGCCTGACAGCCAGGAAAAAAAAAAAAAAAAAAAAAAAAAAAAAAAAAAAAAACTGGGACCACAGTCCTACAGCTGCAAGGAAGCAAATTCTGAAAACAACATGAAAGAACTTGGATGTATATTTCCCCCCAGAACCTCCAATGAGAACTCAGTCTGGCTGAAATTTTGAATCTTCCTCAAGACATCCAGGACCTCTAAAATCGTCCCCATCATTAATTGTCCAAATAATTCTCTTCAAGTCCCTGACCAGCCGATTGCTGGTTTTAGTCATTGCTCATGAGGCAGGGTAGATCCATACCTCCAACCATTAAGAGTTCTATACAAAATGGACAATCATATGATTCACTCAAAATCGTACCCCAAATCCCAGCATGTCTTTTTTCTACTATTCTGGGTTATCCCTGAGTGGGACTATAATAAGGCAGCCATCCACTTGTACCTACTATCAATATACCAGGAAGATACAACCAGGAACAGATACATTGTTTCATATCTCTTTTTCTAACTGGTCACAAGGATGAAGAATTCACCAAGATGCCATATATGATACATGTTGGTTGAGAGAGAGGCAATGAGTCTGATCAAACTGCACATGAAATTTACTTGTGCCTTCTTTGTTTACTCAGGTCTGATCTTGTAAAGCCATTTGCAATTAATGGTTGAAAGCTGATGTCCACACAAAACTTTATTATTCAACAGAGTAGACAGCAACACATTCATTAAGAGTAGCTTGTTAGTATGGAAAATTAATACCTCATGGTCAGGTGTTAAGTCTCTACTGGGTTTGATAGCAAGCCAGGAGCAGATTCTCAAATGTAGACTAGTTGCCAAGAAAAGAGGGAATGATTTTGCTTAAAAAACCCTAGAGGCATATATTTTAATTCTACTACTGGGGCTTTCTAAAACTCCATGGAACCTCTCTTTCTAGCGTGGACACAATACAATTGGATCTGCAGGGTCATGAGGCTGAAGTGTCAGAGAAGCTCGCACTACAGTCTGGAACTACTGTAGATCTTTTTCTTGCTCTGCATACCACTTAAAACTGGAAACCATATGGAGTCCAAGAACAAAATCAGTATGATACATATTGTCTCTAAAATCTAAGATCTTAATTCCTTCAAGCTAAGTATAGTAAGATCATCTGCAGGTATGTGCTTAACTGCTACCCATCTAGGGCAGCTTACCACCCATGATTTCCCACTATGGCATTTCTTCTGTTCCTTTGTGAGGCTGTGCTCCTGTGGCATATACAGAACCCTCCACTGGGTTTTTTGTTTGTTTGTTTGTTTGTTTTTGTTTTGTTTTGTTTTAAATGGCACGATCTCAGCTCACTGCAACCTCCACCTCCCGGGTTCAAGCAATTCTCCTGCCTCAGCCTCCAAAGTAGCTGGGATTATGGGCACCCACCACCACACACAGCTATTTTTTTTTTTTTTTGTATTTTTAATAGAGACGGGGTTTCACTATGTTGGCCAAGCTGGTCTCAGACTCCTGACCTCAGGTGATTCACCCGCCTCGGCCTCTGAAAGTGCTGGGATTACAGGCATGAGCCACTTCACCCAGCCCTGGGTCTTTTTATAGCACAGATTCCACAGTTGTTTAGTTTCACTTTGCAGAGCCTGTCTTCCAGGGGCTAAGAAGTTTCACCCCTTACAGTGCGGGAGCTCTCCTTGGTGCTGCTGAATACGTGTTCTTTAGTAAGTGAAGCTTTTACTGTGAACTATATATAGTGAACTAATATCTCTGCTGATATTCTGTTATATATAGAAGGTCCTATACAGCCTGTAAGGCCCATTACTCCTCAGTACTTTGGAGAATGTAAGTAAATCCTGTTAGACAATTTAAGTTATTTCTCCAAAGTTATTTAGGTAGACACGGGCTAAACTTGAAGTCTCAGTCATTATTATTTACATTTTTATTAAGTGCTTACTACTTGTCAGTTACTTGTGTTGGGCACTAGAAATACAAATATAAAATGGACATGCCACGCTTTGAGATGCAGAATCCAGTGCAGTCTTTCTCAATTTTTTTGCTGCAGCCCACAGTCAGAAATTTATTTTCATCATAACTCATGGTGCACACACATACATACATACATACATACATACATAACTGAAACACAAATTTCGCAAAAAATATTCACTGTAGTTACAATGCTATTTGATATTTTCTGTTTGGCTGTATTCAATTCTATTCTATCCTATTTCATTTTTTAAAAATTACCTATCTTGACCCATTGAATTGATTTCAAGATCTACTTTTCATGGGGGAAGGACAACTTCATTTTGAAAAACATGGGCTTGTTTAATAATCTGTGATGTGAGTCTTATATAGCACATATATTTATATTTTTAGGCACATATTTTATGTAAAGTTGGCAGTGGGGAGCCTGAAGGGGCTCTTTCTAGGTGTTTCTCAAACTTCAATGTGCATAGGAATCTTCTTGGGATCTTGTTAAAATGAAGATGCTAACTCATTAGGTCTGAGGCAAGACCTGAAATTCTGCATTTCTAATTAGTTCCCCAGGTGATGACTATGCAGCTTGTTCATGGACCACAACACGTTCATTACAAAGGATTTAAAACTGAAATGTACTGATGGGTGTGCTGACCTGCTAAAGTGTTACCTGACAAGTTTCCTGAGAGTGAACTCAGCAGAGAAAAGAGCATCTGCAGACAAGATATTAACCCACAAGAACAGCACAACCACTATCATGCAGGTATTTTTTCCTGGCCTAGCCTGCAATATCTGAGTTTTGTGAGGACAATATTTATGTATGCAAAACAAACAAATAAGGAATACACATAAATGATCATTTTGGCAAAAAAGAATTTGGAAGATATTAATGAGAGGCCCAAGCAGCACCAAGGTGATATCCATGTGTACCTGGTTACTGTAACTATAAAGTGGAGAGAGGGCTTTATCCACTTCTACGGGGGTCATGGGTTGGTGGACATTGCTCACCAGTGACTCCAGAGAAAATGACAGGGCTTTGACACCATAAATCCTCTATCAGTAAAGGGTGCAGGACCCAGGAAAAAGGGCATAGTGCCCAGCAGATATGGCAGTATCCAGGAGAGAGTGGCGTCTACTTCTTAGCTGCCTGAAAATACTCCTAGACATGGTGAGAACTCCCTCATCCCTCCTCCGTGTGTCTGATTCCATCGACTTTCCTGCCACTGTATGGGAATAGTTTAGGAGCCATTCCTCCCCTGAGTGCCTGGTGGGGACCAGGTCACAACACAGCTCACATACTTAATATCTCATCTGATCCACCACGCAGTCCTGTGAGGCAAGTATTATCCTTATTTTACAAATGACAAGATTGACTCTTACAGCAATAGATCTGTTAGAATTTCCAGGTTGATTCCTTTAGCTTTTAGTCCCAGAGATAATATGAATTTTACCTGTCATCTTATGTTCTGATAACAGGAATTCTAAGTGTCTTTATTGCCTTCGTAAGCTCACTGAACAGTTCAATTTCTTAGTATGTATTGTTTTCAGCTTTTATTCATTTTTTAGCATGACAAATATTTAGTATTATATTTTAGTATGAGTCTGAGTATGCAGACCCAGCACTCATGTTAGAGGACCCAGGAACATGATAGAGGACCCAGCAACAGTGCCCACTGACCTGGCTAGACCTAGGGAAGACATAAGGATGTGCACAGCAGCAGAGGAATGTCATGGAGGTACATACAAGAGGTGGTAGGACTCATTTTTGAATACAGGTGAGACCTATTCTTGGCTACCCTTCAGGAATAACCATTGCCTGCTTTTTAGTGTACATGCTTTCAGAGTTTTCTTTGCGCAGAGATGTATTATACAAACATTTACATTTTTATAAAAATTGGCTGATACTGTATATGCGGTTCTGCAAACTGTTCTTTATTTATTCATTTTTTACAATGTGTCATGAACATCTTTTCCATGCACATGGGTGAAAATTCTCTACTAAAATATAGAGCGCTGTAGTTGGGTCAAAAGGCTGCTGGTAACGAGATTGACATCTAAAGCAAAAATATCAGCTTAAGGTTAAAGCATTGGGCCTGGCAAATATCTACCAGGGAAAGCAGGGTTGACAATAATCTCATCAGAGAAGTCAGAATGGAAGGCCAAAGGCATTAAAGGTATGGGATATCGTGTAAGCCTCTTTGGCCCCTACCTCCACCCCTCACTCCCCTGACACCCCGTTGTCCCCTGGGGGCGAATGGATCCTGTACATCTCTTTGCATCCAATGAAAACCACCCATTTTCTGTTTTTTCCTTAGCTCCTCCTGAGCCCTTGACACATCTCCACATTCTCTCATCATCTCCTCACTGCTCAGATGCCTTTCCTGTAAGTCCTCCTGAGTGTCCTTGGGGGAATCGTCGGTCCCCCTGTCTGTTTTTCTTTTTGCTTTCCGGGGCACATAATCTCCAGCCGGGCGCTTTTCGGCGGCCCGTGGCTGGCTCTCTGGCTTTGCCTGGGAGGCTGGCTTGCCCTCGCCTTGTGGCTTGCCCTCACCTTCGGACCTGCCCTGCTTTTCCTGGCTTCCCTCATCTTCCAGTTGTCCCTCATCACCTGGCTCTCCCTTATCCTTTCGCTTTCCCTCGCATTCTGTCTTCCCCTCCGCGTCTGGCTTTTCTTCCTCGTCTGACTTTCCTTCATCATCAGGCTCTATTTCATCTTCTGGCTTTCCCTCGTTTTCCAGGTTTCCTTCATTTTTATTGTAGGGTTTTTCCATGTCGAGATTTCTCTTTTTCCTGTCCTGGGGGATGACAGTGGAGGGAAGAGGAGACAAAGAGGAGACATGGGAGACTGAGGGCCTGGGGTGGAATGCAGGTCTGGATAGTAATTGCATCTCCTGGTGAGGGTTCCCCTAAGCTGGCCGGGCCTCCAAGAGGGCCTTTTGCCCACCACGTAGCCCACCACTCCTCCCACACACGTGAGCCAGCCATACCCTGGCAGACCCTGCCACCTTCTCTGAACTGATTCAGCCTGGTAAGGTGTGTGTTCACGTGGGTGGGGGTATGTGCAGGGGTCCCAATTTGGCCTTGGCCAGGCCCTCCACACTCTCAACCCTTGTGGGCCCCTGTCCATGCAGCCCCCTGCTTTCACAGACCTGCGGGGATTCTGGACAGGTTGATCTTCCTTTGCAGGCCTCCAAGAGCGCTGGGAACAACAGACGCGCAGACCTGCGGACAGACAGGAGACAGGGGTAGGGGCTGCGTGCTCCTCGGGCTCACAGGAACTCCGTTTCCTTTTCTGAGTCCAGGCCCTGCTCACCCAATGTTTTCCTCCCCTACCTCCCCCGCACCCCAGCCGCCATTTCTTTCCAGGCCTCGGGCACCAAACCAGGATGCTTTCCAAACTGCGTTTGTCTCTTTGTGCCCTTCTCCCGGAGGCAACCTGTCTCGGCGCCACCCCGTTTTTGCGGAGGTCAGATGTTTCCATGGGAGCGGATTGTGAGAGGGGGTTATTTCCAGAATAAGTCTATGTTTCACAGTCGCACTGCAGGGTCGCTACCCCCACCCCCCCATTTCCAGCACTAAAATGGATGGAGGGCTCAGTGCAAGGGGCGTCGAGAAGGCGGGCCAGGTTCTCTTCGGGGTGCTCCCTCCCCTGCCCCCGCACCGGCCCGCTCCGCATCCCCCGCCTCCCCAATCTACCGGATCCCTTCTCCGCCCCCTCCCCAATCCTATTGCCAGCCCCCTCCACCCCTGTCCCAGGGTCCGCCGGCATCGCACGCCTTCACACTGACCTGCGGGTACCCAGGACAGGCCTGTGCCTCCTCCGGCTCGCGGAAGCCCGCTTGCTGCTCCCCCGCCGCCTGGGCAGCTCAGACAGCTGATTCTGCGCGGGCGCCTGGACCGGACCGCAGGGCGGGCGGGCGGGCGCGGGGGCTGGTGCCCACGTAGGCGCCTGGTCACTCACGTGAGCACCGCGTCACGGGAGCTAGGCCACGACCACCCCCTTCCCGCCCACCTCACCATCCATCCCCGAGGGACCGGGAGGTTGCTGAAGGTGGGAGAGGGTGTGTGTAACAAAGGAATGGGGGTCATCAAGAAGAAGAGGAGGAGGGGTGGCTTTCTGATCCCAGGTGCTTTACCTGGCGCAGCTCACAGCATCCTCGCAAGGTATCTCTCTCTAATGCCCATTATCGCCAGGTGTGACAGCTGATCAGAGAGGGTACCCGACTTTGCCAAGAGCGCTTAGCCCCAGAACTCCACAGCCCGCTTTCAATACCTTGAGTGGCAGTGTTCCTGGGGTTGTGTCCTGGGCCTCCTCTCTCCTCAGTCCTCAAGTTGTCTCTCCCTGTGTGATCTCATTCATTTCCAGTAAACACCGATGACCCCCAGATCTACATCTCCAGGCTGTTCCCTTCTCCGTGTCTCATATCAGCTTTGCCAACTGTTTATTGGACATCACCGCCTGAGTATCCCTGAGGGACACGGTACGTAAAAACCCTGTACCACAAATTGATTTCAAAAGCCCATGTACCCCAGATTGATTTACCAACTTCCTTCTTATAATCTCCATTGGCCTTTCTCCACACTTGAAAGTTACCTTCGAACAGTTGACCAGTTTTCATAGAAAGAGAATGTCAGACAGCTAGGAAAGAAAGCATTCAAACGTTTTTAATATGAACTGTAGATCCACAAATTCATCATAACCCTTGGTTCACAACATGCTCTTCTCACTGACCACTGCTCCCTCCCCTGCTTTCCCCTCTTTCCCCCCACTGTTTACTTTCATTCCATTGTTTTTCTCTTTCACATTTGTGAAACCACCACTAAACCCAAAGAACTAGAAAATTGCTAATAACTGTTTACTTTCCTTCCATTGTTTTTCTCTTTCACATTTGTGAAACCACCACTGAACCCAAAGAACTAGAAAATTGCTAATATTCTTCTCACTACAGTGTAGTGTCATATATTTGGGTTTTGACAAGATGTTTATAACATGTTTTTGTTTGGATCTCTTTCAGATTATCCTGTTTGGAGTGTATTGAACTTCTTGGATACATAGATTGGTGTCTTTCCTCAAGTTTGAGTAATTTGCAGTCATTTTTCTTTTGAAAATTCTTTCTTCCCTATTCTATTTCTCTTCTTGTTGAACCCCCATCATGCATAAGTGTACTCTGTTCATTTTTCACATTACTTTTATTTTTCTGCTCCTCGGACTGAATAATCTCAATTGACCTATTTTAAGTTCACTGATTCTTTTGCCTGCTCAAACCTACTGTTGTACCCCTCTAGTGACTTTTAGTTATTGTACTTTTCAAATACAGAATTTCTATTTATTTTATAATTTCTACATCTCTTTGTATTTTTACATCTTTACTGATATTGTGTATTTGCTGAGACATTCTTCTCTTTTTCTTTAGTCCTTTGTTTATGATTTCCTTTAGTTTTTCGAGCATATATAAGACAGTTGATTAAAAATATTTTCTAGTTATTCTAATACATGGGCTTCTTCATGATAGTATCTAATTATTTCTTTCCTGTGTATGGGCTATGTTTTATTATTTCCTTATATGCCTCACAAAGTTTTGTTGAAATCTGTATATTTTGATTCTAATATGTTGACTCTGGAAATTAGATTCTCCCTCTTCCTTGGGTTTTGTTGTTACTCTCTTGTGGGTTATTGTTTACTTATTTAGTGACTTTTTAAACTATTTTAGCAAATTATGTATTCTTTGTCATGTGTAGCCACTAAAGTCTGTGTTTTATTAGCTTATTAATCAGCTGGTGTTTGAATGCCGTTACTCTAAGTATCTAAAGCCAACAAAAGAAAAACAATAAATAAAAAAATACTTTCCTGGCCTTGTGCAGTGGCTCACACCTGTAATCCCAGCAGCTGGGGAGGCCGAGGCAGGTGGATCACCTGGGCTCAGGAGTTCAAGACCACCCAGGGCAACATGGTGAAACCCCGTCTCTACTAAAAATACAAAAAAATTAACCAGGTGTGGTGGCACACGCCTCTAGTCCCAGCTACTTGGGAGGCTGAGACAGGAGAATCACTTGAGCCCCAGAGGTGAAGGTTGCAGTGAGCCGATATCGTGCCACTGTACTCCAGCTTGGGCTAGAGAGTGAGGCTCCATCTCAAAAAAAAAAAAAAAAAAACTTTCCCAGTCTTTGCAGATGAACTCTGAGTTGGAGTACTTTTTTAATGCTTTACATTTTTCTTATGCAGAGCCTGAAGCTCAAATTCAATGAAGTTGAATGCTTGCATTTTCTCTAGTCTTTTCTGAGTATGTGTCCCACCCTTGGCATACACATGGCCTTCTTGATTTTCCAGTATATATAAAACGTTTTTTTAAATGCTTGTTCTTCCACATATCTTGTTTCCCAAACTCTTCCTTCTCAGGCTTCTCGGTCTGTTCATTGCTTGTTCTGAGTGTTGTCCTTTGCTCCAGACTTCTTTGGCCAATAACTGTGATTTTAAATGCTTCTGGCAAAAGCCAACTGGAGAGCCAATGCAGCCCAAGCCCTGGGAGTCCTCCCAGTCTGGTGTGATGAAAGAAGCCTCAGTGATGAAAGTGCTGCCAGGCAGGCTGATAGCCATACCACACGTCTATGAGAATACGGTCCGAATTCCTACCACTGGTACTAGCTATCTAAACCAGGATAGTGGGCTATCATCAACAGATCACTGCCAATCTGGGGCACAGAGAATGGTAGATAGGCAATTGAAAATTTCTTTCTTACAACAAATTAGCAGCTTTTATTCTTCACCAAATTTTCCTCTCATTGTTATAATTTTTTGACTGGATTCCAGAGTTCTGAGAAAGCTGATGACAGTTTTTGCCAGCTCACTAATTGCTCATTATGGAGTTCCAGAGTTCCATACACTACCATTTTTAATGATGTTACTTGTGTTTCTATTTATTTTTAAGTCAATTGGGTAGGTTGTGTCTTTTTTGGAATTCGTCCTGTTCATCTACCTTGTCTCATTTTATTGTCATGCGTTGTTAATAGTATTATCTTATAATCTTTTTTTATATATCTGTAGAGTTGCTAATGATGATGCCTTTTTTATTCCTGATTTTGATAGTTTCAGTCTTCATTTTTTTATTGGTGAGTGTAGCTAAAGTTTTGTCAGGTTGTTTTTATATATATTTTCAAAGAACAAACTTTTAGTTTCGTTGATGTTCTATTCTGTAATTCATTTATTTCCACTCTAGTGGTTACTATTCCCTTCCTTCTGATTTCTTTGATTTAAGTTGCTCTTCTTTCTGTAGCTTTTTAAGATGAAAGTTTACTGATATGGGATTTTTATCTTTTCAAAGTAAACATTTACAGTTACACGTTTCCATCTAAATGCTGCTTAACTATATTCCATAACTTTTGATGTGTTCTGGTTTTTTTTGTTGTTTTTAAAAGTATTTTCCAATTTCTCTCATGATATTTCAGGTTGAATTGAAGTATATTGTTTAATTTCCACATATTTGCAGGGTTTTTGAATTTCTTTATGTTGTTGATTACAAATTTAATTCCATTATGATCATGGAATATTATTTTTATAATTTCTATACTTTTAAGTGTATATAGGATTTTATTGTTTATTATGTAGTCTTTCCAGGAAAATGGTCCATGGGTGCTTGACAAGAATGTGTATGCTTATGCTGTTTGGAGTGTTCTATACAAGTCTGTTATTCCAGTTGGTTTTGTAGTTTTGTTTAAGTCTTCTTTTTCCTTGTTGATATTCTTATTTGTTTCATTTATTTTTGAATGTGTGGTTTTGAAGTCTCCAATTACTATTGTTAAATTGTCTTTATTTTCTTCTAATTTTTTCCTTCTATTCTGTAAGTTTTTGCTTTATGTATTTTGGAAATCTGTTTTATGTTCATATATGTTTATAATTTTTGTGTAGTCCTGATGGATAGGACTTGTTATATAACACGTTTTTATTCTACAATAACATTTTTTGTCTTAATGTCTTTTTCATCTGACTCTTTTGGTTATTCTTTGCATAGCATATATTTTCCGTCCTTTCACATTAATTTTATTTGCTTATTTAAATATATTCTCTTTTAGATAGTGTATAGTTGGATCATGCTTTTTTTTTACCCATTCTGCTACTTTCTGCCTTTTGACTGAAGTGTTTAATCAACTTATATTTAATGCAATAATGATAAGGTAATTTTACATCTGCCGTTTTGCTATTTGTTTTCCATTTGTTGTGTATTTTTGTTCCTCTATTTCGCCACTATTGAATTACTTTTAAAAGGATATTTTTTGGCCTACCATTTTAATTCTCCTTTTTCTTGTACAAACTTTTTGAATAATTTTCTTAGTGTAGTTGGCCTAGGGATTAAAATTAGTATATTAATTTAAAACAAGTGAATTTGTATCAATTCTGACTTAATTTTAATGGGATGAAAAACTTTATCTCCATTTCCTCTTTCCTCCTTTGTGATTTAGGAAGAGTGTCATAGAAATTACATCTTAGCCATTATATCTGTTTTGTAATTATTGTTTCATCAAGTTTTCTTTCTAATCTAATAAGAGGGAAATGAGTTACAGACAAATATACGTTTATAACTATTTGTATTTATTTCCTATTGTTGCTGTAACAATTACCACAAACTTAGTAGCTTAAAATAGGAAAAACTTATTCTTTTACAATGCTAGAAGTAAGAAATTAAAATGCCTTCATGGGGTTTTAACCAGAGTCAGCAGATATCCACTGCCTTATTTTTTTCAACTTCTGGAGCTGAATTTCTTGTATTCCTTGGCTTACGTCCCCTTCATTCATCTTAAAAGCCAGCAGCATAATATCTTCAAATGTCTCTCTGCTTCCATCATCACATACCTTTCTTTCTCCTTTGTGTCAAATTTCCCTGTGTCTCCTTATAAGAACACTTGTGATTGCATTTAGGGCCCACCTAGATAATTCAGGACAATTAAGACACTTAATAACATCTCAAGATACATAATAACATCTTCAAAGTCTCTTTTTGGCATAAAAGGTAACATTCACAGGTTCCAGGGGTTTGGACCTGCATAACTTTTGGAAACCCACTATTCTGTCTACCACACTGTCTTTTATATTTACCTATTTAGTTACCTTACTAGTGTTCTTTATTTCTTCATGTGGATTCATGTTACCATCTAGTGTTTTCTAATTTCAGCATGAAGGACTCATTGGTATTTATTGTAGGACAGTGCTGCTGGTTAAAAATTACTCACTGTTTGTTATTTGAGAGTGTCTTAATTTATCCTTGAAGTTTTAAGGAGAGTTTCCAGACTAAGAAGTGTTAGTTAAGTCTTTTTCCTTCAACTTTCTGAAAATGTCATCTTACTGTCTTCTGGCCTCCATGATTTCTGATAAAAAGTCAGCTGTAGATTCATGTTTTCCATCAAGTTCAAAAAGTATTTTGTCATTATTTCTTCAAATACATTTTCCTGAAACTTTTCTTTTTCCCCTCTTTATGGAATTCCCTTCATGCCTATGCTTGTATGCTTGATGGTGTACCATGGTTCTCTAATATCTCTATATTTTTCTCCATTTTTCTTTGTTTTTTTGTTCCTTATACTCATAATCTTCATTTACCTATCCTCAAGCTCACTGATTCTTTCTTCGTTCACTTCAAACCCATTATTGAGCTGCTCTAACAAGTTTTTCATTACAGTTGTTTTCTGCTCAATGGAGAAAAGGTAGTCTTTTCCACAAATGGTACTGGAAAAGTTGGATATTCTCATGCAAAAGAATGAAGTTGTACTATTATCTCATATCATTTATAAAAATTAACTAAAAGTTGATCAAAGACCTTAATGTAAAATCTAAAACTATGAAAACCTTAGAGAAAAATAGGAGAAAGCTTGATGACATTGGTCTTGGCTGTTGCTTCTTCAATATGACACACAAAGTATAGGCAACAAAAAACAGAAATTGATCAATATTTAACACTTTTGTGCATCACAGGACAGTGTCAAGAAAATGAAAATGCAACTTACAGGACAAAAGGAAATATTTGCAGGTCTATATCTGAAGAGGGATTAAAATCCAGAACATATTTTAAAACTTTCATAAGTCAGTGACCACAACAAAAAACCACATAGAACCCAATTTAAGAATGGGGAAATAAATTGAATCAACATTTCTCCAAAGATATACAAGTGGCCAATAAGCACATGAAAAGATGCCCAACATCACTAATCATTAAGGAAATGTAAATCAGAAACCCAGTGAGATACCACTTCATGCCCATTAGGATCATTGTTATCAAAAAAAAATAAGCGTTGGTGAGTGCTACGGTCTAAGTTTGTTCCCACCAAAATATATGTTGATATTTCATCCCCATTGTGGTGGTGTTGGGACATGAGGCCTAATGGTAGATGTCTGGATCATGGGGATGGATCACTCATGAATGGCTTGGTGCTGCTCTGGAGGTAGTTAGTGAGTTTACACTCTGATGAGACTGGATTAGTTATCACTGGAATGGGTTAGTTCCCTGGAAAGTGGGTTGTTGTAAAGCCAGGACACCCCTTGTGTTTTATCTCTTTGCACATCTCTGCTTTCCCTTTGAACTTCTCTGCAATGTTTTGATCTAATTCATGGCTTGCAATAGAGGAAGAGCAGATGTGGGTGCCATGCTTCTTATATTTCCCAGCCCACAGAACCACGAGCTAAATAAACCTCTTTTCTTTATAAATTACCCATCCTCAGGTATTCTGTTTTAGCAACACAAAATGGACTAAGGCAAGTAGGGTGTGGAGAAATTAGAACCCTCACACACTGCTGGTGGGAATGTAAAATTATACAGCCACCAGGGAAAACATTATGGCCTTTCTTCAAAAAATTAACATAAAATCACTATATTTCATTTCTGGGTATATGCCAAAAATAATAGAAAGCAGGCTCTGGAACAGGTATTTATACACCCGTGTTCCTAGCAGTATTATCAACAGTAGCTAAAGGTGGAAGTAAGTCAAGTGTACATCAAGAGATGAATAGATAAACAATATGTTATATGTACATACAAAAGAATATTAGTCAGCTTTAGAAAGGAATAAAATTCTGCTACATGCTAAAAAATTAGTGAACCTTAAAAACATTATACTAGGTGAAAGAAGCTGGACATCAAAGGGCACATACTGTATGATTCCATTTATATGAGATACCTAGAAAAGTCAAATTCATATAGACAGAAAGTAGAACAGTGGTTACCAGGGGACACAGGGAGAGGAAAATGGGGACTAGGAAGTTATTGTTTATGAGTACAGGGTTTCAGTTTGTAATGACACAAAATTTCTGGAGATGAATGCCGGTGATGATTCTAAAACAGAATGAATGTACTTAATACCAATAAATTGTACATTTACAAATGGCTAAGGTGTAAACTTTATATTATGTATATTTTTCCACAATTAAAAATATCTAAAAACTTAACTATTTTAAAGTGAACAATGCAATGACATTTACCACATTCACAGTGTTGTGCAACTACCACCTCTATCTAGTTCCAAACCATTTCCATCACCCCAAAGTAAAACCCCTCACCCACAAAGCAGTTTTTGATCGTTACTGTCTCCCCTAGTCCTTGATAACCACCAATATGTGTTATATTTTCTATCAGTCTACTAGCACTGCTATAACAAAATGCCACAGACTGGGTGGTTTAAATAGTAGAAGTTTATTTTTCACAGCTCTGGAGGCTGGAAGTTCAAGATCATGGTGTCAGCAGGCTTGGTTTCTCCTGAGGCCTTTCTTTTTGGCTTGCTGATGGCTGCCTTTGCTCTTCGTCTCATCTTCTATTTTAATTTACGTTTTTAGTTGAGAAGTAAAAATTGTATATATTTATGGTGCACAAAATGATGTTTTGATACATTTATACATTGTGGAAGTACTGAATTAAGCAATATAACACATGCATTAACTCACATACTAATCAATTTTTGTGGTGAGAACACTTAAAGTCTACTCTCCTAGCAATTTCAAGTAGACAATATTATGTTATTAACTATAGTCACCATGGTATAACTGATTTAGTGAACATATTCCTTTCTAACTGAAATTCCTTGAAGTTCCTTGAACTTTATTTACAGTCTTGCTTTACTTTGCAGAAGATTTAATATTTTTTACATGGTGAATGTCAATCTTTCCCTTTATGATTTAATGTTTTAAAATTTTTATTTTAGTTTTTTAAATTATTTTTTGTGCCCATATACATCTTCTCCTTGCTGCTCCTTTCCCTGAATTTGGGCAAACATTTATATTTTATTTTAGTTATTTTATTGGTTTGTTTTTTAACATAATCTGGATAAAATGTATGCACAAGTGGTCCACAAACTCTAATGTGCATCAGAATCACCTAAAGATTGTTAACAATGTAGCTACCTGAGCACCATTGCCAAAGAGTGGATTTTGGATGGTGCCAGAATTATGTATTTTAAACAAGCTCCAAGTGGAATTCTGAAGTATTTGATAGGCTAGCAAAGCTGGACGAACACTGGCAAATATTTTCTTAAAAGGATGTTTTTGTGATTTGGGGGTATAATTCCTCCCCTAGGGTATTTCTTTCACAAGATATAAATTCTACATAAACAAATTAACCTGCTTAGGGTAACACAATCAGGGATAGTACAGAGAAAATAAGCCAAAGATATTTTAGCCACAACTTTCACTCACTTCTCAACTCTACTCTACATCAGAATCACCACGGGATCTTTCACACTAAGGATCTGTTGGTCTCACTTTTAATGAGTCTGACTCAGCTGGTTGGAATTGGGTACTGAGCTCCACTTTAAAGTATCCTCAGGTATTTCAAATCTGAAGCAAGGATTGAGAACGTATGCACTAAAGACAATAGCATTAAAAAATAAAAGTAGTTGTCTCTTTAAGAAGGGCACCGTCTGATGGGGAAATAATGCCTGATGTATATAGATTAATTAAATTCTATGTAGTGTTTTCACAGGTCTCAGATCTACCAATCAACCAACCACCCATTTCTATAAAATATAAGGTGGGGAGAGGGGTGTCTGAGATTGACTAAAGCTGGGGCCTCCACTTTAATTTATGTAAGTCCAGAGATGTCTGATTAACTAGGGTACAGTGAGTATGGACTGAAACACATTTTTTTCTGAATTTTTAGCCAGTTTTTCAGGCAATTTTGATGCATCTGGTCTATATAGCACATGCTGATAAACACTGACATATATAATGTTATGATAAGTGCATTTTTTTTGGAAATTGGCGTACAATGTTTCTTCTGCTGTGTTCCTTTTTAATTGCAAGCTACAGTCTGTAGGGAAAAGAAGCACTTGCCCATAAATAATCAGAAGCAACCCTGGGTCCAGATTGCAGGATTCAACTCAGCTATAATTAACTGTTGTGCCCTACAACTTATCAGGCCCTGTACTAAACACTAAGGGTACCAGTATAAATCAGACAAAATATTTACTGTGAGAAGGGCACAGTTTAGTGGGGAACAGTGATGACTGTGAACAATGTTTTAAAATTGGGATTCACCTACCAGATCCCCGGTTCCTGCCATTATTTCCCATCAATCTGTAATTACGGTTTATTTGGCACAGCAAATCTCAAAGCAAAGGAAGAGGGAAACGTATCTGGATCCGTGTAAGTTAGTGTAGACTACTGGGGACTCCTGAGGTCAGGGTGGTGTGAACCAGAACAGTCTTGGGAACATAAAATTATCCCTACAACTCCTATGTATGTGCAGAATGAAACCTGTAGCAGTGTCTGCACAGAAAATTGATAGTCAAGGAGACTAAGCTATATTCATCAGAGGATGGAAGAGATAGTCCAATTCTGAACACACTATCATGAGTGTCACTCAAATTTGTCTGGGAGAAGGGGATGAGGAAGGAAGTGGGAGAAAACCATAAAGGGCTGTTTGCATTTATAAGCAGTGTTGGTGAAGTATCTGCCTGGTTTAAGTATAACTCTAAAGCAGGGAGGGACACTCTATACATTTTTGAAAAGGAAAAATGGGGATTCAGATTACTGAAGGTTCCAGAGAAATCGGTGGGTCTTTGTCATCTTTAGGAGTCCAGTACATCTGCAGTGGTAGAAGCCAGTGGAGGAAGCAAAACGCAAGAGAAGAGGAAGATGTGCCTAATAGTTATGGCATTATGCAGAAAAGAAAGCCAGAGTAGCAGATGAACAGAAAAGCATTTACAGTTGAGCATCCCTAATCCAAAAATCCAAAATCGAAGTGCTCCAAAATCCAAGGCTTTTTGAACATGACATGATGCTACAAATGGAAAATTCCACACCTGACTTCATATACACAAACTTTGCTTCACACGCAAAATTATTTAAAATATTGTATAAAATTACCTTCAGGCTATGTGTTTGAGGTGTATATAAAATTAAATAAATTTCATGTTTAGAGTTGGGTTTCATCCTCAAGATAGCTCATTATGTACATGCAAATACTTCAAAAACTGAAAAAAAAAAACAACCCAGAAATCTGAAATACTTCTAGTCCCAAGCATTTCAGATAATGGATTTTGAACCTGTACTCACCTGGAAATCAACTGGACTTGCTGATAGGCACTCTCCTTGGAATCTTCCCTAAAAATGAAGGGCACCTGGAGGGCTGGAGCCTTGCATGTATAAATAGAGCGGGACACAGAGCTCAGTCATTACCTCATTTGATTCCCACAGCAGCCGTCTAAGACATTTATAATGTAACGTATCTGTAATTATCAGGTACATGTTTCTAAATGAGAGATCCATAGGTAATGTAAGATTTATATGTCTTTAAACTGTGTTTCAAGTGTTTATTAATTGCCCCCATTTCCTATATAAGTTGATTGGTAAGTTCCTTGCTTCTTACTTTTTTTTTTCCTGAAACATAGGAAACACATGTATTCATTTTGGAAAAGTGAGAAAAAGCAGATAACTAAGAAAAAAATAAAGAAATTTAAAAGTACCAGTAACTATACAACATAGAAAAAGCACATTCTGGTTTTCATTCATTCATATACATATATATATTTCATATATATATTTCACATATATATTTCACATATATATTTCACATATATATTTCACATATATATTTCACATATATATTTCACATATATATTTCATATATATTTCACATATATATTTCATATATATATTTCATATATATTTCATATATATTTCATATATATATTTCATATATATTTCATATATATATTTCATATATATATTTCATATATATTTCATATATATATTTCATATATATTTCATATATATATTTCATATATATTTCATATATAATATATAGTGTGCATACATACACATCTAAATGAAATAGTCTATCTATAGACTGCTTTTAAATTTCTTTATTAACTTTACAGTGTGCAATAAACATCTTTCCATGAAAGTTGATGAAAGTCCTCTTCTGACAGAAAAACTCACAGACTAGGTCAAAATGCAATCTCCAATCAGAAAATTGCAGAAGAATGCCAAAAGGTTCACATTAAAGGTACACCAGGAAAAATGCGAATTTAGAAAGCAGGGATTTTATGAGTATTAACCTCAAGATTCAAGGCATAAGGCAAAACTCATCATGATGACCATGGTGAGGGGGGTCCCCTATAAGAATGCGCAGACTGTACCTCAACTGAAGTTCCCTAATTTTCCTCCTTAGCTCTCTCATCTCCTCCATGAACCGTTCCATATCATCTCCATCTCCATCTATCATATCAATGTTATCGACAAGCCTATTGGGCACATCCTCTCCAAAACCCTGGGCAGGTGGAGCCCAAACTCCTCTAACATTTCCTCCAAGCTCCTGGTATTCACCACCTCCTAAAGCGGGGGCTTCATTCTGCACTGGGGCCTTCTCCACAACTTTGTTTTCCTTGGGGACATTTTCCATGTTGAGTTTTTTTCCCGTTTTTTTTTTTTTTTTTTTTTTTCTTCCTAGAAGATAAAAAGCAAGAAGAGGGAATGAATGCTTGATAGGATTCAGAGTTCTGTTTGGCAAAGGTTTTCCCAACTGAGAAACTTTGTGAACCCTGTAGGGGGCGCCCCAGACCCAGCGCTGCCCCAAAGCCCATCATTTTCCCTGAAAATCCCTTCCCCAGGCCACTCCTACCGCCAAAATGCAGGACGACTTGGCGGAGGGGGACAATCATAGAGAGACCAGACTTCACCTCCCTGGGATCCTAATAAGCTCTCCAGGAGCGCCCCAGATCTCTCCCCTCTACTCCCTTCTTCCCTCATCAGACACAGGGCTGTCATTTTATGAAGACTCTCCTAAGTTTCTCCTGCACTCAACTCGGGCAGGAAGGGCTGTGAGTCACCCAGATTCTGCTCTGATCCTTGATACCCCTACACCAGAGGGCCCCAGGCAACCTCCTACCTTCAGGGATCAGAGGCAGTCTTTCTCTCTTAGCCTTGAAATCGGCTGCACAAACGCACTTAAAGACCTGCAGACAAATGCGACAATTACCAGGACTGATCTTTTAATCAAAGGACCGGTAATGGGAGTTGATTTAGGGTTCTCCTAGTATTAGCACCTTCTGTTTCTCCTCCATCCTGTCTCACGGCTTCTTTTCCCACCCTGTGACAGGCTATCCCACCTTCCAGAAATGGGCATCAAAGATGATTATTTCCAAAACGTTTTAACCTCTTCTTTAGGCGCCCATCTCTACTGTTTCCTCCTACCTGTCATCTAGTTACCCTTTCTGGAATGCAGGCAACTTGCCTGGCGGGGGAGTTAGAAGAGCTTGCTGAATGAATACGTAGTTTATTCACAAAAAATTTCAATCTAGGTATCCATCAGGCCCTCTCTCCACTCAATCCCCACTCCCATGCCCACCATTTTATGCATCAAGATGGACGATGAGTGAAGAGGTATGTGGGCACTGCAAACTAGGACCTGCTGCGGTCTCTGCGCTTTGTCATTCTCACTCCAGGATCTACAGGTAGCGCCCACGCTTACACCGACCGACCTGCTGAGACCAAAAACAGTTTCTCGCTCCTCGCCTCTGTCCCTCAGTCAGAAGCTCGCCCGCTCAACTGCCACAATAGGGACCTGCTTTCCAGACCTAATCTCTGTTCCCCTCCTCTGCAGCAATTCCTCTCCTCGGCCCCTGCAGCCTATCATTTCCAGCTCTAAATGGGTAGACGGTGAAGAAAAGATACCTAGAAGGCAGGCCTAAAACCTTGGCAGGGTCCGCCCTACCCACCCCTTGGTTGCCGGCTGCACCTCCCTCCCGCGGACCTGCAGGAAGCAGGCTGTTTCCTTTCAGTCTCCTCCACCCGCTGGACTCCATCAGACATTGCCCGATGGCCGGCCTCCTAGGAGATCTCAAATGGTATCCATTCTCAATCCGGCCTCCTCGGGAGATCCTCTCCCCAACCGCTCCATTTCTCACACTAAATGGGTGTGTATCTTTAAAGGGTGTGTATCCAGTCCTAGACCCGCTCTGGTCTTTGCCCTCTGCCGCTCCCACACCGGTCAGCGCCCACCAACCTGCCAGGGCTCAGGGGTCAGCTTCTACCACTTTCCACCTTTCCTGGGCAGCTGGCTCGCCTGCCTTCAGGGCAACAGCGAGCCGTCGCACGGCCAGCGACGACTACCAGATTGCAACCAGGAGGAGGGACTAATCCACGCATTGGCTCTGGGTCTCCTAAGGGCCACGTCACTGTGAGCTCAGATTTCCAATTAACATTCACACCCGCAGTGCGGCAGGAGGGTGGGGGCGGGACTGTGGGCGGGGCCACCTTTCTCTTCATTCCTGCTTTCTCCATCGCTACCACAGGCTACTACCCACCCCTCTATTTTTTTATTTAGCGATCCCCATGACCAAACGGGTCATAGTATTTTGTATTTGGCTTGCTCTGGTTTCTGATGGAGCTTTTAAAAAATCGCTTCTTCCTCTTCTATATCCCTAAACGCACACTTCTCTCCCCTTCACGTCCAGCAAGTAAAGCCCTAACAGTCTTGTAGGGCTTGGTCCCAGATTGGAACCCGGAGAAGGGGTGGGGAGCGAGAGGCTAGGAAGTCTGGAAAATAGGCAGGAAGTGGTATTCAATTTTTTTTTTCACTTCAACTACTTTCCTTTTTGTTTGTTTATTTGGGAAGGGGGTTCCTTTTATTTTTCATCAGCATGCATTCATTTTGTTGTTTTTATAACTAGACAATACAGTTATTTTCAGTTGAAAAAACAGGATTCGAGTTGTAAAAACATGGCAATCTGTTTCTCCTGCTGAATCATATTATAAATATAAACCTTCCAGAAAGCACTCCCCTGCCTCCTTTAAGGACTTTGAAATAAGGCCAGGCGCGGTGGCTCGCGCCTGTAATCCTAGCACTTTGGGAGGCCGAGGTGGGTGGATCACGAGATCAGTAGTTCAAGACCAGCCTGGCCAAGATGATGAAACCCCGTCTCTACTAAAAATACAAAAAGTAGCTGGGCGTGGTGGCAGGTGCCTGTAATCCCAGCTACTCGGGAGGCTGAGGCAGGAGAATTGCTTGAACCTGGGTGGCAGAGGTTGTAGTGAGCCGAGGTAGCGCCATTGCATACCAAGCCTGGGCGATAGAGTGAGACTCTGTCAAGAAAGAAAGAAGGAAGGAAGGAAGGAAGGAAGGAAAAAGAAAAGAAAAGAAAGGAAGAAAAGAAGGAAAGAAGTGATTTTCTTGTGAAGGATCTCTATCTTCATGTCCTTCCATGAAATGATGCATTGAGTCTAATAGAGCCTCGCTGGTGGATTTTCATGTCTTGAGAACCTGTGACAAACTGATGATCTCCTCTAAATTGTGTTAGTGTAACCACAATTTACAATAACACCTAGCCCTGACGATTCAGGACAATAATTTGGGGAAGCTACCCCGACAGATGAAAATGTATTGTGATGGACACATAGAGGGGAACAACACTGGGGCCTACAGGAGGGTGGAGGGTGGGAGGAGGGAGAGGATCAGTTTACCTATATAACAAAGCTGCACATGTATTCCTGAACTTAAAAGTTTAAAAAGTATTGTGAAATTACAATGTTAAGATAATAGTGTACCAGAATAAATTTAGAACAAATGAACCAGAAAAGAAATTCGATTATCAAATCCAAATATGGAAAAAATGCTAGTAAATGCATTGAAATATTTTGAATCAGTGGGGAAAGGTTAGATTGAAGAAATTGTGTTGGGATAATTGACTATTTCCAAAAACGATGAAGTGCCTTATCATTCTCATACACTTAAAAATAGACACTAAATGTTTGCATAAAAGACATTAAACCATTAAAAATAGAACTTAGCATGTTATTTTTAATATAATCTTAGAATGGAAAAGTTATTTTAAAATATAGCACCAGATCCTGACAAGACAAAAAGGCAATTGGCTCAAATCTGCTGGGGACCCTCCAAGTCTCAGAAATGACTTAGAGTGCTCCTCAGAATTATCCTAACTAGTGATGAGAAGTTGGGGTATTTTTCTACAGACTTGGCCCTCTATTGGTGGATGTCACCCTGAGGATGTTAAAATCTCTGGCACTTTTAAGTTGTCCTACACCTGGGCTGAGCAAGTTCCCAAGGTACCAGAAAAAGCCCTCAGCAAAATTAGAAAACACAGGTAAGGTAGAAGGATAATATCAGTTTTATCCCCACTACAGGAAATATACTATTCACATTTTACTCTAAATCAGTCCAAATATCTCCCTTCTAAAACAAAGATAATACACACATATTCATTTTCTTCTTCTTCTTCTTCTTCTTCTTATTACTATTATTATTATTATTATTATACTTTAAGTTCTGGGATACATGCGCAGAATGTGCAGGTTTGTTACATAGGTATGCATGTGCCATGGAGTGATTTGCTGCACCCATCAACTCATCATCTACATTAGGTATTTCTCCTAATTCTATCCCTCCCCTTGCCCTCCACCCCCAGACAGGCCCCAGTGTGTGATGTTCCCCTCTCTGTGCCCATATGTTCTCATTGTTCAACTCCCACTTATGAGTGAGAACATGTGGTGTTTGGTTTTCTGTTCCTGTGTTAGTTTGCTGAGAATGATGGTTTCCAGCTTCATCCATGTCCCTGCAAAGGACATGAACTCATTCTTTTATATAGCTGCGTAGTATTCCATGGTGTATATGTGCCACATTTTCTTTATCCAGTCTATCATTGATGGGGATTGGGTTGGTCCCAAGTCTTTGCTATTGTACACACATATTCATTTTCATATTTATAGATGTTTGGGTTGTTTGTAGTGTTCATGTTGATTGAACTTCTGTGTACATAAAATTTTCATACTAATATCATATTTTGAAATTTCTAGAACTGTCGTTTCTATATACATGTGGATATTTTTCATTGTCATAGAAGTCAATCCTGAAAAATGTCCAAATTTGGTATCTATAATGTATGAGCATTCCTGCTTTTTCATGTCTGCCAATGCTTAATATTGCCTGGTGTATTAATCATTTTCACACTGCTGATAAAGACATACCTGAAACTGGTCAATTTACAAAGAAAGAGATTTATTGGACTTACTTTCATGGGGCTGGGGAGGCCTTGCAATCATTGTGGAAGATGAAAGGCAAGGAGAAGCAAGTCACGTCTTACACGGATGGTGGCAGGCAAAGAGAGAGCTTGTGCAGAGAACTCTCATTTTTAAAACCATCATATCTCATGATTCTCATTCCCTATGATGAGAACAGCGCAGAAAAGACCCACCCCCGTAATTCAATCGCCTCCCACTGGGTTCCACATGGGAACTGTGGGAGTTACAATTCAAGATGAGATTTGGGTGGGGACACAGCCAAACCATATCACCTGGTTTATTTTTAAACTATTATTGTATTTTATTTTTTCTTTTGTTTAATTTTTTATTTAAATACACTTCTCAGGGTCACCAGGTAATGTTTTCTAAACTTGACACATCATAAGAAGCACTTGGGGTTAAGATTTTTAGGCTCTTTCTCTAAAGAGCCTAGTTTAATAGATTGGAGTCAGGTGTGAAAACCTGCATTTAAGAAGCTCCTTTGACATAATTTTTAATAGCAGATGGAGTTGGGAAACCCTGTCACAGGCAAAAACCAAAACGAAACAAAGAAAAAAGAATCTCCCATCATTATGTAAGTGATCTTTTTTAAAAAAAATTGTTATGAAATAATTTCAAACTTATAGAATGTTTTTGAGAAAAACCCCACATGCCCTTCACTGCATTTCCCAGTTCTCAGAGTTTTGCTACATTTGCTTTCTCATTCTTCCTTCATATAGAAGAATACATTATTATTTTTTCTGAAGCATTTGAAAATCAGTTGAAGACTAAATGGTCATTTAAAAATATTTAGTGCAATTGAGTCCATATTATTATATCATTAATTAACATAAACTGAAAAAACTAAAGTAATCACAAATGGTGGAGCAGCCATTTGTGATTCCTGTTGTGATAAAAAAATCCACAACAGGAATTTTTAGCTCAGTTAAAAATTTATAAGATAATCTGGCAGCCATGAAAATGTACCACTTATATCTCCTGCTGTGGGGAGTATTGTTGATTGATGGTTCTAGTTGCTGACCCACTGAATCCACCAGCACATTCATGCTGAGGTCATGAATCCCATGGGCTGATCCTTGCCAATAACTAGCACTTCAGTTGCATTTCTGTAAGTTACAGGGCTTCTCTGATTGAAGTCTTTGGCTCCACAGCTCCCCTTCAGCCTAACTGAAACCTTAGGATTATGTGACAGTCTAGGGCTCTTCCTGTCAAATCTTCCTCCTTTCCCTGCTCTCCTTCACCAATGTCAGATCTGCATTACCATCTGAACACTCTCTCCACCTTCTCCGACTCCTTCTCCTTTATCCTTCACAGGTGTTGTCCCCAATTAAACTCTTGCTCATCTATTCCCATTTGGGTTGTTACTTCTAAGAGGATAAGAGCTAACATAAGTGGTGACAGGAGATGTCCAAGAAAAATTATGATACAGTGGAGTTTGGGATCTGACTCACTCGCTACCCACTGGGCAAATAAAACAATATCTTGAGTGGTATGTGGACACAGAGAGTTCCTGGCACAAGATAGTGATCAAATAGCTAAAAATTTCACCAGTCCTGACCTGGAAACATATCCTTTAGATGGAGAACACCCTTGCTAGCATTCAGGCATTTGAAAAATAAGAGAGAAATAATGCCTGTCAGGCAGCCAAGTAGGCTAGCTAATAGTTGGATAATTTTTATTGCTACTCTGAAGAGATATAATGAAAAACTGAAGGTTGGGCTGGGCGCAGTGGCTCACGTCTGTAATCCCAGCACTTTGGGAAGCTGAGGTGGGCAGATCACGAGGTCAGGAGTTCAAGATCAGCCTGGCTAACATAGTGAAACTCCGTCTCTACTAAAAATACAAAATAATACTAATAATAATAAGCCAGGTGTGGTGGCAGGCACCTGTAGTCCCAGCTACTTGGGAGGCTGAGGCAGGAGAATCACTTGAACCTGGGAGGTGGTGGTTGCTGTGATCCAAGATTGCACAACTGCGCTCCAGCCTGGGTGACACAGAAAGACTCTCTCAAACAAAAACAAAACAAAAACAAAAAACTGAGGCTCATCACCAAGCAACTAAAGCTAAGTATTAAAATCTAAGAGTCTTTCTGGTAGCTTATAAAGAGGCTCGTACTTCCTGCAGTGGAAAAGCAGAAACAGTTGAACAGCAGACTTGGGACAGTTTCAGAGCTTCAGAGATATTTAAATACTGAGTCAAGACAGGTATGTTATATTCATGTTATGACCTAGGTCGAAAAAATCTGGGATCCAGAAACATGGGATGGTGTATTAGTCCATTTGCATTGCTATAAAGGAATACTTGAGACTCGTTAATTTATAAAGAAAAGAGGTTTATTTTGGCTCACAATTCTGCAGATTGTACAGGAAATACGGTGCTGGCATCTGCTTCTGTAAGGGCCTCAGGAAGCTTACATTCATAGTGGAAGGTAAAGGGGGAGCAGGCATATCACATGATGAGAGTAGGAGAAAGAGAAGGAGGAGGAAGTTCCAGGCTCTTTTAAAAAACTAAATCTTGCATTAATTAATAGACTGAAAACTCACACATTACTGCAAGAATGGCACAAAGTCATTCATGAGCGATCCACCCCCATTATTCAAACATCTCCCACCAGGCCCAACTTCTAACACTGGGATCACATTTCAACATGAGATTTGGAGGGGAGAAAACATCCAAATCATTTCACCCCTGGCCCCACAAATACCATATCCTTTTCACATTGCAAAATACAATCACTCCTCTCCAGTAGTCCCTAAATGTCTTAGTTCATTCTAGCATTAACTCAAAGTACAAAGTCCAAATTCTCATCTGAAACTCAAGGCAAGTTCCTTTAGCCTATGAGCCTGTGAAATCAATACAAGTTATTTATTCCCAAGGTACAATGGTGGTACAGGTATTGAGTAGACATTCCCACTCCCAAAGGGAGAAATTGGCCAAAAGAAAGGAGTAACAGGTCCCATGTAAGTCTGAAACCCAGCAGGGGACATTTAACCTCAGATTTCCAAAAATATTCCTTGATTCCATGTCCTACATCCTGGGCACACTGGTGCAAGGGGTGGGCTCCCAAGGGCTTGTGCAACCCTTCCCCTGGCTTTGCACGGTGTAGCCTCCATGGCTGTTCTCATGGTTTGAAGTTGAGTGCCTATGGCTTTTCTAGGCTCAACAGGCATGCTGCCAGTGGCTCTATCATTCTCAGGTATGGAGGGTGGCAACCCCCTTCCTAAAGCTCCTGTAGGCAGTTCCTAGGTGGAGACTTTGTGTGGGAGCTCCAATCCCACATTTCCCCTCTGCATTGCCCTAGTAGAGTCTCTCTGCAGGGGCTCCACTGCTGCAGCAGACTTCTGCCTGGGCACCCAGGCTTTCCTATACATCCTCTGAAATCTAGGTAGAAGCTCCAAAGGCTCCTTCACTCTCACATTCTATGCACCTGTATGGTAAACACCACATAGGAATCACCAAGGCTTATGACTTTTGCCCTCTGGAGCAATGGACTGAGCTGTACCTGGAGGCTTTGAGCCAAGGCTGGAGCCAGAGGGTCCTGGATGCAGGGAGCAGTGTCCTGAGGCTGTGTGGGGCAGTTGGGCACTGGGCTCGGCCCCTGAGACCATTCTTTCATCCTAGGCCTCTAGGTTTGTGATGGGAGGGACTGTCCCAAAAACTTCTGAAATGGCTTTTAGCCCTTTTCCCCAGTATTAGCACCTGGCTCCCTTTTAGTCATGTAAATCTATCTAGCAAGTGGTTGCTCCATAGCAGCCTGCTTGGATTCCTCTCCTGAGTATACTCTTTCCTTCTCTACCACATATCCAGGCTGCAAATTTTCCAAATTTTTACACTCTGCATTCGTTTTAAATATAAGTTCCAAATTTAAGTCATTTATTTGCTCTGGAATAAAATCACAGGCTGTTAGAAGCAGCCATGCCACATCTTGAACACTTTGCTGCTTAGAAATTTCTTCCACCAGATACCCTAAGTCATCACTCTTAAGTTCAACCTTCCACCAATCCCCATGGCATAAGCACAATGCAGCCAAGTTTTTGCTACCATGTAACAAGGGTGATCTTTGCTCCAGTACTCAATAACTTCCTCATGTTCATCTCAGACCTTATCATCCTGGCCTTCACTGTCCATATTTCTATCAACATTTTGGTCACAACCAATTAACTAGTCTCTAAGAAGTTCCAAACTTTCCCTCATCTTCCTGTCTTCTTCTAAGCCCTCCAAACTCTTCCAACCCCTGCCTGTGACATATTTCCAAGGTGACTTCCACACTTTATAGCAATGCTCTACTCCACAGTACCAATTTTCTGTATTAGGCCATTTATGTTGCCGTAAAGGAACACCTGAAACTGAGTAATTTGTTAAAAAAGATGTTTACTTTGGCTCACAATTCTGAAGACTGTACAGGAAGCAGGGTGCTGGCATCTGCTTCTGGTGAGGGCCTCAGGAAGCTTACAATCATAGTGGAAGGTGAAGGGCAAGCAGGCATATCACACAATGAAAGTGGGAGGAAGAGACAGAGGAGGGAGTTCCAGGCTCTTTTAAACAACTAGATCTTATGTTAACTCATAGAAGGAGAATTCACTAATTATCACAAGGATGGCACAAAGCCATTCATGAGAGATTCACCCCCATGATTCAAACATCTCCCACCAGACCCCAACTCCAACTTTGGAGATAACATTTCAACCTGAGATTTGAAGGGGACAAAATATCCAAACCATAGCAGGTGTGGACATTCTGGATAGATGGTCCTGAGAATGTTGGTTCCACAGATTACTCTGAGCCCTCAGAAGTTGCAGAGATGGTCCGTGATTGTCTCATAAGAATAAACACTTTCCTCATGTTACAGAGGCCTCACCCAGCAATGCAACAAGTGCCACTGTCAGAAACTGCCCTTACTTCCTTGTAAAGGTTACCAGACAATTAATTAGGGCTAAATGACAGCATGATGCAGCCAAGTTCATTCTGAGCCTGATAAGGAAGGAATGAGATTATATATTGAAGTTGCTGTATGTAAGAATTACATAGCATGTACTGGTAGGAGCCAGGGAAATAGCCTTGATATCAGGTTTTAATGATACTTGATCGAGGTAACCAGAATATACTGGATAAGCAATAATAATTGAGTTGAAAGCACTTTCTGGGAACATGGGATTTAACACTCTAGCAAGGACCCTAGGAAGTGAAGTAAACTTGCTGCTAGTGTGGTTCTTCAAAGCCTGGAGAAAGCAATGGCCCCTGCTGAGTGAAGTAGAAATGACTGAAGTACCCTGGCATCCCATAGAGGAAGAAATACAAAGTTCCAGGGCAGCCTAGAATGACTATATTATGGAACACCAGAAAACCCAGCCAAGGATAGTGTTTCACAGCTATCACCAGCCCTTGATGGTCAGCCAACATGGGTGTTGCTCAACATATACAAGCCGAAAAAGACAAGAGTGTAAGACTAGGAGGCTGAGAGAGGTTTCCTCAATAAGAAGTCATGACCCTTGTTCAGTTGCTGAATCCAAGCTAATTTTTAGATCCAGAACACATTTATTAAAGGAGGAGCCAGATCTCTAGAAAAAAGAACCTTGTAGCATCTCAGTAAGTTTGCGTTACTATAATTCTTTCAGTCCTTCCACAAAGGGAATTATAGCCATTCATTAGATGACTGTATACAAGGGGAATAAGAATACCCAGACATTTCAACAACTATTGAACACAGTGCCTGAGTTTGACATTGATACCTAGAGACCCAAGGCATCATGATGGCCTGACTATTATAGTGGGAGTTTACAGAGGCCAGGTAACAAACAAATTTCTGTGTAAAGTCTGGCTCACTGTGGATCTACAGCTTCTATATTCTTTTCCCTCACATCCTGATTGTATAATTAGGATTTATGTACTTGGCATTTGGAATAACTACTGTATTGAATTATTGTCCTGTGGGACGTGAAATCTCATAGTGGGAAAGGTTAAGTGGAAACTTATGGTGATGCCCTTACTTCTGGGCAAGGCAATAAATCACAAATAATATAGCATTCTCAAGGTGGAGAAAGAAATTACTGTCACTGTTAAAGACATAATAGATACAGGAGCTGTGGTCTCTATCATATTTTCACTTGCTTTGCCAGTCTTGCTTTTGCAGAACGTAATTGGATCCTGGAGAATAACAGCATACTACCACAAGTCCAGCCATGGAGTATCCTTGATAAAAGCTGCTGTACTGGATGTGGTAGCATTGCCAGAGTAGATTAACAAAGCCTAAGTATGTGGTATGTAGCTTTTGATGTGGTGAATGTATTCTTTTGCATTTACTTAAAAAAAGGATCAGAACATTTACTTTCACATGGAGATAACATATTCATTTATAGTTTTGCCTCAGGGCAAACAAAATATACACTCCCACAGGGCTTCACATTGACCCATTATATCCATGATATGCTGATTGGACAGGAAGAGCAATATATGGTTATTACACTAGAGGCCTTTGTAAGACACATGGGCTCTAGATTGTGGAAGATAAGCCCATTACTTTACAGAAATTATAACAGGTTCAGTGGTTGTAAGAATGCCAGGATATCTCCTGCAGTGTTAGACAAGTTACTGCATCTTGTATCATCTCCCACAAAGAAGGAAGCACAGCATCTGGCAGGCCTCTTTGGGTTTTTGAAGCAACACATTTTATACCCTCTAAGTCATAAAGTAAGATGAATCCAGCAGTAGCCCATAATACGGTGGAAACAGAATATCCTAGGTTAAGTCCAAGGAAAACCAGAGGACACAGGTTAGGTATATGAGCAGATAGCCCAGATCCCCAGGCTATCCACCACAGTTGCACCAGTGCCTCTCCTTTGGTTTGAACCTATAGCCATATTAAAGTATGTGGTCCCATATAACCAGTTGAAGGAAAGCTCAAGCTTGGTTTACAGGATCAGCTTGGTACGTGAACGTAAGTCAAAATACGTGGTGACTGTATTACAGCCACATTTAGAGGTGGTCCTGAAAGGCAGCAGAGAGGGAAAACATTTTCCAAGTGGGTAGGACTGCAAGCAGTGCACCTGATTATACACTTTTTGTGGAAAAAGAAGTGGTCCAAGGTGGTAATATATATGCATTATTGGACAGTAGCCAAAGGTCTGGTGAGCTGGTCAGGAGCTTGAAAGGAAAAGATCAGAGAAAGGGAAGTCTAGAGTAGAGGCATGTGGATAGACATATTGGAAGTGACACGATATAGGAAGATTTTTGTATCAATCCTATTTTATTGTTCACATGAAAGCATCAATTGTGAAAGAGTAACTGAAGAACTAAGTAGACAAAGCGACTTTGACCATTGACATTAACCAGCATTCATTCTGGCCTTCTCAGGACTGGTCCAATAGGCATCTCAAAGAACTAGCCATGGCAGAAGAAATGGAGGTAATATATGGGCCCAATATCACAGACTCCTGTGTACCAAGGCAATTTAGCTGCTTCCCTGTATGAATATCCAACCTGCAGCAACAGCGACCAAGGCTCTATCTCAAATACGACACTATTTATAAAGACCACTTAGCAGTGAATTGACTATATTGGATGCTTTTTATCCTGGAACAGTCAGTGGTTCATGCTCACAGAACTATATACCTATTCTGGGTATGCATTTGCCTTTTCTGCCTGCACAGCCTCACTAAGCATCTGAGGGATTTGGGGGTTCTTGAGCCATAGTCTTGGAATCCCACACAACAGAGCATCTGAACAGGGTAATCACTTCATAGTAAAGAAGGGGCACAAATGGGTCCAGAACAAGAGGATCCACTTATCATTATCAAATACTGCACCATCCAGAAGGAGCTGACCTCACAAAACACTTCTGAAGGCAAAGATAAAGCACCAATAAAAGTAAACCCTGAAAAAATTGGGTGCCGTTCTCCAGGATGCAGTATATACATTAAATCACAGACCTATATGTTAGGCTTTAGATCTAATTGGAAGAATGGGATTAGGAATAAGAGGTGAAAGCAGGAGTGTGCCTACTCCCCATCATAGTGGCCCACAAGGATCACAGCAGTGGTTTGAACAAGCATTGGACTACTGATATCCAGGAACCGCCACGCAAGAAGGGGAATCCACATGTGGCAGGAGTAATTGACTATGATCTGTAGGAGGGGTAGGGCTGCTTTAGTAAAATGAGTAAGAAAGGAATACATATGAAACCAGGTGATCTACTTGAGTGCCTCCTGGTATTCTCTTGCTTCATTTAACTGTGAATGGATAATGTCATTGAAAAGAGTTTGGACACCTCCACAATGAAAGTTTGGTTCACATGACTAAGTAAGCTTCCAAGACTTGTCAAAATAATAACTGTGTGTGAGGGACATTTCAAATAGGTAGTGGAAAAGGAAGAGAATAATTACCAGTTCTGGCCCAGAAACTAAATGCAGCAAGGGGGGCTGTAGTGTGTCCCACTATCCTCCCTCTTCAAAGTTTGCCTTCATAAAGAGAAGCTTAAAGGAATAAGGAAGGAACTGTTCCACGAACCTGAATGGAGAAATAGATCTGTCGAGTACAAAGGTGGACTGTGGTGACTATGAAAATGTGCTGCTCAGATCCCTGGTTGTAGGGAGCACAGTTACTTGATGGCCACAGCTGCTGTCCCTTGGGACCAACTATTGCATTTGCACCAAAGCCATGCTTCCCTCAGACTTCTCCTAGATAATCACTGAGTGGGAAATAGTAGTGCGGGTCAATTCCTCAGAGAACACCTCCAACAGGCAACTTTGACTCATGGTATGCCTATCAACCTGTCAGAAACCTTAGAACTGTGGGGCAGTCTGAAAGTATTCCAACCTATCTTTATTTTTTCTTTCCCCTTCTCCCTTCACAGACATCATTTCTGCATTATGATCCAAAGGCTCTTCCTGACTTCTGCTCCCTCCCTTTTATCCCCTTTTCCTATAATTAATCTCTTTCACAGGAGTCTTATCTTGGTGTCTGCCTCTCAGGGAACCTGAACTAACATAGGTACTAATAAAAGTATTGTTTAGAATCACTTGATTACATATCGAGAAGCATAGCATCCAAAGAAAATCCGCCAAATATCACAGCTATATTAAAAATAAAGCAGTAATAGTTGTTTATTTTATTTAAAAGCTTACTGAATATAGGCCAGGCACAGTCGCTCGTGCCTGTAAGCCCGGCACTTTAGGAGGCCAAGCCTGGCGAATTGCTTGAGCCCAGGAGTTCGAGACCAGCCTGTGCAGCATGGTGAAACCATGTCTCTACAAAAAATACAAAAATTAGCCTGGCACGGTGGTGTGCGCCTGTATTCCCAGTTACTCGGAAGACTGAGGTGGGAGGGTCACCTGAGCATGGGAGGTCAAGGCTGCAGTGAACAAAAATCGCACCATTGCAGTCCAGCATTGGCAACAGAGTGAGACCCTGTCTCAGAAAAAAAAACAAAAAAAACAAAACATGGTTACTGAATAATATGTTTTCTTTCATTTTCCTTTTTTAATTTATCTTTTATTCTAAGTTCAGGGGTACATGTACAGGTTTGTTATATAGTTAAACTTGTTTCATGGGAGTTTGTGGTACACATTATTTCCTCACCCAGATATTAAACCTAGTGTACATTAATTATATTTCCTGAACTTCTCCCTCCTGCCAACCTCCACCCTCTAATAGGCCCCAGTGTGTGTTGTTCCCCTCTATGTGTCCATGCCTTCTCATCATTTAGCTGCCAGTTATAAGTCAGAACATGTGGTATTTGATTTTCTGTTCCTGCATTAGTTTGGCTAAGGATAATGGCCTCCAGCTCCATCCAAGTTTCTGCAAAGGACATGATTGTGTTCTTTTTATGGCTGCATAGTATTACATGGTGTATATGTACCACATTTTCTTTATCCAGTCTATTACTGATGAGTATTTAGGTTGATTCCGTGTCTTTGCTTTTGTGAATAGTGCTGCAATAAACACACATGTGCATGTGCCTTTATGATGGAACAATTTATATTCCTTTGGGTGTATACCAAGTAGTGAGATTGCTGAGACGAATGGTAGTTCTGTTTTCAGGTCTTTGAGGAATCGCCACACTGTCTTCCACAATGCTTGAAGAAACTTACACTCCTCAGCCACAGTGTATAAGTTTTCCTTCCCCCACATCCGCACCCCCCCACCCCGAGCCTCACTGCCATCTGTTATTTTTTGACTTTTTAATAATAGCCATCCTGACTGGTGTGAGATTTATCTAATGTGCATTTATCTAATGATCAGTGATGAGATTTTTTTCATGATTGTTGGTCTGCATGTATGTCTTCTTTTGAAAAGTGTCTGTTCGTGCACTTTGCCCACTTTTTAACAGGTTGTTTGTTTTTTCTTGTAAATTTAAGTTCCTTGTAGATGCTGGATATTAGACCTCTGTCAGATGTGCAGTTTGTAAAAACTTTCTCCCATTCTGTAGGTTGTCTGTTCATTCTGTTGATAGTTTCCTTTGTTTTGCAGAAGTTCTTTAGTTTAATTAGATCTCATTTGTCAATTTTTGTTTTTGTTGCAATTGCTTTTGGCATCATCATCATGAAATCTTTGCCTGTTCCTATATCCGGAATGCTATCTTGCTGTTTGATCTCAGACTGCTGTGCTAGCAATCAGCGAGACTCCGTGGGCACAGGACCCTCTCAGCCAGGTGCGGGCTATACTCTCCTGGGGCACCGTTTCCTAAGCCCGTCGGAAAAGCACAGTATTCGGGTGGGAGTGGCCCGATTTTCCAGGTGCCCTCTCTCACCCCTGGAAAGGGAACTCCCTGACCCCTTGCACTTCCCGAGTGAGGCAATGCCGCGCCCCTGCTTGGGCTGGCGCACGGTGCACTCACCCACTGACCTGCGCCCACTGTCTGGCACTCCCTAGTGAGATGAACACGGTACCTCAGATGGAAATGCAGAAATCACCTGTCTTCTGCGTCGCTCATGCTGGGAGCTGTAGACCGGAGCTGTTCCTATTCAGCCATCTTCAAATTTAACTCTTAACACTACCTTAGCTGTGTCCCACATATTCTAGTATGTCATATCTTTGTTTTCATTAGTTTCAAAGAACTTCCTGAACCTGACTTAATTTTGTTATTTGCCCAAAAGTCATTCAAGAGCAGGTTATTCAATTTCCATGTAATTGTATGGTTTTGAGTGAATTTCTTAGTCTTAATTTCTATTTTGATTGCACTGTGGTTCACAAGATTGTTTGTTATGATTTCAGTTCTTTTGTATTTGCTGAGAAGTGTTTTACTTCCAATTATGTGATTGATTTTAGAGTATGTACCATGTAGAGGTGAGAAGAATGTATATTGTGTTGGTTTTGTATGGAGAGTTCTGTAATGTCTATCAAGTCCATTTGATCCAGTGCTGAGTTCAGGTCCTGAATATCTTTGTTAATTTTCTCATTCTTTACTCTGTCTAATGATGTCAATGTGGTGTTAAAGTCTCCAACTATTATTGTGTAGGCATCTAAGTCCCTTTGAAGGTCTTTAAGAACTTAATTTATGAACCTGTGTGCTCCCGTGTTGGGTGCATATATATTTAGGGTAGTTAGATCTTCCTGTTTAATTGAACTCTTTACCATTTTATAATACGCTTCTTTGTTTTGTTTTGTTTTGTTTTTTATCTTCATTGGTTTAAAGTCTGTTCTGTCTGAAGGAGACAGTTTTGGGCTTGCTGAATTTAAAGCATCTCAAAAGACCTTCAAGTATTATCAAGAGGTAAAATCCTTTCCTAGATTTCAGGCCTGAAGGAAAAATAGCATCTGGTTCAAAGGTTTAAGTCTATGGCAGTGGAAACTAAGTCACACATCCAGACTAGATGCAGAACTAGGGTTAGAAGTTGGGGTCTCTACTTCTAGTTTATGGTTCTTCCTGCTGCAGGAAGAGAGTGTCTCTGGAACCATGAGATACCCTTCTAAGAGAATTTAGCCAATGCTTTTTCATCTGAGACTAACTTCAGTTTACTCAGCCCTTCTCAAGTCTAAACATAGATCCTCTTAGCCTGTCAATTTAAAGTCTTTCATTATTTTAAATGCTGTTTGGGAGATTATGATCCTGTATCAATTCTCTAGGTAAAAAGCAATCTACTCATTTAACCCCCTCTTTTTTTTTGACGGAGTCTCAGTGTGTCGCCCAGGCTGGAGTGCAGTGGCACAATCTTGAATCACTGCAACCTCTGCCTCCCGGGCTCAAGCAATTCTCTGCCTTAGCCTACCGAGTAGCTGGGGATTATAGGCACCTGCCACCACATCTGGCTAATTTTTGTATTTTTAGTAGAGACGGGGTTTCAGCATCTTGGCTAGGCTGGTCTTGAACTCCTGACCTCGTGATCCACCCGCCTTGGCCTCCCAAAGTGCTGGGATTACAGGTATGAGCCACCACTCCTGCCCTCATTTAACCCTTCTTATAGTGTGGAAGGCAGGTTCACAGGGGCAATGTACAAAGCTTTTTGGAACCATCTGAAAGAACAGCTATTGAGTACTCCTCCTGACTTCACTTGTGCTCTTGAACTTCTAAAAGAAGTTAAGGAGGTGAGTAACCAACCTCCCATTTGTAGATGGGAAGTTCCTGGGCATCTCAGAACCTTGGATCATCAATGGCTATTAATATCTTAAGTAGCATACTTTTTTAACGTGGCCTGCTACTTAAATAGATAGGATGAGGCAGCTGCCAGTTTATTTGTGTAAGACGAAACTTGACAGTTGGGTGATTACTATAAAAATATATAATTCAGTTAAACAAATTCTTACTGAAACCTCACTATGGTCTATGTGTTTCAGAAGCCCAAAGATGAATAGGACAGCCCTTGCCCACAAGGAACTTACATGTTTGAGTCAAAAGGCTATTTCAAGTGACCCATAAAGATTCCGAATTTGCTATTTTATCCTCGCGCTTTAGAGTAAAACTATCCAAAAATGTCCTTATCCTTTATTAAGAATAAATAATCTTATTTCCTTTATTAGCGGTGGCTCATATCTGTAACCCCAGCATTTTGGGAGGCTGAGGCAGGCAGATCACAAGGTCAGGAGATCGAGACCATCTTGGCTAACACAGTGAAACCCCATCTCTACTAAAAAAAAAAATACAAAAAATAAGCCGGGTGTGGTGGCAGGCACCTGTATTCCCAGCTACTCGGGAGGCTGAGGCAGGAGAATGGCATGAACCTGGGAAGTGGAGTTTGCAGTGAGCTGAGATATAGCCAGTGCACTCCAGCCTGGGAGCCAGAGCGAGACTCCGTCTAAAAAAAAGAGAAAAAAAGAATAAATAATCTTATTTTCCTTCCACTGACTACCCTTTTTCCCACTGACTACCTCATCTTCTTGTGGTGGTGTGTATATCATATTTCTTATATCCCACACATTTAAAATCACATTCTTGTTTTTATTTATATTTTTACCTCATTCTACCTAAAAAATAATAATAACTACTACTATAACTGATCCCAATGAAACCTTGAATGGTAATTGTCCTCTAAACAGAAAGAAATAATACTCTCTAAGAAACTTAGATAATCAGTTTTCTGACCCACAGAAGACATAATCTGGGATGCCTTTGGCCTAACATAGTTCACTGGAGAGAAAGTTTGAGGTTCTAAACAGAACTTGGCTCCTTTGATTTCCTTTGTTGGGCAGATCTTGTTATCACTGCTATTACCATGGCAGAACTGCCTAAGAAATGAGATAGAAGAGCTCTGGACACAGATCTCCTCAAGCAGGAAGCAGAACATGGGGCCCTGGATGTCCCTCATCTTTCTAACTACATTCTCAATTTGATGGCCTTGCTATGTGCACCAGTTAGAGATGAAGTGATACAGAAACTAGAGACCGTAACAGATCCAGTGCAGTTACTGAGGTGAGAGTCTAGATGTGCTGTCCCCCAAATCTGCCTTAGACACTGTGCCGGAGAACTCTGAGCCAGATACTGTGATATAGCCCGTGTCTTGTCTAGCTCTTGTGTACTGACAACCTGACTAACACACCTTTTCTCCTTTCTGGATTATTGGCTTTATTTTCCAAGGACAGCCTCTCAGGGTTCCTTTGATGATCTTTAGATCAGTTGGGTCTCCTTTATGTCCTGATACTGTTAAGACATTAAGGTACAGTAATTCTTTCTCCTATAGATTGCAAATTACCTTTTCCCAGATGTTGTCCTGTTTGTCCCAACTCAAACCTTGTGAGGGGACAGAAAAGAGGATCACCTGTGTTTCACAGATAGAAGAACCAGGACCTAGAAAAGTAAAATGATCTGCTCAATGAGTTAGAAATTCAGTCACCCACATCCCAGCTACCCACATATAATTGCTAGCACCTTGGTGATTTTCCTTTCACTGACTACCCTTTTTTCAAGGTGACAGAATGATTACAGGTGAAAGAACTCTAATCTGGTAGTTAAAGTGTCAGGAGGTATAACTATCCTTAGTTTTGCCATCAACTCACTCTATGGCCTTGGGTCACTGGCTACAGTACCACTATTAATAAGTTGATGTAGGACTGTGCTGGGGTCTGACCCACAGATCCAGGCTGCACGATGGATCAATAACATACTCAGACACCAATATTCAGTGAAAGAGTGGCTAGGGTCCAAGGCCACTCACAGAAAGAGATGTAGCAACTGCACACACTGAATAGCTGGCCTTGTGGGCATTTATTCAGTGCAGATTTAATGACAAAGGCTTTGAATCAACACACCTGTGGGTAATTAATCTGGTCACCCTCCCCTGGAGAGAGCAGTCCTACGAATGATCAAAGGCCAGTCTTAGGACCACATGAGTAAACAAGCTCTTTAGATAAACTCCCTTACACTCCTTTGTACCTACTCTAAGCTACTAACTCAAGGTAAGAGAATTAGGCTGCCTTCAGCCAAATTTTTTACTGAAGCTATGCAAACCTTCCAGCCTTCCAAGAAGGTTTGTGTCTATTTCCTATAACTTTATCTTTATCTTTATAATTTTTCTACCACCCAGACTGAACCCCTAAGTCTCCCCTTTTTCTGTTTTTTGCATCAGGCTTTGTTGATTGAAGAGTGCAGATGTGTGCAGCAACAGGTCTGTCAGGCATCGTGGTCACTGCTCTTATTCCAGCTTTGCATCCTATAATTAGCAAATAATATATGACAAACATGTGTATAATGAACAACACTCTTCCAATCAAGGAGTGGTGCCCAAGAGCGGGGGTCTATCTGGGAGAGATGATCTTGCACACCCTTCCATATGGCTGTTTGTTGGATGTGTAGGGTAAATCTATCCCTCCCAGCCAAGAAGTTAAGTTATTAAAGGCTGGGAAGGGGGTGTCTGCCAGGTGACAGGGTGAAAGAAAGGTGGATCTAAGATATAAGCCCAATAGAGCATAGCAGATACAGGTTGCAGACAAAGTGAGAGCATGAAAAGGATCAATACCCTACGTGAGTTGCAATGTACAACAGAGAGCATAGCAAGGAACAAATTATCTGGAGTAAATGGTGTCTGTATCCAGAGTAGGATTTGTTCAGCCTCTTGAGTTGTCTTCTTTAGCATCCCCCAGGTAATGTCCGGGGTTTGTGTCATCCAAGGAAGCCACATTGTCCAGGGCTGTGGGTCTTATAGGGTCATTTTCTTCATTTTTGGTACCAGGTTGGGCCCCAGCCATGCCACGGTATGGTTTGATGCATCATGCTGGAATCCAAAGAGGACCTGAGGGGGTGTGAACACAAGCATATCCTCTTCCTCACGTTAACAGTTCATTTGGACCACACCATACATTACTGTTTACATCTTTCCATAAAACTGTGGGTTTTATGTCTTGAGAGGTTTTAGCAAAGTGCTTTTCTATAGCCAATTGAAATTTGTCATCTAAATTTTAAAAATTAAGGGTCAATAAGACTTGTGCTAGTAGCATCGCAGGGTCTTTACTCATACTCCCCCTTTTTTGTTTTTAGAGAATATTTTTAAGAGTGGAGTGGGCACGCTCTACTATGGCCTGTGCTTAGGGGTTATACAGGATGCCTGTGGAATGTTGGATATTCCACGTGTGAGAAAATTGTTGAAATTGTGAGCTGGCATAAGCTGGACCATTATTAGTTTTAATTTTTGTGGGCCACCCCATAAACACAAAAGTTAAAAGAAGATGTTTATTGATATATCGGTTGGACTCTCCAGGAAAGGCCTGTGCACTAATTAAGTGGGAATTGGTATTAACGGACACATGATTGCACTGTGGTCTGAGAGACAGTTTGTTATAATTTCTGTTCTTTTACATTTGCTGAGGAGTGCTTTACTTCCAAGTATGTGGTCAATTTTGGAATAGGTGTGGTGTGGTGCTGAGAAGAATGTATATTCTGTTGATTTGGGGTGGAGAGTTCTGTAGATGTCGATTAGGTCCACTTGGTGCAGAGCTGAATTCAGTTCCTGGGTATCCTTGTTATCTTTCTGTCTTGTTGATCTGTCTAATGTTGACAGTAGGGTGTTAAAGTCTCCCATTATTATTGTGTAGGAGTCTAAGTCTCTTTGTAGGTCACTAAGGACTTGATTTATGAATCTGGGTGCTCTTGTATTGGGTGCATATATATTTAGGATAGTTAGTTCTTCTTGTTGAATTGATCCCTTTACCATTGTGTAATGACCTTGTCTCTTTTGATCTTTGTTGGTTTAAAGTCTGTTTTATCGGAGACTAGGATTGCAACCCCTGCCTTTTTTTTGTTTTCCATTTGCTTGGTAGATCTTCCTCCATCCCTTTATTTCGAGCCTATGTGTGTCTCTGCACATGAGATGGGTTTCCTGAATACAGCACACTGATGGGTCTTGACTCTTTATCTAATTTGCCAGTCTGTGCCTTTTAATTGGAGCATTTAGCCCATTTACATTTAAGGTTAGTATTGTTATGTGTGAATGTGATCCTGTCATTATGATGTTAGCTGGTTATTTTGCTCATTAGTTGATGCAGTTTCTTCCTAGCCTGGATGGTCTTTACAATTTGGCATGTTTTTGCAGTGGCTGGTACTGGTTGTTCCTTTCCATGTTTAGTGCTTCCTTCAGGAGCTCTTTTAGGGCAGGCCTGGTGGTGACAAAATCTCTCAGCATTTGCTTGTCTGTAAAGTATTTTATTTCTCCTTCACTTATGAAGCTTAGTTTGGCTGGATATGACATTCTGGGTTGAAAATTCTTTTCTTTAAGAATGTTGAATATTGGCCCCCACTCTCTTCTGGCTTGTAGGGTTTCTGCCGAGAGATCAGCTGTTAGTCTGATGGGCTTCCCTTTGTGGGTAACTTGACCTTTCTCTCTGGCTGCCCTTAACATTTTTTCCTTCATTTCAACTTTGGTGAATCTGACAATTATGTGTCTTGGAGTTGCTCTTCTTGAGGAGCATCTTTGTGGCTTTCTCTGTATTTCCTGAATTTGAATGTTGGTCTGCCTTGCTAGATTGGGGAAGTTCTCCTGGATAATATCCTGCAGAGTGTTTTCCGACTTGGTTCCATTCTCCCCATCACTTTCAGGTACACCAATGAGACGTAGATTTGGTCTTTTCACATAGTTCCATATTTCTTGGAGGCTTTGTTTGTTTCTTTTCATTCTTTTTTCTCTAAACTTCTCTTCACGCTTTATATCATTCATTTCATCTTCCGTTGCTGATACCCTTTCTTCCAGTTGATTGCATCGGTTACTGAGGCTTGTGCATTCATCACGTAGTTCTTGTGCCGTGGTTTTCAGCTCCATCAGGTCCTTGAAGGACTTCTCTGCATTGATTATTGTAGTTATCCATTCATCTAATTTTTTTTCAAAGTTTTTAACTTCTTTACCATTGGTTCAAACTTAGTTTGATCTTCTGAAGCCTTCCTCTCTCAACTTGTCAAAGTCATTTTCTGTCCAGCTTTGTTCTGTTGCTGGTGAGGAGCTGTGTTCCTTTGGAGGAGGAGAGGCACTCTGATTTTTAGAGTTTCCAGTTTTTCTGCTCTGTTTTTTCCCCATCTTTGTGGTTTTATCTACCTTTGGTCTTTGATGATGGTGACATACAGATGGGTTTTTGGTGTGGATGTCCTTTCTGTTTGTTAGTTTTCCTTCTAACAGCCAGGACCCTCAGCTGCAGGTCTGTTGGAGTTTACTGGAGGTCCACTCCAGATGCTGTTTGCCTGGGTATCAGCAGCGGTGGCTGCAGAACAGCAGATATTGGTGAACCGCAAATGCTGCTGCCTGATCGTTCCTCTGGAAGTTTTGTCTCAGAGGAGTACCTGGCCGTGTGAGGTGTCAGTCCGCCCCTACTGGGGGGTGCCTCCCAGTTAGGCTACTTGGGGGTCAGGGACCCACTTGAGGAGGCAGTCTGCCTCTTCTCAGATCTCAAGCTGCGTGCTGGGAGAACCACTGCTCTCTTCAAAGCTGTCAGACAGGGACATTTAAGACTGCAGAGGTTATTGCTGTCTTTTGTTTGTCTGTGCCCTGCCCCCAGAGGTGGAGTCTACAGAGGCAGCAGGCCTCCTGGAGCTGTGGTGGGCTCCACCCAGTTCGAGCTTCCTGGCCGCTTTGTTTACCTACTCAAGCCTGAGCAATGGCGGGCACCCCTCCCCCAGCCTCGCTGCTGCCTTGCAGCTTGATCTCAGACTGCTGTGCTAGCAATGAGCGAGGCTCCGTGGGCGTAGGACCCTCTGAGCCATGTGCGTGATATAATCTCCTGGTGTGCTGTTTGTGAAGCCCGTTGGAAAAGCGCAGTATTAGGGTGGGAGTGACCCGATTTTCCAGGTGCCCTCTGTCACCCCTTTCTTTGACTAGGAAAGGGAATTCCCTGACCCCTTGCGCTTCCTGGGTGAGGCGATGCCTCTCCCTGCTTCGGCTCACGCACGGTGCGCTGCACCCACTGTCCTGCACCCACTGTCCGGCACTCCCCTGTGAGATGAACCTGGTACCTCAGTTGGAAATGCAGAAATCACCTGTCTTCTGCGTCGCTCACACTGGGAGCTGTAGACTGGAGCTGTTCCTATTCGGCCATCTTGGCCCCACCCAGTTTTTAATATTTAACTTCACCACTGAGTCAGAACTGAAACAGTTGATATGGAGGCCTGTGTTAGTGAGACTTTGGCTTGCCACAAAACCACACTAATTGAAGAAATGAAAATCTGTTGTCCAAGTAAGTAATGAAGCCAATTTGAATAAAGTTATTTATATGATTACAAATTTTAAAAGGAACCTACAAATGAATACTTAAAAAAAAATTTAAGGTAGTGCTATGCTTTGAATATGTCCTTCAAAGTTCATGTGTTGGATACTTAATTGCTGTTGTAACAATGTTGAGAGGTAGGACCTTTCAGAACAGACTAGGTCGTGAGGGCTCTGCCCTCATGAATGGATTAATGCCGTTATTGTGAGACTGTGTTAGTTATCATGGCAGTGGGCTCCTGATAAAAGGCTAAGTCCAAACCCCATTTTCTCTTTGTCTCACACACTCTATCACCATGTGACACCTTCAGTGTCCCCTGCCAGATACTGGTGCCATGCTCTTGAGACTTCCCAGCCATCAGAACAGTGAGCCAAACAAAATTGTCTTCTTTATAAATTGCCTAGCCTGTGCATTCTGTTATAGCAGTAGAAAACAGACTATGACAGGTAGGTAGACCTATTACCCAAAGAGAAACACATCTGAAAAATATACACCAATCTTTTTACATTGAATATGTATGGGTCACAGTGATGGGATCATATAGATGGAAGATGTAGAATGATTTCATCTGCTAAATATACATTTATAATGTTTAGTATTTTTTAATTAGGAAAATTTCTTGAGAGAAACAGTTGAAAATATGTAACAGCAAATTAACAAAAAAGCAGATAAATATTTTTCTTTTAAGAAGTGTTCATGCTATGCTGTTTTTTTTTAAAGAAAGATTATAATAACTCTTGACTTGAGAGTTACCCCTATCTATGTAGATGTGTGATTTGTATATCACAATTCCATCGTTTAGAATGTTCAAACTCTCAGTGTGCAGACTTATCTTCTGCTCTCTCAGGGGTTGGATGTCTCTCGGGGCATAGAGACACAAGAAGGGATTGCTGTTAAAGGATGGACAATTATAGAAATTTCTGGTTGATGCACTGCATATCAGTCCCTTTTATCACTCCCTTCCCCTTGCAAACTGATCTGTCCCGAGACTTTTGGGGTTATAAGTCTGACTCTGACAAACAGATGGCATCTACGTACATTCAATACTTTAAAGGGAAAAGGTGTGATTCTTTTTTTCTACTCTCATTCCAGTGGCCACTAAATTATCTTTCCTATTTCCTTTATACTTTCCATGTCTGTCTCTAATATGCCCTCTCTGAGATGGACTGAACTTTTTTTTCTGTCATTCAGTTATTTTCAGATATTTTTATAACTTTGTCCTTCCTTAAGAATATGTGATATGCAAGAGTTTATTGAAACTATGTGTGGTGAAATCATGCCCATCTAATAGAGCTCAGTTCTAATGCTGGCAATTTCATGTAGCATCTGAATGAACCCTGACAAGCTTCTACAACTCATTAAGTCTCAGCAACCTAAGACAGGCCAAGAAGCTGGTAATTCTGCCTACCAGAATCCTGTTATGAGGAACACATGGAGGAAGAAAATGTAATGTAATGTAATGCAGCAAGCACAGAGCATGGCATGCAGCAGGCCCTCAGAGTTCCCCCATGTCCGTAGCTACAAGTACCTGGGTTCCAGGTCTCCCGACTATAGTTAGCTTGCTCTGCAGGGGTGACTCAATTGGAAACAGCTTCCTGGGTGTTGGTGGCAAACTCAGGGGGCACTAAGAACAGGAAGTAGAGCCTCTTCTGGCTCCCAGGGCTCTCCTCACTATGCCCTTCGGGAAAGGACTTATTTTGAAAACTCCACCTTGCTCACGTGAGCCTGACAAAATGGTCTGAGGCCTACTCTTGCCTTGTTTGACAGATCCCCTCAATTTTCTCTGAACCCCAGCTCCAGATCTCACAGATTCTCCTCACAAACACCATGTGAAGACAGTGGTGACAGGTCACTTCCCACATGCCACACCATGGGTGAATTGGTCAGTGCCAATCCTTGGCCTCAGGATCTCACAGGGCATGAAGGGTTCTGGGCCCCCTCTCCCACTCCAACCCACAGGACACCCAGCAGACTCACTTTCAGTTAGAGCTGGTAGGTGGCAAGGGCCCAGGCTGAGTGTTTTCCATTGTCCTGAGGATGAGGGTGAAGTGAACCCTGAGATACCTGTCTTAGTCCATTTTGTGCTATTATAAGAGAACACCCAACACTGGGTATGTTAGTCTGTTCTCACACTGCTGTAAAAATACTACCTGAGACTCGGTAATTTATAAACAGAAAAGGTTCAGTTGACTCACAGTTCCACATGGCTGGGGAGGGCTCAGGAAACTTACAATCATGGGAGAAGGCGAAGGGGAAGCAAGGCTTGTCTTATATGATGGCAGGTGAGAGAGAGAGCGAGGAAGCGCCACACTTTAAAACCATCAGCTCTCGCGGGAACTCCATCACTATCATGAGAACGGCATGGGGAAAACTGCCCCCATGATCCAGTCACCTCCCATCGGGTCCCTCCCTCCACACGTGGGGATTACAATTCAACATGACGACTTGGGTGGAGACACAGAGCCAAACTGCATCACTGAGTGGTTTATAAAGAACAGCAATTTATATCTTACAGTTCTGGAGGCTGGGAAGTGCAAGGTGGGGGGGCTTGCATCTGACGAGAGCCTTCTTGCTGTGTCATCCAATGGCAGAAGGTGGGAGGGCTAGAGTGCACAAGTGAGAGAAAGCAAGAGATCAAACTCATAGACTCAAGCCCTTTTATAATTGGTATTAATCCATTCATCAAGGTGCAACCCTCATGACCTAAACACCTCCCATTAGGCCCAACCTCCCAACAGTGTTGCACTGGGGATTAAGTTTCCAACACATGCTTTTTTGGGGACACATTCAAACCAACCATTGCATCCTGCCCCTGGCCCCCCAAATTTATGTCCTTCTCACATGCAAAATACATTAATTCCATCCCAGTAGCCCCAAAGTCTTAACTCACTCCAGCACCCAAAGTCCAGAGTCTCATCTAAATTAGAGATGGGTGAGACTCAAGGCAGGATCCAGACTGAGGCAAATTTCCTCTAGCTCTGAGTCTGTGAAATCAAAACAAGTTGTCTATTCCCAAAATACAGTGGTGGGACAGGCGTAGGATGGACATTCTCATTCCAGGAGGGAGAGACAGGCAACAGAAAAGACATAACTGATCCTGAGAAAGTCCAAAACCCATCAGAGCAAACAACATTAAATTTTGAGGCTTGAGAATAATGTTCAAGTTCTGCCTTCTGAGGCAGGGATTGGGCCCCCAGATTCTCAGGCAGCCATGCTTCTATGGCTTTGCTAGGCTCAGTCCATCCAGCAGCTCTCACAGGTTGGAATCTTGTTCCTCCAGCTCTCCCAGGGTATCATTAAATGCCAGTAGCTCTGAAATTCTGGAATCTTAGTAGCAGTCCAGCTCCCACGCCTCTACTAGACATTACCCGAATTGGGACTCTCTGCAACTGACTTGTTCCCACAGCCCCATCAGGTGCTGGCCTGATGGGGACTCTCTCTGACAGCTCTGCCCCTGTGGCAGGTCTCTACATGGGTCCTCAGGCTGTCTGCAACATTCTGCGAAATCTAGGTGCAGGCCGTCACAGACCCATAGCTCGTGAATGCTGTGCACCTGCAGAATTAGCACCATTTGGATGCCGCCAAGGTCCACCGCTTGAGCCTTCCAGACCGGCAGCCTGTTCAGCACCCGGCCCCCCTTGAACTATGGCTGGGACAGCCGAGGAGTGCTGCACGAAGGTGCGGGCAGCAGACACTTAAAGCAGCAGGGGGCAGCAGATGTTGAGGTCCCGTGGGCGTCTCTCTGGAAACTTTGCCTTCGCATTGTGCACTGGGCATGTGACTGGAGGAGCAGCCTGGAAAACTCTGAAATGCTGTCAGGGCCTTTCTCCAGTGGTCTTTGTCTTACTGAATAGCACCTGTTTCCCTTCTATCCGTGGTAATCTCATTAGCAAAGTGGTCACTTGGCCATGTCTTTAGTTTGCACTCCTAAACACGCTTTTTCATTCTTTACATGGCTAGGGTGAAATTTTTCAACATATTTACCTTCTTCCTATCTTTTAATTTACAAATTCCGTCTTTAAAGCATTTCTCTCTTCTCTCATTTTTGTCTAAGTGGCCGAACAAAGTCACGCAGTACCTTGAATGTTTTGCTGTTTAGTTATTTTCACTGCCAGATATCCTAGTTCATTACCCTGAAGTTCTTTTAATTTTTTTTCATTTTTACATTTTTGTGGGTACATAGTAGGTGTATATATTTATGGGGTATATGAGATATGTTGGAACAGGCATGCAATGTGTACTAATCACATCACATCCCCTCAAGCATTTGTTATGTGTGTTACAAACAATCTGCATCCTCTTAGGTACTTTAAAATGTGCAATTCAACTATTACTGACTTTAGGCAACATGCTGTGATATCCCACCTTATTCATTCTTTTCGTATTTTTTTGTATCCATTAACCATCCCCACCTACCCCCTGCCTCCACACTACCCTTCCCAGCCTCTGGTAACCATCCTTCTACCCTCTGTGTCCACGAGATCAATCATTTTGATTTTTCAGGTCCTACAAATAAGTGAGAACATGCGATGTTTGTCTATCTGTGCCTCAACATAAAGTCTATCTCACTCAACATAAAGATCTCCAGTTCCATCCACGTTGTTGCAGATGACCGGATCTCATTCTTTTTATGACTGAATAGTACTCCATTGGGTATATGTAGCACATTTTCTTTATCCACTCATCTGTTGATGGACACTTAGGTTGCTTCCACATGTTGCTATTGTAAACAGCGCTGCAACAAACAGGAGTGCAGATATCTCTTCCATATACTGATTTCCTTTCTTTCGGGTATATACTCAGCAGTTGGATTGGTGGATCATATGGTAGCTCAAATTTTAGTTTTTTGAGGAACCTGCAAACTGTTCCCCATAGTCGTTGTACTAATTTCATTCCCACCAACAGTGTACGCGGGTTCCCTTTTCTCCACACCCTCATCAGCATTTGTTATTGCCTGTCTTTTGGATATAAGCCATTTTAACTGGGGTGAGAAGATATCTCATTGTGGCTGTGATTTGCATTGCTCTGAAGATCAGTGATATTGAGCACCTCTTCATCTGCCTGTTTGCCATTTGTACGTCTTCTTTTGAGAAATGTGTATTCAAATCTTTTGCCCATTCTCTAACTGGATTATTGAATTTTCTCCAATACAGTTGTTTGAGCTCCTTGTATATTATACTGGTTATTAATCCCTTCTCAGATAGGTAGCTTGCAAATATTCTTTCCCATTTTGTGGGTTGTGTCTTCACTTTAGTGTTTGTTTCCTTTGCTGTGCAGAAGCTTTTTAAGTCGTGTCATGCTTGATCCCGTTTGTCCATTTTTGCTTTGGATGCCAGTGCTTCTCGGGTATTACTCGAGAAATTTTTGCCCAGAACAGTATCCTGGACGTTTGCCCGGTGTTTTCTTGTAGAAGTTTCATAGGCTGACATCTCAGATTTACGTCTTTAATCCATTCTGATTTGATTTTTATATAAGATCAGAGATAAGGGTCAAGTTTCATTCTTCTCCATAGGGATACCCAGTTTTCCCAGCACCGGCGCCATTTATTGAAGAGACTGTCCTTTTCCCAATGTATGTTCTTGGCACCTTTGTCAAAAATGAGTTCACTGTGGGTGTGTGGATTTGTTCCTGGGTTGCCTATTCTGTCCCATTGGTCTATGGGTCTGTTTTAATGTCAGTACCTTGCTGATTTGGTTACTATAGCTCTGTAGTATAATTTGAAGTCAGGTAATGTGACTCCTCCAGTGTTGTTCTTTTTTGCTCAGGATAGCTTTGGCTATTCTGGGTCTTTTGTGGTACTATATACATTTTAGGATTGCTTTTCCTATTTCTGTAAAGAATGTCACTGGTGTTTTTGTAGGGATTGCATCGAATCTGTGGATTGCTTTGGGTATGATGGACATTTAAACAATATTGATTCTTCCAATGCATGAACATGGAATAACTTTCCATTATTGTGTCCTCTTCGATTTCTTTCATGAATGTCTTATAGTTTTCGTTGTGGAGATCTTTCACTTCTTTGGTTAATTCCGAGGTATTTAATTTTATTTGTGTCTATTGTAAGTGAGATTAATTCTGATTTCTTTTTCAGGGTGTTCGCTATTGGCATATACAAATGCTAGTGATTTTTGTAGGTTGATTTTGTATCCTGCAACTTTACTAGATTGGTTGATCAGTTCTAATAGTTTTCTGGTGGAGTCTTAAGGTTTTTCTAAATATAAGATCATATCATCAGCAAACAAAGGTAATTTGGCTTCTTCCTTTCCAGTGTGGATGCTCTTTACTTCTTTCTCTTACCTGATTGCTTGAGCAAAGACTTCCCGTACTATGTTGACTACCAGTGGTGAATGTGGGCATCCTTGTCATGTTTCAGATCTTAGAGGAAAGGCTTTCACTTTTTCCCCATTCAGTATGATACTAGCTGTCAGTCTGTTGTATATGACTTTTATTATGTTGAGGTATGTTCCTTCCATACCCAGTTTGTTGAGAATTTTATCAGGAAGGAATGTTGGATTTTTATCAAATGCTTTTTCAGCATCAATTGAAATAATCATATGGTTTTTATCTTTGATTCTGTTGATGTGATGTGTCACATTGATTGAGTTGCATATGTTGAACCATCCTCGCATCCCAGGGATAAATCCCACTTGGTCATGACGAACGATCTTTCTGATGTATTGTTGAATTGGGTTTGCTAGCATTTAGTTGAGGATTTTTGCATCGATATTGATCAGAGATATTGGCCTGTATTAAGAAGTCACTGTAAGAAGATGCCTGAGAGTGGATACTTGGTCAGTGTAATGATTTTAATATGCGCCTTTTCTAGTCTTCAGAAAATAGTCTCTTTTCTTATTTACTTTAGAATGTCATGACCCCCAACCTACGGAATTAATTAAACAAAGAAACATTTCCAATACACTATTTCACATTCAGAAGATTTCACAGTCTTTCAGCGTCAAACCTTGTGAGCAAAGCCAGGACAACAGGCTCTAAGCTGACAAAAAAGTTTACCAGTATCTTCCATAGAGATGTCCTTTTCATTCATATAGATTCCATCCGCAAGTCAGGCCAGATCTTTCAGACTCTGACTTGTAAAAAAGTCTTGTGTAAGGAAAACTTACCAGCTTGCAACTAGTGTTTGGTCACTGCTGAGAGAAACAAATATTAAAAGATAAATAAATACGTCTCAGAGAGTTAAATGGGCATACTTGGAAACACGAAAGCTTAGAAAATGAATTTAATATGGCAGATTTTATTGAGAATGCATCATGAGTCATAGGAGTTCAGAAATCAGGAAGTTCAGGAAGAAGAAAAAGATCACAAAGGCAAGTTTATGATTACATCTACTAATCGAGGAACTGCTTGCTCTGCAACCAATAGATGATCAAGAGATGGTCAGATCTTGGTAGGCCCACAAGAGACGTCAAAATAAAATTCTCAGAAATAAACATCCTAGAGACCTCCAGTTCTGGCCAAGCTGGAGTTTGCCCTTTCCTCCCAGATGGTCCCTCTACATCAGAACACGCTGAATATAACAGCAAACCAGCAAAGAAAACTCTGAAACGTGGAAAGGGGAAAGCAGACTGACTCGTGCTCTCAGGACTCGAGCAAGAACACAGGCAGTGCATTCCCTTGGTTTTTCTATTTCCACCCAATATCCCAGACAGGGCACCGCAGAAGCCCCCAGTCCAGAACCACCAACAGTGGCAGACACAAAGCTCCAAGAAAAGCCTATTCCCTCTGCCAAAAGACCAGAAAAAACGTGATCTAAAAACTGAAAAACCTTTGTGACAAATTCCCCTCCCCTACACTAGACAAACAACAATGGAAAAACCTTACCTCCCCCACCCCCCGAGGTTTCAGGGAACAAGAAGGAAACTTGTCTTCTATCCTGCCTCTCTGAGACAGATGGTGATGATCCAATTCACCTGTCAGGGTAGTGTCAGTGGTGTCCAGCAGCAAGATGAGCCTTCACCTTCACCTGACATCAATAACACTGAACAAGGCAGTCCAAGTTGGGACTAGGAAGCATTCCGTTTATCCCCATCTCTGGTGTCAGTGATGCCCAGTGGAAAGTTGAACCTTTACACTCATCCAAACTCAATAAAGCGGTGTGAGGTGGGGCTAATAGACACTCTGCTTTCCCCCTCAGGCATTCTGTGTAAGCTAGGCCCTATGGAGAGCTGTGCCTCCTTGTCCACCCATCATCAAGATGGAATCAGGTGGTGGGAGGCAGGGTTTGTTGGCAGTCTCCTTTCCCCCTCCTTCTCCTGATGTTCTCAGAGACCAGTGGGGACCTAGGCTTCTGCCCCACCACACTGCAGCAACAAAACATTGAGTCAGCCGTCCAGTTCCCCTTTCCCTGAAGCCTAGCAAAGAACTGTGCCTATACTCCCCGACCCCACCTCTGAGGTAACAAAGTGTTGTGAATTGGTGCCCCCTTTTTTATTGGAAATGTTCTCAGGGGGGCTAGGGTAGAAGTTCAGGTCCCACCCCCAGCCATCTGTGAAGAGGCAAGGTGAACCAGCAATCTAGTTTGCTAGGATGGTATCAGAACAGGAATCTGCACATATCACCTTATGATATGATGGGACCACCATCATATATGTGGTCTATCGTTGAACAAAAAGTCATTATGTGGTGCATGACTGAATATGGACTGTCTTAATGAAATGTCATCACAGCCTTATGAGGTTAAATTTATTACTATTCCCAGTTTAAAGATGGATAATAAAAGCTTGGAAGAGTTTACCTGGCCAAGGTTATTTAGCTACAAAGTGGTAATGCCACGGATTCAATCCTAAGATACCTGATGCCCATTACCCCATCTACTGAAAGATGACACCGTACTGCAAAAATTAAAACAGGCATAGCTGATCTGCTTCTTTACCTGTAATTAGAGTAAAAGAAAACAACAAAGCAAAACATAAAAACAACACAGTGACATGCTAACTGTCATGAAGAAAAGTACTACATGTCTGATAAGGTGATCAGAGATGTACACTAAGTAAGGAAGGTAGCTATAGGGATATCTAAGGCCAGGCTGTTACAGAAAAACACTTAACGGTATGGGAGTGTGCTTGCTGAGCTAGTGTTAGAGCAACAAAAAGGAGGCTAGTGTGGCTGGAGAAAAATCCATTTATTCATTCAAAGTATCCACTGAAGCAGGCATTGTTATAGGCACTTAGGATACATTAATGAGCAATAGACAAAGATATTCGCCCTTCTGGAATTTGTATTTTTCCACCATGGGAGACAGACAATAAAAAACAAAAACAGCATATGAGTGAAATATATTGTATTCCAGAAGATGACTGTGGGGGGAAAAATCAAATAGGGAAGAAGTGGAATCAGGAGTGTGGGCTGAGGGTTGGACATTCAAACAAATATTGCCTGCTTTGCAATTGATAGTATTATTAGATGGGTGGAAGTTTTCTCCTTTGTGCTGCCTTTGCCAGGCATCAGTGTAAATGCTCTATTGGCTTCACTGCAGAGGACAACACATTTTTCCTATCTTTGGTCAGGACTCATTTCCTTCTTTAATATATCAGAGAACCAGAGACACTAATATCTGACAGCCTTTTGCCATCAAGTGGCCACGCGTTTTTTAAGCAAGCATCCCCTGCTACACGTCCACTAAATTTGAGCTTTTAACTGTCTGTGTTTAGACGTGGCCTGGTAGAAACCCTCGCTGGGGCCAGGCGCGGTGGCTCACGCCTGTAATCCCAGCACTTTGTGAGGCCGAGTCGGGCGGATTATGAGGTCAAGAGAGGGAGACCATCCTGGCTAACATGGTAAAACCCCGTCTCCACTGAAAATAGGAAAACTAGCCGGGCGTGGTGGCAGGCGCCTGTAATGCCAGCTACTCGGGAGGCTGAGGTAGGAGAATCGCTTGAACCCGGGAGGCAGAGGTTGCGTGAGATGGGATCCTGCCAGTGCACTCCAGCTTGGGCAACAGAGTGAGACTCCCGTCTCAAAAAAAAAAAAAAAAAAGAAAAAAAAAAAAGAAAAGAAAAAAAGAAAAAGAAAGAAAGCAAAGAAACCCTGACTGGCCAGTGCCCAGGCCATACACAAATGGCATTGTGCCTCACTTTTCACCTAGACGAAATCAGCAGGTGGGGCAGGCTTATAATCAGAACACCCCTCCCTTTCCACCTCACACACTCCCACCCGCCTGTCCCACAATCCTTCCTGCCCCTCCCGCTCTCCCACCCTTGGTTTCTCGAAACCCCTTCTCCTTCCCTGCTCCCTGTCCCCCCAGCTCCAGGAGGGGGAGGGGCAGGAATCTGGCTCCTCTTCCTGCCCCTCCCGCTCTCCCACCCTTGGTTTCTCGAAACCCCTTCTCCTTCCCTGCTCCCTGTCCTGCCAGCTCCAGGAGGGGGAGGGACAGGAATCTGGCTCCGCCTCCCAGTATGGAGATGATTGGCCAAAGGAGGTCACCTGACCAAGCTGAGCCAATTGAAGTCCTCTCCCCGCTGCTTTGAGACGGAACCCTTAAGACGCTGGGCCCCACCCGCAAGATTGCGTCTTGTTTGTGGCAAGATTCTGAGGGGAAGTGTAGCTCCCAGGTTGGTTCCAAGTCTTCTTCCAATTAGGTAAATTACAACAATATCTTTTCCATGAATTTCCTTTCTTTTCTTTTTTGCCTTTTTTTTTTTTTTTTTTTTTTGAGACGGAGTTTGGCTCTTGTTGCCCAGGCTGGAGCGTAATGTCGCGATCTCGGCTCACCACAACCTCCACCTCCCGGGTTCAAGTGATTCTCCTGCCTCAGCCTCCCAAGTACCTGGGATTACAGGTATGCGCCATCATGCCAGGCTAATTTTTGTATTTTTAGTAGAGAGGGGGTTTCTCCATATTGGTTAGGCTGGTCTCCAACTCCCGACCTCAGGTGATCCACCCGCCTCGGCCTTCCAAAGTGCTGGGATTACAGGCGTGAGCCACTGCGCCCGGCCCTTCTATAAATTTTATATAAACTAGGCCTTTTTTGGCCTACATTACCTAGGGTCAAGGTTTAGGGATTCATAGGAAAGGCAAATCCAGCTGGATTGCTCGGTGGTCCACTCTCCACTCCACTCTCTATGTATCCCTTATCTTCACGTGTGACTAGCTTCAATTGTATGGCTAATCACTTCATGCTCTCTCTTTGCAATTCCTCAGGCAGGTTTTCTCTTCTTCGTCAAAAAGTTATATTTCTCTTTTGCATCTTAGTTTTGTTTATAGTTAATTTTGATATGGTGGGCTTTAAATTGTAAATATTGGATTGTATAGATATTTTTCTTTCTATTGTATTTCATTCCTTTTATGCTTAAAAATGCTTTCCTCATCTGAAGAGTAAATACATATTCACCTATGTGTTGGAGATGACTGGGCTTTCATCTCTTATAGTCTTTTTAATGAATGATGTGGTATGAGCATGTATGCATCCTTCTAACTATGTTTCAATTGGTTATCGTTAAGCAGTGTGGTTTATAGGTTGCCAGCCCTTTAGCCACTGATTTTGTCTTTTAAAATTCTTTACTCTGAAATAACTTTGGACTTACAGAAAAGTTACAAAAATGATTATACAGAGAGCCCTTGCCTGGATTTCCCTAATGTTAACATCTTATATAACCATAGAAAAATTACCAAAACTAACTACTACATTACATTGATGTACTAATTAACATTACTACATCGATGTTAATTACCAACAGTTAACATTGATGTGGTACTATTAACTAATCTACAGATTTTATGTGAATTTCACCAGTTATCTCACTGATGTCCTTCTTCTATTCTAGGATCTTATCCAGGACACTTCATTGCATTTGGTCTTCATTTCTCCTTAGTCTCCTCCAGGCTGACATTTCCTCAATCTTTATTGGTCTTCCACAGCCCTGACACTTTTGGAGATACCAGTCAGGTGTTTTGTGGAATGTCTCTCAATTTGTGTTTGTCTCATGTTTTCTTATGATTAGATTGAAGTTGTGCATTTGTAGCAAGCACACCTGTTTTATTCTCCTCCCTTTCCCAGTGGTGAGGGAGGGATTCCCACCCTAGTGTTATGGGGGCGGCTGAACACATGGTACCCTATACTGGACAGACGGAATCCACAGCAATTTATTAGTAACATTTACTCACAACCAGAGAGAGGAGGGCACCTCACGCCAGGTAGAGCCACACAGTGTCACACTCTGGAAGAGAGTGAACAAGCAGGGGCTTTCAGGGGGAAGTCTTTGTAGTAACCAGAGGATGAAGTGACCGTTGTTTCAGGGGAGGACGATTGGCTTGTTTGAATAATTCTGCAGGCTGGTGGGGACCTGAAACATGCTACCCAGAGATAAGCAGGCACTGTGTCTGTTCAACATGATAATAAGGAGGGTACTTTGGCCAGGGGGTCTTTCTCCCTGGGAACCCAATAGGGAAGATAACTTGTGGTGAGGCCAGTCAGTGTCCTCCTGTTCTACCCCAGATGTCAAGGCATCCATATAATTGGGCCTCTAATTTTAGGTCTTATGCGACATTACCGCAAACGTGATTTCGTTCCCTTCTACGTGGATCATGTCAGGGGTACATGACATCCATAAGTTGTATTACTGGTGGTCCTCACCTTGATCACTTGGTTAAAGTGGTGGGAGTTATGCTGCCCCAGTGTAATGCTACTATTTTCTTCTTTGTTAGTAATAAACATAGTGTGAAAAGTTCTTTAAGAAGAAACACAATAGGTCCTCTTATATTCCTGTTTCTTCGCAGACTTTGACCCACTACTGTTAAAATCTGTCTAGGGATCTTGCCTACAGCAAATATTACCTAATGGTGATTTTCTGTTTTCCTAATTTCTGCTACATTTATTAATTGGAATTCCTCTGTAAGGAAGAGCTATCTTTACTCCCTCATTTGTTTATTTCTTCAATTTATTTATCTCAGTATGGGCTCTTGAATAATTATGTTATACATGCCAGGCTTAATACCTAGGTGATGGGTTGATGGGTGCAGCAAACCACCAGGGCGCAGGTTTACCTATGTAATGAACCTGCACATCCTGCACATGTATCCCAGAACTTGCAATAAAATAAAATAAAAATTTAATCTAATTATATCATTATTTTGTTCTTTGAACTGTTCTAGCCTTGGCCATTGGGAAGTCATTTTGGTTGGTTCTGTGGTCTTTTGATATGACCCTATCGTTTTTTGGTACCTTTTTCTGGCACAATAAGATGTTCAGATTCATCATGTGTGTGCCCCCCTACCCTCACACACACACACCCCTTATAGCCCTGGATTAAAACAACTTCTACAAGGGGCCCCGGTTCCCTTTCTTGGGGAATGACATTTACCAACCAGTATCTCGGTGTGTGTTCATTATTAATGGCGTTTCATTGCTGCTAAGGCTCTCTCTATGGAGAGGGTTAGGAAATAACGTATGTATACACCCATGCCTATAGACACATCTACATTTATTTTGGTATCTATCTGTATGCATAGCTATTAAAAGCCAGGAGCTTGTATTGATACTTTCAATTCCAATCATTCTAGACTTATTTGTAGATTCGTTCTCCGACCTGGCTTTCATTATCAAATAGTTTACATACCTGTTTATTTCTGGTCAGTAGATACATAAAGTAGCGTCTGAATTGCTAACAAATAAATGCCCCTGTTGCAAACATATTAATAAGTTATATTTTTGTACAGTTGTTTTTGTCTTTGGCCTTAGAGGATATAGTCAAAATACTGCTCTCCAAAGTTATGTATCTTAGATCTTTTCTTCCTCTCTCCTTCAGCGTGGTTAAGACACTCATTTGTAATATTGTTAGTTGAACCTGTTTCTGTTTGATTTGAGGTACCCTCACCCCAATATCCTGGTTGATTTCAATTTTTTATTTATATTTTGGGTATGTGCAACATTACTATGATCCAAAGAGTCAGGGTTATACAAAAACCTATACTCGGGGAAGTGTCACTCCTTCGTCATCCCTTCTACCCTGTTCCCATTCCCCATTTCTTTCCACTTCTTTCCCTGGCCCTCCCTGTAGGGTAATCAGTCCCTTTGGTTTCTGGTTTAACCTTTCCTGTATTTACTTTGCCCAAATGAGCAGATACATACATGTTTTCTCATATTCCCTTCTTACACGAAGGATAGCATACTATACATGTTCCTTTGCACTTTGCCTTTCCTACTTAACAGCATTCTTGGAAATCACTCCATATTGTTTCACAGAGATCTTCATCGTTCCTTTTTACGGCTGCATTGTACTCCATTGTGTGGCTGTGCCACACATAGTTTGTTCAACCACTCGCCTATGTTTGGGCATTTTGTTTTTAATACAGAAACCAGGTCTCGCTCTATAACCCAGGCTGACTGAAGTGCAGTGGCACAATCATAGCTCATGGTAACCTCAAACTCCTGGGCTCAAGCAATTCACAACTGCCTCAGCCTCCCAAGTGGCTAGGACTACAGGTGTGTGCCACCATGCCTGGCTAATTAAAGACAATTTTTTTTTTTTTCGATACGGGGCCTCTCTATGTTGCCCAGACTGGTTGGATCTCCTGGCCTCCAGTGATCCTCCCGCCTTGGTCTCCAAAGTGCTGAGATTACAGGCATGAGCCATGGTGCCTGGCCTGTATGGGCTTTTAAATTCCTTCCAAGATTTTGCAGTTACAGACATTACTCCCGCGAATAACCCTGGACATGATTTTTTTTTTTTTTTTTGTATTGGTAGAAATGTACCTTCAAGGTATATTCCCACTAGTAGGATTATTGGGCCAAAAGTTAAGTGCACATGTAGTTTTCTTAGGTGTTTCCAAGTTTCTCTCCAGAAGGATTGTACTGGTTTTCATTTCCATTAGCAACATATGAGAATGACAATTTCCCCACAGCCTCACTAACAGAACATGTTGCCTTACTTTGGAAACTTTTTTCTACGGGTTAGGTGAGAAATGGTGTCTCGCTGTTTCTGTAATATACCTTTGTCTAACTATGAGCAAGTTTTGACACTTATCATATATTTGAGGACTGTTTTTATACTCTTTGTTGGAATTATCTGTTCGTATCTTTCCCCCATATTTCTATTGCTGTTGTGGTCCTTCATCCCTCAATATTTAAGAGTTCTCTATATATTTGGAATATTATCCAGTTGTCTGCGATATATGCTGCAAGTACTTTATACCAATTTGTCAGTTGCCTTTTGATTTATTTATGATGCATTTGCATCACTTTCGTTTATCCTTATGTGGTCAAATCGATTGATTATTTCTTTCTTTCATTGCCTCCGGAATTTGAATCCTAGTTAGAAAGCCTTTCCCTACAGTGGGATTCTGCCATGTTTTCTTTTCTTTTCTTTTTCTTTCTTTTCTTTGGTTGACATGGAGTCTCGCTCTGTTGTCCAGCCTGGAGTGCAGTGGCGCGATCTCGGCTCACTGCAACCTCTGCCTCCCAGGTTCAAGCAATTCTCCTGTCTCAGCCTCTCGAGTAGCTGGGATTACAGCCGCCCGTCACCTTGCCCGGCTAATTTTCGTATTTTTAGTAGAGACGGGGTTTCACCATTTTGGCCAGGCTGGTCTCAAACTCCGGACCTCAGGCGATCCACCTGCCTCAGCCTCCCAAAGTGCTGGGATTATAGGCGTGAGCCACCCCCCTCCCCCGGCCACTGCCATGTTTTCTTCAAGAACTTACATGGTTTCATTTGTTATGTTTAGATCACTAACCCATTTGCAGTTTATTCTTGTGCATGCTGTGTTATATGGATCTACCTTTATTTTCCCAGACGTCTCAGTTGTTCCAGGACCATTTATTAAATGTCCATCTTTGCCCTAGAGAGTTTATGTGCCATCTTTATCATGTACTAACTTTCATATGATTTGGTTGTATTTCTGAGTTTTCTATTCTAGTCCACTGGGCTATTAGTCTATTCTTGCACCAGTGCCACTATGTCGTAATTACAGAGGCTTTATAGTGTGCTTTTCTGGCTGATATCATAAGTCCCCTCTCATAGATTTTCTTTTTCACGCGTTTCCTGGCTATGCTTGCATGTTTTCAAAAATATATTAACTTTATTATCAATTTGCCTAAATGCATAAAAATGTGTGCTGGCGTTTTTGAGACTGAATTAAATTTATACACCAACTTAGGAGAACCGACATCTTTTTAATGCTGGATTATTCCATCTAGGACAGTGACTTAGTCTGTTTGGGCTGCTATTACAAAATACCATAGACTAGGTAGTTTATAAACAACAGAAATTTATTTCTTGCAGCTCTGGAGACTGACAAGTCCAAGATAAAGATGCTGGCTGATTTGGTGTCTGGTGAGGGCCCTCTTCCTCATCGATGGTACTTTCTAATTGTATCCTCAACATGGTGGAAGGGACAAGGCAGCTCTCGGAAGCCTCTTTTATGAGAGAACTAATCCCATTCATAAGGGCTCCACCCTTATGACCTAGTCGCCTCTCAAAAGGCCCCACCTCCTGATGGCATCACCTTGCGGGTAAAATTTCAAGATAGTAATTTTGGGGGTACACAAACATTCAGACCATCTCGGATAGCGTATGTGTTTCCATCTGTTGAAGTCTCCTGTGGTGTCATTCAGGCGTATTTAACAATTTTTCTTGTATAAATGTTGTTATCAAGTTTATTCCTAAACTTTAATCCTTGTTGCTAGTGTATGTGGGGCTTTGTCTGTGAGTGTGTCCTCCAGCTGCTTATTTTTTTGTGTGTGTATTAAAAGACTGCTGATTTTTTGTATGTTAATTTTATATTTTGCTACCTTAATGACTTCTTTTACTGGTTCAGTTGATTTATCATTGTTTCTATAGGGTTTTTCAGGTATACTATAACATCATCTGCACATAGAGATGGCTTTACTTCTCTTTGTAAAAAGTAAGTTTTATTGTGTATATCTAAGGTATACAACACGGTGTTATGGGACACGTATGGATAGTAAAATAGTTACTATAGTGGAACAAATTAACATACCCATTATGTCACATAGTGACCCATTTTTGGTTTTGGTAGCAGGAGGCGCTAAAATCTATTCATTTAGCAGAAATCCCACATCGTATCTAAAATCTATTCATTTAGCAGAAATCCCACATCATATTTAATAGTACAATTGTACAAACTGTATTCCAGCATGTTGTGCACTAGATCTCTAGTCTCTTTCATCCTACATGACTGCTACTTTGCATCCTCTGACCTACATCTCCCCCTTTCCTCCTCCCATCCCCTCCTCACCACCCCGACCCTGATAACCACTGCTTTATTCTGTATCTCTGTATATTTGAGTTTTGTTTTACTTTTATTTTTTAAGATTCCACATATAAGTGAGATCATGCAATAGTTCTCTTTCTGTATCTGGATTATTTCACTATTTTTCACTATTATAGCATAATGTCCTCCAGATTCATCCATGTTTTGGCAAATGGCAAGATCTCCTTTTTAAAGTGTATACATACAACACATTTTCTGTATCCATCTGTCCCTTGATGGACACCTAGGTTGTTTCCATATCTTGGCTATTGTGATTAATGCTGCAGTGAACATGGGAGTTCAGATACTTTTCAAAGATCAGCTGCTTTTAAAAGGTGGTGATTTTATTTCCTTTAAGTAGATACCCAGAAAAGGAGTTGCTGGGTCATATGATAGTTCTGTTTTTCACTACCATATTTTTTTCTAAAATAGAAAAATGTATAACTACCATTTTATTTCTAAAACAGAAAAAAAAAATCTATTTCTTTAGGTACCTCCATACTGTTTTCCATAATGGTTGTCCCTATCTACATTCCCATCAACAGTGTACAAGGGTTCCCTTTTCTCCACACACTTGGCAATGTTTGCCATCTCTTGGCTTTTTGATAATAGCTATCCTAATGGTTGTATGGTGTTGCCTCATAGTAGCTTTTATCTGCATTTTCCTGATGATTAAATGATGTTGAGCACTTTTTCATATACCTGTTAGTCAGTGTGTATGTCTTCTTTGGAGAAATGTCTATTCAGGTCCTTTGCCCATTGTTTAAATTTGATTGTTTTTCTGCTATGGAGTTGTATGATTTCCTTACAAAATTTGGATGTTAACCCCTTATTCGTATATATGTTTCGCAAGTATTTGCTCCCAATGTGTAAGTTGCCATTTCATTTTGTTGATTGTTTCCTTTGCTGTGCTTTTTAGTTCTTCTTATTCATTCCTAGGAAAATGATCGATTTCTCTGGTCAGTTGACTAATACTTGTAATGCAAGATTGAATAGGTGTGAGGTAGTAGGCATGCTTTCCTTGTTCCTGATCCCAAGCGAAAACTTTGAGTGCCCCCCGCCAAACCCCATTAAATAAGTTACTAGCATTAGGACTTAGGTATAGATGTTTTATCATGTTAAGAAAGCATCCCGTGGTGCCTATTTTCTTAAGGCTTTTCTATTTTTTAACATAAAGAGGTGTTGAATTTTTCCAAAGGCTTTTTCAACATCTGTGGTGATAACCATATGATATTTGTCTTTAAGTGTATTAATATGGTGGATGATATCAAGGTACTTTCTAATATTGAACCAATCTGTATTGATGGGATAAATCCCACTTTGCCAAAGTATATTATGATTTTTTAAAATATGTTGTTGGATGTTGTTTGCTAATATTTTATCTAGCATTTTTGCATCTACACTTATCTATCCATGTCACACTTGCTTCATAAAGGAAGTTATGAAGATTTCCTTTATAATGCTGTTGAATAATTTATAGAGCATTGGCACTCTGGTACTATCTGATCTTTGAAGGTTTAGTGGAATTGACCTGTAATAGCATCTGAGCCAGGTGCTTCTTGGGAGTTATTCCTTAATAACTTTTTCCATTTTTTTCTGTGAAAATTGGCCAATTTAAGCCTTCCAGCATTAGAGTAAAAATCTTGATAATCTGTATTTTCCTAGGAAATTATTTATTTCATGTGTATTTTTAATTTCTTTATACACAGGTTTGAAAAGTAACCTAATTTTTTCTGTTTAAATGATTATCATTTGTCATTTATTATTTTGTATATTTGTGCTCTCTCCCTTTCTTCCTTCATTAATCTACCTAGTGAGTTTGTCCATTAAAAAAAAAACCCAGGATTTTGATTTAATAAATATACACACATTGTTTTTCTACTATGTATCTTATTAACATCTGCTTATGTATTTATTTATTTATTCATTCATTCATTCATTCATTCATTCATTTTAGTGACCGAGTCTCCCTGGATCACTCAGTCTGGAGTGCAGCGTTGTGATCATAGCTCACTGCAGCCTTGAGCTCCTGGGCTCAAGCAATCTTCCCACCTCCGCCTCCTCAGTAAGTAGGACTACAGGCATGTTCCATCACGCTCTGCTAAAGAATCATTATTATTATTATTATTACTGTAGAGGCAGGGTCTCCTTATGTTGCCCAGGCTGGTCTCAAACTCCTGGCCTCAAGTGATCCTCCCGCCTCAGCCTCTCAAAGTGGTTGGATTACAGGTGTGAGCCACCAAGCCCGGCAATTTCTGCTTTTATGTTATTTCTTTATTTGTGTTTCTTTTGGTTTCCCGGGTTGTTCTTTTATTAGATTTTTGAGGCAATGCTTTAATTTGTTTAATTTTATTCGTTCATTTTCATTGATGAGAGTATTTAGTGCTCTGAATCTGCTTCCAATCACTGCTTTAAATATCTTCTACAGATTCTCATATGTAAGCTCTCATTATCACTCCTCTTAAATATTTCTGTAACTTCAGTTTGTATCTCCTCTTTATCTCGACATTTGCTTAATAGAAGGCTTAACATTTTTTCCAGGTAGAAGAGCCTTTGTGCTTTCAGTTTGTGTTAGTAAGTTCTACTTTTGTTGCATCGTGATTGCAGAGGGTTGGTTGTAATATTTCCACTTTATGGAAATTAGCGAGGCCTTCACTGTGAGGTAATCATGATCACGTTTTGTTAACGTGCCATCAGCTTTTGACAAGGTGGTATATTCTTTATTTCCAAGGTGTAGATTTATGTGTGTGTATGTATGCCTATGTGTGTATACACACACTCAATGTATCTTATTAATTGTGTTGTTTACATTTTCGGTATAGGTCTCTTTATTGTACCACTGGATTTGCCTTGTACTGAGACTTGCCATATATTAAATCTCCTATTATTATTGTGCTTCGATGTCTCCATACCTTTTGGCATTACAAAGGTGGTTGCTATGTTATTTGGTGCATAAGTATTCCTAAGTATTATATCTTCACTGTGAATTTTCAATTTTTAATGTTAGCATGTAAACTTTGTCATTAAAAAAATTACTTTTAGCACCTGCTTGCTTATTGAACATTTTACTCTCTGGTCCACCAGTTTGTTTTTAACCCCCAGTCTCCTTTTAACACTCATCTACCGCCTTATGAAAAAAAAAAGTTTATTCTCTTTTTTTCTATCTCTCTCACTTCTCTTATTTTACTTGCACTATTTTTTTTCCACAATATAAAATAAATGCACGTTAGTCGTTTTCCTTGCTTCACCTTCATTTTAGTATTAGATACCAAATGCTTGCCATCAGATGTTGTAGGGAAGATTTTCCTGTCATTACCTGTGGAATCACAATCCCAGTTTACCCTTTAGAATATAAGTTAGCAAATGTTTTCTGTAAAGAGCCATATAGTAAATATTCCAACCAGTGGGCCATAGTTTGCAGACCCTTGCTCTAGTGGAGTCCTCAGGAAGGGCTGATGGGTACATAATTTCCTAAGTTCCTGTCTGTTTTTCTATAAGCTGTGATATTAGTGAAGGATCGGCTGGGCTGGATATCAAATCATTACTTCAGACATTTTTCTAAGCCCATTTCTGAGTTTAGAGTTTTAAATGATATTCTAATTCAAGGCAGGTTTTATATCCTCAAATGCTTGTTTGAATGGAATTAATTCTGTTTGCAGGGTTGACGTACAGTTTCCTTCTGTTTCATGGTTGTTTAATATGTGTGAAATTTTGTCTTCTGCTCTTTTTCTCTGTCTGGAATGTTTTTGTAAGGAATTATCCTTCCTTTTGTTCATTTTTATGATATTGGATTGTTTTACCAGATTCCTATTTTAATGGTGCTATTTTCTGTCAGTGTAGAAAAATTCAGGCCTGAAATTTACTGATTTCGTTTGCTTGTTTTGGTAGCAGACAAAGAAGTTATGAGCGCTCTGATTCTGTGGTTCTCTTATGTCTTGCAAGATTCTTCATTTTCTCCTTTTGTTTCTTTTCCCCATCATTACCAAAGTGGCAAAGCATGCTTCTCCCTTTCTGTTTGCCCTTACTCTTACCCAGAAGCTGTGGATTTCAAAGGCTACTTTTATTTTATTTTATTTTATTTTGAGATAGAGTCTCGCTCCGTCTCCCAGGCCAGAGTGCAGGGGTGTGATCTCGGCTTACTGCAACTTCTGCCTCCTGGGCTCCAGCGATCCTCCCACCTCAGCCTCCCGAGTAGCTGGGACCACAGGCGCACACCACCACACTTGGCCACTGTTTTAAGTTTTCGTAGAGACGAGGTCTCACTATATTGCCTAGGCTGGTCTGAAACTCCTGGGGCTCAGTGGTCCTCCTGCCTCGGGCCTCCCAAAGTGATGGGATTACAGGCGTGAGCCACTGCACCCAACCCAAAGACTACATTCTAAGATCATCTCTACCTCTTTAAATTACACATATTTTAGAGGTCCTTCCCTATAGTCCCTGCTCTTATTATCTGGGACACCTTCTTGGTATTTTTTAGACTTAGTCTGGGCTCAGTCATTTTAACTGTAGCTTCAGACCAACTTTAAGCCCCTTGCCTCTTCCTTTCTCTGTGTCTCTTGCAGCTTTTCTTGGTCTGTCTTTGCTTGCCACAAAGCCTGGTGATGAGAGCATGACAGATCCTGTGCTGGGATTTCATGCCTTTTCTCCTTTTACTCACTACTAAAGATTTGGCATTATCTGTTTCTAAGTAACGATGAGGATGTGGCTTCTGTATAGATTTACATCTTCCTTTCTGATTGGTTTATATCCTTTTGACACGAAACATTGGGAGGCAGGTGCCTGGGTGGTTGACATTGCCTTATGCTGACTTACAGCTGATTTCAAATGGCATTTTATCTTATCTAAATATATATGTGTGTGTATACACACACAGACACACACACACACACACACACACAAACACAGACATTTATACACACATACAAGTCTATTTCTATTCCATGTCTATAGTAGAGGTCTCTTGAAGTGGTTGTTTGATTCACCATATATTTGTTCAATACATATTTCATTTATTGCTATCTTTGGTGGCAGGCAAGAGACTGTGAAAATCTTCTCAGGACTTGTTAATGTTCCTCACCCTAAAGCAGGTTCATGTCGATGGGCAAAAAGGTGCCAGCCACACTGCTAGAGCTTGCTGCATGGAGTCTGCTGAGTGATGAGCCTGCAGCTATCCATGCTCTTGAGGAGCTCCCATGAGACCTCTTTGTTTCATTGTTCATCACTGCCTTCTTGGGTGGGCAGAAGATGAAACTAAAGGCCATGGTGAGGATTTGGCCCTCCTGTTGTCTCCATGTTGGACCGTTGAGCGTAAGGGAGTCACACTACGAAATCTTGGGAGCCACGATTGATGGTCTGCAGATCTTCCCTGCCCAGAGCTCTTCTCCTTGGTAACCCTATGTACACTAGAGACATAGTGAGTCATCAGGAGGGTATGCTGCAGCCTGAGGCAGGGGGTGGCCTAACAGTCTCCCAAAGGTAGTTGATGGTGAATGCTGAGGATCTCTGTGAGGTTGTTGGTCCAACACTTGGGGTCACCTTAAGGACTCTAATGTCTTACAGAGGTGATTATGGAATAGAGGTGATTGAGAATACTATTGATGGATTCACCTACTGGGTATGATTACATAGAAGAACAACATGGACACCAGACTGGGGAGGATCGGAGGAGAAGGAAGGATGGGAAAAACAATAAAAGATGTTGAGTTTGTACGGAAAAATATTTGTTGGTAGATTGTTTACAGAGTGAAGAGCAAAGATAAAGGGTTTGTCCCTCCTTCCCCTCATTGGTGTTGCTGGATTATATTAAAATCAGCCACCTTTCATATTCTGTCTCTTCCTCTTCCTGCAGACGGCCAAAACGGAGGGTCCTGGATTTAAAGCAGGACCCAGACAGCAGAACCACATGCTCTGAGATCAGGAGCACATTCCCATTTTGTTTTCAGTCTTGTGTTTACTCTCAGCACTCTATCCTGAAAATAGAAGAAGCCAAGCGAAGTGTTAGGTGCCTGGAAATTGTACATTTAGAGTCTCAGTCTCGGCCCATCCAGGGAACGCATGGGATTGTTAGCGGACATTTCCCTTGATGGCACCTTGAGAACAAGGCAACTCTTTTCTTTTCTTTCGAGTAAAGTTGAGCAGAGCCTTGGGTCCTTGCATCTCTGCTGTAGAGATTTGCAAATTCTCTACAGACAGACAGACAGACACACACACACACACACACACACACACACACAAACACAGACATTTATACACACATACAAGTCTATTTCTATTCCATGTCTATAGTAGAGGTCTCTTGAAGTGGTTGTTTGATTCACCATATATTTGTTCAATACATATTTCATTTATTGCTATCTTTGGTGGCAGGCAAGAGACTGTGAAAATCTTCTCAGGACTTGTTAATGTTCCTGTCAAGTGTCTGCCCACAAAAGTGTCCTGTAGTTTCTGGATCTGGGATGCACTGATCACCTGGAAGTAGGTCAGGCTTATTTGAGTGAAGTCAGCACCCTTTTGGCACAGATGATCCAGCAGGACAGACTTAGTCTATCTAAAATCCTTTTAAAATCCTGTAAAGGGAGAAACTTCTCAACTTTTCTCACTCATCATGAGCAGATGAACAACCTCCAGGAATTCAGCTTGTCTTGCTTCTGCCCCACAGATCAGCTGGACAAAATTTCCGGGTGAGAGGTTAGGGAGGGACCTGGGTTCCCTGAATGCCCCATTACGAACAAAGGAGTGCGACTATCCTTAGATACTCTTAAACACTTTGTAACCTATTTCTCCTTCCACATCAGCACGGGCACTGCTGGGTGTTTTAAACGAGCCAAGCTAGAGAGTGTGGTCCCTCATGCTGAGGAGAAAGACAGGATTAGAAAAGTCAGCTGTGCCCAGTCAGTCAGTCAGTCAGTCAGTCAACCAACCATGTGCAGACACTAAGATAAGTCTGTCGACATATTGGCGAAAAAGACAACAGTCCTTCTCTTATTGGAGTGTGTAGCCTTCTAGAGAGGAAGGGGAGGCATTCAGTTGGAGAAATAACTGACGCTGTAGCACTGATGCACATCCCCATGGGCTGGTCACAATAGGTAATACCGCCAGATCGTTTTGTTCCTGTAGTTTTCCCGAGGCTTAGGACCTGAATGGAGAACTTGTCATTTGGAAATTCGTCAAAGGGAATTCTCAGTCGGCTGCTTTCCCAGACGCATCCCCATCAAATAACTGAACTAGATACACTGCTAATTATACTGTAGGCACTAAGTTAAACTCTTTTTCCCTTAATCTGTCCCACAACCCTCTATAATAATTGCTATTGTGCACATTTGAAAGATTAAAAAACTGTATCTCAGTGTGGAAAAGTAACTTTCTTAGGGTCACAAATCTATTAAGTCTGACTGTAAAGTCCACAGTGTTAACTGCTGTTGCAATGGACATACAGATTACTTTATTCTAGAGTCATAAGTATCTATAATTCGGGACTGCTTGCTCTAATCCAACCCTCATTCTTCAGAAATGCCTTCCTTTTTTCTCTCTACAGAGCCCTGCCATCTCATTTGTATACACTGTATGTGTCTTTCTGTGGACTTTCTACCAGAGAGACATCACTGTCCTATCCCAGAGCTCTGAGGTTACCCGCCTAAGACTGTTGAGTCTGAGTAACAATCAGCTATCCTGGGAAGTTTCTGAGCCATTCCAGGCTCTGCTGGAGACGGTCTCAGGGAACCTGCAGCATCTGGAGATAGACAACTGCCTGATAACTGATTCTACTTTCTCTGTTGTCATCCCAGCCCTGAGCCTCTGTTCCCACCTCTGTGTCCCTAGCTTTGTCTTCAACCCCATTACAATGCCTATGCTCATGAGTCTTCTGCAGCACTTAACAGCGTTGATGGAGCTGAAGCATGTGATTTATCCTGTCCCTGTCCATTGCTATGAAGAATGGCATTCACATGGCAGTTTGGACATACAAGCTTGCTAAAGTGCAGGCCTCATTGAAGGTGATGCTGCAGGCAAGTACCACAGAACGACATGAACTAGACCACCCATTCTGAGTGATTTTCACAGGACAAGGAGTTGTTTCATCACTGATGTGTGGCCACTAAAACACTGAGTGTTCTTGCCTGAAGCCCAATTAGTAAAGACACATAATGTACCATTCTGCTATTCCAGGAAACTGGTGTTAGGAAGATTGGATATGTAACTGACCTCTATAAAAGAAAAACTCTAAGAAGGAAACAGCAGACTTTACGAAGTCCTGTGGGTCTCTTGCCCATTGTCCTCTACGTCCTCCTTCTTGTTACTGACCACAGTGTTGGGTACGTGACATGGGCTGACCCAGTCGTGGCACACCATTTCCCTGTCCACACTGATCGGTTCACTTATGGGTACTTGACGCAAGTCAGGACAGTTGAAACCTTTCCTGAATGTTTTTCTGGAGTAGGTGCTGGTTACTGAAGCCAATAATATTACTCACTGAGGTCCTTTAATCTTCTTGTATTCATGATTGCCTTAGGTTGCTTATGACAAACCATTGGCAATTAAAATGAAAAACAACAACAAGAAGAAACAAACTATCCCCACTACCTACTGGTGTCTTTATCAGTATATTGCTATCTCCTTTCCTAGGTGTCAGAAGCCTGGGGTTCAGTTTGCCCTTATTTCACACAGATTCACCAAAGATCTGTTATTAGCTAGATACTGTTCCTGGTGCTAAGGATGAATAGGCAAACAAGACCCTACACCAAGTCACTCACAGTACAGATCTTCCTATGATTTGTCTGCTTCCCCGCTCTTTTCTTAGGGGATTTGGGAAAGTTATTTTGCCCATCTATAGCCCAGATTTTTTTTTTTTTTTTTTTTGCTTTGCCCCTTGCATACTCTGCTGAATCCACATTGGCCTCTTTATGCTGTTGGATAGCTCATCAAGTCTCAGGCCGTAGCTTAGATGTTACGTCCTCCGAGACGTTTTTCTCTTACTTCCCCCTCCTTACTTACCCCACTTCTCTCCCATTACTTCCCTTACTTCACCATGCTGTTTTTAAATGTACCATGTACATTTCCTTCGTGGTACACATCATTCCATATGTATTTGCTCCCTCTGCTCCTCCCCTAGAGTTGCACTATTCAGTATAGTAAACACTAGCCACATGTGGCTACTGAGCACTAGAAATTTGGTTACTCCAAAATGTGATGTACGATAACTGTAAAACGCACACGGTATATTCAAGACTTAGTGAGAAACAAAAAATGTAGAATAACTAACTAATAACTTATTTGCATTGTTTACGTGTTGAAATGATAAGTTACTGCAGATCAAAGACATAGTAAAAAAAAGACAGAGTACTAATGTGTTTATATTGTTCAACAAGTTGAAATGATAGCACTGCGGCAAAGACAATCACTCTCAGCATTCCTATTGAATACCTCCTTGGAAGACCCAACCGGTACAATAAAGCAAAGGAAAGCACTAAAAGGCACACAGATTGGAAATGAAGTCATGAAAAAGTGTCCCTATTTACTGACATGATGGCTATGTATAAAACTTCTAGGAATTTGTGAAAAACCTCCTAGAACTAATGAGTGAGTGTACCTAGGTTGTCATATACCAGGTCAATATTAAAAGTAGGTCAACTCTATTTTTATATACAGTCCTCCCTTTGCACAGTTCTGATATGCACTAAGGTCATTTACCGTGATTTAGTTAAATAACACTAGTCCCTTCACAGTATGGGTCAAACTTCAGTTACCATGGTAAACTAACTGTCAGTAACTACATAAAGACCAAACATTGCTGCTGGCTCTTCAGTCCACAAATCGCTACTGAAATAACAGATGAGAATCATGATCAGTGGCCAGTCATGTCACTTCTTTCAAATTCTGTTTGTGTCGCTCCACAAATCACTATTTAAATAATAGGTGAGCATCAGGATCAGTGACCAGTCATGTCACTTTTCTTTTAAAATCTAATCATGTTTGGTCACTGAGTATCTATTATTTATTTCATGCATCAACAGCCAAGAATGAAGCTGAGTTTCCTCCTTGCCTCCCAGTGAACTACTCATATGACATTTTACCAAAGAACTGGATAGTTTAAAAAGGTAATTGGCCAACAAAGACAGAAACATGCAAACAAATGACAAGAGATAATGCTGGAAGTGGAAATTGCAAAAACGGTTTTGATGGAAAGGATTAAGATATCCCAGTGAAAGTGACACTTGCAAAAAACTTTACACTACAGGATTCCTTGAAGATATTCATGACATAGAAAGAACAAAGAATAAAGTTATGGAAGCTGATGAACACTCAAAACTGAGAAACAAAATTTGCCAAGTCACAGGAAAAAATGTCTACTCCATATCACAATTAATAAGATGAGAAGAAGGCAAGAACTGTTCATACTACTCTTTTTTTTTCCATGAGAAATTCTGGATTTAGTTTTATTTGGAATGTCACCAACTTCTCTGGCATAATATATGGTATAATTACTTTTAGAATGTGATTATTAATATCTGGAGACATTTTTATGTTTTGAGCACTTTTCTGAAACAATAGCTTCTGTTTTAGTGAATAGTAGTGGACAAGGCCAGAATCGATGTTTTTCTGTAACATTAAGCTAGTATTGGTAGAAGCAGTTAGATAAATTCAAGTCCCTTGACTCCAGTCACAAGACTTTCTCTAAATTATTGTGACTTTGTAAAATATTCTTAATTTGAATTTTCTTATCAATCCAATAGTTATTTACATTGATCTTAAGTCAAATTTGTATGTGGCGGCCAGGCATGGTGGCTCACGCCTGTAATCCCAGCACTTTGGAAAGCTGAGGCAGGCGGATCACTTGAGATCAGGAGTTCGAGACCAGCCTGGCTAACATGGTGAAACCTTGTCTCTACTAAAAAAGAAAAAAAAAAAACAAAAAACAAAAAACAAATTAGTCAGTTGTGGTGGTGGGCGCCTGTAGTCTCAGCTACTCAGGAGGCTGAGGCAGGACAATTGCTTGAAACCCGGTAGGTGGAGGTTGCAGTGAGCCGAGATCGTGCCATTGCACCACAACCTGGGCAACAGAGTGAGACTGTGTCTCAAAAAAAAAAATTGTATGTGGCTAGTTATTGTTAATTTCACTTTCATTGACATTTCTACTTTCACTTCACAGTACTTTAAAAATAGGCAGGCCAACATTCAGACTCAGGAAATACAGAGAACACCACAAAGATACTCTTCGAGAAGAGCAACTCCAGGACACATAATTGTCAGAGTCACTAAAGTTGAAATGAAGGAAAAAATGTTAAGGGCAGCCAGAGAGAAAGGTCGGGTTACCCACAAAGGGAAGCCCATCAGACTAACAGCTGATCTCTGGGCAGAAACTCTACAAGCCAGAAGAGAGTGGGGGCCAATATTCAACATTCTTAAAGAAAAGAATTTTCAACCCAGAATTTCATATCCAGCCAAACTAAGCTTCATAAGTGAAGGAGAAATAAAACACTTTACAGACAAGCAAATGCTGGGAGATTTTGTCACCACCAGACCTGCCCTAAAAGAGCTCCTGAAGGAAGCGCTAAACATGGAAAGGAACAACCGGTACCAGCCACTGCAAAAACATGCCAAACTGTAAAGACCATCGAGGCTAGGAAGAAACTGCATCAACTAACGAGCAAAATAACCAGCTAATATCATAATGACAGGATGAAATTCACACATAACGATATTAACCTTAAATGTAAATGGGCTAAATGCTCCAGTTAAAAGACACAGACTGGCAAATTGGACAGAGTCAAGACCCATCACTGGGCTGTATTCAGGAAACCCATCTCATGTGCAGAGGCACACATAGGCTCAAAATAAAGGGATGGAGGAAGATCTACCAAGCAAATGGAAAACAAAAAAAGGCAGGAGTTGCAATCCTAGTCTCTGATAAAACAGACTTTAAACCAACAAAGATCAAAAGAGACGAAGGCCTTTATGTAATGGTAAAGGGATTAATTCAACAAGAAGAGCTAACTATCCTAAATATATATGCACCGAACACAGGAGCACCCAGATTCATAAAGCAAGTCCTTAGAGACCTACAAAGAGACTTAGACTCCCACACATTAATAATGGGAGACCTTAACACCCCACTGTCAACATTAGACAGATCAATGAGACAGAAAGTTCACAAGGATATCCAGGAATTGAACTCAGCTCTGCACCAAGTGGACCTAATAGACATCTACAGAACTCTCCACCCCAAATCAACAGAATATACATTCTTTTCAGCACCACACCACACCTATTCCAAAATTGACCACATACTTGGAAGTAAAGCACTCCTCAGCAAATGTAAAAGAACAGAAATTATAACAAACTATCTCTCAGACCACAGTGCAATCAAACTAGAACTCAGGATTAAGAAACTCACTCAAAACCGCTCAACTACGTGGAAACTGAACAACCTGCTCCCGCATGACTATTGGGTACATAACGAAATGAAGGCAGAAATAAAGATGTTCTTTGAAACCAACGAGAACAAAGACACAACATACCAGGATCTCTGGGACACATTCAAAGCAGTGTGTAGAGGGAAATTTATAGCACTAAATGCCCACAAGAGAAAGCAGGAAAGATCTAAAATTGACACCCTAACATCACAATTAAAAGAACTAGAGAAGCAAGAGAAATTCCATTCAAAAGCTAGCAGAAGGCAAGAAATAACTAAGATCAGAGCAGAACTGAAGGAAATAGAGACACAAAAAACCCTTCAAAAAATCAATGAATCCAGGAGCTGGTTTTTTGAAAAGATCAACAAAATTGATAGACCGCTAGCAAGACTAATAAGGAAGAAAAGAGAGAAGAATCAAATAGATGCAATAAAAAATGATAAAGGGGATATCACTACTGATCCCACAGAAATACAAACTACCATCAGAGAATACTGTAAACACCTCTATGCAAATAAACTAGAAAATCTAGAAGAAATGGATAAATTCCTCGACACATACACACTCCCAAGAATAAACCAGGAAGAAGTTGAATCTCTGAATAGACCAATAACAGGCTCTGAAATTGAGGCAATAATTAATAGCTTACCAACCAAAAAAAGTCCAGGACCAGACGGATTCACAGCCGAATTCTATCAGAGGTACAAGAAGGAGCTGGTACCATTCCTTCTGAAACTATTCCAATCAATAGAAAAAGAGGGAATCCTCCCTAACTCATTTTATGAGGCCAGCATCATCCTGATACCAAAGCCTGGCAGAGACACAACAAAAAAAGAGAATTTTAGACCAATATCCCTGATGAACATTGATGCAAAAATCCTCAATAAAATACTGGCAAACCAAATCCAGCAACACATCAAAAAGCTTATCCACCGTGATCAAGGGGGCTTCATCCCTGGGATGCAAGGCTGGATCAACATACCCGAATCAATAAATGTAATCCAGCATATAAACAGAACCAACGACAAAAACCATATGATTATCTCAATAGATGCAGAAAAGGCCTTTGACAAAATTCAACAACCCTTCAAGCTAAAAACTCTGAATAAATTAGGTATTCATGGGACGTATCTCGAAATAATAAGAGCTATCTATGACAAACCCACAGCCAATATCATACTGAATGGGCAAAAACTAGAAGCATTCCCTTTGAAATCTGTCACAAGACAGGGATACCCTCTCTCACCACTCCTATCCGACACAGTGTTGGAAGTTCTGGCCAGGGCAATTAGGCAAGAGAAGGAAATCAAGGGTATTCAATTAGGAAAAGAGGAAGTCAAACTGTCCCTGTTTGCAGACGACATGGTTGTATATCTAGAAAACCCCATCGTCTCAGCCCCAAATCTCCTTATGCTGATAAGCAACTGCAGCAAAGTGTCAGGATACAAAATCAATGTGCAAAAATCACAAGCATTCCTATACCCCAATAACAGACAAACAGAGAGCCAAATCGTGAGTGAACTCCCACTCACAGTTGCTTCAAAGAGAATAAAATACCTAGGAATCCAATTTACAAGGAACGTAAAGGACCTCTTCAAGAACTACAAACCACTGCTCAGTGAAATAAAAGAGGATACAAACAAATGGAAGAACATTCCATGCTCATGGGTAGGAAGAATCAATATCGTGAAAATGGCCATACTGCCCAAGGTAATTTATAGATTCAATGCCATCCCCATCAAGCTACCAATGACTTTCTTCACAGAATTGGAAAAAACTTCTGTAAAGTTCATATGGAACCAAAAAAGAGCCTGCATTGCCAAGTCAATCCTAAGCCAAAAGAACAAAGCTGGAGGCATCACGCTACCTGACTTCAAACTATACTACAAGGCTACAGTAACCAAAACAGCATGGTACTGGTACCAAAACAGAGATATAGACGAACGGAACACAACAGAGCCCTCAGATATAATGCCACATATCTACAACTGTCTGATCTTTGACAAACCTGAGAAAAACAAGAAATGGGGAAAGGATTCCGTATTTTGGAAATGGTGCTGGGAAAACTGGCTAGCCATACGTAGAAAGCTGAAACTGGATCCCTTCCTTACACCTTATACAAAAATTAATTCAAGATGGATTAGAGACTTACATGTCAAACCTAAAACCATAAAAACCCTAGAAGAAAACCTAGGCAATACCATTCAGGACATAGGCATGGGCAAGGACTTCATGTCTAAAACACCAAAAGCAATGGCAACAAAAGCCAAAATTGACAAATGGGATCTAATTAAACTAAAGAGCTTCTGCACAGCAAAAGAAACTACCATCAGAGTGAACAGGCAACCTACAGAATGGGAGAAAATTTTTGCAATCTACTCATCTGACAAAGGGCTAATATCCAGAATCTACAATGAACTCAAACAAATTTACAAGAAAAAAAAAACCCGATCAAAAAGTGGGCAAAGGATATGAACAGACATTTCTCAAAAGAAGACATTTATGCAGCCAAAAGACACATGAAAAAATGCTCATCATCACTGGCCATCAGAGAAATGCAAATCAAAACCACAGTGAGATACCGTCTCACAGCAGTGAGAATGGCGATCATTAAAAAGTCAGGAAACAACAGGTACTGGAGAGGATGTGGAGAAATAGGAACACTTTACACTGTTGGTGGGACTGTAAACTAGTTCAACCGTTGTGGAAGTCAGTGTGGCGATTCCTCAGGGATCTAGAACTAGAAATACCATCTGACCCAGCCGTCCCATTACTGGGTATATACCCAAAGGACTATAAATCATGCTGCTATAAAGACACATGCACACGTATGTTTATTGCGGCACTATTCACAATAGCAAAGACTTGGAACTAACCCAAACGTCCAAGAATGATAGACTGGATTAAGAAAATGTGGCACATATACACCGTGGAATACTATGCAGCCATAAAAAATGATGAGTTCATGTCCTTTGTAGGGACATGGATGAAGCTGGAAACCATCATTCTCAGCAAACTATCGCAAGCACAAAGAACCAAACACTGCATGTTCTCGCTCATAGGTGGGAATTGAACAACGAGAACACATGGACACAGGAAGGAGAACATCACACACTGGGGCCTGTTGTGGGGTGGGGGGACGGGGGAGGGATAGCATTAGGATATACCTAATGTTAAATGACGAGTTAATGGGTGCAGCACACCAACATGGCACATGTATACATATGTAACACACCTGTATGTTGTGCACATGTACCCTAAAACTTAAAGTATAATAAAAAAAAAAATGACCTGTTGGATGGATTTCTACTTTCATGAAGTTAATGTCATTTTTAGGCCTAAAACTTTTTCTTTTCAAAAAAAATCTTCAGGTGTTTTTAAATTTTATTTCATTTTATTTTAAGTTCCAGGATACATGTGCATGACGTGCAGGTTTGTTATATAGGCAAACGTGTGTCGTGGTTTGCTGCACCTATCAGCCCATCATCTAGGAATTAAGCCCCGCATGCATTAGCTATTTATTCTGATGTTCTCCCTCCCCCGGTGCCCCCGACCAGGCCCCACTGTGTGTTGTTCCCCTCCCTGTGTCCATGTGTTCTCGTTGTTCAGCTACCCCTTTTAAGTGAGAACATGTGGTGTTTGGTTTTCTGTTCCTGCATCAGTTTGCTGAGGATAATGGTTTCCAGCTCCATCCATGTCCCTGCAAAGGAAATGATCTTGTTCCTTTTTGTGGCTACATAGTATTCCATGGTGTATATGTACTGCATTTTCTGTATCCAGTCTATTATTGATGGCCATTTGGGTTGATTCATTGCCTTTGGTATTGTGAATAGGGCAGCAATGAACATACGCATGCATATATATTTATAATGGTATGATTTATATTCCTTTGGGTATATACCGAGTAATGGGATTGCTGGGTCAAATGATATTTCTGTTTCTAGGTCTTTGAGGAATCACCACACTGTCTTCCACAATGGTTGAGCTAACTCACACTCCCACCAACAGTTTAAAAGCAATCCTATTTCTCCACAGCCTTGCCAGCATCTTTTGTTTCGTGACTTTATAAAAATCGCCATTCTGACTGGTGTGAGATAGTACCTCACAGTGGTTTTGACTTTCATTTGTCTAATGATCAGTGATGTTGAGCTTTTTTTATATATGTTTGTTGGCCGCATAAATATCTTCTTTTGAAAAGTGTCTGTTCATGTTCTTTGCCCACTTTTTAATGGGGTTGTTTGTTTTTTCTTGTAAATTTGTTTAAGTTCCTTGTAGATTCTGGATATTAGACCTTTGTCAGATGGATAGACTGCAACAGACACTCTGTAGGTTGTCTGTTCACTCTGAAGATAGTTTCTTTTGCTCTGCAGAAGCTCTTTAGTTTCATTAGATCCCCTTTGTCAATTTTTGCTTTTGTTGCAATTGCTTTTGATGTTTTTGTCATGAAGTCTTTGCCCGTGCCTATGTCCTGAATGGTATTGCTTAGATTTTCTTCTAGGATTTTTATAGTTTTGGGTTTTACATTTAAGTCTTTAATCCATCTTGAGTTAATTTTTGTATAAAGTGTAAGGAAGGGGTCTGGTTTCAATTTACTACGTATGGCTAGCCAGTTCTCCAAGCACCATTTATTAAATAGGGAATCCTTACCTCATTGCTTCTTTCTGTTAGGTTTGTCAAGGGTCAGATGGCTGTAGATGTGCGGTCTTATTTATGAGATCTCTATTCTGTTCCATTGGTCTATATGTCTGTTTTTGTACCGGTACCATGCTGTTTCACTGTCAAGTGCTGGAAAAAGAACAAAAGGAACTGTCTCTCATTGTCGATGGAAGTATAAAATGGCCCAGACACTTTGAGAAACAATTTGGCAGGTTTTCATGAAGTTAAAGATACACTTATACAGCAATCGCACTCCAGGGTATTTACCCAAGAGAAGTGAAATCCTTCTTCCCAGGAAACCTTCCAGCAAAACGTTCTTAATTGCTAAAAACTGGAAATATCTCAAATGCCCGTCAACTGGGGAATGGATAAACAAATTGTGGTATGTACCTACACTGGAAGACTACTCGACAACAAGACAGGTCTAAGTACTGATAACATAATATGCGTGCCACAGAATGGATGACTCTCAAATACATTATGCTAAGTGAAAGAAGACATACTCAAAAGACTACATACAATGCCATTTCTTTGGCTTTATAGAAAAGGGAAAACTAGAGAGAGAGAACAAATCAATCAGTGGTTCTCTTGGGCTATAGAAGATCAACTTTAAAAGGGCACGAGGGCACTTTATGGAGGTTTGGACATGTCCTAGATCTTCATTCTTGGGTTGATCACATGGTTGCGTGCTTTTGTCAAAATGCACAGAATGGTGGACTGAAAAGGGGAGAATGTTATACTATGTCTCAAAACTCGGCACCTTGATTGTTATTTTGTAACCTGCCTTTCTCCCCACTGTGTCCTGAATCAGCAAAAACTCTATCGGTTCTAGGGTGTGATTCCTGCTGTAATCCCCAACTCTGACAGACTGTCACCCCTGTATTCCTGATTCTGACCTGGTTTGCCTCTGATTTGGAAGATATGCTTTCTCAGACCCTCTGCCACTCTTACTCATTAACCTTACTCAGAGCCTTCTGAAACTCACTCAGTGCAATGCAAAGGAGGGATCCACAGCTGCACAGAAGGTGGTTGTCAGTTTCTGGCTTTTCCATGATTCTTCTGAGATGTGTTGACTAGGAGTCCCTGGGCTTCATGCATAGATTCATTCTTTCACCAAATACGTGTTGAATATTTTCCATATGCGGTGGATTCTGTCATCATTTCCTGTTTATTCTCCACTGCCTAACCCAGAACCAGATGTTCACGATGTCCAGTTAACAAACACTTCTGGAGCACATATGATGTTCTAAGCCCTGTGCCTGGCACCAGAAAGACAGATAAATTTGAAAAGACCCTCTTTGTCATCTCTAGCCTCACATGCCCTCCGTGGTGGACATAAAGATCTATTAAGCATGTCTTTTATTTTCTGTATCATGATGCTTTGACATCCTGGGCCTTGCTGACCCTGGAAGGCTTGCTCCTTCCAGGCCTGGTAAGGCAATTCTTAGAAATAGTAAACACCTTGCCCTGGAGCGTGCTTTTCACATGCAAACACATCAACGCGGATACAATACCTCCCAACTGTGTCCTTTATAGGGCTCTCACACCCTGGGTCACTATCCACCTGCCCTAATCACCCCAAGGCCAGGTACCAGGCAACTAGGGACAGCCCCTATGCCCCAAGGCTGCTTAAATTATTCAAACTAGCCAATCCTAAACTGGTTACTCTGCCTTGCCTGTTCCTTCCCACAGAGGCAGAGACAACAACAAATGCTCTGGCTTGCAGTTCTCCCTGTTCTCTTGCAGTTCTCTCTGGCCCAGACCAACCATGGTGCTTCGCCATGAGATTTCCCATGTCTGGGCATCCTGTCTTCTCTTCGGAACTGTGACTAACAATCTGTCTCTCCAAGGCAGTCATTTCCTGATCTGTTTCAAATGTTCTAGTAATCCACTCTATTTTAAAACACTCTCAGATTCCCCTTTAGGATGTTTTCCTCACTCTGCTGGGAGTGCTGTCCGCAGACAGCCTTGAGCTACCAGCTTCCTTGGAGAGCACCTTGGCTCCGGAGAGCCTCCTTGTTTTTCCAGAGTGGCCCACATTCAGTGACTGGTGGAGGCAGGAGTATAAAATCAGACATTTTTAATCAACGTAAGAAAACCCCAAGGGTCATTTTTAGCTTCAGAGTACCCCGTGGAGCTGGCTGAGGGTAATGAGACCTCATAGTAGCTCATTTCCTTCCTTTTCCAAATTCTGTGTTCTGACTCTGCTCTCCACAGGTACTCATCCCATATGTACTCTCACATAAACATCCTGCACAATAAAATCAGTCACACAGACTATCTGTTGCAGTGCTTCAAGCATTTGAAAAATATGGTGGAGATTGTAATGGATAAATAAGATTCTATGGCTACTGCTAAGCTCAACTGACACTCTAGAAAAAGACAAAGAAATCAGAGAGAAATTATTATGCACTTGAAAGCCGACTGCGAAAGCCATAGGGCTTCCTTGGGATTATAGGGAGACTTTCATCTCCTGGCACAGGATGGCAGAGAAAGCTTGTGATTTGATAATCATAGAAGTAAACCTCCAAAGAAGGTTAAATTTCCACCCAAAGTAGGACTGTTTCTCCAGGTTCAGGGCTCGCACTGGGCAAAATTGAGACCCATAGTGTAGTTTGGAGTGAGACCTCTAGAAACCTGAATTTCCGCAAATCTGAGGAATCTCCTGAACTGCAGAAGTGAGCTACTCCATCTTATCATGAGCTAGCATTTCTTCTTGCTTGAAGAAAATGCACAGGTTTCTCTCTCAAGTCAACATATCACCCCTTCAGGATGTACCTCCCAAACATCCCCTTGCCATAGGCCATAAGTAGGGTTAAATCACAGTAAGAGAAGAAAGTACAGAAGTAGGCCCCCAGATAGAAATGGAGATGACAAGACCCTGAAACTATAGAAGGCAGGTGTCAGCATTTGACTGTCAGCAGCCAGGTGGATTGAATTACTGTAATGAGCCCCAAGGAAACCTGACAACAGAGAGCTATGGAAATTGTTAACAGAATGTGTTGCCACCTTACTCTTGAGTAAAACGGAGTACTTCTCAACATGTGCCATCAGAAGAAATCAAGACTGACGACAAGTAGACTGAAGAGTTTCGCAGCCCTTCCAACCCCTGCCACAGGAAACTCGGGATCCTTTGTTCAATTTCTGGACCTGAATCAATTTTTTACATCTGGAACTTTTTGACTGAAAAGGAGGTTGGGTACCCAGGCAGAGAAGGTCTGTGCAGCACCACAGCCTGTGGACACAGTAATGATTCACCCCTTGCTATGGCTGGGCTGGTATCCCAGATGCAAGACACAGTCTTCACCACTCTTTTCTTTCTCCCCTCCTCAAGTGGAAGGAAGGGGTCTCTTTTGGAGCCACAAGGTGTGCAGCCTGGGGTTAGGGGACGGGTGATGCCAGCACTCCCTTGGCTGCCCCAGCTGGTATCTCAGTATGTCGTGTGACCCCCCCCCCCCCACCCCTGGTCCACTGTCTCTGGGCCTAATTCAACACTAGGACTCACCTAAGAGTTGCAGTTCATTTTTGTTTGTTTGTTTTTTGAGACGGAGTCTCGCTCTGTTGCCCAGGCTGGAGTGCAGTGGCGCGATCTCGGCTTACTGCAAGTTTTGCCTCCCGGGTGCACGCCATTCTCCTGCCTCAGCCTCCCGAGTAGCTGGGACTACAGGCGCCTGCCACCACACCCGGCTAATTTTTTTTTTTTGTATTTTTAGTAGAGATGGGGTTTCACCGTGTTAGCCAGGATGGTCTCGATCTCCTGACCTCGTGATCCACCCGCCTCAGCCTCCCAGAGTGCTGGGATTACAGCCGTGAGCCACCACGCCCGGCCAGAGTTGCAGTTCTTATGGCCCAGTCTGCCTTTCAAATTTACTTGGAGACGCAGAGTGCTATAGCCTGCCATGGTGAGGTTTGTGGGAACTCAAGTTCTGATCACTGGGATCAGTGATTCCCCTCTGGCTAGGGCTGCTTTAAATGCTCCCTCTGTGGGGGGGGGGGGGGGCATCAGCTGAGTTTGGTCCGGTTTTCCTTTCTGCTCTAACAGGATAGCACTGAGGTCATTGCTTCACAAATGCTGTGGTCTCCCTCCCGCTGCACCCAGAGATGCTCTCCGCACCACGCTGCTGTGGCCAGGGGTGGGGGAGGGGTGGCGTCGGTAATTCAGGACTATTTTTTGGTTCTCAGGGAGAATGCTTCCAGGTTTTGGCCTTTGAGTAGGATGTTGGCTGTGGGTTTGTCCTAGATGACTCTTATTATTTTGAGGTATGCTCCTCTGATGCCCAGTTTGTTGAGGGTTTTTGACACGAAGGGATGTTGAATTTCGTTGAAAACCTCTTCTGCATCTATTGAGATGATATGTGGTTTTCGTTTTTAGTTCCGTTTATGTGATGAATCACATTTATTGATTTGCACATGTTGAACCAACCTTGCATCCCAGGAGTAGGGCCTACTTGATCGTGATGGATTAGTTTTTTGATGTACTGCTGGAATCAATTTGCTGGTATTTTGGTGAGGATTTTTGCATCTAGGTTCGTCAGGAATATTGGCCTAAAGTGTTGTATTTTCACTGTGTCTCCGTCAGGTTTGGGAATCAGAATGATGCTGGCCTCGTACAGCGAGTTAGAGAGGAGTCGTAGTTCCTCAATTTTTTGGAATAGTTTCATTAGGGATTGGTTGCAGCTCTTCTTTCTATGTCTGATAGAAATGGACTGTGAATCCGTCTGGTCCAGGCTTTTGGTTGGTAGGTCTTTTTTATTACTGATTCAAGTTTGAAACTGGTTATTGGTCTGTTCAGGGATTCAGTTTCATCCTGGTTCAATCTTGGGAGGTTGTATGCTCCCAGGAATTTATCGATTTCTTCTAGGTTTTCTAGATTATGTGCATACAGGTGTTCATAATAGTCGCTGAGGATTTTTGTTGTTGTTGCTGCATTTCTGTGGGGTCCGCAGTAATGTCACCTTTGTCATTTCTGATTGTGTTTATTTGGGCCTTCTCTCTCTTTCTTTTCCTTGTTTGTCTAGCTAGCAGTTTGTCGAGCTTATTTATTTTTTCAAAGGACCAACTTTTGGTTTCTTTGACCTTTTGTAGGGTGGTTCACATCTCAGCTTCTTTCAGTTCAGCTCTAATATTGGTTATTTCTTTTCCTCTGCTGGCTCTGGGGTCACTTTGCTCTTGTTTCTCTAGTTCCTCTAGGTGCGATGTTAGATTGCTAATGTGAGATCTGTCTGACTTTTTCCATGTAGGCACTTAGCACCATAAACTTTCCTCTTAACACTGTTTTAGCTGTGCCCCCAGAGATTCTGGTATGTTGTACCTTTGTTTTCAATAGCTTCAAATAATTTTTTTGAATTCTGCCCAAATTTTTCTCTTTACTCAAAAGTCATTCAGGAGCAGGTTGTTTAATTTCCATACATTGGTTTGGTTTTGAGACATCTTCTTGGTATTAATCTCTATTTTCATTGCACTGTGGTCCGAGAGCGTGGCTGGTAATGATTTCAGGTTTGTTTTTGAATTTTTTGAGAATTGCTTTACGGCCGAACATGTAGTTGACCTTATAATATAATTGATTGGTTTTGAAAGATCTATATATAATTGTTTGCCTCTGAGAGATCTTCCTGTTACGGATGTCTAATTTTATTGCACTGTGGTCTGAGAGTGTGGCTGGTATGATTCCGGGTTTGTTTCTGAATTTTTTGAGAATTGCTTTATGGCTGAGCATGTGGTCGACCTTAGAGTATGTGCCCTGTGCAGATGAGAAGAATGTATATTGTGTTGTTGTTCCGTGCGATGTTCTGTGGATATCTGTTAGGTCAATTTTGTCAAGTGTTGAGTTTATGTCCCGAATATCTTTGTTAGTTTTCTGCCCCAGTGATCTAGCACTGTCAGTGGGGTGTTGAAGCCTCCCACTATGATTGTGTGGTTATTTAAGTTTCTTTGTAGGTCTCTAAGTGATTGTTTTGTGAATCTGGGTGCTCCAGTGTTGGGTACATATATATTAAGGATAGTTAAGTCTTCTTGTTGAATTGAACCCTTTATCATTATGCAGTGCCCTTCTTTGTCCTTTCTGATCATTGTGGGTTTAAAGTCTGTTTCGTCTGAAGTAAGAACAGCAACCTCTGCTCTTTTCTGTTTCCCATTTGCTTGATAGATCTTTCTCCATCCCTTTACTTTGAGCCCGTGATGGGTGTCATTGCATGTGAGATGGGTCTCTTAAAGACAGCATGCAGTTGGGTCTTGCTTCTTTATCCAACTTGCCACTCTCTGCCTTTTAAGTGGGGCGTTTAGCCCACTTACATTCAAGGTTAATATTGATATGTGAGGATTTGATCCTGTCACTGTGCCGTTAGCATGTTGTTATGTAGACGTGATTATATAGTTGCTTGGTAGTGTCAGTGGGCTGTGTACTTAAGTGTGTTTCTGTGGTGACAGGCAACGATCTTTTGTTTCCATGTTTAGCACTCCCTTAAGGACCTCTGGTAATGCAGATCTAGGGGCAATGAGTTCCCTTAGCATTTGCTTGTCTGAGAAGGATTTTATTTCTGCTTTTCTTATGAAGCCTAGTTTGGTTGGATATGAAATTCCCAGTTGGAATTTCTTTTCTTTAAGGATGCTGACTATTGGCTCCCAATCTCTTCTGACTTGTAAGAGTTCTGCTGAAAGGTTCGCTGTTAGCCTGATGGGGTTCCCTTTGTATGTGACCTGCCCCTTCTCTCTGGCTGCTTTTAGTAGTTTTCCTTTCACCTTGACCTTGGAGAATCTTATGACTATGCATCTTGGGGATGGTCATCTTCTGTAGCATCTCACTGGGGTTCTCTGACTCTCCTGAATTTGCCTCTCTACCTGTCTAGTGAGGTTGGGGAAATGTCTGTGGACAATAGCCTCAAATATGTTTTCCAAGTTGCTTGCTCTCTCCCTCTCTTTGTGGGACACCAGTGAGTCATAGGTTTGGTCTCTTCACATAATGCCATATTTCTCGGAGGTTTTGTTCATTTTTGTTAATTCTTTTTTTCCTTGTTTTTGTCTGATTGATCTGATTCAAACAACTGGACATCAGGATCTGAGATGATTTCCTCAGCTTGTTCTAGCCTGCTGTTAATACTTCTGATTGTATTATGAAATTCTTGTAATGAGTTTTTTAGCGCAAGCAAGTCAGTTTGGTTCTTTCTTAAAATGGCCATTTAATCTTTCACCTCTTGTATTGTTTTATTGGATTCCTTAGATTCCTTGGCTACCATGTCAACTTTCTCGTGAATCTCAATGATCTTTGTTGCCATCCAGATTCTAAATTTTATGTCTATCGTTTCAGCCACATAGGTCTGGTTAAGAACCATTACTGCAGAGCTAGTGTGGCCATTTGGAGACAAGAAGACACTCTGGCTTTTAGCATTAACAGAGTTCTTGGGCTGGTTCTTCCTCATCTGTGTGGGCTGACGTTCCTTTAATGTTTGAAGTTGCTGTCCTGTGGATGGGCCTTTTTGCTTTTATATTCTTTGATGAACTTGAGGTTTTGATGTGGTATAAGTCAATTTAGTCAATTGGCTTCATTTCTGGATGATTTTGGGGAGCCAAGACACAGCTCAGCGCTCCTGGGCTGCATGCTCTACCCCTGGGGGCTGGGACGTGTCCACGTTTTTTTTTTTTCCCTGGACTCTCAAGGTTTACTACCTGCTCTTCTGGAGGGGCTGAGGTGTTCCCATTCCGCTGGCAACAGCACTCTGATGGGATGTGCCAGCCAAAGTACTTCCGTGGGGCAGCGGTAGGGCAGCAAGGGCCCCCAAATGCATGGGCTCACCAGTGAAGCAGTGCAGGAAGGCTACGGGTGAGAGTGCATCGGTGGAGGACGGCTGCCGGAGGGCGCACTTGTCTGCAGGGGACCGCCTGCAGAAGATCCCCAACTGCTAGGCAACGTCTGCCAGTGAAAGAGCTATGGTGGTGGCTGCTGGCAAATGCCTCATCTGGGAAGCTGAGGCTGCGCTGCAAGCGGGTGTGGGCAGGGAGGGACGCTGGGATAGGCCAGCAGACAGCGGGACACTCAGATCAGACTGGCCCTATCCCATGGCCAAGATTGCCCTGCTGCGTCCAGGTCCAGCAGCCAGCAAACACTAAAGCCACAGAGAGGAGTATGGTGAGGCTTGGGGTTGGGTGCCCATGGCCGTGCTTCAGTGCAGCTTTTCCCATGCTAAACCCTCTGGACTCCATGCAGGCAAGAATTCTATCTCTGCCAGCTCTCCCGGCAATTCTCCCTGCAATCTCCAATGTCTGTGGGGGTCATGGGGTCTCCTGCAGCTTGGATTCCAGAGGTCCAGGGTAAGAATGAGCCACTCTATGCTTGTTTTACTCGCCCCTTCCCCAGGAGTCACTCAGGCCCCAAAATGAGTCCTGGTCTTCAGCAACCTGATGCAGGGTTCCCAGCTTCCTCCCCTTTCAGCTCAGGGTCTGTGTCCTTCCTCCATCCATTTTCAATGCCTTCTTTCCAAAGATCTGTTTGGAATGTGCTGGTCTTCTTGATGATCAGGTCTCTTATTGGGAGGAGCTCTTCCTGTCTGCATCTGGTCAGCCATCTTTGCCCCAAAGCCTTCAGTAATTTTTAAATCTGAGAATGTGTTAATTTTCCCCTTCATTTTTGAAGGATGGTTTTGCTGGATATGTAATTCCTGATTGACAGGTTTCTCCTTTTTTAGAACTTTGAATATATCGTCTACTGCTTGAGGACTACATACCTCTTATGACATACAGTCTCCTTACTAGTTATAGTAAGGAGTTATCAGTAATAGGAATTATCAGTAATCAAAACGTTCCAACAAAGTCAAGTCTTGGGCCAGATGGCTTCATTGGTGAATTCTACCAAACATTTAAAGAAGAATTACCACCATTCCTTCTAACTCTCTTCCAAAAAATTGAAGAAGAGGGAACACTTCCTAACTCATTCCATAAGGCCAATGTTACCATGATACCAAAGTCTGCCAAAGCCACAACAAGAAAGCTACAAAACAATATCCCTTATGAATACCAATGTTCAGAATCGTAGATGAAATGCTAGCAGGCACAACCCTGCAGTATATTGAAAGGATTACACACCATGACTGAATGGGAATAATTGCTGAAATGCAAAGATGATTCAACACATGAAAATAAATCCATGCACTATATTAACAGACTGATGATAAAAGACCCCATCACCATGTCAACTGATGCAGAAAAAGCACCTAACAAAATCCAACATGGTTTTATAATAAAAAACCCTCAACAGATTAGGAAGAGAAGGATACTTCCTTAGCGTGACATAAACCATGTATGGAAATACGCATAGCTAACGTCATACTCAATGGAAAAGACTGAAAGCTTTTCCCCTAAGATCGGGAGCAGGACAAGGATGCCTGCTTTTGTCACTTCTAACTCAACATACTATTGAAAGCTCTAGACAAGAGTAATTAGGCAAGGGTAAGAAATAAAAGGCATCTAAGATGGAAAAGAAGAAGTTATCCCCTGTCACAGCTGACATGATCGTCTATGTAGAAAACCCTAGAGATTCCACAAAAAAAGCTGTTAGGGCTAATAAATGAACTTGTCAAAGTTGCAAGATAGAAAATCAACACACCATAACCAGTTGCATTTGTGTGCACTGACAATCAACAGTCCAAGAATAATTAAGAAAATAATTACATTTACAATAGCACGAAAAGAAAAGAATACTCAGGAGTAGACGTAATCAAGACACTTACCCTGAGAACTACAACACTTTGCTTGAAGAAATTAAAGAAGACATAAATAAGTGGAAAGATGTCCTGTGTTCATGGGTTGTGGTTACTTTTGCGAAAAAGTCTTTCCTGCTCTGAGGACATAAACTTAGTCACTCTCGTAATTGTTCTAACATTTTTTTAAACTTCAATAGTTTGGGGGCATACAGGTGGATTTTGATTACGTGGATAAGTTCTTTCGTGGTGATTCCTGAGATTTTGGTGCACCCGTAACCTGAGCAGTGTACACTGTACCCAATAGATAGTCTTCTTTTACCCCTCACCCTCTTTCCACCTTTCCCTCCGAGTCGCCTAAGTCCATCATGTCATTCCTATGCCTTTGCACCCTCATAGGTTAGCTCCCACTTATAAGTGAGAGCATACGATATTAGGATTTCCATTCCTGAGTTACTTCACTTACAATAATGGCTTTCAGCTCCATCCAAGTTGCTGCAGAGGCCATTATTTCGTTCCACTTTATGGCTGAGTAGTATTCTGTGGTGTATATATGCCACATCTTCTTTATCCACTCGTTGATTGATGGGCAATAAGGTTGCTTCCATATTTTTGCAGTTGTGAAATATGCTGCTATAAACATGCATGTGCTTGAGTCTTTTTGATATAATGACTTCTTTTCTTTTGGGTAGATACCCGGTAGGGGGATTGCTGGATCGAATGGTAGTTTTACTTTTAGTTCTCTAAGGAATCTCCATACCGTTTTCCAGAATGGTTGTACTAGTTTGCATTCCCACCAGCAGTGTAAAAGTGTTCCCTTTTCACCACATCCACTCCAACATCTATTATTTTCTGACTTTTTAATTACGGCCATTCTTGCAGGAGTAAGGTGGTATCTCATTGTGGTTTTAATGAGCATTTCCCTGATAATTAGTGATGGTGAGCATTTTTTTTCATATGTTTGTTGGCTGGTTGTATATCTTTTTTTTTTTTTTTTTGAGAATTGTCTATTCATGTCCTTTGCCCACTTTTGGATGGGATTTTTCTTTTTTCTTGCCGATTTTTGTTGAGTTTCTTGTAGATTCTGGATATTAGTCCTTTGTTGGATGCAGGGTTTGTGAATGTTTTCTCCGACTCTGTGGGTTGTCTGTTTACTCTTCTGAGTATTTCTTTTGCCGTGCAGAAGCTTTTTAGTTTAATTAGGTCCCACTTGCTTACTTTTGTTTTTGGTGCATTTGCTTTTGGGTTCTTAGGAAGGAATTCTTGTAAATTTGTTTGAGTTCATTGTAGATTCTGGATATTAGCCCTTTGTCAGATGAGTAGATTGCAAAAATTTTCTCCCATTCTGTAGGCTGCCTGTTCACTCTGATGGTAGTTTCTTTTGCTGTGCAGAAGCTCTTTAGTTTAATTAGATCCCATTTGTCAATTTTGGCTTTTGTTGCCATTGCTTTTGGTGTTTTAGACATGAAGTCCTTGCCCATGCCTATGTCCTGAATGGTATTGCCTAGGTTTTCTTCTAGGGTTTTTATGGTTTTAGGTCCAACATTTAAGTCTTCAATCCATCTTGGATTAATTTTTGTATAAGGTGTAAGGAAGGGACCCAGTTTCAGCTTTCTACGTATGGCTAGCCAGTTTTCCCAGCACCATTTCCAAAATACGGAATCCTTTCCCCATTTCTTGTTTTTCTCAGGTTTGTCAAAGATCAGATAGTTGTAGATATGTGGCATTATTTCTGACGGCTCTGTTGTGTTCCGTTGGTCTATATCTCTGTTTTGGTACCAGTACCATGCTGTTTTGGTTACTGTAGCCTTGTAGTATAGTTTGAAGCCAGGTAGCGTGATGCCTCCAGCTTTGTTCTTTTGGCTTAGGATTGACTTGGCAATGCGGGCTCTTTTGGTTCCACATGAACTTTACAGAAGTTTTTTCCAATTCTGTGAAGAAAGTCATTGGTAGCTTGATGGGGATGGCATTGAATCTATAAATTACCTTGGGCAGTATGGCCAAAACAACCTCATCAACAAGTGGGCGAAGGATATGAACAGACACTTCTCAAAAGAAGACATATATGCAGCCAAAAGACACATGAAAAAATGCTCATCATCGCTGGCCATCAGAGAAATGCAAATCAAAACCACAATGAGATACCATCTCACACCAGTTAGAATGGCGATCATTAAAAAGTCAGGAATAACAGGTGCTGGAGAGGATGTGGAGACATAGGAACACTTTTACACTGTTGGTGGGACTGTAAACTAGTTCAACCATTGTGGAAATCAGTGTGGCGATTCCTCAGGGATCTAGAACTAGAAATACCATTTGACCCAGCCATCCCATTACTGGGTATATACCCAAAGGATCATAAATCATGCTGCTATAAAGACACATGCACATGTATGTTTATTGCGGCACTATTCACAATAGCAAAGACTTGGAACCAACCCAAACGTCCAGCAATGATAGACTGGATTAAGAAAATGTGGCACATATACACCATGGAATACTATGCAGCCATAAAAAAAGATGAGTTCATGTTCTTTGTAGGGACATGGATGAAGCTGGAAACCATCATTCTCAGCCAACTATCACAAGGACAAAAAACCAAACACCGCATGTTCTCACTCATAGGTGGGAACTCAACAATGAGAACACATGGACACAGGAAGGGGAACATCACACACTGGGGCCTGTTGTGTGGTGGGGGGACGGGGGAGGGATAGCATTAGGAGATATACCTAATGTTAAATGACGAGTTAATGGGTGCAGCACACTAACATGGCACATGTATACATATGTAACAATCCTGCACGTTGTGCACATGTACCCTAAAACTTAAAGTATAAAAAAAAAAAAAGGAATGAATTCATTACCGAAGCCAATGTCTGCAAGAGTTTTTCCATGGTATCTTCTAGAACTTTTGTGGTTTCAGGTCTTAGATTTAAGTCTTTGATCTATCTTGAGAGTTGATTTTTGTAATAAGGTGAGAGATGAGGATCCAGTTTCATTCTTCTACATGTGGCTTGCCCGTTTTACCAGCACCATTTATTGAATAGGGTGTCCTTTCCTCACTTTATGTTTTTGTATGCTTTGTCAAAGATCGGCTGGCTGTAAGTATTTGGTTTCATTTCTGAGTTCTTTATTCTGCTCCATTGGTCTACATACCTATTTTTATGCCAGTACCATGCTGCTTTGGTAACTATAGCCTTGTGGTATAATTTGAAGCCGGGTAATGGGATGCCTCCTGATTTGTTCTTTTTGCTTAGTATTGTGTTGGTTATGCGGGCTCTCTTTTGGTTCCACGTGAATTTGAGGATATATTTTTTTCTAGTTCTGTGAAGAATGATCATGGTACTTTGATTGGAATTGCATTGAATTTGTAGATCGCTTTGGGCAGTATGGTCATTTTCACCATATTGATTCCACCCATCCATGAGCATGGGATGTGTTTCCATTTGTTTTTGTCATCGATGATTTCTTTCAGCAGTGTTTTGTTGTTTTTCATTTAGAGATCTTTCACCTCCTTCTTTTTCCACTAAGGTTTCTTTTTTTTTTTTAATTTCTGGAATTTATATTTGTGTATGGAGTGAGATAGCAATCTCCTCTCTAAAAAATGGGTATAACCAATGGATCCAGCACTATATATTGAATAGCCTGTCTTTTCTTCAGCTAACCTTCAATGGCAAACCTCTCATGCCAAGTTTTCCTATATTTAATGGGCTCTCTATCCTATCAATTGTATTGGCCTAGATGTCATGTAAGTGAACTATCTTAACTATCTTAATTATTAAAACTTGGTATCTTGTAAGCCATGTCCCTTCTGATCCCCTCTACTTTCTTTTAATATTCTTGGATATTATGTGCCCTTGGTCCTTCAGTATGCATTCTAGAGTCATAGAGTCTATTGTTCCATAGAAAGCTGTGTTGGATTTTTTATTGGAATCACATCAAATATACAGGTTAAGTGGAGAAAACCGTCATCTTTATCACAGGGATTCTTCCATGAGCATGCTTTGTATCTGCCTAATTTGGAACTAATAGCTCTCGATAACATTTGATAATTTTCTCATTTAAAGTCTGAAGCATCTTTGTTAGACTTATTTCTATGTACCTTACTATTTTGTGGCAGTTATAATTGGTGTTCATTGAAGAGTTGTTTTTCCTCTAAGTGGTTGTTGCTGGTTTGTAGGAATACAATTGATTTTCTTCTTAGCTGTAATTAGTGCTGAGAGTTTGTAGATTATCTCAGGTTTTTCCATACAGGTAAATAATATATTGTCTATATAGATATGATCGTTTGGGTGTTTTTAATTCCAATCATTATATCTTTTATTTATTGCACTGGCTAGAATCGCCACTGTTGAGCAGAAATGACAATATTGAGCAATCTTGTCCTGTTCTTGATTTTTAAGGACAATCCATGTAAATCTTCACCAGTGTGCACAGCTGTTGGTGCAGACTATTTTGTAGATATGTGTTTTCCATCCATTGTTTCCCAGTTTGGCAAGAATTGTGTTTTGGTTTGTTTTTGTGTGTTCCATGAACAGGCACTGGATTTTATTAAATGATTTTACCCCGTCTATTAAAATGATAGCCCAATCTTGTTTCTTTCCATTAATGGGATGATTTACATTAACATTCCTTTCTAATGTTAAGGCATTTTTACACTGCTGTGATAAACCAAACTTGTTCTGGTTTATTATCATTTCTGTGCGTTACTTAAGTCTGCAGTATTTAATTTAGCATTTAGCTTGAATTATAAATTTCCTTTCTCCTATTATACTTATTTTAGAGTCAAGATTATCCTCATAAAATATGCTTGGGAGCATATGCTTTTATCTTGGTCTTTGGTGAAGTTTGTATGAACTTGGAATTATCTGCTCCTTGAACGTTTAGTGGAATTTTCCCCGTGTTCCTGGTAGTTTTCTTGACGTTGTTTTGTTTTGTTTTTTGAACTAAAGATCTATTTTTTTTTAATGTCAACTTTTATTTTTAGATAGAATGGTTACACATACAGGTTTGTTACATGGGAATATTGTGTGATGCTGAGGTTTGGGGTGTGGATCCCATCACCCAGGTTGTGAGCATAGTATCCAATAAGGAGGTTTTCAACCCATATCCCCTCCCTGCCCCCTCAAGTAGTCCACAGTAATTTCTTTAATCATTGTTAAGTCTAGTCAAGTTTTCTATTTCTTCTATAGTTAGTTTAGGCAGGATATGTTTCTCTTTCAAAATTTCTACATTGTCTAGGCATTCATTTATATCAGTATGAAATTGTTTTTGGTATTATCTTGTTTATTGTTTATGTCTAATCATGTTCTGCTTTTTAATTTTTAATATTGTTCCTTTGTGTTCTCTCTCTCTCTCCTCCTGTCCACTGCTCTCCATCTTTCTCCCTTCACCAATATTGCCAACGTTGGCTGTTTCGTGTCTTTTCAGAAACCAACTTTTGGTTTGGTTGATTTTGTTGATTCTCTCTATTGTACTTTTCTTTCTCTCTTTCTTTCCACATATATATATATATGGAATATGTATATATATGGAATATGTATGTATATGGAATATACATATATAGGGAATATATATATAGGGAATATATATATATAGGGAATATATATATATAGGGAATATGTATATAGGGAATATATATATAGGGAATATATATATATAGGGAATATATATATATAGGGAATATATATATATAGGGAATATATATATATAGGGAATGTATATATATATAGGGAATATATATAGAGAGGGAATATATATAGAGAGGGAATATATATAGAGAGGGAATATATATAGAGAGGGAATATATATAGAGAGGGAATATATATATATAGGGAATATATATAGAGAGGGAATATATATATATAGGGAATATGTATAGAGAGGGAATATATATAGAGGGAATATGTATATATAGGGAATATGTATATATAGGGAATATATATATAGGGAATATATATATAGGGAATATATATATAGGGAATATATATATAGGGAATATATATATTTAGTTTTGTTTGTTTTTTTTTTTTTTTTTTGAGAGACAGAGACTCACTCTGTCGCCCAGGCTGGAGTGCAGTGGCGCCATCTTGGCTCACTACAACCTCCGCCTCCCTGGTTCAAGCGATTCTCCTGCCTCAGCTTCCTGAGTACCTGGGATTACCTGCGCGTGACACCGCGCCTGGCTAATTTTTGTATTTTATTAGAGACGGAGTTTCACCATGTTGGTCAGGCTGGTCTCGAACTCCTCACCCCGTGATCCGCCCGCCTCAGCCTCCCAAAGTGCTGAGATTACCATGCCCGGCCTCTATTGTACTTTTCTTTTATACCTCATTGCTTTCTCTCCTCATATTATTTTTTCTTTTTATTTTTCTGCTTTTCTTTTGCTCTTCTTTCAAGCATGGATATGACTCTACACAGCCGCACCCAGGAGTGGCCTTTAAAGACAGTGCAGAGAAAAGTACCTCCCTGTTGTGGGGTCGGGGGACGGGGGAGAGGTAGCATTAGGAGATATACCTAATGTTAAATGACGAGTTAATGGGTGCAGCACACCAACATGGCACATGTATACATATGTAACAAACCTGCACGTTGTGCACATGTACCCTAAAACTTAAAGTATAAAAAAAAAAAAGAAGTCTGTTGAAAAGATACACTATGGACCTTGGGCTCAAAGACCTGCGGTAGGAAGCTCTGAGTAGGATGTGAGAAAAACCAATGTGACAGTGAAAAACAATTATTATGTACAACTCTTTTATATTCTAAAGAAGGGGTTTAAGAGTAAAGATCCTTGATGTGCTGATCAGGGTGATGAGTCTGAAGATTCAGTCATCAGAATCTCACAGAGATAAATGGCTCCACAGAGAAAAGAGATTTGAAGGGAATGATACTGTTCAGGAAGAACAGGAGCTGATGCCCATTCATCTCATGAGGGTATGAGGAAGAGAGGCAAGATTGTCTAACGCAGACTGGTGACATTTCACTGGGACACGTGCCATTGAATCTCCCCCGTTTGTCCCCATGAAGTCGTCTACAAATGCGCATTGAATGTTTTGGTAATCAGATTTATCATTGGTTTGGGGGTCGGGGGTGAATTTCAGCATCTACTGTCAAAGCGGGGCAAGAGCAAAGGTAGCTCTTGGCGCCCTAGTAGTACTCTGCTTCAATACGTTAGCTGTGGTCATTGCAAATTATGTCAGCAGAAGTTGAGTGGTTAAACATGGGCTTTACCTTCAGAGAAATGGAACAATTCTGAAAAAGAAGAAAAGAGAGAAGATCCAAACTCGCCACAGGCACATGCAGCAGGTTCTCCAGTCCTCTTTAGAGTCGTTTAGCTGTTTAAAAACATTGGGTGGGTTCTGGCACGTGCCTAGTGTTTTCCACTCTTACCCTGTTTATGCACCTCTGTCCTGCTTCTTTGATCAGCTGCCCACCAGTCCTGAGATTCTCCCAACATGGATCACTTCTCAGTCATAGAGAAGGGAATATGAGAGGAGGTCTAGATCATTATGTTCTTATTTGGCAGTTTAATTGTGAAAAGGAACATTCACCAATATACTCCCACCTCGACACCCACAGAATGTAAAAATAAACTGTTGTAGGATGTGGTACAGTGGTTCTTACAGGGTCTACTAGAGAAGAATGAGGATGTGAAGAAAACTGGGGTTCACATTGAGCCTGGGGTGGAAATCCTGGCTGTTCAGGGTGGTGGAAAGTGTAGGGCTGATTGCCGTTCCTATGATGCCTTCCTTGAATCCTCCGGTAAGTATCCACATCTTCTAGTCTCTGACTTCGACCATATTTATCACCTCTAATACCAGAGTTCTGGAGTTCGTTTCTTGCTGGATTAGTTTCTGTGGTCTTCTAAGGACTTATGACTTATTCGTCTGTTTTCTAGCTTATAAAATTTTGCTAACATATTTTTCTTGGTGTGGTGTCGTTGTCTGATACCTTCTGATTTTTTGTCCCACTTTGCACCCCCCGCCCCCCCACTTCGTTATTAGGGGTTTTCTGGTGGGAGCATAAAAAGCATTTGCACTCAGTATTCCCGAAGTAATCAGAAGTAAATTGATAGATTCTCTAATGTTCCACTACCCTTTCATTCCTGGAACGAACCCTTTTTTAATAGACATACACTAGTTAAGTTTAGTAATAATTAATTTAGAAGTTTTGCATCTGTAATTATATATGCTACAATTTTTACTGCTCATATTGTCCTTTTTGAACTTTTAGTGTCTAATTTTACCAGCCTCACGATAGAGACTTTAAAAATAATCTCATTGACTTTACTGACAAATGTCTTATTATGTCTGAAATATAATGGATCTAGAACCTGAAAAAATTAGTTAATGAAATGCACTGAAATGAATGGAAAGTAGGATACTCTTCTACGGTTTTTAAAAATTGAGGCATATACTGAGTCATATAGTGGCCCCCGCCAAATTCCTGTCCACCCTGAACCTGTAAATGTGGCTGTATTTGGAAACAGTGTTTTTTCAGACGCAGTCACATTAAGATGAGATCATATTGAACCAGGGTAGGCCCTAACTCCAATACGACTGCTGTCCTTATAAATAGAGGTAAATTTGGACAAGGAGACACAGACACATAGGGGAGTCGCGTGGAGACAGAGACGGAGACTGGAGTAAGGCATTACAAACCAAGGAGTGCCAAGGAGTACCAGCATCTACCAGGAACTAGGAGAGCTAAGAAAGGCTTCTTCCGTCAGGTGGAGCATGGCCCTGCTGACATCTTGATTTTGTACTTCTAGCCCCCAGAACTGTGTGAGAATAAATTTATCTTGCTTTTAGCCACCCAGTTTGGGTATTTTGTTATGGCAGCCCTAAGAAACTAATGCAGATTTTAGTGCTAAGACGTGGGTTGTTCCTGTCACAAATGCCTAAAAATATGGAAGTGGCTTTGTAATTGGGTAATGACTAGAGGCTGGAAGACTTGAGGCACATGATATGGAAACCCTAGATTGCCTTGAAGAGACCGTTGGTAAAAATATGAATGCTAAAGGTGATTCTTGTGAGAGCTCCAGAAGGAAGTGAGAAGAGTTGTAGAGGAAGTGCTTATCATCTTAGAGAACACGTGTATCATTATGAACAGAATGATGCTAGAAATATGAATATTCTAGCTGCTTATGACGCGATCTGAGATGGAAATTAGACACATGTTAATGAGCACTGGAGGAAAGGCGACCCTTGTGATAGAGTGTCAGAAAACTTGAATGAATTGTGTAGAAAGCAGGTCTTGTAAGCGATGAACTTGGATATTTAGCTAGGAGATTTCCATGCAAACTCTGGAAGGCGTGGCCTTGTCTCTTTATAGTAAAATGTGAGAGTAAAGAGATAAGTTGAGGAAGGAACTGTTAAGCCAAAAGGAAGCACGCTTGATGATTTAGAAAATTCACAGTCTACCCAGATAGTGCACTATGGAAACAGGGCCAAAGGTGTGGCTGAACAGCCATTTGCTAATGAGACTAGCTAGGCATGTGGACCCAACCCACCACCTTGGCCCTAAGCCAGGAAACCAGATAGGTTAATCCAGGAAGGATCCACACAGAGCCTACATATCTAGTTATGTGGATCCCCTTGGCATCCGCAAAAACATGGCAAGGATTTTGAGAGTTTTATACTAGCAGAAATGCTGCCAGCCTGGACTGAAATGGCCAGAGATGGGACAAAAATGAAAGAAGAATGTCTCTGAAGGCAGAAACATGGAAGACCAGACCAGAAATGGCATTGTCATTACCCTGGAGGGCTGGATGGACTGAGTCCCTGACCCAGAAAGCCAGGAAGATGGGGCTGCCTCCCTGGAGGGTCCTAAAGTTTGGGGCTGCCTCCCTGAAGGGCCCGTGAGACAGAAGATTGAGCCATGGAAGTTTACTCTCGGCCGGAAACTTAATGGACTTTTTTCCTGCTGGGTTGTGAACTTGCCCCAGAGCGACAACCCCTTTAATCTTTCCACCTTCTCCCTTTTGTGAAGGGGACGTCTAACCTACGTCCCTCCCACTGTAGTATTCTGGAAGTAGATAACTTGTTTTCTAGCTTCATAGGTCTGCAGACAGAGAGGAACATTGCCCCAGGGTGGGCCTTACCCAAAGTCTACTCGGTAAGGTCCTGACAATTTTAGATGAGATTTTGGATTTAGGGTTAATGCTGGAATAGGTGAAGATCTGGAGGATTTGGAGATGGGGTGAATATAGTTTACTCACGGTAAGATTGTAAATATTGGGGAGCCAGAGGGCAGACTCTATTGGGTTGAATAGTGCGTGCATCCCCCTCCCCAAATTTATGTCTACCTGGAATCTGTGAAGGTGATTTTAATTGGAAGTAAGGTCTCTGTAGATGTAATCAAGTGACGATAAAGTCACACTGGATTAGGGTGTGCCCTAATCCAATGACTGGTATCTTTATCAGAAGAGGAAAATTGGGACAAAGAGACAGACACACAGGGAGAATGCCATGTGACAACCGAGGCAGAGATTAGGGTTAAGCTGCCACAAGCCAAGGAATGCCAAGGATTGCCAGCAACCACCAGAAGCTAAGAGAGATGTGTGGTACAGTTTCTCCCTTTAACTACCACCCTCACCACAAGGTACCAATCTTGCTGACACCTTGATTGCAAACATTTGGCCAATAGAAATGTGAGAGTTTAAAATTCTGTTGTTTCAAGCCACCTGTTTACGGAAATTTGTTATAGCAGCCTGAAGAAACGAACACAGCACTTGAGTCCTGTTTAGCAAGGATCAAGCTACAGCTCTTTGGTCACTGTGTCTAGCCCGGTGAACATCAGTGGCTGCTTGGGGCAGCCATATGGACATTATTTGTGATTGTGCATCCCTGAGATGGGCCTGGGGATGAGCCCTTGTGAGTTATGCAAAAAAAAAAAAAAAAAGGAAGGACCCCAGCACCCCAGGGAGACTTAAGCATGGCATCAAGTTGCCTAACAGTCATTGTTTTTCAGGCATGGGTACCACAGTTGCTGCCGTAGCATGCATTCTCCTTACCCTCAAGCGTATTCATGTGCTTAGCCGTGGCAGCCGGTGTCCCAGGAACTGATGATTAAATAAAGAGCGTGGTGGAGGAGGAGCGTTTGGCACTCAGCTGCTCCCACAGTGCTAAACCACTTAGCCCTTATTCTATGCAGAGCTATATCTAAGTTTCATTTAATTCTCACGCCAAATTGGGGGTCATGATGAAAAATTTTGTCTATAGCTAAATAGAAAGCTGAAACTAAGAAAGGTCAAGTATCATGAAGTAAAAGAGAGGTTCTATTAGTAATAGCAAAAAGTTAGACTTCAAGCACTGTGTTGCTTTCATTTGTTTTTAAATTTTATTTATTTTTTAATTCGACAAAATTGTATATATTTACGGGGTACAATGTGATATTTTGATAAGTGTATACATTTAGAAAGACTAACTCAAGCTAATTAATATATCCATCATCTCACCTACTATCACATTTTGTGGTAAGAATATCTAAAATCTACTTTTAAAGCAATATCGAAATATATGATACGTTATTATTAACTCTGCTCACTATGCTGTGCAATTGATCACCAAAACATATTCCTCCTGTCTAACTGTGCGCCAGTCCCAAATCCTCAGCAGTAAATGCCCCTGTCTCTCCTCAGTGAAACCACTCTTGATTAATAAAGTAGTCTTAGTGTAGTCTTACCTGGGGCTTAGTTGTCCCAGATCTTTCCTGCCATCCACCAGAACCTCTTTGCCTGTAGAGAGTCTTCTGAACTTGAGAAGCTGCAGGATTATGAAAGCCCAGCATGTCATACACTTGCCTGCTCATTGACCCTTCTCTCACCTTGGCTCTCTTGTCTCTCATAGCAATGTCATCTCAGTATCGGGCATCATGAACATAACTCTTCCGGCCTGTCACAGAAATGAAGCAAATAAAGTGATGGAAAAAAAAAATAAAAAAATTAAAAACCCACAATACCAGTCACAAGTCAAACCATTTAAAACTGTTACTTTTGTATTAGTAACAGACAAAATAGACGTTAAGACAACAATAATTATTTGGAATAAAGAAGGCCACCATGTAGTCATGATAGAACATTTATCAAAGAGCTAAAAAGTCTGAACTTACATGCACTCAAAAACATGGCCAAGAAATATATAAAGCACGATGTTCAGAGTTACAAGAAGGTTGCCACAATAAAATATAAAAGTGCACTACTTTAGAGTTGGGGCAGTTCCAAGAAGTAGCAAGATCCAGGGAGTGCCCATGAGCATGGCAGTCAAATAAGAGGTCTTGCGACCATGAGGCTTGGAATCAGACTGGTTTTCTACATGGACATTGAAATCACCCAGGACCGTGACAAGATTAGGTGTAGAAACTCTGAATGAGACATAAAAATCTTTGACCAAAAGACCAACACGTTGGCTTTATTTTAGAAAGCCATCTTTGTAAGATGCCCAGGATGGCCATAAAATTGAATGTGTATTGGTCAGGGATATTTAAACTACAACTAACAGAAAGTGCAAGTCTCGCTGGCTTATCCAATAAGTAAAGACACTTGCTTATATAACTGAGAGTTCAGAGGCAGAGTGAGTTTCATGGTTAACTGAGCCAGTAACTGAAAGATTTAAAGATCCAGGCTAAATCTTGACCCAACCACTGCTGGATTGGGCATTGGATTATTGGATTAGATTAGACTAATTCTGGGCCCACTCTTGGAGCTAAGAAAGTGGCCATATATCCTCAAGCACATGACTCTATTGGGAGGAGATACACTGATGGAGGCCTGAGCCCAGCCAGGAAGGTGAGGAATGTATATTGTGTAGGTAAACAAAAATGTCACCTGCAGGTACAGACTCAAATTATATATACTGCTATGAGCATAGTAACCACAATATTCAAGTCCTTCTTGTTTCCTAATAGAGTGACTCTTCGGGTAACAAAGACGGATATTTTATTCAGGAGCTACCTATATTGAATTCATGAATAGGCAGTTACAAAGCATGAGAGCTCTCCCCTGTGCAGTATATGTTTTGGAAGAACCTCAACAGGCATCCACTGTGGGATGCTTAAATCCCATTTTCATTCTTTTTCAATTCGTCGGCAAAGTTTTCTATTCGCTCTTGTCCTGAGGTGATGCTGTGTCAGGATTATTTGACCAGAGGTAAATGAATTCTTCATATTTACTGTTAAGTTTTGTCTTTCTGTAAACACGCGACACAGATTTCACAAAGATAACAAAGATCCTCAGATTTCAGTATGGAACAACCTTAAAAGCCCTGGGTCTTTAGAAGAAAGTCAGACTCAGCCGGGCGCGGTGGCTCACGCCTGTAATCCCAACACTTTGGGAGGCCAAGGCGGGGTGATCACGAGGTCAGGAGATCGAGACCATCCTGGCTAACACAGTGAAACCCTATCTCTACTAAAAATACAAAAAAATTAGGGCTTGGTGGCACACGCTTGTAGTCCCAGCTGCTCAGGAGGCTGAGGCAGGAGAATCACTTGAACCCGGGAGGCGGAGGTTGCAGTGAGCCGAGATCACACCACTGCACTCCAGCCTGGGCAACAGAGCGAGACTCCATCTCAAAGAAAAAAGAAGAGAGTCAGACTCCTATAATGTACCAAAATTAAAGAACAACCTTTTCCTCTAATGCACACATTTATTCACGCTTTGAAAAGAATATGTTTCCATAACGATACCAAATATGCATATGAAAAGAAAATTAAAAATAAGATAATCACCCAATCTGCGAATATGCAGATTTGAAAATTAATTATCAATATATAAATGGAAGCTCTTAATAAAGACGTTGTAGTATCACATAGACAAGATATGTAATGTGTTATTGCTCATGTTTTGCCTTAGTCTGCATCTACACTGTCAAATGAGCTTAATCGTGTTCACTGGTTCATTATTTGCTAACTCCTTGATTGACTTAGCCAATTGAGCAGTCCAGCCAGTGAGTCATTCTATAACTGTTGATAAACTACGTGATGTTTTAAATCCAAGGATTAAAAGAAAACCCAAACATTATGTATCTTGCATTTTTTCACAGGTTCTAATCACTGATAATAATTTATCAGTGATAAGCTGATCACAAAAAACAAGGTATAAATGCTTCAAACACTAAAAAAAAAAAACAATGTGGCTGACTATGTTTTAAAAATTATCTGACAGTATTTTCCAACAGAGTATCTAGAACTATTTCTTGAATTGCAAAATACAGTTGCCTTGAGCAGATAACAAGAAGCAATCTGGGAAATTTAAAATTCTCTACTTTTAATACATTAGAAATCTTTGAATCGTAATTGCTCATTGTTTTAAATGGTCTTCACAGTGGAGGGGGTTTGGACCAGAGAGCTGCATCTTCACAAATGGCACTGCTCTTGAGTAAACACCCTCTATGGAATCCCTACCTTTTCACTCCTCTCCATCCTTTGCCTGAAGGAAGTTTTCATTGTAGATGTAATTTTGTATTTGTATGTTGTGGTAGTCCTCAAAGAGTGAGCCTATTACCTAGAGCTGTTGAATTTTACCTCGCATTGAGGGGTTGGCATATTGAGCAATTTGCCAAGGAGCACTATCTGCAACTGCTTCTCTTTTTTTCCTATTGCTTGGCACTGACATAAAGTTACTTCTAGCTACGTTAATGAATTTCACAAAGGAACACAGAAAAATAGGTCTTGGATGTAATGCCCGTAATGATAGAGTCCCATCTTATGCTTTCCCTTGTATGCTGTTGCTAGGTCAGTCATTTTTACTTTCTGAAAGTTAATTTACATAGGACACCTAGTTCAGGTGTATGTATCTGTTCAAACCAAAAGCATTAGAGTATTTATGTTTAATTTAACAACGTCGCAACCGTTCTGATACTTAGGGGAGTTCTGAGTAAGTAAGTTCTAGAAAGGCGAGTTCCAGTACTCCCCTTTCTCTCTTTTCTGTGTTAGGTAAAGCCACTCCTCCTAAAGCCACTAGCATGGATCCCCAAAATGTCCACCACAGAACGAAAAGGTAAAAGAAGGAGAAGTTGTTCCCGTTAAATCCTACCATATCACATGCAAGAGAAATGGCTTATCAACCTGCCTCACCCCAGTGAACACAGCGCCTAATAAATTCAGTGCCTAAACTGGACCCCGGACATATGAATCTTTGTCCACAGAGTTACCTCCCCCCACTGTTTGTGTATATTAGAGCACCGACAGACTTCCATTGGTGTAACTTAAAAAAAAAAAAATCCTAACAAAGTCCTGATAATCATCTCAGAGAAAGAGTGAATGCTATGAGTATCAGGTCTGACAGGAGCAAACTATGACTTAAAGTAAGAGTTATAATTAGGATTTGTCTTTTGGTGAAAGAATTTGACCATCATCAATACCGTGTAAGTTCCAGTTGAGCATAGGTGGGCTAGATAAAATTCTGCTGTGCCTTTTACTGGTGATCTGTTCATCTGTATGTAATGATAGAAACTGGGGCCAGGGCAGGTACCAGGTCTTGAAGTAGGCTTCCATCCTGTGACTTTGTGTAGATACTTCCTAAATCCAACTTGAAATTTCATAATAGGCCGTTTCATAAATATGTAGCCCCATTTTATATCCTCTATTTACATGTGTCCCATAAATAATTCTCCAGAATTATCCGAGACCCACTGATTGGCACTTCCTAGTCTTCCATTCCAAATATCATGACTTCAGTCTATGGCCATACCACCCTGAACGCGCCCGATATCGTCCAAATATCATGACTTCCTTTGATAACCTTAGAGCCACAAACACAGCCTGTTGTCCTCACTAGTACATTCAACTTTAACTGTGGTGGAAAATTTGGTCTGTTGAGTTTTCTTCTGCTTATTTATGTAGCCAGGCCACAGTGCGGGAACCTAGCAAAGTAATCCCAACGCTTGTATAGCATTGTTTGCCTCTGCAAGCAAACCAGAAAGACTCCACTCCGCCAAATTTATTTTGGACATGCAGATGAAGCTGCAGTTTCCCACACAAACCAGCAAAACAGGTGGTCGTGAAATTGCGATTAACAACAACTGCAATGTGTACGCTCCTTCTCTTTTCTCTATCCTTTCTGGGGAGACACAGGCAGAATAAAAATACAGTAAAATCTAATTATAATTCAGATTCCATTCATACAAAATTGTTGCAGTTCAGGCCAGAGCCAGGTATGATGTTTTAAAAGTGCTAATCTTTCTCTTTTCAGTAATTTTTTTAAAGAAGGAAATGTTTTCAGCTAACCTCAAACATTTTATACTGACTTTCATATATGCATATTTTATATATTAATGGTAGGTTTATATGTATACATTTAAATGAATCTCCTGAGGTCCTTAATTAGATTCAGCATTGACTGATGCTAATTACTGATAGTACTTGAAATTTCTTAGTTGGTATTTCAAAGAGAACATCCAAGACCTCAACTCTTCAGTAACTGGGTCTGGCTTCCAGTTTGTGTGAATTAATAAGGCTGAACTAAAATTAATTTCCTTTGGAAAACCCGGGGGTGCTCAGAACAGTCTAGCACCATACTGCCTGGGGGAGACAGCTGGTTTGCCACCTGCAATGTCTGTGACCTCTTAGGCAAGTGCTTTAACGCCTCTGTGCTTCAATTTCCTCGTCTGTAAAATTCTGTTATCCTACCTACTCCATAGAGTTAGCACTCTTAAATGCGTTAACCTTTTGGAGTGTGTGGCACATACTAATCACTATACACATTTTCTTTTTCAAATGAACAGCTAAAATTTATTAGGTTTGCCCTAATTTCCTTTGGCCCTGTATGAAATTAAGTAAACAGTGCTTACCTGTGCGGACTGCTTAGGCTCTTGCAGTAGTGTCTACGATTATGGTTTTAGTGAGGACCTTTTTCATTGTGAAGTATTAAATTTCACGTGTTGTTAGAAATGAAACACATAAAATATATTAAAGAGGGATGGGGGGCCGGGAGCGGTGGCTCATGCTGTAATCCCAGCCCTTTGGGGGGCCAAGGCGGGCAGATCACCTGAGGTCGGGAGTTCGAGATCAGCCTGGCCAACGTGGTGAAACCCCGTCTCTACTAAAAAAATACAAAAATTAGCTGGGCGTGGTGGTGGGCGCCTGCAATCCCAGCTACTTGGGAGGCTGAGGCAGGAGAATCGCTTGAACCGGGAGGCGGAGGTTGCAGTGTGAGCCGACATCATGCCGTTGCACTCCAGCCTGGGCAACAAGAGCAAAACTCCGTCTCAAAAAAAAAAAAAAAAAAAAAAGTGAGATGAGAGTAGCAAAAGCTCAAGTTTGTGTGCTGTGGAAGGTTATCTGGAGGACCACCATCTCAGTAATATGGGCAGTCTCAGAGCTCCAGGCCTCATGAACAGAACGGTCTCCTGAAACATGCAGATCAGGAGAACTCTACAGTGGGTGGATTCTACTGTCAGGAAGTTGACCCAAGCTCACCCACCTATCCTGGGTACTTGAGTCTTGCAGGATCCTAAGGCTGCAAGCCACGTGGATGCCACCATCATGTGAACACTACAATTATGAGCCCTACTGATAGGGCCCTACTGGTCATATCAGCACCAAGGGCTCTAAAACTTTGAGGTCATGTGGCCTCTCTTGTCATGTTGCTCCTATGGTCATGTGATGGGCCCAGATCTTCCAGTCACTACAGTATGGTGGACTCCTGAACCCTGTTGCTCACATGGATTCTTCCCTCACCTGGCCATTACTGGCTACCAGCATGTGGAAGTCTCAGCCCTCGAAGTCATATAGATGACCTACTGTTTCGGGTCATGTGGACTGCTCCCACTCACCCCTCCCCACGGCCACAGCGTCAGGCTCATTCCTCTCTGTCACGTGAAGACTGTGAGCTGCCAAACTCTGCAGATGCGTGTGTGGGCAGCCAAGTGGCTCCTGTCATCTCGTGGCAGGCAAAGCCTTTGCGGTCCTGTGAGCACCGCAGCCAACCAATGGCTGTTGTACATGTGGCTCTTATGGTCACGTGAGATTCCGCACCCTCCCATTCACGTGAAGATTGAGTGCTCCGAATCCTGTCAGAGAGGTGCTTCCGGCTCCACACCCTGACTCAGGCGGAAGTTTTACTGGACTCCCGCTCAGATCTCCAGCCTTTCGGCAACTTTCATATCCTGCCGCGCTGGAAGGAAGTCTGGTACGAGTGGAAGCAGCCGGTACTAGAAGTTTACTGAGAATTGGGCTTTAAGGCGTGGCTGAGCAATCTCCAAATAGCAGAGGCTCTGAGGGGGTGGGGTGGGGGGGTGAGGGGGGTGGAGGGGTGGGGATGTGGGGTGGGGGTGGGGGAGGGTGGGGGGTGGGGGAGGGTGGGGGAGGGTGGGGGGGTGGGGGAGGTTGGGGGGGTGGGGGAGGGCGGGGGGTGCGAGAGGGTCGGGGGGTATGGGGGGTTTGGGTGGAGGTAGCGGAGGACTTTCCTAATGTGGCCGAACTTGTGAACACCTGGCAGAGAAACTGTGTGTGCGTGCGTGTGTGTGTGCGCGCAGCCATGCATCTATGTCTGCCATCCGCCTTGATCCTGGACTCACAGGAGCTGTTGTTGGTAGAGAGTGAAGTGAAGGAGGAGAAAACACTGGGGCAGAATGTGGGGCTAGGGGGATAGGGGTAGGGTTGGTAGTGGGGCGGCAGGGATTCATAAACTTGTAAGTCGTTTCTCAGGGGCAGGGCTGTGGAAGCCTGGTGGGATCCGCCCCCCTTCCCGCCCCCACACTAAAAGCCCTACCCTTGCCTGTCACTCTGCCCGATTCACCGTCTGTGCCAGGTGATTCTGTCCTCTGCCGCTCCTCAGACCACGTTGTTATTAAGGACACTCGAGACTGCCTAGATCCCAGTTTGTATAGACGATTCCAGACCCAATCTTAATTTCCGTCTCTTATTTGATTATGTAAAGATTCTCTTTGTTTCCATGATTTATTTTTCTACTAAACCTTCTAAACATGGGCTCAGGGGGGTGAGCGAAAGGGAGAGAGGGGAATCGGGAATTTTTTTTAAAAGAGAATTTGATATTTCAATAAAAGTGTCCAAGTCGTCATGATGTGAAGATTCAGAATTTACTTGTTATACTTTATTTGAACTTCATTGGCTTTAAAAAATACATTTGGGAGTGGGTGACAATTTTTGTGTGTGTGCGCGCGCACTTAGGATCTCTCAGTAGCTTATAGTAGTATAGCTTCACACTCTTTTGTTTCTGATTCTCCCCTCATCAACCCCTGATTTTCTAATGATTGCTTCTTAGATTCCTTCCTGAAAACTCTCTCCTTTTCTTCCTGTGGAAAAGTATAGTGAATGGATTTAAGGTACAATCATGGGTGATAACGTTTGGTACATCATGAAAGCGGTACTGGGTGAATGAAGTTGAGCAAATAGCAAGATTGTGCTTAAACTTACGGGGTTTCAAATATTGCTTGGCAGATGGTTAGAGAATATTGTCACTTGTGATATTTGATATTACATGTAGCTTGAATAATCTATTTTTCTCTCATTTCAGCATTTCCGAGTTCGTTCTATGAGACTCTAGCGTCAGGACAAAGCAACAACAAAATGTGCTCTACTCTAAAGAAGTGTGGGACATACAGAACTGAAGGTAAACGAATACTGTAGGAATTTTTTAGGTGATATGCTAATAAACAACACGAGTCTCAAAGGGAGGGCTACTTTCCCCAACTTGTATGGGAATGGAACATTTTTTTCCACAGAGCATTTGAGGTACCAGTGTTCTTCAGAAAATATTTGGGGAAACCCTGTTCAGACTACATCTTCTAACACTTTAAAACCTTGTGCCTTTGTTTACTCAGAACAATGGAATGTGGGTTTATAATCGTTGTAATCTGTTCTGCTCATTAAGACATTGATTATTGTTCTTTAATTCATTTTATCTTATGTCGTCAGTCGGTCTCTCCTGCTGGAATCTTGCTACCTTTTTACTCTTCAGAGATACTGCCAAGCATGAGTCTGATACCATGGTGGTGGCAAACAATATGTGCATAAATGCAAGTCATTAGGAAGCGTTACCTGTGGCAGCAAATAAAGTGTCCCACTCTTGAAAACAAGATACAACTTACCTGTCAGGACAAGCAGATGCAGTACCGCTCATTTTACACAACAAAAAACCACACTTCTTCAGAACCATTTTATTATTACTTAATAATTACAGCTGCCGTAGTTTGAGCCCCTGTCATATGTCAAGCACTGTGATAACCTCGGCTGTCATGCAAGTTACTGCATTTAACCCTCAGGAAAATCCTGAGGGGGTGTTATTTTAATTGACAGATGAGATATATGAGTCAGGAGAGGCTCAGTGTGTAACGCTGTGCTTATAGGCAACCCCCAAACCTCAGTGACTTATTTCTCACTCCTGCTGCATGTTTATGCCAGGTGCATATCCTTCACGGGATGGTGGATGTTGGGTTTGAGCGATTCTTACTGGAATGACTCAGAGACCCAAACTAACGGAGCAGCCACCATCTAGAAAAGGGTTACTCACTGCGTCAGAGTGGGAGAGAGCCGTAGAGGGTCTCAAACCAACAACCAAAGGTTCTGACCCAGAAATAACCCATGTCACTTGTCACTCACAACCCATTGGCCAGAGCTAGTCACATGCGCGGCCCTGCCCCAAGGAAGGCAGTCGGGTTGGGCAGTCCTGCCAGGTGCCTGGTACAGGGGAGAATGTAAACACTTGGTAAATGGCAGCACTGACTACTGCATGAAGGAATCAAAGCTGGGAGGGATTAAGTACTTGCCTAACATCACATCGGCCGTAAGTGACAGAATCAGGATTTGAATCCACCCAGGCGTGATTTCAAAGTCGATGTCCTTTCTGCTTCTTTCTACGCTGCCTGCTCTTCTCTTAAAGGAAGCTTATAGTAAAAATTCTTTTACATCAATGATGCAATGCCCTCTTCCTTAATCATCTGATAGTTTAATTGAATAGACACGATGGCGCTGGTTAAAAAGACCAGCATTGATAAGCCAGAGGTCTTTTCCAAATGAGGGAATGTATTGGATATTTGAATATCCATTGTATTCAATTATAAAAATAAAACCAGGTGGTAGATGAAAGGACTTTTCATTGATCATTTACTTAATATGGAATAATCCCCATGTCTTTCCGCTATGTTAAGGAAAAATGATAAAAAAAATAGAGCCTACCTTGACGAAAGTGAAAACAGATGTGAGAGAGTCGAACAAAATTGCTAGATGTCAGTGTTTCAGAAGCGCAGGATAATGACAAAATCTCTGGCCACATGGGCAGAGAAAATTAGCGAGATGGTGCGGGTCAGCCACTTTTGGAATGAAGATAGTGTCACACTTACAGTGACAGAAAAGATTGAAAAAGATCACATTATGAAAAGGATGTGAAAATTTGAAAATTTAGATTAAATAGGTGAATTCCAGGGGAAAAAATATATGTAACTTTCCAAACTGAAGGAATAGAAAACCTTGGTTTATTCAATGTATTCTTGACAAGGAATACTTGCAAAGGCAAAATTACTAGCCAAGCCGAATTAGTTACATGAACACAAATAATATAAATCAATTAATAGCAAACTAAACCCAACAATGGGTAAAGCAGATAATACAGCATGACAAGGTTGTGTTTAATCCCAAGCATGCAAGCTGAGTTTAACATTTTAAGAGATCCATAATGTAATCTAACACATTAGCTGAATAAAGGGAGGAGGACAGGACAAATACCACAAAAGATACAGTTTAAAAAAAAAAAGTGTGCAATAAATTAACCAACCGGGATTGAACAACAACAATACCAATAATTCTCAGCAGATCGGTAATATAGAAAGCTATCTCTTTAAACTGACAATGGGTATCAAAACAATAGACCCCATCAGACACCACCCCTAATAGTAAAACATTAGAAGTATTCTCCTTACAATCAGAAAAGGGATAAAGATGACTGGTATGACGAATTCTGTTCAATGTCGTACTGAGTCTAGTGCAGTAAGCCATATGTCATACTAGGCAGTGCGGTAAGCTGTGATACATGCATGCCTACATACATAAATTAATACGTGTATAAAAGTGAAAATAAAGCTGTCAACGTGACTACCTTCATATGAAACTCAAGAGAAGCTACAGAAAATTAAAATTAATAATGGAGATTAACAAGTTTGTTGGATATAAGACGAATATACACAAACCATTGTAACAAAGAAAATACCATCATTATTGTAAATATACCATTTACAACAGAAAACATGTCTTGAGAAATATACGATGAATCTGCTTACTTGGCAACTATTCTAACACTCTTAAACATTCTTATATACTTTCCTGTACTGTGGAGACTAGAAAGTTGGAACATGAAAGGAAACACACATGCACATGACCACACGCATGTGCGCACACTCTCTCTCTCTCTCTCTCTCTCTCACACACACACACACACACACACACACACAAATACACTCTCACACACATACAAGTTACCAGAGTCCCTTGCAGTTAGGGTCCCAAATGGGATATCTGTCGCATCAAGCGTATGTGCCAACATGAGACTCAGAGGTGGAACTGAATAACATGGGAGCCATATGTGGGGTGGAATACCTGTGATGAGGGAGGTCTCCAGTTTTCATGCGGCAGCCATTGCAGAGTTTCTAGAATTCAGTCTCTGTCATGCATGTCAATTAACGGGCAAGCAGCAGTGGTATTTCAGCTGTAGCAGTTCCATCACGTGGGTGGACTTCTCCTGGCTGTGCAGCATCCAGGCCTGCTTTTCTGGCCCTCACAGAGTTTTTGTAAGCTATGTAATATATTTTATTAGAGATATCTTGTTTGTATAAAAGAACTAGAGTGAATTCTGGCATAGGCAAGTTGGGACCTTGATTAACAGAGTACTTGGCAGCAAAATTGGTTGCAAGCAAAAGACCTTGAAGGAAATGGGGATCTGGGATAGATTTGGCCCACAGGGCATAGTTGCTGACCTCTAAGCTAATAAGTTGCTGACCTCTAAGCTAATAGACTCACTAGGTCCCCAAAATGGTGCTGAGTGGGAAGTCAGCAAAATGAGGAGGCAGCTATTGGTAGGATCCTCTGGCAAGCATAAGCCAGAAACTGAGGCTTTAACACAGTTGTTTTCAACCTTGGTTGCACACTGCAATTCACATGGAGAGTTTAAAAATGTGGTTGCCTGGATCTAACCACGGTTCTGCTTTGATTGTTCTGGGTGTGTCCTGGTGCTAGTGAATTGTCTCAGTGTCCCCAAGTGGCTCTAATGTGTAATCGTGGTTGAGAACTGCTTGAACAATTTAAATGATAAGAATGCAAACCTTTTACAATATTTAATTTTAAAATTTTATAATTGTGGTTTCAGAATGATAATATTACAGTAATAATAAATACATAGTTACACTGGAAAATATGAAATAAAGATTCCCATGTAAGACATAGAGAAGATTGTCTTTTTCAAAGAGAAAGGAAATGGGAAAACACAGTGGTAAAGCCGGGGCCACCACAGGTTGTGTCCGGCTTGAAGCTAAACTGCCGGCAAGGCCAGAGCAAGGTATGGATTAAAACTAAGTGTCTGTGAGCCCAGGGCTGATTCAGCAGTGGAGCTTCCTCTGCAGAAGACAGCCACAACCCAGGATGAGCAAGGAAGGGATGGCACAAACTCAACAAATCCAATAATTGGCACTGAGGGAACAGAAAAAATGGAAGAGGCTGAAACAGACATTAAGATAATATTTCCCCAGAGAGACAAAGGAGTGATAAAGGATGAAATTGTGTCTATTATAAAAGAACAGAAGACTGCCCAAGAAAGATGGCTTTTTGAAGGCAAGGATCTCCTTTCACTTCCTCCTGAAACTTCATTAAAACAACATCAAAGGTGAACGAATTATGGTATATCCATCAAGGGGCTTTTACTCAGCAAGGAAAGGTCAAGAACACGGATGGGTCTCAGAAACATTACGCTGAGTTAAAGAAGCCAGACCCAAAGGGGTGCAGCATGTACGAGTCCATTTGTGTGAAATCCTAGAACAGGAAGACGAATATATAGTAACTGAAAGTATATCAATGTTTGCACGGAGCCAAGGGATGAAGAGGAGATCGACTGGAAACCTTTTGGGTTGTGTTATATGTTCTATATCTTGACTGAGGTGGTAGCTAGCCCTAATCTCTGATTTTTACATATAAGGAACCTGGGATCAGGAGAAGTTGAATGAGTCGTCAAAAGTGAGGTTAGCTTATTAATCAGAGAGAAGATATTCACACCTGATTATCAGTAATAAACGGTTTCCATTATGCTGTATATGGGTCGATAGGAAAAGTGTTTCTCCCCAAGCACTTGACAAAACCCTGACCCAGCCATAAACATCCTCTTATACAAGTATAAAGCGTAGGTGTGAAAGTATAACCATTCTGCATTCCAGCCACCTACTTCTACACGTGGTTGACATTCTCACGTGTCCCTTTACCCTGACTTGTTTGTGTTTATATTTACAAATGAAAACAACTTCTCATTAATATTTTCTCCTGAGGAATCATACTGTAATATACAGTTTTATAACCTGACTTTGTTTTTCTTTCCCTTTGTATCATGTGGTGTGACGAGTATTCTCCCTTGTTGCTTATAGTCTGCCACTTAAACCTGAAACATTTCTTGCATAATAATACATTTTTTTTTCCTGAAAGATCGGAAACGGGAACTTAAGCTCCCTACTGAATCCTTCCACATAACCTGTTTCATGCTCTGAGCTTTCTATTTTGGTTCCCTTAACCCATATGTCAGATGATTCCCCACTGGAGCCGGGGCTGCCCTGTTTTACTACTGCCGCTTTGTAAAATACATTAATAGCTGACATGGCAACCGGATGCCACTCACTCATCTCTTTTCCTTTTCATTTCCAGGAGGACCAATAACAACGAATGCAACTAACACGTATTTCTCCCTCAGTAAACGCCAGATGTTGTACTACGTTCTCGACATAGTAATAGACAACTTATTTATAGTGCTTGTTAGGTCACGGGCATTTCTCCAGGTGCTTTTCACGTGTTTCCATGTGTTAACTCACTTAATTTTTACAGTAGCCCATGAGGTAGAAACTGTTACTATCTTTGAGTTAGGGGGAAAACAAGCAAAAAGAACTTGAGTCGCAGCGAGGTCAGTTAGTTGCCTTGGATCATAGAATTTAGCACCAGGATTGAAATCCTGATGGATCTGACCTCAAATCCTAGGCCCATAACCAATAATGTGCGACTCTGTGTCAAGGCTGAAATGAGCAGTACGACAGGGCCCACTCGAAGTCTGCTGGGCAATGATGGGTGTGGTTTCTGGAACCAGTGTCCCGACTCCAGCCTTCTGTCCAAGAGACTCATCATTGCACCCTGTTGCCCTATACCATCTCTCCTTTTCTCGGACTGTGTAGGAACCGTTTCTCTGGTGTTCAACTTGAAGTGAAGTAACAGGGACAGACAGACAAGATGTACATGGACAGGAAGGAAGGAGGGTTTTCAGAGGGGAGCATATCACCAGGATGAATTCAGTTCCCTGGAGGTGTTTTCAATGTGTGTTTCTTTGTCTTCTGTGTACTCACCCTCTTCTTTCTGACCCACACAGCCATCCCTTGGCCTTTTCACCCTGTATGTCAGGTACTCATGCCCTTTCCTTGCCATGTCTACTTCATTGCAAGGGCAGTCATTTCTACTTCTCCCTTTGACAATATCAGCCACTCTCTGGTCCCGTCATCCTTCTGTCCCAAAGAACCTCAGCCGTATAATTATATGTATATATTTAGACAGAGTGATTTATGTAATAAATTCGAAAAGTGAAATGTCTGGATCAAAGTGTAAGAATGACTTCTGAATGGTTAGGCATATTGTAGAAAATTAGACTCACACACGGTTAGTGGAAGTAGGTATTGGTGTAAATATCATTGAAAATCCTTACGAAAATATCACTTTATGCTTAAAAGTACTCGTGTGCTTCTCCTGGGAAACTGTAGAGCAGGGACTCAAAATCTTAAACCCACTTTGAAGCCCTGGCTGTGTACCACTGGGTTTTTTGGCCACCCCTGCTGGGGGTGCTCTGTAACCCTGGTCAACCTGTGGATATTGTTCCATTACTTTTGTGTACAGGGAACTCTCTTACTTTCTTATTTTAAAACTATCAGTTGAAATATTAAAACACCGAGAGGTAAAAAAGAAAAAAAGCACTAAAAGGCATATTCTGAACAAGAAACAAAATTTGGCCATATATAATACATAACACAGGAAAAGAAATGTGCAGTGGGATCCAGTGTTGTGTGGCAATGTGTTTACCAACATGATTTGGAGTACATGTATCTGTAACCTAATTGTAGAAGCACGTAATACAAAACACTAATACTTGCTCGCGTGGGCAACACGGACACACAGACCACACATTCTTCCCTTTCTCTGAGACAGGGATGATGCTTCCTGTCTGTCACAAGGCTGAGTGAACACAACATGCCTGTAGGTCCAGAACATTCTTCCTACAGAGACCAGATGTCCAGAAAGCTCTGTCTGCTGGATTCAGGGAACGCCTCTCCTCATTTCTGTCAGCACTATTTGCAAAAGCCTCCTTCTCTGAGATCTTCAAAGCTGCAGTTCTAGCCACAGTCTGCAGGGAGGTACTCAGTTCTATTTCTAAGGATACATTAATGAAAAAATATTAATGTTGCAGAAGAAAAAATTAACTTGTTCTAGTTTTGCAGTCGGGTTATGAAATAGTTCTGCAGCCCGAATAGCTCTGGAATAAATATAAATAGAGGTTGGTAGAAATGGTTCAGATGGATGTATTCTCAAAAGTGGTTTTGTCGATGATCCCAAACCTACATCAAATGCATTCATTTAACAAATATTAATTAGGCCCTTATTCTATGCCAGACACTACCAGCCCAAAGTGACTCGTAATCTGAAAACCCATGACCCAAACAGACTACACCCATCTGGTCCAAGACAGAGATCTCTACCTTATCCAAGACACCTGGTTCCCACCCCAACAGGAGTGACTAGCACAAAACATCATCCCTGGCCTGCTCACAAAAAAATCTGTCGATGAGACCTGAAAGCTTGCCATTTAAGGGAGAACCAGTGCAGTCTCTGGAGGAGCACTCAGGGTATAGAGGCAGACCAATATACGTGAGGACATAATTCCTGTTCTGCCACTTACCTGGCTGGGAATTGTACTCAACATCTGTGAACCCAATATTCATGATCTGAAAAGGGACTGTGGATGGAATTCTCATGGGATTTCTGTGAGGAGGTCAAGAGAAACCTAGTGAGTCTGCCCAACACTGAGGAGATGTTGGTTGCCACTGGGCAAGGGTTGGTTTTCTTCTTATCCCGTTCTTTCCCTGCCGTAGCAGGGATGCTGATGCCATGTACTCAGTGGCATGGCAGTGATGTAGGCAGAATTCCAAACTAACACAGGAAGTATGAGTAGGAACGCACGTGATGTCATAAAGGTTACTCACTACTATGTCTGTGTGGGGGGATCAGCCAGTACATGGTGGGGCTTGAGGGGAAACCCAGGCGGTCTGGGTGAGAAGTACTAGCTGCTTTATAACACTCTTGAGATCGCCCGTAATTCTGGCAGCACAACTGCGAGACAGGGATTGTGCTGAGATGCCAGAGTTCAGCAAGTGGATGTGCGCCTGTGTGTGTTTTGTCTTCGGCATCTCTCTCTGTCCGTTCCCTCTGTGGCTTTTTATCACATGTGCTCTCTTCCAACACAAGGCCTTGCCTGAGGCTGTAGCTGTAGCTGTTGGCTAGCTTACACTTTTACACCTTCTTCCCCTCAGTGACGTTATTTCTGAAGTAACGTGTGTTCTCAAAAATGACTCTGACTCTTCCTGTGCTCCATATATTGACCGTGTGCCCTTAACCCTCACTTTAATCTTTGATTGTTTTCCCTTTCATTTATGGACTTTCATGAAAATGAGTTGGTTTCTGGACATCCTCCAAATGTCACCAATAGGGGTCTTTGTTGTTGTTGTTGTTGTTGTTGAATATTGTTATGGACTCATAACTTTTTAACATACTGATGGGCTCCAAACCCTGGTTAAAGGATTTTGAGTAAAGGAATGACAAGATTTGACTTATGCCTTAAAAAATCACTCTGCCTCCTGTGTTGAAAATAGATGGTAGGGGAGTCAAGGGCAAAAGCAGAAGGACAACTTGGAAGGCAGCATAATCCAGGAGACAGATGTTGGTGACCTGGCCAGGGTAGGTAGCAATGGAGGGGGTGAGAAGTGGCCAGACTCTGGATATATATTTAAAGGTAGAGCCAAGAGAAGATACATCCATCCTGATCGGTTGGATGTAGAGTGTGAGAGAAAGAGAGCACTCCAGCCCTACTTCCAAGTTGTAGGGACCAAGCATCAGGAATGTCTAGGTCTGATGCTCTGCCCACATTTAATTTCACTTCTAATGGCACACAGGGAAAGTCCCAGCAGTCAAGAGGAGCAGGACTGTCCTGACAGTGGGTCACACACAGTGAAAGCAATGACGCCCCCTACAGAAGTTCATCTGAGGCCTGGCCATAATCGGTACATTGCACAGAGGTCAGCAGTGACCGAAATTTTATTCGTAAGAGTGCCCTGAGACAAGGTGTACATTTTGAAATTGGTTGAGGTCTGTTTGATGGTCTGGGAGATGGTCTACCTTCGTGAATGCTACAAGACAGTAGAGGGGGAAAAAACATACATGCTCTTGTTTTTGTTGTTGGGTACAGTGTGTTGGGTACGGTGTTTTATTTATGTCATTTACATCCTGTTACTGTAGTGGTTTTCAGTATCTGCTGATTTTCTTTCCAGTAATTCTGTCACTTGCTTAGGAAGAGTTGTCTCTTGGGCTGAAAGCATTTCGGGCTGGGCAAAAAGAAAGCTTGCTCTGGATATTTCAAACTGAGTATTGTTGAGGGCAAGGCTGGAGGCAGGAGGGCAGCTTGGGAAGCTGTTACATCAGACCCACCTGTCATTAAAGCTTGTACTGCACCGGCAAAGAAGTATAGCTTGCTGATTGTTCACAGAATGCATTTGGGGATTGGATGTGGGAGGTGCGAGAGAGCTTGTCTCCCAGGTGTTGGTGTGGTTGTTAGATTAGAGAAGCCTGAGAGAAGGCAAGATTAGGACCCCTTCCAGGTGTGTGGCTGGTGTCTAGTCTAACCCATGGACACACGCACCTCTGTTCTTTATAATTCCTGCTCCATTTCTTAGGAGGTTCAACACAGTTGCTTCCTCTCCCAAGATTCCTGCCCTGATTGTGCCACCTTGTGAGATAAGGCTCTTGTATCTGGACAGGCAGAGGAGTTTGTTTTCTGGGGCTTATGTGGCGGGTTGGCACTTTGCCAGCCCTACCATGGAGTTAGCTCACGACGTGGTACATGGTAAGTGGACCATTGATGTGTCTCAAACTTGTCTTTTTGTTCTCAGTTGCAGAATGCCATGACCATGGTAGCACTTTTCAAGGAAGAAAGAAAGGTGGGAGTTCTTTCCGGGATAATTTTGACAAGAGGAACTGTCATTATGAACATGGTGGGTATGAGCGCCCGCCTTCACACTGCCAGGAGAATGATGGAAGCGTGGAGATGAGGGATGTCCACAAGGACCAACAACTAAGACAGTAAGTGACCAGGCAGCCTGGTTTGCACGTAGCAGCCCCCGGGACTGTGCAACCCTTTCATTCTCTGTGGTCTTCCTTTTCTTCTGTCATTAGAGAACTGAAGAACGCTGGAAGTGGAATAGTGGCTGAGCAATCCTAATTGTAGCCCTGGCGTCAGTGAGTGGAACATGTATAGAAGACTTTCTTAGATTTAATGGATACCCGCCTTCTCTCCTCTTCCCCACAGCACTCCTTATAGCATCCGATGCGAAAGAAGAGTGAAATGGCATGGTGAAGACGAAATCTGTGTTACCACGTGGAGAAATAGAAAACCTCCAGAGAGAAAAATGAGTCAGAACACACAGGATGGCTACACAAGGAACTGGTTTAAGGTCACGGTGAGTATCTTGGTGGGGTCTGCATTAGGTAGACTATTCTGGAACCTGATAGAAGGAAGACCACTTAAAACACCCTAAGTTGATTATTTGGAGGAGAGCTTCGGAATGGGGGAAAGGGGGTTTAGGGCATCTATATTTGGCACAAAAATAAGAAATCATGTCAGCGGTCCTTTCTTTAGAAGTCTAAGCTAAGTAGAAGGTTGGAAAAAAAGAAAAAAAAAACCCAGCTGGTTGGTTCTGTTCTCCATCCTTAGTTCCATGTTGTCTCTCCCTTCCCTCCTATTTCTTCTTTTTACCCTTAGATTCCTTATGGGATAAAGTATGACAAGGCGTGGCTAATGAATTCAATCCAGAGCCATTGCAGTGACCCCTTCACTCCGGTTGATGTAAGAGAGGATGGTGAAGCCAGATGAGTGGGCATGGGGGACAGGGAGAGGCCTGGCTCAGCAGGGGCCATTGGCCTCTGACGCTGTTGCTCTTGCCTTCACTCCCTGTAGTTCCACTACGTCCGAAATCGGGCATGCTTCTTTGTCGAGGATGCTAGTGCTGCCTCCGCGTTGAAGGATGTCAGTTATAAGATTTGCGATGACGAGAACCAAAAGGTGTGTGCTGAGGGCATGCCCTGTACTTAGTCTCTGGGCAGGAGGACAGGCCAGGGGGCTGGTCATCCTCTTTGGGATTAGAGGTCCTGGTACTTACCACCCTGCCTCCCTGCAGATATGTATATTTGTCAATCATTCTACTGCGCCCTACTCTGTGAAGAATAAGTTGAAGCCAGGCCAAATGGAGATGCTAAAGGTAATACAGACTCAAGGATCATTGTATGTCCACTTCCTGGACCCATCTCTTCTTCCCCTGGCCCCCTCTTTCCCTGTCACCACCACCACCACCACCAGAGCCCCAGAGCCCCAGAGCCCCAGAGCCTCTGTCTTCATCTCTATCTCTGCAGCTGACCATGAACAAACGGTACAGTGTCTCCCAGCAAGCTCTTGATCTCCAGAATCTCCGCTTTGACCCAGGTAAGGCTGACAGCAGCAATTCTAAGACAAGCGGGGGCAGAGAGGTCTGCCTGGGAGGGAGACTTAGGAATGGCAATTAAGAGAGGGGTTGGTGCTGGCTCTGGTCCAGCCAGGGCCCTCCCAGCCTTCCAATTCCCTTCTCTTGGCTTCTTCAAGACTTGGTGGGCCGTGACATTGATATAATCCTGAATCGAAGAAACTGCATGGCTGCCACCCTGAAGATCATTGAAAGAAATTTCCCTGAGGTGAAGCCTTAGGCTCAGTGCTGGTATTTAGTTAGAGGGGTGGAAGGGATAAGGTGGAGGGCAGATTTGTCTCTGAGGCCCAAGATAGTGGCCGCCACTCTAACTCTTCTTGACCCAAAGCTGTTGTCTTTGAACTTGTGCAACAACAAACTGTACCAGCTGGATGGCCTTTCTGACATTATAGAGAAGGCTCCCAAAGTCAAGACCCTGAACCTCTCCAAAAATAAGGTGAGAAGGGGGAACCAGATCAACTTTGGGTGGAGGGCAGGACACAGCAGGATAATGGCAACAGGCAGGCAGTGGCACCTGTGGGTGACTGTGAGGACTGGGGGAATTCGGGACCCAGGGTTCCAGGTGTCTCTCTTTCCCTGGCCCTCCTTCTCCAGTTTCCTCCCCATCTTTCTTAGCTGGAGTCGGTGTGGGAGTTGGGCAAGGTGAAAGGGCTGAAGCTCGAAGAGCTATGGCTAGAAGGGAACCCGTTGTGCAGCACCTTCTCGGACCAGTCCGCCTATGTAAGGTCAGTGGCAACCCCTGTCACCCTTCCTGGGCACCTTTGCTCCCTGGGTGACTGAGCTGTGTCTGAAGGTGCCCTTCTGCAGGAAGAAGCAGCTTTGGTCCTCTGGGAGGACCACAAACCTCTCCTCTTACACATACACACACACACACACACACACACACACACACACACACACACTCCTCTCTCTGTGTCACTCACTCATCTGTGCTTAGAGGTCTCCTTTCCTTCCTCTGACATGGCCCCCTTTTCACCTGCTCTGGGGTGTGTTTCCCGCCTGTCTCCACCAAGCCTCCTCCAGTGTGCCCTCTGTGAGTGTGCTCCAGGAAGTGTGGCTCCCCCACCTCCCCAGGACCAGCAGTATTCAGATGCTGGTGCCCTGGACCGAGAAGAGTCCTTTAGTCCGGGGCCTCATGCTGAGACAGGCCTTCCTGCCTCCATGCTGATATGGGGCTTCCCTCCCCTGTCCCGAGAGGGGTTCTCCTTCTCTTGCTCCAAAAAGGTCCCCCCACCTGTCCTGGGCTGGCATGGGGGCTTCCCTGCCCCATACTGAGGGCTGGGGCCCTGGGTGGCTGCTGTCATGCCATCTCTTCCTCTGGCCCAATGCCAGGAGCTGGGCCCTCCTTGGGGAGAAACCTGGGTTTCCTGAGTCAAGGGGCCAGAAGCGGGCCACGTTCCTGAGGCAGGAGTGGAAGGCAGAGGGCAGAGGAGGTTGAGAAGACAGAAGGACAGGCCTCTCAGGGCACTTCCCCACCTTCCCTCCACACCTCACATCGTCCTGCCTGGGCCCTCAGAGGAGCCCTGGGTAGCCCGAGATGGGTAGCATTCCTCGGTCAAGGCATCAGCACGGAGGGGCACAGGAGTCAGGGACCATCAGAAGAGAATGCAGTGGTCTGGAGAGGGGGTCCCCAGACTCTGAACCCCATGCTGAGCTGGGGCTTGACTCTTCACTCCTCCCGGGAGAAGGTCTCCTGTCCCCGTGGCTGCTCTGTTTCCCATGCCCAGCTCAGACTGAGCTCACACAGGTAAGGAAGGCTCCAGCTGCATCCAGTGGGCCCCAGCCCAACAGGCGCATGTTTTCCTTTCCTGCCTCGGTCCCCAGGGCCAGCCAGGGAGCAGTGAGGGAAAGGGCTGCAGCAGGGGAGCCCTTTTCTCCTCTATTCCTCCCTGAACTCCACCTCCGCGGTAGAGAGTCTTTCCCTTCCCTTTGCATTGCATCCTGTTTCTCCCTCGTCTCTCCTCTCCTATGTCTCACCCATCCGTCCCTCCCCTACCTTCACCCCGTTTCTGTTGTCGTCCCCTCTGCCTTCCCCTTCCTGCCTCCTGAGTCCGGCCTCACTCACCTCCGTGTCCCAGCATCCTGGGCCATCCCTAAGGGCTGACCTGATCTTGGCCAGGGCCTGGTCAGGCAGGTTGATGGACAGCCAGTGAGGTAGCAGAGCCCTGGGCTCCCACCCCATTTCCTGCTCCCTGCGGAGCCTTCCATGGTGACTTGGGCAAAGGGGAGGGAGGGAAGGAGGGAGGGGAAGAAAGCCCTGGAGCCTGGGCTCCCAATGCTGCTTCTTGTGGCACTGGAGAAAAGGGAGTCAGGACAGTCTAGATGGAAGCTAACCAGGAGGAAGGAGAGGGAGGAGTGTGAGAGGGAGTGGGAGAGAGACTGTGCAACCCTGAACTGTCAGTCACTTCATTCAATTTTTGGTTTTGGACAGTGCCATCCGGGATTGTTTCCCCAAGTTGTTACGCCTGGTAAGTATGTATAATACCGTCATCATTGTCTCCTCTTACTCAAGAAAATGACCTCCACGCCTGCCCTCAAGTCCTTTGGGTCTTGCCTAGATTACATGCTTGTATCAGACCCTCATCCATTTTATAGGCGTGGATTCCTGAAAAAGACAAGAATATTCTCCCTGGAAAATGTGTCCCCCCGCCGCCACCGCCCCCCCCCTCCCCCCACACACACATTTGCATGTAATAGTAGAGATGTCCAGCACCCCATGAGAAAGCCACCCACTGGAATTTCCAGGGCCATTTCCCACCTGGCCTCTGATGCTTGTCTCCCTGGGCATGTTCATCTTATCGGTCATCCAGCTCCACCTCCTTGGTCTCCACTGCTGACTTCCTCTTTCCTTCTCCAGGACGGCCAAGAGTTATCCGCACCAATGATTGTTGACATTGACAGCTCTGAGACAATGAAACCCTGCAAGGTGAGGAAGAAGGACCAAGCAAGATTTGGGTTGCTGTAAGGGAGGCTTTGTCCACCGCATAGATCCAAATTGTCTTTTGATTTCAGGAAAACTTTACTGGATCTGAGACCCTAAAGCATTTAGTCCTGCAATTCCTGCAGCAGTGAGTATCCCTGGGACCATGAGGAAGGGGAGGGCTGAGACAGGCTGGGCCACCCGTGCACAGGTCAGCTCATGGGAGTTTTCAAGTCTCATCTGGGGCCCAGGCCACAGAGATAGCCTATCCTCACTGCTTCCCCACAGGTATTACTCGATCTATGACTCTGGAGATCGACAGGGTCTCCTTGGTGCTTACCACGATGAGGCCTGCTTCTCCTTGGCTATTCCCTTCGACCCCAAGGACTCAGCCCCGTGAGTATCACGGCTCAGACCCTGCTCTGGGGCTGTGTGTCTCCCCAGCAGACACAGGCCAACTCCTGGAAATGCCCGCACTGGCCGGACCACCCACTCCTGCTCCTCTTTTTCTCCTAGGAACAGCTTGTGCAAGTACTTTGAGGATAGCAGGAATATGAAAACACTCAAGGACCCCTGTAAGTGTGTGATGGGGAAGAGTGGGCAAAGTGAGGGGGTGTGATGGGAACAATCACAGGGGCCAAGGACCAGGATGTGGTAGCCCCCCGCCCTGCCCCGCCCACCCTGCCATTCCTTGCTTCTCTTCTCCTCTACAGACCTGAAGGGGGAACTGCTGAGGCGCACAAAACGTGACATTGTGGACTCCCTCAGTGCGTTGCCCAAAACTCAGCATGACCTCAGCTCCATCCTGGTGGACATGTGGTGCCAGACGGTGAGCACCTGCTTCCTCCCTTGGGCAGGCCCAGAGAGCCAGAGGTGGGTAGGAGGTTAAGGAGGATCCTGAGCACCTGAGCGCTTCCTTTTCAGGAAAGGATGCTCTGCTTTTCTGTCAATGGGGTTTTCAAGGAAGGTGAGTGTCTGTATAGTCCCCTCCCCAGATCCCCCACTGCTCCCTCCCCCTGGCTGGGCTCCCTCTCAGAACTCCCCCAGCTTCCCTGCTTTCGTTCCTTTCCCTTCCTTCCTCTTCTTTCTTCCGTGTTTTCCCACACCCACTCTGCCCTCAAACCACCCTGATCTGACCTAGGCCCATGCCTGTCTGCCCTGCACAGCTCAGGCGTGCGTTAAGGACACAGACTGTGGAGTTTGACAGCTCTCATCCCAGGTCCTTACTCTGTGAACTTGTGCTGGTTACTTAACCCTTCAGTTTCCTCATTTGCAAAATGGGGCTAATAATCTATCTCTTGGGCTACTGTGAAATAGGAATTAAGTGAACTTGTGGTTTTCACAGGGCCCCACACATGATAGGGGCCCTGTCACTGGGAGCGGATTGTTCCTGTTGCTGCCCTCCCCATTCCTGCCACATCCGCCTGGCTCCAAGTGAACAATTGTCCTGGTCTGCCCGCCCCCCGCCCCCCCGCCCCCCCGCCTTCTGTGTGAGTGTCAAGCAAGACTCTGACTGGGGATCACCGTGTGAGCATGTTAAAGCCTGTGCAACTCTAAGGTGGTGGTGTTTGTTGTCTTTGAAGTGGAAGGACAGTCTCAGGGTTCTGTTCTCGCCTTCACCCGGACCTTCATTGCTACCCCTGGCAGCAGTTCCAGGTTAGTGCTGTGTTGTGGGTGGGAGCACCCATCCAAGCTTGGGGCCAGTGTTGTGGAAATGTAGTGGGTGCAGTCCTCCGGGTGTTCTCAATATTGTGGAAGGCCGACAGGAAGATCCAAGGAGCAGTCTAGCCTAGTGTTTAAGAGTGTGGGCCCTGGAGTCAGAATACAGATTCTGTTCCTCACCCCAATACTCACAAACTGTGTGACCTTGATCAACTTATTCGACCACTCTGTGATTCAGTGCCTTTTTCTGAAAATCGGAATAAGACTATCCACTTCCTTGGGCTGTTGTATAGGGTAAATGCGTTGGGGTTGGATCTAAAAATCTAGTGAAGCTGGTAGGCAGTCTCTCCAAAGGTGGACTCTGTGGGAGGGTTAGAGGGTACCAGCCAAAAAATCTGGGAGGCAGGCACAGTTAGGGATATGGAAGGAATTTGGTTGTTGAGTGGCGGTGGTTAAGAAGGATCCTGTTGTTGGGGGTGTGGAGTTATCTACTTGTCCAGTTTGAGGGAGCATTTTTCTTTCCTCCAGTCTGTGCATCGTGAATGACGAGCTGTTTGTGAGGGATGCCAGCCCCCAAGAGACTCAGAGTGCCTTCTCCATCCCAGTGTCCACACTCTCCTCCAGCTCTGAGCCCTCCCTCTCCCAGGAGCAGCAGGAAATGGTGCAGGCTTTCTCTGCCCAGTCTGGGATGAAACTGGAGTGGTCTCAGAAGTGAGTGCTGGGAGTACATGGGGATGGGGGGCGTTGGGACATCAGAGGAATGAGTAATGGAAACTCACATGCAATTTGGAAAAATAACTATCTGGGTATTTTGCTTCCAAAAAAAGTGGGCCTATGAAAAAGGTATCATGCTTTTATACTGGTATATGTAAATATTTTTTTAAATGGCATAATGCCCAAATGACATTACCTTCCATTTGTAAAATCTGAAAGAATCAACCACAACAAACTACTGATAAACCAGGTCAGCAAGGTTGAAAGATACAATATACAAAAATCATTTGTACTTCTATGTAGTTGCAATGGACAATCCAAAAAAATGAAATTAAGAAAATAAGTCCATCTGCAGTAGCACTGAAAAGAATAAAGTATGTAGGAACAAATTTAAGAGAAGAAGCGCAAATCTTATACTCTGAAATCTGCAAAACATTGCTGAAAAAAATTAAAGAAGACCTAAATACGTGGAAAGGCATCCCACGTTCATAGATTGGAAGACTTAATATCATTACGATGGCAGTACCACCCAGAACAATCTGCAGATTCATTGCAGTCCCCGACAGAATCCCAACTGACTTCTTTGCAGAAATTGACAAGGTAATCCCAAAATTCATGTGGAAATGCAGTGGACCCCAAACAGCCAAAACCATCTTGAAAGAGAAGAACAACGTTAGAAGACTCACACTTCCCGATTTCAGAACTTGCTACAAAACTACATTAATCAAGACTGTATGGTACCGACATAGGAACAGACGTGGGAATCAATGGAATATAATTGAGAGTCCACAGACAATCTCACGTATTTGCGTCCAGTTGATTATCTTTCAGGGTGCTGAAAAAATCCAGTGGAGAAAAAAAATAGTCTTCTTAACAAATGGTGCTGGGAGAAGTGGATATCCACTTGGAAAACAATTAATTTTGACCCCTAACTCACATCATGTGCAAACACTGGCAGAAAATGGATCAGTGACCTAAAATAAGAGCTAGAACTGTAAAACACTGTAAGCGTACAGCTTCATTACCTTGAATTAGGCAACCATTTCTTACATATGAAACCAAAAGCACAAGCAACCAAAGAAAAAATAGGTAAATTGGACTTCATCTAAATTAAAAGCTTTTGTGCATCAGCAGACACTAACAAGAAAGCGGAAAACTGACTGATGGGAACAAGGGAAAATATTTGCAAATCACATCGCTGACAAGAAGAACCCTTACAACTCAACAACAAACAGACAAGCCACCCAATTAAAAAATGGGGAAATGATTTGAATAGATGTTTCTCCGAAGAAGATATACAAATGACCAAGAAGCGCGTGAAAATCTTCTCGACATCATTAGTCATTAGGGAAAGGCATACCGAAACCACAGTGAGTTACCACTTCATACCCACTACGATGGCTTTAGTCCATAAAAGGAAACATTACAAATGTCGGTGAGAATGCAGAGAAATTGGAAATCTCATGTTACTACTGGGAACATGAAGTGGAGCAGTTGCTGGGGAAAAGATTTTGGCAGTTCCTCAAAATCTCAAACATGGAGTTACCACATGATCCAGTAATCCCACTCCTAAGTGTATACCAAAAGAAATGAAAATATATGCCCATTCAACAACTTGCACATGAATTTCCGTAGTGGCATTATTCCAAATAGCCAAAAAAATGGAAACACACGGATTGACCTTCAGCTGATGAATGGATAATGTGGTACACCCATACGGTGGAATATTATTAGAATATTATTCATCCACCAAAAAGGATGTAGTTGTGATATATGCTATGACGTGGATGAACCCTGAAAACATTATGTGCTAAGTGAGAGCACCCAGTCACAAAAAGCCACATAATTATATGATTCCATTCATACGAAGTGTTCAGAATAGCCAGATCCGTAGAGACCGAAAGCAGAGTAGTGGTTGCCAAGATCTGGGGAAGAGGGAGAACAGGGAGTGATCTCTAACAGTTAAGGAGTTTCTTCTTGAGGTGATAAAAATAGTTTGGAATTAGATAGTTGTGATGGTTGCACAATCTTGTGAATAGACTTAAAAGCACTGAATTGTACACCTTAAAATGGTGACTGCTACAGTATGTACATTATATATCAATAAAAAAGAAACGTATTATTGAATTTCCACTTGTTATTTCTTGAACATCTTTCTTTATTAATATGTATTAAGCGCCCTTGTTCATTTGAATACCCCTGTGTTTCTGATTTGAATTCTAGTGGGCATTAATGTCAGAGATAGGCGTTTTGGTTTTCCCTAGGCCTTTTTTCATTGTTACAATAGTGCTCATATTGGTACATGTGACCCAGCAAAAAGGTAACATAGATTAAGGGTGGCATCGCATAGTCAGCGTGTCTGTCCTGGGGTAGTAATGCAGAGCACCTGTTCTTCTCCCACCCCAGGTGCCTTCAGGACAATGAGTGGAACTATGCTAGAGCTGGCCAGGCCTTCACTATGCTCCAGGTGAGGTCTGGGAATCAAGTGGGTAAAAGACACCTGTCTCTGGGTCGTCAGGAGGGCCAAGAAGATGGAGGTCAGGTAGTGTGGGGATGGAACCCAGGGCACCTGGCTCTACTAACATCCCAACTCCTTTTCTTTACTTTCTCTAGACCGAGGGCAAGATCCCCGCGGAGGCCTTCAAGCAAATCTCCTAAAAGGAGCCCTTCGATGTCTTCTTTGTCTTCGTTCACATCCTTTTTGTTTCCTCTTTTCACCAGCCTAAGGCCTGGCTGACCAGGAAGCCAACGTTAACTTGCAGGCCACATGACATAACCACCCAAAGAGCCAGTTGCTCTGTGTATTCGCCCCACTCATGATCACCATTTTATTTTCATAATAAAGAGTGACGTTACACGTTGTACATTGTGTGCCCTGGATTGCTCTTCCCCTGCCCCAACCGTGAGCCAGCGGGGCCAGGACTGAAAGCACTGCATCCCTGTTCATCCCTGGCTGGCCTTAGTAGATACATGAATCTGGCTTGCCTTCGTAGGTAATTTTGTCAGTAAATCCTCATGAGAAAGGACACACGCTCCTTCCAGAGACTGGCCTTGAGAGACAGTGGGACTCTGTCAGATGCTCGACCTGGAGGCCCACAGAAGCAGGCATGTTACCTTGGCACACCAGGGGCTTCCATCCACCGTCCCGACCCCTCCCTTTCCCAAAGGTGCACTTTTTGAGAGGAGTCTCAGGGTAGCACCTGCGGCGGGGGTTGGGGAGGGGGGAGACTCAGCCCATCTACCCGGCGCACTCCTCAGAGAGCTGACACCGGGTGCTCCATGTCTGTGTTCTTGAAGGGGTTCAGCCATTTATTTTCACTTCTAAACAAACAGCGGTAGCACAGAATCTCACCTTATGGTCAGTTCTCAACAACTGGCATTTAGCAGTTGCGAATTGCAGGCAAGAGTTGAACGGAACATTTGCACAATTTATTGTGCACACTCCTGTGATGCTTGCACGTTAGACAATCAGCTGGCATACTTTTCGGAATTAAAATAATAGCAGTGTGACGTTTTCAAGTCACAGTCCTACAAATGGTGACACAGGAGAAGTACCACCAGTTTACAAATTATGCCTCCACTTTCGTGTTTGGCATACGTTATTTCCTACCACTTGCCACCTTCCTACCACTTGCCACTTTTCAGTTCTTTATGTACATGTACATTAGGGATCCATATGTTGGAGTGTGGATTTCATAAAACTAGGAACTAAGGGGATAGTTGCCATTACAAAAAGAATAATGCCAACCTTGTTCTTCCCTGTAGTGCCTCAATAGTCAAAGACAAGCTCCTATACCTCTCTAAGCCTTGGTCCTCTCACCCAGGGAGCAGAGACTACAATGTGTGCTTCTCAGTCTCATCGTGGGGACTAGAGATGGCCTCACATGTTACCCATCAACCACAGTGTCTGTTCAGCTCAGGCTCTCAGAGCTGCCAGGGCTCCTTTGTGGACAGGAACCATGGAACCCATCACATGGCCCCTCTGCTTCCTCTCTCTACATCATCAGGCTTCCACAGCTTGGACCTCCTTCCCTAGCCAGCTCTGACATCCTGGTCTTCCAGTCACTCATCCTCCTGCCAATTCCCACGATTTCCTGTGGTCCTATCCTCCCAGCACATGCTAACTCTGACACCTGAACTCACTCTCTCATCTCTCCTGCGCTCTACCTCTACACACACACACACACACACACACACACACACACACACACACACACACGCACATCTCTCTGCAAATGGTCCATTAGGACACAATCTTGGAAGTTTAAATGGTGAGGCAAAGTGTATGCTTCCCAAGATTATTTCTGAAGTTGGAGGGAGGAGATAAGGGTACTCACATACATTGCTTCCGAGCATGTAAATTGACATAGCCATTTTTTAGAATCATTGAGAACAATTCAGTCATAAATAATTGAATTAATATATATATGCACATAAATATATATGCACACTTTTTATATAAAAATCATAATGCAGATACAGTTTAATATCCATTTCATTTTAGTTAACAAAGTCATTAACATAAAGCTATTCATGTCATCATGCTATAATTTTATGTAGATCTGCAGCGATGACTTTCTTTTGTTCCTGACATTTTCCATTTATGTGCTAATTGTGCGGAGTGTGGAGGGGAAACTTTGATTAGGACAGAAAGGAGCATATGGCAGCCACAGCCAGGAGAGTCCATCCACAGCTGCTCTGTTCTTTTCCTTGGGCCTTGGCACACTCTCCTTAGGGATAGGGTGGCAGGGAGGCCGGGGCTGTGGAATTCATAAGGGCTCATCCCTGAGAAGAGGCATTATTTCCCGTATGTCACATGTTTTCCTGCCCATTGCATATGATGGCATCAAGTTTATAGACACCTCCAACAGGGTGTACTTTTTTTTAGAGTTGGGGTCTCATTATGTTGCCCAGGCTGGACTCTAACTCCTGGGTGCAAACTCTTGGGCTCAAGCAGTCCTTCAGCCTCAGCCTCAAGAGTAGCTGGGATTACAGTCACCCGGCAAAGTTGCACTTCTTACAAAGGTTGCTGGTGTGGGCGGGTGGTGGACCCCTCCCTGTCTTCATCAGAGCACAGGAACCTCCGTGTGGAAGGAGTCCAGAAGCAACTGCACGAACACCAGGGTGAGTGGCCTCGATGATGCCCTTTTCTATCCCTCATCTCCAAGTAAATTTTGTGCCTTCCCTGAGAATACCTCTGGCTCCTGTGTATTAGTCTGCACTCCTAACAGTTTGTCCCAGAACTTGCCTCCAACTGATTCCCTTGCCCCGGGGTTCCTGCCTATAGCTCCTGCCCTCAGCCCTACAGTAGCATAACTGCTGCTGATCTTTGCAAACGTGGATTCCATTCATCCTAGTTGTCTGCTCATGAGGCCTTAATGGCATCATTCCATTAATCTTCTCAGAATTCCCCTCCATGCAGCACTCCTTATGACCCCACCCTCCTGTTACCCCTGTGCTGGAGAAAGCCAGTGGTTGGATATGAACCCTTCTCCCCTTCAATGGCCACGTCCAAGAGCACGAACCTAGATATTTGGTCCAACATTATTCCAAATACCTTCCATTATGCTAAAAATACCTTCTGTGAAGGTATTTTTAGATGAGATTGCCATTTAGATCTGTAGACTTTGAGTAAAGCAGATTACCCTGCACAATGTGGGTTGGCCTTATCCAATCAGTTGAAGGCCTTCAGGAGTAAAAAGATTTACCTCCCTTGAGGAAGAGGGAATTCTGCCAGCAAAATGCCTTCAGACTTGAACTGCAGCTCTTCATTGGGTGTCCAGCCTGCCAGCCTTCCCTGCATGCTATCCAGGCTCCAGGTTCACGGGAGCCAATTTCTAAAAAAGTGCACACACACACACACACACACACACACACACACACACACACACACACGAGACACACACACACACACACACACACACCTTGTTGGTTCTGTTTCTTGGTAGATCCCTAATATACCAGGTAATGCTGAAGCTACTATTTCATGGATCACACTTTGAGTAGCAAGAAACTAGAGAATATCTGGCATGTCCGTACATGGCCTCATCTGTAATCGTGGTACCTTCAGCATTGTCTGTGAGAGCAAAGCTGTAGGAAAAACAAAAATGTTCGCTACCATTAGTCCAAAAAAATACATTGTGGCTCATTCTTATATTGGAATATTCTATAACCATGAAAATAAATACCCTAGACCTACAAGAATCAGACCATATATTCGTATGAAAAACGTAATTTCAGATCATGATTATAAGGAGAATAAAGACACCTACAGTATGAAAATATATGCATACAACATATATGTAATACTTTAAGAATGCTTTTATTCACGATAAAATTATGAAACAATTTATGGAGAATATGAACACCACATTCTGGTTATGAGTTACATCTGAGGAGTAAAAGAAGGACAAGTGAAATGAGGGGATGGGCTCAAACATTCATCAAGTTTGTTGCTTAAGCTGGTTAGTGGATACACAAGTGTTCATTTTATAGCTCTCTATAACATTTTGCATATTTGATATGTTGGATTAGTAACAAAAATTTTAGAAGCTGAAGGTTTATTCTACCATAAACGTATACTCATTTTACCAAATGATTAAAATACAGTTAATTATAGAGATGAAAATATCAATAACCAACAATCCCATCATCGCTGGAAAAAGAACTGTTAACATTTTCCTGAACTTCATTCCCTTGTTTTTTGTTTGCTTGCCCATGTGCAAATGTATTGCATTGACATTTCATAGAACCGTGATATATACGCAGTTTTATGCTGTATTGTTTTGTTGATGTTTTAATTAATATTAAATAATTTGCTATGGGGAAAGTATTGAACTTCGATTTCTATCAAACCGTATATAGATGCGCCTGTCTCATTTCTAGAACCATGCATCTGAATGTACGGATTGGAAATGCCAAATCTGTCTTATACTAAATAATGTTACATATCTGAGACTGCTCCTGAGCTTTTTATAGTCTTCCTTTAAACTGTATGTCAACCAGTTTGTTCCCAACAAAGATGAAGTTGCAGCACCACAGAACAATTACATTGCCTAGCAATGCAAACCCCATTCACACGACTCTCCTTTTGGATGGTTGGGAGGAGTAACAATAAATACGATGAATGATGCAAACGTGTATTCATCACTAGAAGATGCTGGTCATTTGATATGGTTTGTCTCTGTGTCCCCCCACACAAATCTCATGTTAAATTATAATCCCCAAGTTTCAGGGGAGGGGCCTGGTGGGAGGTGATTGAATCAAGGTAGCAGATTTCCCCCTTGCTGTTCTCATGATAGTGGGTTCTCATAAGATCTGATGGTTTAAAAGTGTGGCACTTTCCTCCCTCTCTCTCTCTCTCTCTCTCTCTCTCTCTCTCTCTCCCTCCTGCCACTATGTAAGTTGTGCCTTACTTCCCCTTTGCCTTCTGCTATAATTGTAAGTTTTCTGAGGCCTCCTCAGCCATGCATCCCGTACAGCCTACAGAACTGTGAGTCGATTAAACCTCTTTTCTTTATAAATTGCCCAGTCTCGCGTAGTTCTTTATAGCAATGTGAAAATGGACCAATATATCATTGCTCTGCTTGCTTTCAATGCAGTGATCCACTTAATCTTCATGTCAACTCTAAGGGGCAAGTATCATCCCAATTCCCATATAGCCCAAGAAGAAAGGTGAAATCCGGAGAAAGAAATTGCTTCCTCGAGATTAAGTGCCTCTCAACTAAAGGACAAATCCACATGTATCTCACTCTACAAACTCCACACCCACAACCACTGTTTCTGTATTGTGTCTTCTTCTCTGTTAGAGCTGAGGCCAGCACAGGACGAGGGACTCACCCAAGGTCCTCTGGTTCACCATGGGTGCCAATATTGCTTTATTCTCATTTATGCTCTTTTTTAAAGACTTGGTGGGAAATGCTCCTCTGGTATCAAACTAGAAAGGAAATAAGAAGATTGGAAATCACCTGAAATAAAAGCAAATTATTTTCTTCTCCTTCTTAAAATTCCTTGCTTTTCCCAAGACACGGAAATGACACCCAAAACTCATACATTAGGTAAATATCTGTATATTTCTCTTTTCTGGCTATTATTTCCAGGTGTTCTCTAAGATAGATACGCTCTATAGCTTATTTGAAAGACATCTCTCTTATGGGAGGAAGTGAAATGGGCAGTATTTATGTTTTTCCAAGTCTTACAATGTGCCAGGCATTTCTATAGGGTTTCTCCTTTTTTCCCCACCAGAGCTCTCTGAGGAAGGTAACATTCCCATTTTACAGATGATCAAGGATAGACCCACAGAACACTGTACTTTTTCAGGGTCACACATCAAGTCATGAGCAGGAATGGGCTTCTCTCTCTTGCCTGCCTCACAATACGCCCATTAGCCTCCCTTTCAGATGATGGGCTTCCAAAGCTTAAGGAGTGATTATTTTAAGCTGTCCTAGAATTGTATCCACATGGGCACTCCCTCAACATGATATTCAGTATAGGAATAAAAACCTTGTGCCAGAAACCTGGGTGTAGGAGCCACATGGTTGAGCTGGTCCCTGAGGTGTTAAGCAAGGCTCACATGAAAACAGAGTTGTTGCTCTCTCTGGAAGGTGGCCTGAAAAAGATTACTCACGTTTGCACAAGGATTTTAATCCACAGGTAATTTATCTAATTTAGTTCTTACAGCTATTCAAGTTACTGTTCATTGTTGATATTATTCAGATCAGGGTACAGGGGTTATGGGAAGTTAAGCAACTTTACCTAGAGAAATAAACTTGTAAATTAATGTCCAGGAACTCAAAACCTATAATTACACAGAGTACCATTATTTTTCTGCTCCGTTATCTGGGAAGACAATCAATGAACCTAAGTGTGTTGTTTAGGGTTTCTCGTTAACAATGAGCATTACTGCTTCTCTCTCTCTCTCTCTCTCTCTCTCTCTCCACAATGTTTCAGTTAACGATGGACCACATATATGACAGTGGTTCTATCAGATTATCATAGAGCTGCCCTATACAGGTGACTATTTTGTATCTTTTATACCATATTTTTATTGAACCTCTTCTATGTTTAGATACACAAATACTTAGCATTGTGTTACCATTGCTTAAAGTATTCAGTACAGTAACATGCTGTACAGGTTTGTAGCCTAGGAGGAATAGGCTATAGCATATAGCCTAGGTGTGTAGTAGGCTATACCATCTAGTTTTGTGCAAGTACACTCTATGATGTTCATACTTTTACGGGATCTTTGGGGTGTCACTTTTCTGGCCGGAAACCTCTGTGGTCTGTGGCACCTTTGCTTGAGTTTTTCTTGGGCCCACTGGGCTCATTCCACCCACTCGACCTGGCAGACTGCGCTCAGCTCATGCTACCGGCCTGGATCACACGCCTGCCACGGGAGACTGCACAGAGCAGCGAGGGGTGTGTGAGCAAGTGTGTTGTCCAACCACTGCACAGTCAGAAATGTCGGCTGCTGCAGCGGGTGGGGAGCTCCAGGTGCCAGCACGGGTGCCAGCTCTCCACTGGGCTGCCGCTTGACCAGGTGCGCCATGGCTTCCACAGTTGGCACGAGGGAACGCTGTGGTGCCTGGAAGCTTGGAGACGCCAGGAACTGCAGTGCCTCAAAGACAGAGTCACAGCCCTGGCTCAGTGAGCTCCTCAGTCTGGGCTCCCAAACGGCCGCAGGTCTTCTTTCCTTCTCTTCGCCTGCAACATGATGAGCAAGGGGCATGTCTCAGCCCTGTTTGTGTTACAGATCCTTTAGCCTCATTCAGTGGGTCCTGAGTTCTTATCCTGTGCCCAGGAAGAATAAGGTATGCAGACAAGTGGAGGGTGGGCAAGACGAAGAGGAGCGTTATTGAGCAATAGAACAGCTCAGAGGATACCCGAAGGGGGCAGCTCCTTTCTGCACCCAGGGTGTCTCAATGACTGTTCAGCTGCTAGCATAGAGGGTAGCTTCTCTCTGCTAGGCAAGTCAACCCGACAAGTGTTCAGCTATCAGCAGAGAGGGTAGCTCCTCTCTGCAGCTGGTCATCCCATCATCTGCACAGCTCTCAGCAGAGAGGAGGCCCTAGAGAGTGGGTGGCTCCTCTCTGCAGGCAGGTCATCCCATCATCTCCCCATTGTCTCTTCATCGTCTCTGCAGCTCTCAGCAGAGAGGAGGCCCTAGAGTGGGTTGCTCCTCTCCGCAGCTGTTCGACCCAACGTCTGCTCAGCTCTGGCTTATCCCAGGGCTTTTATGGGCCTCGGAGGGGAGGAAGTGCATGCCAATTGCTCCATGGGTGGCCATGGGCGGGCCCAGAAAGGGCACCACAAGTTCCCACTCCAGTCCGAAGGACTGGCAGCCCAACCCCGGCCCAAGTCTGGTCCCGCTCTGGTCCATGGGACTGGCAGCCCAGACTTTGGGCACCGATGAGCATAGGAGGGAAGCCAAGGGGTGGCTGAGGGCAGATCAGTGCTGGCCTGCAGGGTGCCCCTTGGCACCTACAGCCTGGGCAACATGAACGGCAGCAGGAGGCAGACAGGTTCCTGGGCAGAAAGGGGTGGGTCCCCGGTCAGGGACTACAGATTTATCCGAGTTTTAGCCACTCCGCATGTAACCAGGCAAAAAGCCATAAAAGCAGGCGCCCAGAAACATTTCCTCTTCCAAATGTCAACTTCTCTCCAACCTCTGCTGCTTTCAATCTTTCTCCAGTGCTTTAAAATAATGAACAATAGATGTTCATTATTCTGTGACACAGTTACAGCAAGTAAGCACCACTAAATCTTAGCATGAAGCAACAAGAACGCAGAAATGTCATTATTAAGGTATCAAAATGTATACATCATACAGTACTCTAAGCAAACCATGATATAAAAATATGTACTATGATAATCTCATAAATATTCTAAGGAGACAAATAGGTACTAATGGGAAATTGTTTTTAAAAAAAGCTTTATTGACACATAATGATTACACACATTTATGGGGTACATGTGATATTTTGGTGCATAGGTATAATGTGTAATGATCTAATTAGGGTATTTAAAATATCCATTGCCTTGAACATTTATAATTTCTGTGTGTTGGGAGTATTTCAAATCTTCTAGCTATTTTGAAATATACAATAAATTGTTAACTATAGTCAGCCTACTGTGCTATCAAAACAGCATGGAGGTTTCTCAAACAACGAAACATAGAACTACCGTATGATCCAGCAATCACACTACTGGGCATTTATCCAAAGGAAAGGAAATTGGTATATCAAAGGGATACCTGCACCCCTGTGTTTATTGCAGCACTATTCACAATAGCCAAGATAGGGAATCAACTTAAGTGCCCATCAACTGACGAATGGATAAACAAAATGTGGCATATATGCACAATGGAATACCATTGGTTAAAGGGTACAAACACACAGTTAGATATAGGGAATAAGTTCTAGTGTCCTCAAGTGCTTTTAGGTAGTTATTTAAGTTGTTTCCCAGGGTTTATCATTGCTAGCTATGGGAGGTTTGGTTCAATGTGACTTACTTTGCCATTACTGGAAGTAAAACATGTACTCTGCGTTTAATTATGAAAAGAATGAGCCATTGACTTTCTTGCCTGAAGAGGTTGAATGCAATTTGATTGTGAAAGTGAGGGATGTCTACCTCAGTTGAAATGGAGAATGCAAATAGGGATGAATTCCTTAGTTACCATAGGCAAAAAAGTTTTCATATGTAGATCTATATATTTAGAAAAGTGAAACATTAATTTAAATAAATCATGTTCTTACCAGAATGCCTTAATTCGAAATATGTGAGCTCTTATAACAAATTATTGGAATTGACTTTCCTCCATAGCATACAGTGTCTTAAACCATAGCATGTTCCCTTCAGCTACACTCTCAGCTGAAATAACTTTGCATTTGTGTGTATACACACGTACGTATGTGTCAGGTATGAACATATAATAAATATATAGAGATATATTTTCAAAGGAAAATGTAATCTTATCATAACATCTCTTGGCAACATGCCTTTTTCACGTAACAGCATATTTTCCAAGTAATGGAACACATTTCTAACATGTTATTTTTTTGGTTTGCTTCACAAACAGGCTTATCCTGTGTTTTCAAAAATATTATTTTGTTTACTTTACCTGATTATAAAATTAATGTAAATTTTCTGCCCAAAACAAGTAATTGTTTTGTATTTTCCTCTTCCTCTATCTATGTTATGGTATTCATTCAGTTATGTAAATTATAAATCAACATATACATTGTGTGTGTGTGTGTGTGTGTGTGTGTATATATACATATATGTATATATATGTATACATACACACACAAGGAAAGAAAATGTTTCTAAATTTTAACTTTGTTTATCAGTAGGTGTCATCAACCCTAAACAACAGCTAATGTCCTTTCTGTCTCTATGGCTATGCTTATTCTGGACGTGTCATACAAATGGAATCATACAGTATGTGACCTTTTGCATCTGACTTATTTTAGTTAGCATAATGTTTTTAAGGTATGTGCCAGTAATTTTTTAATGGCTAAATAATATTCCATTGTGTAGATGTACCACATTTCACTTGTACATTTATCAGTTGATGGGCACTGGATTGTTTCCATCTTTTGACTACTATTTATAATGTTGCTGTAAATATTCATGTACAAGTTTTTGCTTGAACACCTGTTTTCAGTTCTCTTATGTAAAGACCTAGGAGTGGAATTGCAGGCCGTGTGTTCATTTTTAAACAAAGCTGATTTTACCTGTGCAAAATTGATTAAAACAAATAGACAAATAAATAAACAAACCTGTTTTTATGGTATTACCAAATGGCTGCCTGGGAGCAAAGAGACCATCAGGGAATATGGACAAATAAAATACTTGAACCTTTGAGAGAGGGTATTTACCAGGTAATGGTTTTCTACGGTTACACATAAATATTAAAAATGCAGAAGGCAGCAGGAGTTGCTTCTGTTACTGGAAACCCAAATCCATTAAATTCACTCTCTAGGCTTTTAGGCACTTAGGGTTATGTTGAGTATTTGTGACACAATTCTTACAAAGGCATAAAGCATACCATTCCGTAAACAGGCAAAGACTGTTCAGACAAATATCTATGTCTAATGTGAGCCGATTCAATTGAAATGCTGTCCCCACATCACCCATTGGGTCAGAGGAAAATATCATGGCCAGAGATAACCTGGCACAGAACTGAATTTATCCAAGATGTATTATCTTTGAATACCCCATTGTGACCTGCCAGCTGGAGGTCACACAAGAAAATATGACAGCACTAAATATGGCAAACAAAAGTTCATTCTATCCCATCAAACATTTTTCTAATGTGGTATTTAAAAGTTTTTTCAAATATGAATTTCCTTTATTTGTTTAAAAATGGAAAAATGTGCTTATTTATCATATTCACCTCAGAAAGTCTATGTGGCACATCAGTGATGTGACGTAGAAAACTTTTAACTCCAGGAAAGCCAAACTCAAAGGCCTATGGGGTCAAGTTGATAATGTAGATAATATAAGCAGGGCTATACAAAAATAACAAGAACTTTTGCTACCACAAGTTAGTACCCTCTCTCCAGTTTTACGGAAATGAACAGTAGTCTTCGTCTTTTTTTCACCCACTTTTCACAAATTTTATTTTTTAGCCGGGCATGAGGGCATGTGCCTATAGTCCCACCTTACTTCAGGAGGCTGAAGTGGGAGAATTCCTTGATCCCAGGAGTTTGAGACTACCCTAGGCAACATAGTGAGACCCCCGTCTCTAAAACAATAAATAAATAAAATGTTATTTTGAACAGAGAAGTAATAATTGTATTATTTATTAGGTACAATGTGATGCTTTGAGATACATAGATAGATAGGTAGCTAGATAGATAGATACACACAGACTGTGGAATGATGAAATCAAATGAATTAACATAGCCATCACCTCACCTATTTATCATTTATTTTTAGTCAGAATGTTTAAAATCTACTCTTTTAACAACAAATATTTTACTTTTTACTGTAAGAAAAACAACAGCAATAATAGTACAATAAAAACTAATATTCTGTGCATGTGTGGGGATAGGAAGTGACAGGAACCACAGTGACTGGGGATAAAGAAGCTGCTACTCAGCTCCAGCCAGTTGTTTCCTTAAGGGCATGCAGGAATGTAGGCCCTGTGTGGCAAAACCGTCTCATTTTTCAAGATAAGCCAAGAAGCCTTATTTACGTATGAAATCTTCCAATTTTTAGATGTTGGCAACTGTTTAAAATGAAATGTTATGTGGACAAAATTGTGTTCCCCAAATCATCAATTTTTACCCTCTGTTGTAAATTAATATTAATTGAAGGAATATGACATCTAAAACCAGATAAGCTAAAATCAAAAGATTAAAGACAGACATGATTAATATTTTACAATTATTTTTATATAAACAAAAAAAGTCCAATTAAAGAATTAGGAAAAGAAAGGGAATGAAATTAGGAGCAGACACACAAAGAAGCTTACATTAAGTGCTTTGTCCAGACATAAGGAGTTGAGAAGAGTTTTCTTTTTATTGCCGGGGTTATTATGGAGGTTAATGAAAATGTTTACCCAAAAGTTGGAACTATCAAGGATGAACATAATATTCATAAGAAAAATGAGGACAATATGATCAGTTCCCAAGAGCTTTTCTAAAATAAGGACGGCTCTCGTTTTTGGCCTGCCATGCTAATATCACTGCCTTGTGTTTTACAAGGATTTTCGGTTTATATGGACTCTTGTTTGGATGGCCACACTCCCCCTTTTAGCAGAGTGATGATCTGCATTTCATAGATCAGGAAATCAAGGGCATAAAACATGTTGCTGAGAAAAGACTAGGAATAAATAACCTTTTATTCGTGCAAATCTCAGTTGCAAGTTCACATAGTGGAGGCGGAAATGTCAACCAGATGTCTAGAATACAGAAAGAACTAGTCTTTGCTGAGCCTTGAATACTATTTTTAAAGTCTTATTAATGTGAAAGACTGAGGACTCCTTGTAACCTCATTTAAAAGTTTTATCTGCTAATACATGGACAGTGTTTACAGACAGAAACATATTTGTCATTTGACTTTAAAAAATATCCATCTACGCAAAAATCTCATTGTCAAAAGTAGGCAGAGAGCATAAAGACAACATAATTTTCCACTGAATGATTTTTCTTGAAATTAAACATTTTTATTTGAATGCAATCATCAACATAAGACTGAATGACAATATATTTGCTTATGAGTAATATAAATTGAAGCCACACAAATTGAGAACAAAATTAAGTTGCCTTGATAACTATTCAAACAGTGCTTGACCGAAACAAACTCCTGTCCCAGTATAAATACTCTCTATTAAATTCTCAAAATAAATATGGCTGAATACAAAGAAATCCTTATTATGCTGTCGAGATGACCCATTTTCATGCTCTGGAAAAGAAACGATTTGGCAGAAGACATGAGGATGGTGTGTTATTTTAAAGTGAAGACGTGAATGTCTATATGGAAAGGCAAGATTAATTAAATATTAAACAATAAACTGAGAATTCCAATTGGGTTCCCTTTTAGCACAGTGCTGCCAAAGCACTGCCAAGTGCATCATGCGCTTGGATGTGCAAATGTATCTCTGCATAACGGGTCTGATCATCCTCATGGCTCCATCTACACCTGCACTTTCTGTGTGTCCTTTTGAGAATACTCACAATCTCTCAGGTTGGCCTTGCCCTATGCCCAGCCATTTTTCCTCATGAGGTTTTGGGCACATGGGTGGTTGTGGGATGGGGAGGCAAGGGACAGTGGTAGCTTGCTTGTCCCTGTGGCACCAAGTTGTTCTCGGCACTGGGGACAGTTAACGTGTGATGAACCTTGGCCATGACCTTTTTGCTTTGTTCTCAGCCCTTTCATTAGCAGCGTGTTTTTATAGATAGTCAATAAATTAATCTTTATCATCATATATGCATGTATGTTATCATACATACAAATAAACGGAAAATAATATAGAAAGAATTAGATTATTGCAAAGTAGCAAAATTCCTGCCAAACAGGATTTTTAAAAGGAGAATATCAGGTAAACTGTAGACAGTGTCTGGTGATATGATTGTATACCTGGAAAACCCCATAGTCTCTGCCCAAAAGCTCCTTTATCTGATAAACAACTTCAGCAAAGTTTCAGGATACCAAATCAATGCCCACAAATCAGTAGCAGTCAGTAGCATTTCTATGTACTAATAACATCCAAACTGAGAGCCAAATCAAGAACACAATCCCATTCAGAATAGCCAAAAAAAGAGCAAAATACCTAGAATAATACCTGAATAATATTCCATTGTATGGATGTACCACATTTCACTTGTACATTTATAAATTGATGGCCAACCAGCGTGGGGTCCACCCACTGTGCAGTCCGATATGCCGGCTGCTGCAGCGCAGCCAGCAACTCCAGGTTCCAGCATGGGTGTCGGCTCTCTGCAAGGCTGCAGCTGGACCAGGCACATTGCAAGCAGCTTCCACAGCTGGCACTTGGGAACACGGTGGCATCCAGAAGCTTGTAGATACCAGGAACTACAGGGCCCAAAGAGGGAGTCATAGCCCTGCCTTGGGGAACTCCCAGGTCTGGGCTCCCTGAAGAGCCACAGGTGTTCTTTCCTTCTTTTGGGCCACAACGTGGTGAGCAAGGGATATAATATATTTTGTCTGTGTCCCCACCCAAATCTCATCTTCAATCCCCACGTGTTGTGGGAGGGACCCGGTGGGAGGTAATTGAGTCACGAGGACAGGTCTATCCCATGCTGTTCTCACAATAGTGAATAAGTCTCATGAGATCAAATGGTTTTAAAAATGGGAGTTTCCCTACATAAGCTCTCTCTTTGCCTGCCACCGTCCATGTAAGACATGACTTGCTCCTCCTTGCCTTCCACCATGATTGTGAGGCCTCTCCAGCCGTGGGGAACTGTAAAACCTCTTTTTCTTCCCAGTCTCAGGCATGTCTTTATCACCAGCATGAAACGGACTGATACAGAGCATGTCTGAGCCCTGTTTGTGTTACAGCTCTTTTAGTCTCATTTGGCAGGTCCTGAGTTCTTATCTTGTGCCGAGGAAGAATGAGATATGCAGGCAAGTGGAGGGTGAGCAAGATGAAGAGGAGCTTTATTGAGCAATAGAACAGCTCAGAGGAAATCCACAGGGGACAGCTCCTTTCCACAGGCAGGATGTCCCAATGAGTGTTCATCTCCTAACAGAGAGGATAGCTCCTCTCTGCTAGGCAAGTTGTCCTGACAAGTGTTCAGCTATCAACAGAGAGTGTAGCTCCTCTCTGTACCTGATTGTCCTGTTGTCTGTGCAGCTATCAGCAGACAGGAGGCCCTAGAGTGGGTGGCTCATCTCTGCAGGCAGGTCATCCTGTCCTCTCTGCAGCTCTCAGCAGAGAGGAGGCCTTAGAATGGGTTTTTCCTCTCTGCAGCTGGTCAGCCTGATGACTGCTCAGCTCTAGCTGAGCCCAAGCCTTTTATGGGACTCAGAGGGGAGGAATTGTGAGCTGATTGGTCCATGGGCAGCCATGGGCAGGCCCAGAAAAGGCACCACAAGTTCTCACTCTGGTCCATGGGACTGGCAGCTCAACCCTCAGCCTTCTGGCCTTCCCTGGCCTGAAGGTGGGGCCTCACCAGGGACCCATCCCCTTCTGCCTAGAAACCTGTCTGCCTCCTGTTGCCAATCATAGCACCCAGACTGTAGGTGCTAAGAGGAGCCTGCAGGCCAGCCTCAGCTGCCCTCAGCCTCCCCTCGGCTTCCTGTCAGTGCCCAAAGAACGGAAAGGGCCAGGGCGGCAAGGGGCTTTCATGTCAGCACTGCACCGAGCCTGTGCAAACCCGGCCGGGCTGCAACAGTGCCTGGGCTTGGCTCCAACTTTGCTCTGAGATTAGAGTGGGCACAAACAGCAGGGAGAAACCAGGCAGCTGGAGCAGGCACTGCGATGGCATGGAGGGCCTTCCTGGGCCCCCGAGTGCAGAGATGCCTGCGTCCACAGCTGTGTGGGGTGGGGGGTGGGGCTCTTGCCTGCTCCCTGGAGTGGGAGGCCCAGGTCTGCAGCTGTGGTTTGGGTGGCTGCAGCTGTGCTCTGGAGGGCGGGGCTCCCGCCTGCTCCCACGCCCAAGAGCACAGGGATGTCTAGGTTTACAGCCATGGCTTGGGTGGCTGCAGGGGCACACAGGGAGTTCCCACCCGAACTTTGAAGGGGCCGGGCTCCCACTTGTCCCCGCTTCCACTGGCTCCATGGAGGGTGCAGCCCTGGCCACACCTCGCTGCTGCAGCCAGCATGATGGCAGCGGCCACTCCAGACAACCTGCCGCTGCCATCAATACAACAACAAAAATCACCTAACTAACCATGCCTTTCTCAGAAGGTATCACCATTGTTAAGTGACACATGATTGTATATATTTAAATACAATCTGTATTGCAAAATTTAAGAGCACAATCTATATAAAAAGCTGGAAGAAAATAGTTGCAACCTGTATTGCAGATATATGGTTAATATCCTTGATACCTTAACCAACAGAGAAATGAGCCAAAGATTACAACAGAGAAATTACATGAAAGTAGCGTAAATACCCAGTGAACATTTGAAAATATGCCCAACGATATAAGTGACGAAAAGTGAAACAAGCTCTCATACTACATGAAACAGATAAATATAAACACAGTATATAGAGAACAATCACAAGTTTATAAAAGAGTATACTTTTATATTTGGATAAATATCTGTGCATTTTATTAAGACATATACATAAATCACAGAATATACATCAAATTATTAATAATGAATATCTTCTGGTTGGGGAGTGAGTGCAGACTGGACAGTTAATATACTGATATATTAATTTGGGAAAATGAATAAACCTCAAAATGCTACTTTCCATGCTGGTTATGAAACCTCCCTTTTGATAAATAATAATTATCCTTACCTTGAAATAGCCGTTTACTTCTTTCTTTCTTATTTTAGAATATATAATTCATACTAAGAGTTATTCTATTTAAGTGGCTATGACTCTGTGCTGAGAGAGCTGATGGACAAAACTGCCTAGGGTCAGAGTAAAGAGGTCACAATGTGCACAGATGTAATGCTCCTAGGGCAGTGACCAGGACTTCACAAATAAACCGTGGATGCCAGTACTGTCACCTCCCTGAAGGTAGAAGAGACCATTCAGCTGGGCAATGATAAATCCAGCATGGATGCCACACCACCCCTTCCCAGGAGAGCATCCATAAAGTGTCTGCTCATATTAGGACACCAGAGGGAGGGCTCTGCATCGGACACAACATATTTGTACTATAATTTATAGACATAATTAATATACCTGACATATAATGAAATCTAACTAGCTAAAACAGTTGTGTACATGTCTACCAACAGGTAATTTAAAGAAAAAAATGAATGGCAATGGCAATCAACATATTTAAAATTTCTTAACCCCACCAAAAATTAAATCTAATAAAAAGCACTGAGATATATAAACATATAAGCAAGATACAGAACATAATATGCAACATGATCTGATTTTTGAAGAATATATATTTCCATAAGGATATACACATGACGTATTTTAAAATATAAATGAGCCCACAGAAACAAATCTGGATAATATTCACAAATTGATTAAGTCATTATCTTGAGAAAGGACATAGTAACAGGGGAAACACAAGATAATGCCTCTTATAATTGTATATTTCTCCAGTGTTTTCAAGAGCTGGGAAACACATACAGCACACTGATTTTTAATTAGCAGAATAACCAAGATACAATTATGACAGCATAGAATAAACCCAGTTGTGGTTTGATTTACAAAACTAATGTTGAAAAATATATTTCTGGACATTAAAAGATGTTAAATATCCTGTAACATAAAAAGGAGGTCACATACCACATTGTATTTATAACCACACACATACAAATTCAATCAACTGGGTTTAATTTGAGAGAGGGATCAAAGGAAACATCCTTTCACATGAATTAATACCCACGGGCTCTGTCTCCATCTCTGCTTAGTGCTTTCTCTGCCGTATAACTTCCAGAAAGTTTATTCTGGTGGGCTTACACAGCCCTCCTTTCCTTCCTTCCTTCTTTCCTTCCTAGATCTCTTGCTAAAGTGATATCCAAGCTGCAGTTCTGGATTGGGTCAACAGATGGCATTGACTGATCTTCAATTTCAATTTTATTTTTCAATAAAAAAATAACTCATTTCACAAAATGAACAAATTGTACTTTGAATGGAGATTTTGAAAAAGTATGGAAATAAAATCAAGATTCGTTCCTTAACTCAGCAATTAACACTTTTCATTTACTACTTTAAATTTTGTAGAATATGGTTCTCAAACTTCAGCTTGTATCAGAATAACTTGGGGAGCTTGTGACAGACTGGGGAGTACATGTACCCCATAAATTTGTACAAACAACAAAGAAAGAAAATATTGCTAGAACCAACCCCAAGAGTTTCTGATTCAGTAGGTCTAGGGTGGAGCCTATGAATTAGCACGTTCTAGCAAGTTCCCAGGTGATACTGACACTGCTAACAAACACAAACAAATCAAAACAGCGCCTTATCCTTTATAGAATACCTGGAGAATCACACTGTGCTGAGAATGCTGGTAGAGGTATATAATTTGGGATCAAGGAAATGAGGTTATAGTGTGCAGTGGGACCACAGACTCAAGCAGTGGACGCCACAACGTTGCTCTCTAAAGCATGAAGGGACCAGTCACTAATCAATACAACAGCATAGAGCCCGTATGTGGACAACGTGGTGATTTCATCACATCTCCCACCCCGGGGAGCCCTGTGGGTGAAGAATTAAGCTCCGGGCTCCCTGAGGCTCAGGGATCTGAAGTAACTGCCCAGATCTCACCTGGCCAAGCCCTGTTCCTTCCACTGCATCTCCAGACCTAGTGCTCTTTATTAGTTAAAAATAAAGTACATTTTTAAGGCCCTGCTTATTCTTATAAAGGTAATCCGCAGTCATTTTGGACCATGTGGAAAATACTGTCAAATACAGACAAGAAAATATATCCAGCACTCCTGCCCCTTCATGGTAAACACAATTAATGTTTTGGTGTATTTTGTTATAGTATTTTTTCTCTACTTTGATATATGCCCACAATGATAGATACTAGCATTTCTGGAGAAGAGGCTTCTGTTTTGGGGGAAGTGACAGGATTGCTATCAGGACACAGTTCCTTTGACTGCAGCCTTCTGTACAGCAGTTCTGTTATAAGGATTGGTTCCTCTGCACTGTCTCTTCATTCCAAGACTCAAAGGAAATCTCTTATCTTGCACCTCTTAGAGTCTTTCTTCCCTTACAACATAAAAGACAAAGTACTAAGGATAGGAAAGCATGTATGGTGGTAGGAAATGGCATGAGGATTTTTTTGTTCCCTTCCAAAGTCCCTCAGGTAACTCATCCTACAATACTGGACAGTCACCATGGCTAATATATCAAGAAAGTCTGCACACATTTCCCTCCATACACTTAGGATCCCAACTGTTCTCTCTTAGAGTTATGAATTTAGTTTCTATCACAGACATCTCTTCTGCAGAGAAGGCAAGGTGAGGCTAAGACAGTAACCACTAAAGCCTCCCATGGATTTCTCATTTCCTTAAAACCTCATTATTTTCATTTTACTGATGATCAGCTCCAGGCTTGCCAAGGATAAACCACATATCCTGATAAGTGGCAACAATGAAAATCAGCCATTGGACCTGCCCAGAGTATACCCAGCAGCTTCTATTGTAGATGTGGGCTTCCAGGGGTAAGAATTGGTAGTTGTAAACTTTTTTGGTATTGTGCCTGAGCTTTGTCATGCCCATATTGTAACATACTAGACAACTCCCCTTAGTGATGATGTTTGTGGAGAGGAAATCCTGTCCTAGGATAGGAGGCATGTTGATTGGCAGTTCCTGAAGTGGCGAATAATTCAGATGAAAGTACAGGTTTTAGACCTTGGGAATGTGACATGGAGGAAGGATATTCTTGTTTATCAAAGCTTGAGTTATGACTAAGGAATTTTATATTGTATCTTTTCTAAATATGATAATAAATTCAAAGTAGGTAATAAGGATCTCTTATGAGAAATGAGAAAAGCCAAGACTTAAGAGGCTAAGCAAGTTACCCTTAGTGCCAACTCTGTAAAACACAGGCCAGGGACTTTAAAACTCAAGCCTTTCCCTCTGTGATGTCTTCCTGAGCTTTGAAAGGCTTCTATCTAAAATCTTGTCATAAAGTGGCAATCTCTGCACTCCTGTGATTCTTCAAAACTTTTATAATGACTGTATTGATTTCTTCATCATTAAAATCAATGAGATTTTAACATTTAAAATTGCATTAAAAATTGGAGGGGATATTATCCACATATACCTCAGAAACCACTTTATATGCCAGGAACTCTCTTTAACCAGAGAGAAACAAATGAAAATTTAAAATCTCATAGAAAATTAGAGGAATGCAATTAAACTTATGAGAAGATATCCAATAGCAATGAACACACAACTAAAAGCTCAGGTACCCTTATTCTCAGTTAAGGAAGGTAAATTGCATGACAAAGTTTGCAGTCATCCCATTTTCATGAAGAATATGTGTATATACATGCTGTCTGTTCAGGCTGCTATAACAAAATGCCACAGACTGGATGACTTAAATGACAGACATATATTTCTGATAGTTCTGGAGGCTGGGAAGTCCAAGACCAAGTGTCAGTAGATTCAGTATCTGGTGATGGCTCTCTTCATGGCTGGTAGACAGCCACTTTCTTGCTGTTTGCTCACATTACCCTTGGTGCATACTTGTGAAGAAAGAGATCTGTCTCTCTATTCCTCTGCTTATAAGGGCATCAATCCCATTATGAGGGTCCCACTCTCGTGGTCTAATCTAAACTTAATTAAACCCCAAAGGCCCCACCTCCAAATACTATCACCTTGGAAGCTAGGGCTTCAATGCGTAAATTTGGGAGGATAGAAACATTCATCTCATAACACATGTTCATACACATTGTACACCTTTATGTATTTTGTACATATATATTTCCATATATATTCTCATGAACATTTTCTTTCTATGGAGAAAAAAAATCATCTGTTGAATATGCTCCACACCATTAACAAAGGATACCTCAGCAGAGTGAAGGAGGTAGATATGGGATCATTTCATTTTCCACATAAGCATGTCTTTTGCTCAGTTCCTATCAATTACAAACATACATTAGTTTTGTGATTTAAGAAAGTAATTGTGATAAATTTGCGAAAAAAATAAAAACGTTATAATAATCTAATCTCAGTAATTTATTTTGTGTAAGTCTACTGGACTGGAAAGCAATTTGCACTAAGTAATATAAATAATGTAGTATAAAAAACAAGGAGATCCTGCCATTTGCCACAACATGGATGGATCTGGAGATCATTATACTAAATGAAATAAGCCAGAAACAGAAAGACAAATATTGCACAGTCCCACTTATGTGTCAAATATTTTTAAAAGGTCAAATATATAAAGAGAGACAAGACAATAGTGATTATAAGGGTTAGGGTGGGAGAAGGAAATGGGGAGATGTACAGATCAAAGATACAAAGCACAAACATGTAGGATGAACAAAACAAAAGATCTAACACAATATGAGGACTATAGTAAATAATAGTGTATTGTATTCGAAATTTTTGCTAAATGAGTTGATTACAGCTGTTCTTGCCACAAGGAGGAAAACAGGAAACTCTGTGAGATGATGGATGTGTTAATCTGTTCCACTATAGTAACCATTTTACTATATATATGTATGTATCTTATAACATCATGTTGTACATCTTACAATTTACAATATAATTAATTTTTCAAAAGGAATTCATAGTTAATTGTGAGATTTCTTTTAAAGAGGAAATTTCACATTGTATTTACAATATGATTGGTCCCCCTTATTGTTGATAATACTCCCGTGTGAATAAGTACATGTTATAAATCAAATGTGTTTAAAAGGATATAACCCAAAATACAAAATATCGACACATGCACACACATGCGCTGATATACCGTTTCTCAGAGACACACTGATGGCTTTCTCTTCATTTGAGACAGGGGTGGAACTTCCTGCCAGGAGCTCAGAGAGCCAGGCAGCAATAGATTAAGCAGGAAGGGCTGCCTGTGCCATTCAAGCCTCCAGCATACCCTGTTTGGTGGGTCAGGCCAGAGGCCCCTTCCTCTCCAAATCCTTAGAGAGCCTCCTCCCTGACATTCGGAGATGTAGTTCTGGCTTTGACCAGCAGGTGGCAATTATCTCAATATTCCACCTCTGCTGCGATGGAAAAGTAACAATTTTTGCAAAGAGAGACAAAGACAATATGAAATGAATAGTACTAAATATATTCGAAAAATTCATGTGGAGAGAAAAAAATTGAATGTGTATTGCTGTTTTATTTTTTGATAATGACTTCCAAAGCTGGGTCTCTCGCAATTATTCTTTCATTCTGTACATATTTTTGTGGGGGGTGTGGGCACTGCCAACTCAAGTCCATTTGTCCATCCCACTCTTTTCTCTGAAGCCCAGACTCTCATTTTCAACTCAGTGCAGGACATATTCATTTGGAGAAAGACGACTGCAATTTGTTTCTACATGTGTGGAGTGAGTGTGTTTCTTTAATGTTAAACTGAAGAGTAAATAGGCAGGATAACTCATTAAATAATAAAAAGAAATGGCACAAATATCTTTTCCTCTTCCAAACTCCAAAGGAAAGCATATGCTAAAAAAACACCAAAGCTCACAAGTTACATAAATATGTTACATTGCATGTTTTGTGTGTATATTTTCAAATAATCCTTAATTTATTCATGCCATTCATTTTACATCAAAATCCCCCCATTGATGGAATGAAGAACTCTGGAACTAACATTTCCAATATCAATTAAGGGAGTGGCATGCTCAAGACCCTTTCTTTTTATTGTTTTTAACTTTTATTTTTGGTTCGGGGTACATGTATAGGTTTCTTATATAGGTAAATTGCATGTCACTGTGGTTTGGTGTACAGATTATTTCATCATCCAGATAATAAGCATAGTACCCTGTATTAGTCCATTTTCACACTGCTATAAAGAACTTCTCTGAGACTGTGTAATTTATAAAGGAAAGAGGTTTAATTGACTCACAGTTACACATGGCTGGTGAGGAGGGCCTCAGGAAACTGAAAATCATGGTGGAAAGTGAAGGAGAAGCAAGTACCTTCGTCACAAGGTGGCAGGAAAAGAGAGAACATGAAAGAGAAATTTCCAAACACTTATAAAACCATCAGATCTCGTGAGAACTCACTCACTATGATGAGAACAGCATGGGGGAAACCACCCTCATGATCCAATCACCTTCCACCAGGTTCCTCCCTCAACACATGGGGATTACAATTCAAGATGAGATTTGGGTGGGGACACAGAGCCAAACCATATCATACCCGATAGGTAGTATTTTGATCCTCACCCTCTCCACACCCTGTGACCTCAAGTAGACCCTGGTGTCTGTTGTTCCTTTCTTTCTATCCATATGTACTCGATGTATAGCTCCCATTTATAAGTGAGAACATGTGGTATTTGGTTTTCTGTTCCTGCATTAGTTTGCTTAGGATAATGAACTCCGGCCCCATCCATGTTGCTGCAAAAGACATGATCTCATTCTTTATGGTTGTGTAGTATTCCATGGTGTATATGTACCACATTTTCTTTATCCAATCTACCATTGATGGGCATTTAAGTTGATTGCATGTCTTTGTTACTTTGAATAGTGCTTTGCAATTGTGCATATGTCTTTATGGTAAAACGATTTATAGTCCTTTGGGTATATACCCAATAATGGAATTGCTGGGTCAAATGCTCATTCCATTTTAAGTTCTTTGAGAAATCGCCAAGATTTCTACAGTAGCTGAATTAATTTACATTTCCACTAGCAGTGTTCGAGCTCATTTTTCTCTACAACCCTGCCAGCACTTGTTATTTTTTGACTTTTTAATAATAGTCATTCTGACTGGTGTGTTATGGTATCTCATTGTGGTTTTGACTTGCATTTCTCTAATGATCAATGATGTTGAGCTTTTTTTCATATGCTTGTTGGCTGTGGGTATGTCTTCTTTGGAAAAGTGCTTGTTCATTTTACTATATGTCCTTTGCCAATTTTTGAATGGGGTTATTTGGTTTTTGCTTGTTGATTTAAGTTCTTTATAGATTCTGCATATTAGTTCTTTATGAGATGCATAGTTTGCAAATATTTTCTCTCATTCTGTGAGTTGTCTGTTTACTCTGTTGATAGTTTATTTTGCTGCGCAGAAGCTCTTTAATCAGGTCCCATTTGTCAGTGTTTGTTTTTGTTGAAATTGCTTTTGGCATCTTCATCATGAAATATTTTCCAGGACCTATGTCCACATTGGTATTTCCTAGGCCGTCTTCCAGGGCTTTTATAGTTTTAGGTTTTACATTTAAGCCTTTAATCTATTTTGAGTTGATTTTTCTATATGGGGTAAAAGGGGGGTCCAGTTTCAGTCTTCTGTGTATGGCTAGCCAGTTATCTCAGCATCATTTATTTAATAGGGAGTTCTTTCCCTGTTATCTGTTTTTGTCAATTTTGTTGAAGATCAGATGGTTGTTGGTGTGTGGCATTATTTCTGGGCTCTCGATTCTGTTCCCTTGGTCTATGTGTCTGTTTTTGTACTAGCACCATGCTGTTTCGGTTACTGTAGTTTTGTAGTATAGTTTGAAGTCAGGTAATGTGATGTTTCCAGCTTTGTTCTTTTTCCTTAGGATTGCCTTGGCTATTCAGGCTCTTTTATGGTTCCATTTGAATTTTAAAATAGTTTTTGTTTCTAATTCTGTGACGAATGGCATCCATAGCTTGATAGGAATAGCATTGAACCTGTAAATTGCTTAGGGCAGTATGGACATTTTAACAATATTGATTCTTCCTCTCCATGAGCATGGAATGTTTTTCCATTTATTTGTGTCATCTCTGAATTATTTGAGGAGCATTTTGTAATTCTCATTATAAAGATCTTTCATCTACCTGGTTAGCTGTATTCTAGGTATTTTGCTCTTTTTTTGGCTATTCTGAATGGGATTGTGTTCTTGATTTGGCTCTCAGTTTGGATGTTATTAGTACATAGAAATGCTACTGACTGCTACTGATTTGTGGGCATTGATTTGGTATCCTGAAACTTTGCTGAAGTTGTTTATCAGATAAAGGAGCTTTTGGGCAGAGACTATGGGGTTTTCCAGGTATACAATCATATCACCAGACACTGTCTACAGTTTACCTGATATTCTCCTTTTAAAAATCCTGTTTGGCAGGAATTTTGCTACTTTGCAATAATCTAATTCTTTCTATATTATTTTCCGTTTATTTGTATGTATGATAACATACATGCATATATGATGATAAAGATTAATTTATTGACTATCTATAAAAACACGCTGCTAATGAAAGGGCTGAGAACAAAGCAAAAAGGTCATGGCCAAGGTTCATCACACGTTAACTGTCCCCAGTGCCGAGAACAACTTGGTGCCACAGGGACAAGCAAGCTACCACTGTCCCTTGCCTCCCCATCCCACAACCACCCATGTGCCCAAAACCTCATGAGGAAAAATGGCTGGGCATAGGGCAAGGCCAACCTGAGAGATTGTGAGTATTCTCAAAAGGACACACAGAAAGTGCAGGTGTAGATGGAGCCATGAGGATGATCAGACCCGTTATGCAGAGATACATTTGCACATCCAAGCGCATGATGCACTTGGCAGTGCTTTGGCAGCACTGTGCTAAAAGGGAACCCAATTGGAATTCTCAGTTTATTGTTTAATATTTAATTAATCTTGCCTTTCCATATAGACATTCACGTCTTCACTTTAAAATAACACACCATCCTCATGTCTTCTGCCAAATCGTTTCTTTTCCAGAGCATGAAAATGGGTCATCTCGACAGCATAATAAGGATTTCTTTGTATTCAGCCATATTTATTTTGAGAATTTAATAGAGAGTATTTATACTGGGACAGGAGTTTGTTTCGGTCAAGCACTGTTTGAATAGTTATCAAGGCAACTTAATTTTGTTCTCAATTTGTGTGGCTTCAATTTATATTACTCATAAGCAAATATATTGTCATTCAGTCTTATGTTGATGATTGCATTCAAATAAAAATGTTTAATTTCAAGAAAAATCATTCAGTGGAAAATTATGTTGTCTTTATGCTCTCTGCCTACTTTTGACAATGAGATTTTTGCGTAGATGGATATTTTTTAAAGTCAAATGACAAATATGTTTCTGTCTGTAAACACTGTCCATGTATTAGCAGATAAAACTTTTAAATGAGGTTACAAGGAGTCCTCAGTCTTTCACATTAATAAGACTTTAAAAATAGTATTCAAGGCTCAGCAAAGACTAGTTCTTTCTGTATTCTAGACATCTGGTTGACATTTCCGCCTCCACTATGTGAACTTGCAACTGAGATTTGCACGAATAAAAGGTTATTTATTCCTAGTCTTTTCTCAGCAACATGTTTTATGCCCTTGATTTCCTGATCTATGAAATGCAGATCATCACTCTGCTAAAAGGGGGAGTGTGGCCATCCAAACAAGAGTCCATATAAACCGAAAATCCTTGTAAAACACAAGGCAGTGATATTAGCATGGCAGGCCAAAAACGAGAGCCGTCCTTATTTTAGAAAAGCTCTTGGGAACTGATCATATTGTCCTCATTTTTCTTATGAATATTATGTTCATCCTTGATAGTTCCAACTTTTGGGTAAACATTTTCATTAACCTCCATAATAACCCCGGCAATAAAAAGAAAACTCTTCTCAACTCCTTATGTCTGGACAAAGCACTTAATGTAAGCTTCTTTGTGTGTCTGCTCCTAATTTCATTCCCTTTCTTTTCCTAATTCTTTAATTGGACTTTTTTTGTTTATATAAAAATAATTGTAAAATATTAATCATGTCTGTCTTTAATCTTTTGATTTTAGCTTATCTGGTTTTAGATGTCATATTCCTTCAATTAATATTAATTTACAACAGAGGGTAAAAATTGATGATTTGGGGAACACAATTTTGTCCACATAACATTTCATTTTAAACAGTTGCCAACATCTAAAAATTGGAAGATTTCATACGTAAATAAGGCTTCTTGGCTTATCTTGAAAAATGAGACGGTTTTGCCACACAGGGCCTACATTCCTGCATGCCCTTAAGGAAACAACTGGCTGGAGCTGAGTAGCAGCTTCTTTATCCCCAGTCACTGTGGTTCCTGTCACTTCCTATCCCCACACATGCACAGAATATTAGTTTTTATTGTACTATTATTGCTGTTGTTTTTCTTACAGTAAAAAGTAAAATATTTGTTGTTAAAAGAGTAGATTTTAAACATTCTGACTAAAAATAAATGATAAATAGGTGAGGTGATGGCTATGTTAATTCATTTGATTTCATCATTCCACAGTCTGTGTGTATCTATCTATCTAGCTACCTATCTATCTATGTATCTCAAAGCATCACATTGTACCTAATAAATAATACAATTATTACTTCTCTGTTCAAAATAACATTTTATTTATTTATTGTTTTAGAGACGGGGGTCTCACTATGTTGCCTAGGGTAGTCTCAAACTCCTGGGATCAAGGAATTCTCCCACTTCAGCCTCCTGAAGTAAGGTGGGACTATAGGCACATGCCCTCATGCCCGGCTAAAAAATAAAATTTGTGAAAAGTGGGTGAAAAAAAGACGAAGACTACTGTTCATTTCCGTAAAACTGGAGAGAGGGTACTAACTTGTGGTAGCAAAAGTTCTTGTTATTTTTGTATAGCCCTGCTTATATTATCTACATTATCAACTTGACCCCATAGGCCTTTGAGTTTGGCTTTCCTGGAGTTAAAAGTTTTCTACGTCACATCACTGATGTGCCACATAGACTTTCTGAGGTGAATATGATAAATAAGCACATTTTTCCATTTTTAAACAAATAAAGGAAATTCATATTTGAAAAAACTTTTAAATACCACATTAGAAAAATGTTTGATGGGATAGAATGAACTTTTGTTTGCCATATTTAGTGCTGTCATATTTTCTTGTGTGACCTCCAGCTGGCAGGTCACAATGGGGTATTCAAAGATAATACATCTTGGATAAATTCAGTTCTGTGCCAGGTTATCTCTGGCCATGATATTTTCCTCTGACCCAATGGGTGATGTGGGGACAGCATTTCAATTGAATCGGCTCACATTAGACATAGATATTTGTCTGAACAGTCTTTGCCTGTTTACGGAATGGTATGCTTTATGCCTTTGTAAGAATTGTGTCACAAATACTCAACATAACCCTAAGTGCCTAAAAGCCTAGAGAGTGAATTTAATGGATTTGGGTTTCCAGTAACAGAAGCAACTCCTGCTGCCTTCTGCATTTTTAATATTTATGTGTAACCGTAGAAAACCATTACCTGGTAAATACCCTCTCTCAAAGGTTCAAGTATTTTATTTGTCCATATTCCCTGATGGTCTCTTTGCTCCCAGGCAGCCATTTGGTAATACCATAAAAACAGGTTTGTTTATTTATTTGTCTATTTGTTTTAATCAATTTTGCACAGGTAAAATCAGCTTTGTTTAAAAATGAACACACGGCCTGCAATTCCACTCCTAGGTCTTTACATAAGAGAACTGAAAACAGGTGTTCAAGCAAAAACTTGTACATGAATATTTACAGCAACATTATAAATAGTAGTCAAAAGATGGAAACAATCCAGTGCCCATCAACTGATAAATGTACAAGTGAAATGTGGTACATCTACACAATGGAATATTATTTAGCCATTAAAAAATTACTGGCACATACCTTAAAAACATTATGCTAACTAAAATAAGTCAGATGCAAAAGGTCACATACTGTATGATTCCATTTGTATGACACGTCCAGAATAAGCATAGCCATAGAGACAGAAAGGACATTAGCTGTTGTTTAGGGTTGATGACACCTACTGATAAACAAAGTTAAAATTTAGAAACATTTTCTTTCCTTGTGTGTGTATGTATACATATATATACATATATGTATATATACACACACACACACACACACACACACAATGTATATGTTGATTTATAATTTACATAACTGAATGAATACCATAACATAGATAGAGGAAGAGGAAAATACAAAACAATTACTTGTTTTGGGCAGAAAATTTACATTAATTTTATAATCAGGTAAAGTAAACAAAATAATATTTTTGAAAACACAGGATAAGCCTGTTTGTGAAGCAAACCAAAAAAATAACATGTTAGAAATGTGTTCCATTACTTGGAAAATATGCTGTTACGTGAAAAAGGCATGTTGCCAAGAGATGTTATGATAAGATTACATTTTCCTTTGAAAATATATCTCTATATATTTATTATATGTTCATACCTGACACATACGTACGTGTGTATACACACAAATGCAAAGTTATTTCAGCTGAGAGTGTAGCTGAAGGGAACATGCTATGGTTTAAGACACTGTATGCTATGGAGGAAAGTCAATTCCAATAATTTGTTATAAGAGCTCACATATTTCGAATTAAGGCATTCTGGTAAGAACATGATTTATTTAAATTAATGTTTCACTTTTCTAAATATATAGATCTACATATGAAAACTTTTTTGCCTATGGTAACTAAGGAATTCATCCCTATTTGCATTCTCCATTTCAACTGAGGTAGACATCCCTCACTTTCACAATCAAATTGCATTCAACCTCTTCAGGCAAGAAAGTCAATGGCTCATTCTTTTCATAATTAAACGCAGAGTACATGTTTTACTTCCAGTAATGGCAAAGTAAGTCACATTGAACCAAACCTCCCATAGCTAGCAATGATAAACCCTGGGAAACAACTTAAATAACTACCTAAAAGCACTTGAGGACACTAGAACTTATTCCCTATATCTAACTGTGTGTTTGTACCCTTTAACCAATGGTATTCCATTGTGCATATATGCCACATTTTGTTTATCCATTCGTCAGTTGATGGGCACTTAAGTTGATTCCCTATCTTGGCTATTGTGAATAGTGCTGCAATAAACACAGGGGTGCAGGTATCCCTTTGATATACCAATTTCCTTTCCTTTGGATAAATGCCCAGTAGTGTGATTGCTGGATCATACGGTAGTTCTATGTTTCGTTGTTTGAGAAACCTCCATGCTGTTTTGATAGCACAGTAGGCTGACTATAGTTAACAATTTATTGTATATTTCAAAATAGCTAGAAGATTTGAAATACTCCCAACACACAGAAATTATAAATGTTCAAGGCAATGGATATTTTAAATACCCTAATTAGATCATTACACATTATACCTATGCACCAAAATATCACATGTACCCCATAAATGTGTGTAATCATTATGTGTCAATAAAGCTTTTTTTAAAAACAATTTCCCATTAGTACCTATTTGTCTCCTTAGAATATTTATGAGATTATCATAGTACATATTTTTATATCATGGTTTGCTTAGAGTACTGTATGATGTATACATTTTGATACCTTAATAATGACATTTCTGCGTTCTTGTTGCTTCATGCTAAGATTTAGTGGTGCTTACTTGCTGTAACTGTGTCACAGAATAATGAACATCTATTGTTCATTATTTTAAAGCACTGGAGAAAGATTGAAAGCAGCAGAGGTTGGAGAGAAGTTGACATTTGGAAGAGGAAATGTTTCTGGGCGCCTGCTTTTATGGCTTTTTGCCTGGTTACATGCGGAGTGGCTAAAACTCGGATAAATCTGTAGTCCCTGACCGGGGACCCACCCCTTTCTGCCCAGGAACCTGTCTGCCTCCTGCTGCCGTTCATGTTGCCCAGGCTGTAGGTGCCAAGGGGCACCCTGCAGGCCAGCACTGATCTGCCCTCAGCCACCCCTTGGCTTCCCTCCTATGCTCATCGGTGCCCAAAGTCTGGGCTGCCAGTCCCATGGACCAGAGCGGGACCAGACTTGGGCCGGGGTTGGGCTGCCAGTCCTTCGGACTGGAGTGGGAACTTGTGGTGCCCTTTCTGGGCCCGCCCATGGCCACCCATGGAGCAATTGGCATGCACTTCCTCCCCTCCGAGGCCCATAAAAGCCCTGGGATAAGCCAGAGCTGAGCAGACGTTGGGTCGAACAGCTGCGGAGAGGAGCAACCCACTCTAGGGCCTCCTCTCTGCTGAGAGCTGCAGAGACGATGAAGAGACAATGGGGAGATGATGGGATGACCTGCCTGCAGAGAGGAGCCACCCACTCTCTAGGGCCTCCTCTCTGCTGAGAGCTGTGCAGATGATGGGATGACCAGCTGCAGAGAGGAGCTACCCTCTCTGCTGATAGCTGAACACTTGTCGGGTTGACTTGCCTAGCAGAGAGAAGCTACCCTCTATGCTAGCAGCTGAACAGTCATTGAGACACCCTGGGTGCAGAAAGGAGCTGCCCCCTTCGGGTATCCTCTGAGCTGTTCTATTGCTCAATAACGCTCCTCTTCGTCTTGCCCACCCTCCACTTGTCTGCATACCTTATTCTTCCTGGGCACAGGATAAGAACTCAGGACCCACTGAATGAGGCTAAAGGATCTGTAACACAAACAGGGCTGAGACATGCCCCTTGCTCATCATGTTGCAGGCGAAGAGAAGGAAAGAAGACCTGCGGCCGTTTGGGAGCCCAGACTGAGGAGCTCACTGAGCCAGGGCTGTGACTCTGTCTTTGAGGCACTGCAGTTCCTGGCGTCTCCAAGCTTCCAGGCACCACAGCGTTCCCTCGTGCCAACTGTGGAAGCCATGGCGCACCTGGTCAAGCGGCAGCCCAGTGGAGAGCTGGCACCCGTGCTGGCACCTGGAGCTCCCCACCCGCTGCAGCAGCCGACATTTCTGACTGTGCAGTGGTTGGACAACACACTTGCTCACACACCCCTCGCTGCTCTGTGCAGTCTCCCGTGGCAGGCGTGTGATCCAGGCCGGTAGCATGAGCTGAGCGCAGTCTGCCAGGTCGAGTGGGTGGAATGAGCCCAGTGGGCCCAAGAAAAACTCAAGCAAAGGTGCCACAGACCACAGAGGTTTCCGGCCAGAAAAGTGACACCCCAAAGATCCCGTAAAAGTATGAACATCATAGAGTGTACTTGCACAAAACTAGATGGTATAGCCTACTACACACCTAGGCTATATGCTATAGCCTATTCCTCCTAGGCTACAAACCTGTACAGCATGTTACTGTACTGAATACTTTAAGCAATGGTAACACAATGCTAAGTATTTGTGTATCTAAACATAGAAGAGGTTCAATAAAAATATGGTATAAAAGATACAAAATAGTCACCTGTATAGGGCAGCTCTATGATAATCTGATAGAACCACTGTCATATATGTGGTCCATCGTTAACTGAAACATTGTGGAGAGAGAGAGAGAGAGAGAGAGAGAGAGAAGCAGTAATGCTCATTGTTAACGAGAAACCCTAAACAACACACTTAGGTTCATTGATTGTCTTCCCAGATAACGGAGCAGAAAAATAATGGTACTCTGTGTAATTATAGGTTTTGAGTTCCTGGACATTAATTTACAAGTTTATTTCTCTAGGTAAAGTTGCTTAACTTCCCATAACCCCTGTACCCTGATCTGAATAATATCAACAATGAACAGTAACTTGAATAGCTGTAAGAACTAAATTAGATAAATTACCTGTGGATTAAAATCCTTGTGCAAACGTGAGTAATCTTTTTCAGGCCACCTTCCAGAGAGAGCAACAACTCTGTTTTCATGTGAGCCTTGCTTAACACCTCAGGGACCAGCTCAACCATGTGGCTCCTACACCCAGGTTTCTGGCACAAGGTTTTTATTCCTATACTGAATATCATGTTGAGGGAGTGCCCATGTGGATACAATTCTAGGACAGCTTAAAATAATCACTCCTTAAGCTTTGGAAGCCCATCATCTGAAAGGGAGGCTAATGGGCGTATTGTGAGGCAGGCAAGAGAGAGAAGCCCATTCCTGCTCATGACTTGATGTGTGACCCTGAAAAAGTACAGTGTTCTGTGGGTCTATCCTTGATCATCTGTAAAATGGGAATGTTACCTTCCTCAGAGAGCTCTGGTGGGGAAAAAAGGAGAAACCCTATAGAAATGCCTGGCACATTGTAAGACTTGGAAAAACATAAATACTGCCCATTTCACTTCCTCCCATAAGAGAGATGTCTTTCAAATAAGCTATAGAGCGTATCTATCTTAGAGAACACCTGGAAATAATAGCCAGAAAAGAGAAATATACAGATATTTACCTAATGTATGAGTTTTGGGTGTCATTTCCGTGTCTTGGGAAAAGCAAGGAATTTTAAGAAGGAGAAGAAAATAATTTGCTTTTATTTCAGGTGATTTCCAATCTTCTTATTTCCTTTCTAGTTTGATACCAGAGGAGCATTTCCCACCAAGTCTTTAAAAAAGAGCATAAATGAGAATAAAGCAATATTGGCACCCATGGTGAACCAGAGGACCTTGGGTGAGTCCCTCGTCCTGTGCTGGCCTCAGCTCTAACAGAGAAGAAGACACAATACAGAAACAGTGGTTGTGGGTGTGGAGTTTGTAGAGTGAGATACATGTGGATTTGTCCTTTAGTTGAGAGGCACTTAATCTCGAGGAAGCAATTTCTTTCTCCGGATTTCACCTTTCTTCTTGGGCTATATGGGAATTGGGATGATACTTGCCCCTTAGAGTTGACATGAAGATTAAGTGGATCACTGCATTGAAAGCAAGCAGAGCAATGATATATTGGTCCATTTTCACATTGCTATAAAGAACTACGCGAGACTGGGCAATTTATAAAGAAAAGAGGTTTAATCGACTCACAGTTCTGTAGGCTGTACGGGATGCATGGCTGAGGAGGCCTCAGAAAACTTACAATTATAGCAGAAGGCAAAGGGGAAGTAAGGCACAACTTACATAGTGGCAGGAGGGAGAGAGAGAGAGAGAGAGAGAGAGAGAGAGAGAGAGGGAGGAAAGTGCCACACTTTTAAACCATCAGATCTTATGAGAACCCACTATCATGAGAACAGCAAGGGGGAAATCTGCTACCTTGATTCAATCACCTCCCACCAGGCCCCTCCCCTGAAACTTGGGGATTATAATTTAACATGAGATTTGTGTGGGGGGACACAGAGACAAACCATATCAAATGACCAGCATCTTCTAGTGATGAATACACGTTTGCATCATTCATCGTATTTATTGTTACTCCTCCCAACCATCCAAAAGGAGAGTCGTGTGAATGGGGTTTGCATTGCTAGGCAATGTAATTGTTCTGTGGTGCTGCAACTTCATCTTTGTTGGGAACAAACTGGTTGACATACAGTTTAAAGGAAGACTATAAAAAGCTCAGGAGCAGTCTCAGATATGTAACATTATTTAGTATAAGACAGATTTGGCATTTCCAATCCGTACATTCAGATGCATGGTTCTAGAAATGAGACAGGCGCATCTATATACGGTTTGATAGAAATCGAAGTTCAATACTTTCCCCATAGCAAATTATTTAATATTAATTAAAACATCAACAAAACAATACAGCATAAAACTGCGTATATATCACGGTTCTATGAAATGTCAATGCAATACATTTGCACATGGGCAAGCAAACAAAAAACAAGGGAATGAAGTTCAGGAAAATGTTAACAGTTCTTTTTCCAGCGATGATGGGATTGTTGGTTATTGATATTTTCATCTCTATAATTAACTGTATTTTAATCATTTGGTAAAATGAGTATACGTTTATGGTAGAATAAACCTTCAGCTTCTAAAATTTTTGTTACTAATCCAACATATCAAATATGCAAAATGTTATAGAGAGCTATAAAATGAACACTTGTGTATCCACTAACCAGCTTAAGCAACAAACTTGATGAATGTTTGAGCCCATCCCCTCATTTCACTTGTCCTTCTTTTACTCCTCAGATGTAACTCATAACCAGAATGTGGTGTTCATATTCTCCATAAATTGTTTCATAATTTTATCGTGAATAAAAGCATTCTTAAAGTATTACATATATGTTGTATGCATATATTTTCATACTGTAGGTGTCTTTATTCTCCTTATAATCATGATCTGAAATTACGTTTTTCATACGAATATATGGTCTGATTCTTGTAGGTCTAGGGTATTTATTTTCATGGTTATAGAATATTCCAATATAAGAATGAGCCACAATGTATTTTTTTGGACTAATGGTAGCGAACATTTTTGTTTTTCCTACAGCTTTGCTCTCACAGACAATGCTGAAGGTACCACGATTACAGATGAGGCCATGTACGGACATGCCAGATATTCTCTAGTTTCTTGCTACTCAAAGTGTGATCCATGAAATAGTAGCTTCAGCATTACCTGGTATATTAGGGATCTACCAAGAAACAGAACCAACAAGGTGTGTGTGTGTGTGTGTGTGTGTGTCTCGTGTGTGTGTGTGTGTGTGTGTGTGTGTGTGTGTGTGTGTGTGTGTGTGCACTTTTTTAGAAATTGGCTCCCGTGAACCTGGAGCCTGGATAGCATGCAGGGAAGGCTGGCAGGCTGGACACCCAATGAAGAGCTGCAGTTCAAGTCTGAAGGCATTTTGCTGGCAGAATTCCCTCTTCCTCAAGGGAGGTAAATCTTTTTACTCCTGAAGGCCTTCAACTGATTGGATAAGGCCAACCCACATTGTGCAGGGTAATCTGCTTTACTCAAAGTCTACAGATCTAAATGGCAATCTCATCTAAAAATACCTTCACAGAAGGTATTTTTAGCATAATGGAAGGTATTTGGAATAATGTTGGACCAAATATCTAGGTTCGTGCTCTTGGACGTGGCCATTGAAGGGGAGAAGGGTTCATATCCAACCACTGGCTTTCTCCAGCACAGGGGTAACAGGAGGGTGGGGTCATAAGGAGTGCTGCATGGAGGGGAATTCTGAGAAGATTAATGGAATGATGCCATTAAGGCCTCATGAGCAGACAACTAGGATGAATGGAATCCACGTTTGCAAAGATCAGCAGCAGTTATGCTACTGTAGGGCTGAGGGCAGGAGCTATAGGCAGGAACCCCGGGGCAAGGGAATCAGTTGGAGGCAAGTTCTGGGACAAACTGTTAGGAGTGCAGACTAATACACAGGAGCCAGAGGTATTCTCAGGGAAGGCACAAAATTTACTTGGAGATGAGGGATAGAAAAGGGCATCATCGAGGCCACTCACCCTGGTGTTCGTGCAGTTGCTTCTGGACTCCTTCCACACGGAGGTTCCTGTGCTCTGATGAAGACAGGGAGGGGTCCACCACCCGCCCACACCAGCAACCTTTGTAAGAAGTGCAACTTTGCCGGGTGACTGTAATCCCAGCTACTCTTGAGGCTGAGGCTGAAGGACTGCTTGAGCCCAAGAGTTTGCACCCAGGAGTTAGAGTCCAGCCTGGGCAACATAATGAGACCCCAACTCTAAAAAAAAGTACACCCTGTTGGAGGTGTCTATAAACTTGATGCCATCATATGCAATGGGCAGGAAAACATGTGACATACGGGAAATAATGCCTCTTCTCAGGGATGAGCCCTTATGAATTCCACAGCCCCGGCCTCCCTGCCACCCTATCCCTAAGGAGAGTGTGCCAAGGCCCAAGGAAAAGAACAGAGCAGCTGTGGATGGACTCTCCTGGCTGTGGCTGCCATATGCTCCTTTCTGTCCTAATCAAAGTTTCCCCTCCACACTCCGCACAATTAGCACATAAATGGAAAATGTCAGGAACAAAAGAAAGTCATCGCTGCAGATCTACATAAAATTATAGCATGATGACATGAATAGCTTTATGTTAATGACTTTGTTAACTAAAATGAAATGGATATTAAACTGTATCTGCATTATGATTTTTATATAAAAAGTGTGCATATATATTTATGTGCATATATATATTAATTCAATTATTTATGACTGAATTGTTCTCAATGATTCTAAAAAATGGCTATGTCAATTTACATGCTCGGAAGCAATGTATGTGAGTACCCTTATCTCCTCCCTCCAACTTCAGAAATAATCTTGGGAAGCATACACTTTGCCTCACCATTTAAACTTCCAAGATTGTGTCCTAATGGACCATTTGCAGAGAGATGTGCGTGTGTGTGTGTGTGTGTGTGTGTGTGTGTGTGTGTGTGTGTGTGTGTAGAGGTAGAGCGCAGGAGAGATGAGAGAGTGAGTTCAGGTGTCAGAGTTAGCATGTGCTGGGAGGATAGGACCACAGGAAATCGTGGGAATTGGCAGGAGGATGAGTGACTGGAAGACCAGGATGTCAGAGCTGGCTAGGGAAGGAGGTCCAAGCTGTGGAAGCCTGATGATGTAGAGAGAGGAAGCAGAGGGGCCATGTGATGGGTTCCATGGTTCCTGTCCACAAAGGAGCCCTGGCAGCTCTGAGAGCCTGAGCTGAACAGACACTGTGGTTGATGGGTAACATGTGAGGCCATCTCTAGTCCCCACGATGAGACTGAGAAGCACACATTGTAGTCTCTGCTCCCTGGGTGAGAGGACCAAGGCTTAGAGAGGTATAGGAGCTTGTCTTTGACTATTGAGGCACTACAGGGAAGAACAAGGTTGGCATTATTCTTTTTGTAATGGCAACTATCCCCTTAGTTCCTAGTTTTATGAAATCCACACTCCAACATATGGATCCCTAATGTACATGTACATAAAGAACTGAAAAGTGGCAAGTGGTAGGAAGGTGGCAAGTGGTAGGAAATAACGTATGCCAAACACGAAAGTGGAGGCATAATTTGTAAACTGGTGGTACTTCTCCTGTGTCACCATTTGTAGGACTGTGACTTGAAAACGTCACACTGCTATTATTTTAATTCCGAAAAGTATGCCAGCTGATTGTCTAACGTGCAAGCATCACAGGAGTGTGCACAATAAATTGTGCAAATGTTCCGTTCAACTCTTGCCTGCAATTCGCAACTGCTAAATGCCAGTTGTTGAGAACTGACCATAAGGTGAGATTCTGTGCTACCGCTGTTTGTTTAGAAGTGAAAATAAATGGCTGAACCCCTTCAAGAACACAGACATGGAGCACCCGGTGTCAGCTCTCTGAGGAGTGCGCCGGGTAGATGGGCTGAGTCTCCCCCCTCCCCAACCCCCGCCGCAGGTGCTACCCTGAGACTCCTCTCAAAAAGTGCACCTTTGGGAAAGGGAGGGGTCGGGACGGTGGATGGAAGCCCCTGGTGTGCCAAGGTAACATGCCTGCTTCTGTGGGCCTCCAGGTCGAGCATCTGACAGAGTCCCACTGTCTCTCAAGGCCAGTCTCTGGAAGGAGCGTGTGTCCTTTCTCATGAGGATTTACTGACAAAATTACCTACGAAGGCAAGCCAGATTCATGTATCTACTAAGGCCAGCCAGGGATGAACAGGGATGCAGTGCTTTCAGTCCTGGCCCCGCTGGCTCACGGTTGGGGCAGGGGAAGAGCAATCCAGGGCACACAATGTACAACGTGTAACGTCACTCTTTATTATGAAAATAAAATGGTGATCATGAGTGGGGCGAATACACAGAGCAACTGGCTCTTTGGGTGGTTATGTCATGTGGCCTGCAAGTTAACGTTGGCTTCCTGGTCAGCCAGGCCTTAGGCTGGTGAAAAGAGGAAACAAAAAGGATGTGAACGAAGACAAAGAAGACATCGAAGGGCTCCTTTTAGGAGATTTGCTTGAAGGCCTCCGCGGGGATCTTGCCCTCGGTCTAGAGAAAGTAAAGAAAAGGAGTTGGGATGTTAGTAGAGCCAGGTGCCCTGGGTTCCATCCCCACACTACCTGACCTCCATCTTCTTGGCCCTCCTGACGACCCAGAGACAGGTGTCTTTTACCCACTTGATTCCCAGACCTCACCTGGAGCATAGTGAAGGCCTGGCCAGCTCTAGCATAGTTCCACTCATTGTCCTGAAGGCACCTGGGGTGGGAGAAGAACAGGTGCTCTGCATTACTACCCCAGGACAGACACGCTGACTATGCGATGCCACCCTTAATCTATGTTACCTTTTTGCTGGGTCACATGTACCAATATGAGCACTATTGTAACAATGAAAAAAGGCCTAGGGAAAACCAAAACGCCTATCTCTGACATTAATGCCCACTAGAATTCAAATCAGAAACACAGGGGTATTCAAATGAACAAGGGCGCTTAATACATATTAATAAAGAAAGATGTTCAAGAAATAACAAGTGGAAATTCAATAATACGTTTCTTTTTTATTGATATATAATGTACATACTGTAGCAGTCACCATTTTAAGGTGTACAATTCAGTGCTTTTAAGTCTATTCACAAGATTGTGCAACCATCACAACTATCTAATTCCAAACTATTTTTATCACCTCAAGAAGAAACTCCTTAACTGTTAGAGATCACTCCCTGTTCTCCCTCTTCCCCAGATCTTGGCAACCACTACTCTGCTTTCGGTCTCTACGGATCTGGCTATTCTGAACACTTCGTATGAATGGAATCATATAATTATGTGGCTTTTTGTGACTGGGTGCTCTCACTTAGCACATAATGTTTTCAGGGTTCATCCACGTCATAGCATATATCACAACTACATCCTTTTTGGTGGATGAATAATATTCTAATAATATTCCACCGTATGGGTGTACCACATTATCCATTCATCAGCTGAAGGTCAATCCGTGTGTTTCCATTTTTTTGGCTATTTGGAATAATGCCACTACGGAAATTCATGTGCAAGTTGTTGAATGGGCATATATTTTCATTTCTTTTGGTATACACTTAGGAGTGGGATTACTGGATCATGTGGTAACTCCATGTTTGAGATTTTGAGGAACTGCCAAAATCTTTTCCCCAGCAACTGCTCCACTTCATGTTCCCAGTAGTAACATGAGATTTCCAATTTCTCTGCATTCTCACCGACATTTGTAATGTTTCCTTTTATGGACTAAAGCCATCGTAGTGGGTATGAAGTGGTAACTCACTGTGGTTTCGGTATGCCTTTCCCTAATGACTAATGATGTCGAGAAGATTTTCACGCGCTTCTTGGTCATTTGTATATCTTCTTCGGAGAAACATCTATTCAAATCATTTCCCCATTTTTTAATTGGGTGGCTTGTCTGTTTGTTGTTGAGTTGTAAGGGTTCTTCTTGTCAGCGATGTGATTTGCAAATATTTTCCCTTGTTCCCATCAGTCAGTTTTCCGCTTTCTTGTTAGTGTCTGCTGATGCACAAAAGCTTTTAATTTAGATGAAGTCCAATTTACCTATTTTTTCTTTGGTTGCTTGTGCTTTTGGTTTCATATGTAAGAAATGGTTGCCTAATTCAAGGTAATGAAGCTGTACGCTTACAGTGTTTTACAGTTCTAGCTCTTATTTTAGGTCACTGATCCATTTTCTGCCAGTGTTTGCACATGATGTGAGTTAGGGGTCAAAATTAATTGTTTTCCAAGTGGATATCCACTTCTCCCAGCACCATTTGTTAAGAAGACTATTTTTTTTCTCCACTGGATTTTTTCAGCACCCTGAAAGATAATCAACTGGACGCAAATACGTGAGATTGTCTGTGGACTCTCAATTATATTCCATTGATTCCCACGTCTGTTCCTATGTCGGTACCATACAGTCTTGATTAATGTAGTTTTGTAGCAAGTTCTGAAATCGGGAAGTGTGAGTCTTCTAACGTTGTTCTTCTCTTTCAAGATGGTTTTGGCTGTTTGGGGTCCACTGCATTTCCACATGAATTTTGGGATTACCTTGTCAATTTCTGCAAAGAAGTCAGTTGGGATTCTGTCGGGGACTGCAATGAATCTGCAGATTGTTCTGGGTGGTACTGCCATCGTAATGATATTAAGTCTTCCAATCTATGAACGTGGGATGCCTTTCCACGTATTTAGGTCTTCTTTAATTTTTTTCAGCAATGTTTTGCAGATTTCAGAGTATAAGATTTGCGCTTCTTCTCTTAAATTTGTTCCTACATACTTTATTCTTTTCAGTGCTACTGCAGATGGACTTATTTTCTTAATTTCATTTTTTTGGATTGTCCATTGCAACTACATAGAAGTACAAATGATTTTTGTATATTGTATCTTTCAACCTTGCTGACCTGGTTTATCAGTAGTTTGTTGTGGTTGATTCTTTCAGATTTTACAAATGGAAGGTAATGTCATTTGGGCATTATGCCATTTAAAAAAATATTTACATATACCAGTATAAAAGCATGATACCTTTTTCATAGGCCCACTTTTTTTGGAAGCAAAATACCCAGATAGTTATTTTTCCAAATTGCATGTGAGTTTCCATTACTCATTCCTCTGATGTCCCAACGCCCCCCATCCCCATGTACTCCCAGCACTCACTTCTGAGACCACTCCAGTTTCATCCCAGACTGGGCAGAGAAAGCCTGCACCATTTCCTGCTGCTCCTGGGAGAGGGAGGGCTCAGAGCTGGAGGAGAGTGTGGACACTGGGATGGAGAAGGCACTCTGAGTCTCTTGGGGGCTGGCATCCCTCACAAACAGCTCGTCATTCACGATGCACAGACTGGAGGAAAGAAAAATGCTCCCTCAAACTGGACAAGTAGATAACTCCACACCCCCAACAACAGGATCCTTCTTAACCACCGCCACTCAACAACCAAATTCCTTCCATATCCCTAACTGTGCCTGCCTCCCAGATTTTTTGGCTGGTACCCTCTAACCCTCCCACAGAGTCCACCTTTGGAGAGACTGCCTACCAGCTTCACTAGATTTTTAGATCCAACCCCAACGCATTTACCCTATACAACAGCCCAAGGAAGTGGATAGTCTTATTCCGATTTTCAGAAAAAGGCACTGAATCACAGAGTGGTCGAATAAGTTGATCAAGGTCACACAGTTTGTGAGTATTGGGGTGAGGAACAGAATCTGTATTCTGACTCCAGGGCCCACACTCTTAAACACTAGGCTAGACTGCTCCTTGGATCTTCCTGTCGGCCTTCCACAATATTGAGAACACCCGGAGGACTGCACCCACTACATTTCCACAACACTGGCCCCAAGCTTGGATGGGTGCTCCCACCCACAACACAGCACTAACCTGGAACTGCTGCCAGGGGTAGCAATGAAGGTCCGGGTGAAGGCGAGAACAGAACCCTGAGACTGTCCTTCCACTTCAAAGACAACAAACACCACCACCTTAGAGTTGCACAGGCTTTAACATGCTCACACGGTGATCCCCAGTCAGAGTCTTGCTTGACACTCACACAGAAGGCGGGGGGGCGGGGGGGCGGGGGGCGGGCAGACCAGGACAATTGTTCACTTGGAGCCAGGCGGATGTGGCAGGAATGGGGAGGGCAGCAACAGGAACAATCCGCTCCCAGTGACAGGGCCCCTATCATGTGTGGGGCCCTGTGAAAACCACAAGTTCACTTAATTCCTATTTCACAGTAGCCCAAGAGATAGATTATTAGCCCCATTTTGCAAATGAGGAAACTGAAGGGTTAAGTAACCAGCACAAGTTCACAGAGTAAGGACCTGGGATGAGAGCTGTCAAACTCCACAGTCTGTGTCCTTAACGCACGCCTGAGCTGTGCAGGGCAGACAGGCATGGGCCTAGGTCAGATCAGGGTGGTTTGAGGGCAGAGTGGGTGTGGGAAAACACGGAAGAAAGAAGAGGAAGGAAGGGAAAGGAACGAAAGCAGGGAAGCTGGGGGAGTTCTGAGAGGGAGCCCAGCCAGGGGGAGGGAGCAGTGGGGGATCTGGGGAGGGGACTATACAGACACTCACCTTCCTTGAAAACCCCATTGACAGAAAAGCAGAGCATCCTTTCCTGAAAAGGAAGCGCTCAGGTGCTCAGGATCCTCCTTAACCTCCTACCCACCTCTGGCTCTCTGGGCCTGCCCAAGGGAGGAAGCAGGTGCTCACCGTCTGGCACCACATGTCCACCAGGATGGAGCTGAGGTCATGCTGAGTTTTGGGCAACGCACTGAGGGAGTCCACAATGTCACGTTTTGTGCGCCTCAGCAGTTCCCCCTTCAGGTCTGTAGAGGAGAAGAGAAGCAAGGAATGGCAGGGTGGGCGGGGCAGGGCGGGGGGCTACCACATCCTGGTCCTTGGCCCCTGTGATTGTTCCCATCACATCCCCTCACTTTGCCCACTCTTCCCCATCACACACTTACAGGGGTCCTTGAGTGTTTTCATATTCCTGCTATCCTCAAAGTACTTGCACAAGCTGTTCCTAGGAGAAAAAGAGGAGCAGGAGTGGGTGGTCCGGCCAGTGCGGGCATTTCCAGGAGTTGGCCTGTGTCTGCTGGGGAGACACACAGCCCCAGAGCAGGGTCTGAGCCGTGATACTCACGGGGCTGAGTCCTTGGGGTCGAAGGGAATAGCCAAGGAGAAGCAGGCCTCATCGTGGTAAGCACCAAGGAGACCCTGTCGATCTCCAGAGTCATAGATCGAGTAATACCTGTGGGGAAGCAGTGAGGATAGGCTATCTCTGTGGCCTGGGCCCCAGATGAGACTTGAAAACTCCCATGAGCTGACCTGTGCACGGGTGGCCCAGCCTGTCTCAGCCCTCCCCTTCCTCATGGTCCCAGGGATACTCACTGCTGCAGGAATTGCAGGACTAAATGCTTTAGGGTCTCAGATCCAGTAAAGTTTTCCTGAAATCAAAAGACAATTTGGATCTATGCGGTGGACAAAGCCTCCCTTACAGCAACCCAAATCTTGCTTGGTCCTTCTTCCTCACCTTGCAGGGTTTCATTGTCTCAGAGCTGTCAATGTCAACAATCATTGGTGCGGATAACTCTTGGCCGTCCTGGAGAAGGAAAGAGGAAGTCAGCAGTGGAGACCAAGGAGGTGGAGCTGGATGACCGATAAGATGAACATGCCCAGGGAGACAAGCATCAGAGGCCAGGTGGGAAATGGCCCTGGAAATTCCAGTGGGTGGCTTTCTCATGGGGTGCTGGACATCTCTACTATTACATGCAAATGTGTGTGTGGGGGGAGGGGGGGGGCGGTGGCGGCGGGGGGACACATTTTCCAGGGAGAATATTCTTGTCTTTTTCAGGAATCCACGCCTATAAAATGGATGAGGGTCTGATACAAGCATGTAATCTAGGCAAGACCCAAAGGACTTGAGGGCAGGCGTGGAGGTCATTTTCTTGAGTAAGAGGAGACAATGATGACGGTATTATACATACTTACCAGGCGTAACAACTTGGGGAAACAATCCCGGATGGCACTGTCCAAAACCAAAAATTGAATGAAGTGACTGACAGTTCAGGGTTGCACAGTCTCTCTCCCACTCCCTCTCACACTCCTCCCTCTCCTTCCTCCTGGTTAGCTTCCATCTAGACTGTCCTGACTCCCTTTTCTCCAGTGCCACAAGAAGCAGCATTGGGAGCCCAGGCTCCAGGGCTTTCTTCCCCTCCCTCCTTCCCTCCCTCCCCTTTGCCCAAGTCACCATGGAAGGCTCCGCAGGGAGCAGGAAATGGGGTGGGAGCCCAGGGCTCTGCTACCTCACTGGCTGTCCATCAACCTGCCTGACCAGGCCCTGGCCAAGATCAGGTCAGCCCTTAGGGATGGCCCAGGATGCTGGGACACGGAGGTGAGTGAGGCCGGACTCAGGAGGCAGGAAGGGGAAGGCAGAGGGGACGACAACAGAAACGGGGTGAAGGTAGGGGAGGGACGGATGGGTGAGACATAGGAGAGGAGAGACGAGGGAGAAACAGGATGCAATGCAAAGGGAAGGGAAAGACTCTCTACCGCGGAGGTGGAGTTCAGGGAGGAATAGAGGAGAAAAGGGCTCCCCTGCTGCAGCCCTTTCCCTCACTGCTCCCTGGCTGGCCCTGGGGACCGAGGCAGGAAAGGAAAACATGCGCCTGTTGGGCTGGGGCCCACTGGATGCAGCTGGAGCCTTCCTTACCTGTGTGAGCTCAGTCTGAGCTGGGCATGGGAAACAGAGCAGCCACGGGGACAGGAGACCTTCTCCCGGGAGGAGTGAAGAGTCAAGCCCCAGCTCAGCATGGGGTTCAGAGTCTGGGGACCCCCTCTCCAGACCACTGCATTCTCTTCTGATGGTCCCTGACTCCTGTGCCCCTCCGTGCTGATGCCTTGACCGAGGAATGCTACCCATCTCGGGCTACCCAGGGCTCCTCTGAGGGCCCAGGCAGGACGATGTGAGGTGTGGAGGGAAGGTGGGGAAGTGCCCTGAGAGGCCTGTCCTTCTGTCTTCTCAACCTCCTCTGCCCTCTGCCTTCCACTCCTGCCTCAGGAACGTGGCCCGCTTCTGGCCCCTTGACTCAGGAAACCCAGGTTTCTCCCCAAGGAGGGCCCAGCTCCTGGCATTGGGCCAGAGGAAGAGATGGCATGACAGCAGCCACCCAGGGCCCCAGCCCTCAGTATGGGGCAGGGAAGCCCCCATGCCAGCCCAGGACAGGTGGGGGGACCTTTTTGGAGCAAGAGAAGGAGAACCCCTCTCGGGACAGGGGAGGGAAGCCCCATATCAGCATGGAGGCAGGAAGGCCTGTCTCAGCATGAGGCCCCGGACTAAAGGACTCTTCTCGGTCCAGGGCACCAGCATCTGAATACTGCTGGTCCTGGGGAGGTGGGGGAGCCACACTTCCTGGAGCACACTCACAGAGGGCACACTGGAGGAGGCTTGGTGGAGACAGGCGGGAAACACACCCCAGAGCAGGTGAAAAGGGGGCCATGTCAGAGGAAGGAAAGGAGACCTCTAAGCACAGATGAGTGAGTGACACAGAGAGAGGAGTGTGTGTGTGTGTGTGTGTGTGTGTGTGTGTGTGTGTGTGTATGTGTAAGAGGAGAGGTTTGTGGTCCTCCCAGAGGACCAAAGCTGCTTCTTCCTGCAGAAGGGCACCTTCAGACACAGCTCAGTCACCCAGGGAGCAAAGGTGCCCAGGAAGGGTGACAGGGGTTGCCACTGACCTTACATAGGCGGACTGGTCCGAGAAGGTGCTGCACAACGGGTTCCCTTCTAGCCATAGCTCTTCGAGCTTCAGCCCTTTCACCTTGCCCAACTCCCACACCGACTCCAGCTAAGAAAGATGGGGAGGAAACTGGAGAAGGAGGGCCAGGGAAAGAGAGACACCTGGAACCCTGGGTCCCGAATTCCCCCAGTCCTCACAGTCACCCACAGGTGCCACTGCCTGCCTGTTGCCATTATCCTGCTGTGTCCTGCCCTCCACCCAAAGTTGATCTGGTTCCCCCTTCTCACCTTATTTTTGGAGAGGTTCAGGGTCTTGACTTTGGGAGCCTTCTCTATAATGTCAGAAAGGCCATCCAGCTGGTACAGTTTGTTGTTGCACAAGTTCAAAGACAACAGCTTTGGGTCAAGAAGAGTTAGAGTGGCGGCCACTATCTTGGGCCTCAGAGACAAATCTGCCCTCCACCTTATCCCTTCCACCCCTCTAACTAAATACCAGCACTGAGCCTAAGGCTTCACCTCAGGGAAATTTCTTTCAATGATCTTCAGGGTGGCAGCCATGCAGTTTCTTCGATTCAGGATTATATCAATGTCACGGCCCACCAAGTCTTGAAGAAGCCAAGAGAAGGGAATTGGAAGGCTGGGAGGGCCCTGGCTGGACCAGAGCCAGCACCAACCCCTCTCTTAATTGCCATTCCTAAGTCTCCCTCCCAGGCAGACCTCTCTGCCCCCGCTTGTCTTAGAATTGCTGCTGTCAGCCTTACCTGGGTCAAAGCGGAGATTCTGGAGATCAAGAGCTTGCTGGGAGACACTGTACCGTTTGTTCATGGTCAGCTGCAGAGATAGAGATGAAGACAGAGGCTCTGGGGCTCTGGGGCTCTGGGGCTCTGGTGGTGGTGGTGGTGGTGACAGGGAAAGAGGGGGCCAGGGGAAGAAGAGATGGGTCCAGGAAGTGGACATACAATGATCCTTGAGTCTGTATTACCTTTAGCATCTCCATTTGGCCTGGCTTCAACTTATTCTTCACAGAGTAGGGCGCAGTAGAATGATTGACAAATATACATATCTGCAGGGAGGCAGGGTGGTAAGTACCAGGACCTCTAATCCCAAAGAGGATGACCAGCCCCCTGGCCTGTCCTCCTGCCCAGAGACTAAGTACAGGGCATGCCCTCAGCACACACCTTTTGGTTCTCGTCATCGCAAATCTTATAACTGACATCCTTCAACGCGGAGGCAGCACTAGCATCCTCGACAAAGAAGCATGCCCGATTTCGGACGTAGTGGAACTACAGGGAGTGAAGGCAAGAGCAACAGCGTCAGAGGCCAATGGCCCCTGCTGAGCCAGGCCTCTCCCTGTCCCCCATGCCCACTCATCTGGCTTCACCATCCTCTCTTACATCAACCGGAGTGAAGGGGTCACTGCAATGGCTCTGGATTGAATTCATTAGCCACGCCTTGTCATACTTTATCCCATAAGGAATCTAAGGGTAAAAAGAAGAAATAGGAGGGAAGGGAGAGACAACATGGAACTAAGGATGGAGAACAGAACCAACCAGCTGGGTTTTTTTTTTCTTTTTTTCCAACCTTCTACTTAGCTTAGACTTCTAAAGAAAGGACCGCTGACATGATTTCTTATTTTTGTGCCAAATATAGATGCCCTAAACCCCCTTTCCCCCATTCCGAAGCTCTCCTCCAAATAATCAACTTAGGGTGTTTTAAGTGGTCTTCCTTCTATCAGGTTCCAGAATAGTCTACCTAATGCAGACCCCACCAAGATACTCACCGTGACCTTAAACCAGTTCCTTGTGTAGCCATCCTGTGTGTTCTGACTCATTTTTCTCTCTGGAGGTTTTCTATTTCTCCACGTGGTAACACAGATTTCGTCTTCACCATGCCATTTCACTCTTCTTTCGCATCGGATGCTATAAGGAGTGCTGTGGGGAAGAGGAGAGAAGGCGGGTATCCATTAAATCTAAGAAAGTCTTCTATACATGTTCCACTCACTGACGCCAGGGCTACAATTAGGATTGCTCAGCCACTATTCCACTTCCAGCGTTCTTCAGTTCTCTAATGACAGAAGAAAAGGAAGACCACAGAGAATGAAAGGGTTGCACAGTCCCGGGGGCTGCTACGTGCAAACCAGGCTGCCTGGTCACTTACTGTCTTAGTTGTTGGTCCTTGTGGACATCCCTCATCTCCACGCTTCCATCATTCTCCTGGCAGTGTGAAGGCGGGCGCTCATACCCACCATGTTCATAATGACAGTTCCTCTTGTCAAAATTATCCCGGAAAGAACTCCCACCTTTCTTTCTTCCTTGAAAAGTGCTACCATGGTCATGGCATTCTGCAACTGAGAACAAAAAGACAAGTTTGAGACACATCAATGGTCCACTTACCATGTACCACGTCGTGAGCTAACTCCATGGTAGGGCTGGCAAAGTGCCAACCCGCCACATAAGCCCCAGAAAACAAACTCCTCTGCCTGTCCAGATACAAGAGCCTTATCTCACAAGGTGGCACAATCAGGGCAGGAATCTTGGGAGAGGAAGCAACTGTGTTGAACCTCCTAAGAAATGGAGCAGGAATTATAAAGAACAGAGGTGCGTGTGTCCATGGGTTAGACTAGACACCAGCCACACACCTGGAAGGGGTCCTAATCTTGCCTTCTCTCAGGCTTCTCTAATCTAACAACCACACCAACACCTGGGAGACAAGCTCTCTCGCACCTCCCACATCCAATCCCCAAATGCATTCTGTGAACAATCAGCAAGCTATACTTCTTTGCCGGTGCAGTACAAGCTTTAATGACAGGTGGGTCTGATGTAACAGCTTCCCAAGCTGCCCTCCTGCCTCCAGCCTTGCCCTCAACAATACTCAGTTTGAAATATCCAGAGCAAGCTTTCTTTTTGCCCAGCCCGAAATGCTTTCAGCCCAAGAGACAACTCTTCCTAAGCAAGTGACAGAATTACTGGAAAGAAAATCAGCAGATACTGAAAACCACTACAGTAACAGGATGTAAATGACATAAATAAAACACCGTACCCAACACACTGTACCCAACAACAAAAACAAGAGCATGTATGTTTTTTCCCCCTCTACTGTCTTGTAGCATTCACGAAGGTAGACCATCTCCCAGACCATCAAACAGACCTCAACCAATTTCAAAATGTACACCTTGTCTCAGGGCACTCTTACGAATAAAATTTCGGTCACTGCTGACCTCTGTGCAATGTACCGATTATGGCCAGGCCTCAGATGAACTTCTGTAGGGGGCGTCATTGCTTTCACTGTGTGTGACCCACTGTCAGGACAGTCCTGCTCCTCTTGACTGCTGGGACTTTCCCTGTGTGCCATTAGAAGTGAAATTAAATGTGGGCAGAGCATCAGACCTAGACATTCCTGATGCTTGGTCCCTACAACTTGGAAGTAGGGCTGGAGTGCTCTCTTTCTCTCACACTCTACATCCAACCGATCAGGATGGATGTATCTTCTCTTGGCTCTACCTTTAAATATATATCCAGAGTCTGGCCACTTCTCACCCCCTCCATTGCTACCTACCCTGGCCAGGTCACCAACATCTGTCTCCTGGATTATGCTGCCTTCCAAGTTGTCCTTCTGCTTTTGCCCTTGACTCCCCTACCATCTATTTTCAACACAGGAGGCAGAGTGATTTTTTAAGGCATAAGTCAAATCTTGTCATTCCTTTACTCAAAATCCTTTAACCAGGGTTTGGAGCCCATCAGTATGTTAAAAAGTTATGAGTCCATAACAATATTCAACAACAACAACAACAACAACAAAGACCCCTATTGGTGACATTTGGAGGATGTCCAGAAACCAACTCATTTTCATGAAAGTCCATAAATGAAAGGGAAAACAATCAAAGATTAAAGTGAGGGTTAAGGGCACACGGTCAATATATGGAGCACAGGAAGAGTCAGAGTCATTTTTGAGAACACACGTTACTTCAGAAATAACGTCACTGAGGGGAAGAAGGTGTAAAAGTGTAAGCTAGCCAACAGCTACAGCTACAGCCTCAGGCAAGGCCTTGTGTTGGAAGAGAGCACATGTGATAAAAAGCCACAGAGGGAACGGACAGAGAGAGATGCCGAAGACAAAACACACACAGGCGCACATCCACTTGCTGAACTCTGGCATCTCAGCACAATCCCTGTCTCGCAGTTGTGCTGCCAGAATTACGGGCGATCTCAAGAGTGTTATAAAGCAGCTAGTACTTCTCACCCAGACCGCCTGGGTTTCCCCTCAAGCCCCACCATGTACTGGCTGATCCCCCCACACAGACATAGTAGTGAGTAACCTTTATGACATCACGTGCGTTCCTACTCATACTTCCTGTGTTAGTTTGGAATTCTGCCTACATCACTGCCATGCCACTGAGTACATGGCATCAGCATCCCTGCTACGGCAGGGAAAGAACGGGATAAGAAGAAAACCAACCCTTGCCCAGTGGCAACCAACATCTCCTCAGTGTTGGGCAGACTCACTAGGTTTCTCTTGACCTCCTCACAGAAATCCCATGAGAATTCCATCCACAGTCCCTTTTCAGATCATGAATATTGGGTTCACAGATGTTGAGTACAATTCCCAGCCAGGTAAGTGGCAGAACAGGAATTATGTCCTCACGTATATTGGTCTGCCTCTATACCCTGAGTGCTCCTCCAGAGACTGCACTGGTTCTCCCTTAAATGGCAAGCTTTCAGGTCTCATCGACAGATTTTTTTGTGAGCAGGCCAGGGATGATGTTTTGTGCTAGTCACTCCTGTTGGGGTGGGAACCAGGTGTCTTGGATAAGGTAGAGATCTCTGTCTTGGACCAGATGGGTGTAGTCTGTTTGGGTCATGGGTTTTCAGATTACGAGTCACTTTGGGCTGGTAGTGTCTGGCATAGAATAAGGGCCTAATTAATATTTGTTAAATGAATGCATTTGATGTAGGTTTGGGATCATCGACAAAACCACTTTTGAGAATACATCCATCTGAACCATTTCTACCAACCTCTATTTATATTTATTCCAGAGCTATTCGGGCTGCAGAACTATTTCATAACCCGACTGCAAAACTAGAACAAGTTAATTTTTTCTTCTGCAACATTAATATTTTTTCATTAATGTATCCTTAGAAATAGAACTGAGTACCTCCCTGCAGACTGTGGCTAGAACTGCAGCTTTGAAGATCTCAGAGAAGGAGGCTTTTGCAAATAGTGCTGACAGAAATGAGGAGAGGCGTTCCCTGAATCCAGCAGACAGAGCTTTCTGGACATCTGGTCTCTGTAGGAAGAATGTTCTGGACCTACAGGCATGTTGTGTTCACTCAGCCTTGTGACAGACAGGAAGCATCATCCCTGTCTCAGAGAAAGGGAAGAATGTGTGGTCTGTGTGTCCGTGTTGCCCACGCGAGCAAGTATTAGTGTTTTGTATTACGTGCTTCTACAATTAGGTTACAGATACATGTACTCCAAATCATGTTGGTAAACACATTGCCACACAACACTGGATCCCACTGCACATTTCTTTTCCTGTGTTATGTATTATATATGGCCAAATTTTGTTTCTTGTTCAGAATATGCCTTTTAGTGCTTTTTTTCTTTTTTACCTCTCGGTGTTTTAATATTTCAACTGATAGTTTTAAAATAAGAAAGTAAGAGAGTTCCCTGTACACAAAAGTAATGGAACAATATCCACAGGTTGACCAGGGTTACAGAGCACCCCCAGCAGGGGTGGCCAAAAAACCCAGTGGTACACAGCCAGGGCTTCAAAGTGGGTTTAAGATTTTGAGTCCCTGCTCTACAGTTTCCCAGGAGAAGCACACGAGTACTTTTAAGCATAAAGTGATATTTTCGTAAGGATTTTCAATGATATTTACACCAATACCTACTTCCACTAACCGTGTGTGAGTCTAATTTTCTACAATATGCCTAACCATTCAGAAGTCATTCTTACACTTTGATCCAGACATTTCACTTTTCGAATTTATTACATAAATCACTCTGTCTAAATATATACATATAATTATACGGCTGAGGTTCTTTGGGACAGAAGGATGACGGGACCAGAGAGTGGCTGATATTGTCAAAGGGAGAAGTAGAAATGACTGCCCTTGCAATGAAGTAGACATGGCAAGGAAAGGGCATGAGTACCTGACATACAGGGTGAAAAGGCCAAGGGATGGCTGTGTGGGTCAGAAAGAAGAGGGTGAGTACACAGAAGACAAAGAAACACACATTGAAAACACCTCCAGGGAACTGAATTCATCCTGGTGATATGCTCCCCTCTGAAAACCCTCCTTCCTTCCTGTCCATGTACATCTTGTCTGTCTGTCCCTGTTACTTCACTTCAAGTTGAACACCAGAGAAACGGTTCCTACACAGTCCGAGAAAAGGAGAGATGGTATAGGGCAACAGGGTGCAATGATGAGTCTCTTGGACAGAAGGCTGGAGTCGGGACACTGGTTCCAGAAACCACACCCATCATTGCCCAGCAGACTTCGAGTGGGCCCTGTCGTACTGCTCATTTCAGCCTTGACACAGAGTCGCACATTATTGGTTATGGGCCTAGGATTTGAGGTCAGATCCATCAGGATTTCAATCCTGGTGCTAAATTCTATGATCCAAGGCAACTAACTGACCTCGCTGCGACTCAAGTTCTTTTTGCTTGTTTTCCCCCTAACTCAAAGATAGTAACAGTTTCTACCTCATGGGCTACTGTAAAAATTAAGTGAGTTAACACATGGAAACACGTGAAAAGCACCTGGAGAAATGCCCGTGACCTAACAAGCACTATAAATAAGTTGTCTATTACTATGTCGAGAACGTAGTACAACATCTGGCGTTTACTGAGGGAGAAATACGTGTTAGTTGCATTCGTTGTTATTGGTCCTCCTGGAAATGAAAAGGAAAAGAGATGAGTGAGTGGCATCCGGTTGCCATGTCAGCTATTAATGTATTTTACAAAGCGGCAGTAGTAAAACAGGGCAGCCCCGGCTCCAGTGGGGAATCATCTGACATATGGGTTAAGGGAACCAAAATAGAAAGCTCAGAGCATGAAACAGGTTATGTGGAAGGATTCAGTAGGGAGCTTAAGTTCCCGTTTCCGATCTTTCAGGAAAAAAAAATGTATTATTATGCAAGAAATGTTTCAGGTTTAAGTGGCAGACTATAAGCAACAAGGGAGAATACTCGTCACACCACATGATACAAAGGGAAAGAAAAACAAAGTCAGGTTATAAAACTGTATATTACAGTATGATTCCTCAGGAGAAAATATTAATGAGAAGTTGTTTTCATTTGTAAATATAAACACAAACAAGTCAGGGTAAAGGGACACGTGAGAATGTCAACCACGTGTAGAAGTAGGTGGCTGGAATGCAGAATGGTTATACTTTCACACCTACGCTTTATACTTGTATAAGAGGATGTTTATGGCTGGGTCAGGGTTTTGTCAAGTGCTTGGGGAGAAACACTTTTCCTATCGACCCATATACAGCATAATGGAAACCGTTTATTACTGATAATCAGGTGTGAATATCTTCTCTCTGATTAATAAGCTAACCTCACTTTTGACGACTCATTCAACTTCTCCTGATCCCAGGTTCCTTATATGTAAAAATCAGAGATTAGGGCTAGCTACCACCTCAGTCAAGATATAGAACATATAACACAACCCAAAAGGTTTCCAGTCGATCTCCTCTTCATCCCTTGGCTCCGTGCAAACATTGATATACTTTCAGTTACTATATATTCGTCTTCCTGTTCTAGGATTTCACACAAATGGACTCGTACATGCTGCACCCCTTTGGGTCTGGCTTCTTTAACTCAGCGTAATGTTTCTGAGACCCATCCGTGTTCTTGACCTTTCCTTGCTGAGTAAAAGCCCCTTGATGGATATACCATAATTCGTTCACCTTTGATGTTGTTTTAATGAAGTTTCAGGAGGAAGTGAAAGGAGATCCTTGCCTTCAAAAAGCCATCTTTCTTGGGCAGTCTTCTGTTCTTTTATAATAGACACAATTTCATCCTTTATCACTCCTTTGTCTCTCTGGGGAAATATTATCTTAATGTCTGTTTCAGCCTCTTCCATTTTTTCTGTTCCCTCAGTGCCAATTATTGGATTTGTTGAGTTTGTGCCATCCCTTCCTTGCTCATCCTGGGTTGTGGCTGTCTTCTGCAGAGGAAGCTCCACTGCTGAATCAGCCCTGGGCTCACAGACACTTAGTTTTAATCCATACCTTGCTCTGGCCTTGCCGGCAGTTTAGCTTCAAGCCGGACACAACCTGTGGTGGCCCCGGCTTTACCACTGTGTTTTCCCATTTCCTTTCTCTTTGAAAAAGACAATCTTCTCTATGTCTTACATGGGAATCTTTATTTCATATTTTCCAGTGTAACTATGTATTTATTATTACTGTAATATTATCATTCTGAAACCACAATTATAAAATTTTAAAATTAAATATTGTAAAAGGTTTGCATTCTTATCATTTAAATTGTTCAAGCAGTTCTCAACCACGATTACACATTAGAGCCACTTGGGGACACTGAGACAATTCACTAGCACCAGGACACACCCAGAACAATCAAAGCAGAACCGTGGTTAGATCCAGGCAACCACATTTTTAAACTCTCCATGTGAATTGCAGTGTGCAACCAAGGTTGAAAACAACTGTGTTAAAGCCTCAGTTTCTGGCTTATGCTTGCCAGAGGATCCTACCAATAGCTGCCTCCTCATTTTGCTGACTTCCCACTCAGCACCATTTTGGGGACCTAGTGAGTCTATTAGCTTAGAGGTCAGCAACTTATTAGCTTAGAGGTCAGCAACTATGCCCTGTGGGCCAAATCTATCCCAGATCCCCATTTCCTTCAAGGTCTTTTGCTTGCAACCAATTTTGCTGCCAAGTACTCTGTTAATCAAGGTCCCAACTTGCCTATGCCAGAATTCACTCTAGTTCTTTTATACAAACAAGATATCTCTAATAAAATATATTACATAGCTTACAAAAACTCTGTGAGGGCCAGAAAAGCAGGCCTGGATGCTGCACAGCCAGGAGAAGTCCACCCACGTGATGGAACTGCTACAGCTGAAATACCACTGCTGCCTGCCCGTTAATTGACATGCATGACAGAGACTGAATTCTAGAAACTCTGCAATGGCTGCCGCATGAAAACTGGAGACCTCCCTCATCACAGGTATTCCACCCCACATATGGCTCCCATGTTATTCAGTTCCACCTCTGAGTCTCATGTTGGCACATACGCTTGATGCGACAGATATCCCATTTGGGACCCTAACTGCAAGGGACTCTGGTAACTTGTATGTGTGTGAGAGTGTATCTGTGTGTGTGTGTGTGTGTGTGTGTGTGTGTGAGAGAGAGAGAGAGAGAGAGTGTGCGCACATGCGTGTGGTCATGTGCATGTGTGTTTCCTTTCATGTTCCAACTTTCTAGTCTCCACAGTACAGGAAAGTATATAAGAATGTTTAAGAGTGTTAGAATAGTTGCCAAGTAAGCAGATTCATCGTATATTTCTCAAGACATGTTTTCTGTTGTAAATGGTATATTTACAATAATGATGGTATTTTCTTTGTTACAATGGTTTGTGTATATTCGTCTTATATCCAACAAACTTGTTAATCTCCATTATTAATTTTAATTTTCTGTAGCTTCTCTTGAGTTTCATATGAAGGTAGTCACGTTGACAGCTTTATTTTCACTTTTATACACGTATTAATTTATGTATGTAGGCATGCATGTATCACAGCTTACCGCACTGCCTAGTATGACATATGGCTTACTGCACTAGACTCAGTACGACATTGAACAGAATTCGTCATACCAGTCATCTTTATCCCTTTTCTGATTGTAAGGAGAATACTTCTAATGTTTTACTATTAGGGGTGGTGTCTGATGGGGTCTATTGTTTTGATACCCATTGTCAGTTTAAAGAGATAGCTTTCTATATTACCGATCTGCTGAGAATTATTGGTATTGTTGTTGTTCAATCCCGGTTGGTTAATTTATTGCACACTTTTTTTTTTTAAACTGTATCTTTTGTGGTATTTGTCCTGTCCTCCTCCCTTTATTCAGCTAATGTGTTAGATTACATTATGGATCTCTTAAAATGTTAAACTCAGCTTGCATGCTTGGGATTAAACACAACCTTGTCATGCTGTATTATCTGCTTTACCCATTGTTGGGTTTAGTTTGCTATTAATTGATTTATATTATTTGTGTTCATGTAACTAATTCGGCTTGGCTAGTAATTTTGCCTTTGCAAGTATTCCTTGTCAAGAATACATTGAATAAACCAAGGTTTTCTATTCCTTCAGTTTGGAAAGTTACATATATTTTTTCCCCTGGAATTCACCTATTTAATCTAAATTTTCAAATTTTCACATCCTTTTCATAATGTGATCTTTTTCAATCTTTTCTGTCACTGTAAGTGTGACACTATCTTCATTCCAAAAGTGGCTGACCCGCACCATCTCGCTAATTTTCTCTGCCCATGTGGCCAGAGATTTTGTCATTATCCTGCGCTTCTGAAACACTGACATCTAGCAATTTTGTTCGACTCTCTCACATCTGTTTTCACTTTCGTCAAGGTAGGCTCTATTTTTTTTATCATTTTTCCTTAACATAGCGGAAAGACATGGGGATTATTCCATATTAAGTAAATGATCAATGAAAAGTCCTTTCATCTACCACCTGGTTTTATTTTTATAATTGAATACAATGGATATTCAAATATCCAATACATTCCCTCATTTGGAAAAGACCTCTGGCTTATCAATGCTGGTCTTTTTAACCAGCGCCATCGTGTCTATTCAATTAAACTATCAGATGATTAAGGAAGAGGGCATTGCATCATTGATGTAAAAGAATTTTTACTATAAGCTTCCTTTAAGAGAAGAGCAGGCAGCGTAGAAAGAAGCAGAAAGGACATCGACTTTGAAATCACGCCTGGGTGGATTCAAATCCTGATTCTGTCACTTACGGCCGATGTGATGTTAGGCAAGTACTTAATCCCTCCCAGCTTTGATTCCTTCATGCAGTAGTCAGTGCTGCCATTTACCAAGTGTTTACATTCTCCCCTGTACCAGGCACCTGGCAGGACTGCCCAACCCGACTGCCTTCCTTGGGGCAGGGCCGCGCATGTGACTAGCTCTGGCCAATGGGTTGTGAGTGACAAGTGACATGGGTTATTTCTGGGTCAGAACCTTTGGTTGTTGGTTTGAGACCCTCTACGGCTCTCTCCCACTCTGACGCAGTGAGTAACCCTTTTCTAGATGGTGGCTGCTCCGTTAGTTTGGGTCTCTGAGTCATTCCAGTAAGAATCGCTCAAACCCAACATCCACCATCCCGTGAAGGATATGCACCTGGCATAAACATGCAGCAGGAGTGAGAAATAAGTCACTGAGGTTTGGGGGTTGCCTATAAGCACAGCGTTACACACTGAGCCTCTCCTGACTCATATATCTCATCTGTCAATTAAAATAACACCCCCTCAGGATTTTCCTGAGGGTTAAATGCAGTAACTTGCATGACAGCCGAGGTTATCACAGTGCTTGACATATGACAGGGGCTCAAACTACGGCAGCTGTAATTATTAAGTAATAATAAAATGGTTCTGAAGAAGTGTGGTTTTTTGTTGTGTAAAATGAGCGGTACTGCATCTGCTTGTCCTGACAGGTAAGTTGTATCTTGTTTTCAAGAGTGGGACACTTTATTTGCTGCCACAGGTAACGCTTCCTAATGACTTGCATTTATGCACATATTGTTTGCCACCACCATGGTATCAGACTCATGCTTGGCAGTATCTCTGAAGAGTAAAAAGGTAGCAAGATTCCAGCAGGAGAGACCGACTGACGACATAAGATAAAATGAATTAAAGAACAATAATCAATGTCTTAATGAGCAGAACAGATTACAACGATTATAAACCCACATTCCATTGTTCTGAGTAAACAAAGGCACAAGGTTTTAAAGTGTTAGAAGATGTAGTCTGAACAGGGTTTCCCCAAATATTTTCTGAAGAACACTGGTACCTCAAATGCTCTGTGGAAAAAAATGTTCCATTCCCATACAAGTTGGGGAAAGTAGCCCTCCCTTTGAGACTCGTGTTGTTTATTAGCATATCACCTAAAAAATTCCTACAGTATTCGTTTACCTTCAGTTCTGTATGTCCCACACTTCTTTAGAGTAGAGCACATTTTGTTGTTGCTTTGTCCTGACGCTAGAGTCTCATAGAACGAACTCGGAAATGCTGAAATGAGAGAAAAATAGATTATTCAAGCTACATGTAATATCAAATATCACAAGTGACAATATTCTCTAACCATCTGCCAAGCAATATTTGAAACCCCGTAAGTTTAAGCACAATCTTGCTATTTGCTCAACTTCATTCACCCAGTACCGCTTTCATGATGTACCAAACGTTATCACCCATGATTGTACCTTAAATCCATTCACTATACTTTTCCACAGGAAGAAAAGGAGAGAGTTTTCAGGAAGGAATCTAAGAAGCAATCATTAGAAAATCAGGGGTTGATGAGGGGAGAATCAGAAACAAAAGAGTGTGAAGCTATACTACTATAAGCTACTGAGAGATCCTAAGTGCGCGCGCACACACACAAAAATTGTCACCCACTCCCAAATGTATTTTTTAAAGCCAATGAAGTTCAAATAAAGTATAACAAGTAAATTCTGAATCTTCACATCATGACGACTTGGACACTTTTATTGAAATATCAAATTCTCTTTTAAAAAAAATTCCCGATTCCCCTCTCTCCCTTTCGCTCACCCCCCTGAGCCCATGTTTAGAAGGTTTAGTAGAAAAATAAATCATGGAAACAAAGAGAATCTTTACATAATCAAATAAGAGACGGAAATTAAGATTGGGTCTGGAATCGTCTATACAAACTGGGATCTAGGCAGTCTCGAGTGTCCTTAATAACAACGTGGTCTGAGGAGCGGCAGAGGACAGAATCACCTGGCACAGACGGTGAATCGGGCAGAGTGACAGGCAAGGGTAGGGCTTTTAGTGTGGGGGCGGGAAGGGGGGCGGATCCCACCAGGCTTCCACAGCCCTGCCCCTGAGAAACGACTTACAAGTTTATGAATCCCTGCCGCCCCACTACCAACCCTACCCCTATCCCCCTAGCCCCACATTCTGCCCCAGTGTTTTCTCCTCCTTCACTTCACTCTCTACCAACAACAGCTCCTGTGAGTCCAGGATCAAGGCGGATGGCAGACATAGATGCATGGCTGCGCGCACACACACACGCACGCACACACAGTTTCTCTGCCAGGTGTTCACAAGTTCGGCCACATTAGGAAAGTCCTCCGCTACCTCCACCCAAACCCCCCATACCCCCCGACCCTCTCGCACCCCCCGCCCTCCCCCACCCCCCCAACCTCCCCCACCCCCCCACCCTCCCCCACCCTCCCCCACCCCCCACCCTCCCCCACCCCCACCCCACATCCCCACCCCTCCACCCCCCTCACCCCCCCACCCCACCCCCTCAGAGCCTCTGCTATTTGGAGATTGCTCAGCCACGCCTTAAAGCCCAATTCTCAGTAAACTTCTAGTACCGGCTGCTTCCACTCGTACCAGACTTCCTTCCAGCGCGGCAGGATATGAAAGTTGCCGAAAGGCTGGAGATCTGAGCGGGAGTCCAGTAAAACTTCCGCCTGAGTCAGGGTGTGGAGCCGGAAGCACCTCTCTGACAGGATTCGGAGCACTCAATCTTCACGTGAATGGGAGGGTGCAGAATCTCACGTGACCATAAGAGCCACATGTACAACAGCCATTGGTTGGCTGCGGTGCTCACAGGACCGCAAAGGCTTTGCCTGCCACGAGATGACAGGAGCCACTTGGCTGCCCACACACGCATCTGCAGAGTTTGGCAGCTCACAGTCTTCACGTGACAGAGAGGAATGAGCCTGACGCTGTGGCCGTGGGGAGGGGTGAGTGGGAGCAGTCCACATGACCCGAAACAGTAGGTCATCTATATGACTTCGAGGGCTGAGACTTCCACATGCTGGTAGCCAGTAATGGCCAGGTGAGGGAAGAATCCATGTGAGCAACAGGGTTCAGGAGTCCACCATACTGTAGTGACTGGAAGATCTGGGCCCATCACATGACCATAGGAGCAACATGACAAGAGAGGCCACATGACCTCAAAGTTTTAGAGCCCTTGGTGCTGATATGACCAGTAGGGCCCTATCAGTAGGGCTCATAATTGTAGTGTTCACATGATGGTGGCATCCACGTGGCTTGCAGCCTTAGGATCCTGCAAGACTCAAGTACCCAGGATAGGTGGGTGAGCTTGGGTCAACTTCCTGACAGTAGAATCCACCCACTGTAGAGTTCTCCTGATCTGCATGTTTCAGGAGACCGTTCTGTTCATGAGGCCTGGAGCTCTGAGACTGCCCATATTACTGAGATGGTGGTCCTCCAGATAACCTTCCACAGCACACAAACTTGAGCTTTTGCTACTCTCATCTCACTTTTTTTTTTTTTTTTTTTTTTGAGACGGAGTTTTGCTCTTGTTGCCCAGGCTGGAGTGCAACGGCATGATGTCGGCTCACACTGCAACCTCCGCCTCCCGGTTCAAGCGATTCTCCTGCCTCAGCCTCCCAAGTAGCTGGGATTGCAGGCGCCCACCACCACGCCCAGCTAATTTTTGTATTTTTTTAGTAGAGACGGGGTTTCACCACGTTGGCCAGGCTGATCTCGAACTCCCGACCTCAGGTGATCTGCCCGCCTTGGCCCCCCAAAGGGCTGGGATTACAGCATGAGCCACCGCTCCCGGCCCCCCATCCCTCTTTAATATATTTTATGTGTTTCATTTCTAACAACACGTGAAATTTAATACTTCACAATGAAAAAGGTCCTCACTAAAACCATAATCGTAGACACTACTGCAAGAGCCTAAGCAGTCCGCACAGGTAAGCACTGTTTACTTAATTTCATACAGGGCCAAAGGAAATTAGGGCAAACCTAATAAATTTTAGCTGTTCATTTGAAAAAGAAAATGTGTATAGTGATTAGTATGTGCCACACACTCCAAAAGGTTAACGCATTTAAGAGTGCTAACTCTATGGAGTAGGTAGGATAACAGAATTTTACAGACGAGGAAATTGAAGCACAGAGGCGTTAAAGCACTTGCCTAAGAGGTCACAGACATTGCAGGTGGCAAACCAGCTGTCTCCCCCAGGCAGTATGGTGCTAGACTGTTCTGAGCACCCCCGGGTTTTCCAAAGGAAATTAATTTTAGTTCAGCCTTATTAATTCACACAAACTGGAAGCCAGACCCAGTTACTGAAGAGTTGAGGTCTTGGATGTTCTCTTTGAAATACCAACTAAGAAATTTCAAGTACTATCAGTAATTAGCATCAGTCAATGCTGAATCTAATTAAGGACCTCAGGAGATTCATTTAAATGTATACATATAAACCTACCATTAATATATAAAATATGCATATATGAAAGTCAGTATAAAATGTTTGAGGTTAGCTGAAAACATTTCCTTCTTTAAAAAAATTACTGAAAAGAGAAAGATTAGCACTTTTAAAACATCATACCTGGCTCTGGCCTGAACTGCAACAATTTTGTATGAATGGAATCTGAATTATAATTAGATTTTACTGTATTTTTATTCTGCCTGTGTCTCCCCAGAAAGGATAGAGAAAAGAGAAGGAGCGTACACATTGCAGTTGTTGTTAATCGCAATTTCACGACCACCTGTTTTGCTGGTTTGTGTGGGAAACTGCAGCTTCATCTGCATGTCCAAAATAAATTTGGCGGAGTGGAGTCTTTCTGGTTTGCTTGCAGAGGCAAACAATGCTATACAAGCGTTGGGATTACTTTGCTAGGTTCCCGCACTGTGGCCTGGCTACATAAATAAGCAGAAGAAAACTCAACAGACCAAATTTTCCACCACAGTTAAAGTTGAATGTACTAGTGAGGACAACAGGCTGTGTTTGTGGCTCTAAGGTTATCAAAGGAAGTCATGATATTTGGACGATATCGGGCGCGTTCAGGGTGGTATGGCCATAGACTGAAGTCATGATATTTGGAATGGAAGACTAGGAAGTGCCAATCAGTGGGTCTCGGATAATTCTGGAGAATTATTTATGGGACACATGTAAATAGAGGATATAAAATGGGGCTACATATTTATGAAACGGCCTATTATGAAATTTCAAGTTGGATTTAGGAAGTATCTACACAAAGTCACAGGATGGAAGCCTACTTCAAGACCTGGTACCTGCCCTGGCCCCAGTTTCTATCATTACATACAGATGAACAGATCACCAGTAAAAGGCACAGCAGAATTTTATCTAGCCCACCTATGCTCAACTGGAACTTACACGGTATTGATGATGGTCAAATTCTTTCACCAAAAGACAAATCCTAATTATAACTCTTACTTTAAGTCATAGTTTGCTCCTGTCAGACCTGATACTCATAGCATTCACTCTTTCTCTGAGATGATTATCAGGACTTTGTTAGGATTTTTTTTTTTTTAAGTTACACCAATGGAAGTCTGTCGGTGCTCTAATATACACAAACAGTGGGGGGAGGTAACTCTGTGGACAAAGATTCATATGTCCGGGGTCCAGTTTAGGCACTGAATTTATTAGGCGCTGTGTTCACTGGGGTGAGGCAGGTTGATAAGCCATTTCTCTTGCATGTGATATGGTAGGATTTAACGGGAACAACTTCTCCTTCTTTTACCTTTTCGTTCTGTGGTGGACATTTTGGGGATCCATGCTAGTGGCTTTAGGAGGAGTGGCTTTACCTAACACAGAAAAGAGAGAAAGGGGAGTACTGGAACTCGCCTTTCTAGAACTTACTTACTCAGAACTCCCCTAAGTATCAGAACGGTTGCGACGTTGTTAAATTAAACATAAATACTCTAATGCTTTTGGTTTGAACAGATACATACACCTGAACTAGGTGTCCTATGTAAATTAACTTTCAGAAAGTAAAAATGACTGACCTAGCAACAGCATACAAGGGAAAGCATAAGATGGGACTCTATCATTACGGGCATTACATCCAAGACCTATTTTTCTGTGTTCCTTTGTGAAATTCATTAACGTAGCTAGAAGTAACTTTATGTCAGTGCCAAGCAATAGGAAAAAAAGAGAAGCAGTTGCAGATAGTGCTCCTTGGCAAATTGCTCAATATGCCAACCCCTCAATGCGAGGTAAAATTCAACAGCTCTAGGTAATAGGCTCACTCTTTGAGGACTACCACAACATACAAATACAAAATTACATCTACAATGAAAACTTCCTTCAGGCAAAGGATGGAGAGGAGTGAAAAGGTAGGGATTCCATAGAGGGTGTTTACTCAAGAGCAGTGCCATTTGTGAAGATGCAGCTCTCTGGTCCAAACCCCCTCCACTGTGAAGACCATTTAAAACAATGAGCAATTACGATTCAAAGATTTCTAATGTATTAAAAGTAGAGAATTTTAAATTTCCCAGATTGCTTCTTGTTATCTGCTCAAGGCAACTGTATTTTGCAATTCAAGAAATAGTTCTAGATACTCTGTTGGAAAATACTGTCAGATAATTTTTAAAACATAGTCAGCCACATTGTTTTTTTTTTTTAGTGTTTGAAGCATTTATACCTTGTTTTTTGTGATCAGCTTATCACTGATAAATTATTATCAGTGATTAGAACCTGTGAAAAAATGCAAGATACATAATGTTTGGGTTTTCTTTTAATCCTTGGATTTAAAACATCACGTAGTTTATCAACAGTTATAGAATGACTCACTGGCTGGACTGCTCAATTGGCTAAGTCAATCAAGGAGTTAGCAAATAATGAACCAGTGAACACGATTAAGCTCATTTGACAGTGTAGATGCAGACTAAGGCAAAACATGAGCAATAACACATTACATATCTTGTCTATGTGATACTACAACGTCTTTATTAAGAGCTTCCATTTATATATTGATAATTAATTTTCAAATCTGCATATTCGCAGATTGGGTGATTATCTTATTTTTAATTTTCTTTTCATATGCATATTTGGTATCGTTATGGAAACATATTCTTTTCAAAGCGTGAATAAATGTGTGCATTAGAGGAAAAGGTTGTTCTTTAATTTTGGTACATTATAGGAGTCTGACTCTCTTCTTTTTTCTTTGAGATGGAGTCTCGCTCTGTTGCCCAGGCTGGAGTGCAGTGGTGTGATCTCGGCTCACTGCAACCTCCGCCTCCCGGGTTCAAGTGATTCTCCTGCCTCAGCCTCCTGAGCAGCTGGGACTACAAGCGTGTGCCACCAAGCCCTAATTTTTTTGTATTTTTAGTAGAGATAGGGTTTCACTGTGTTAGCCAGGATGGTCTCGATCTCCTGACCTCGTGATCACCCCGCCTTGGCCTCCCAAAGTGTTGGGATTACAGGCGTGAGCCACCGCGCCCGGCTGAGTCTGACTTTCTTCTAAAGACCCAGGGCTTTTAAGGTTGTTCCATACTGAAATCTGAGGATCTTTGTTATCTTTGTGAAATCTGTGTCGCGTGTTTACAGAAAGACAAAACTTAACAGTAAATATGAAGAATTCATTTACCTCTGGTCAAATAATCCTGACACAGCATCACCTCAGGACAAGAGCGAATAGAAAACTTTGCCGACGAATTGAAAAAGAATGAAAATGGGATTTAAGCATCCCACAGTGGATGCCTGTTGAGGTTCTTCCAAAACATATACTGCACAGGGGAGAGCTCTCATGCTTTGTAACTGCCTATTCATGAATTCAATATAGGTAGCTCCTGAATAAAATATCCGTCTTTGTTACCCGAAGAGTCACTCTATTAGGAAACAAGAAGGACTTGAATATTGTGGTTACTATGCTCATAGCAGTATATATAATTTGAGTCTGTACCTGCAGGTGACATTTTTGTTTACCTACACAATATACATTCCTCACCTTCCTGGCTGGGCTCAGGCCTCCATCAGTGTATCTCCTCCCAATAGAGTCATGTGCTTGAGGATATATGGCCACTTTCTTAGCTCCAAGAGTGGGCCCAGAATTAGTCTAATCTAATCCAATAATCCAATGCCCAATCCAGCAGTGGTTGGGTCAAGATTTAGCCTGGATCTTTAAATCTTTCAGTTACTGGCTCAGTTAACCATGAAACTCACTCTGCCTCTGAACTCTCAGTTATATAAGCAAGTGTCTTTACTTATTGGATAAGCCAGCGAGACTTGCACTTTCTGTTAGTTGTAGTTTAAATATCCCTGACCAATACACATTCAATTTTATGGCCATCCTGGGCATCTTACAAAGATGGCTTTCTAAAATAAAGCCAACGTGTTGGTCTTTTGGTCAAAGATTTTTATGTCTCATTCAGAGTTTCTACACCTAATCTTGTCACGGTCCTGGGTGATTTCAATGTCCATGTAGAAAACCAGTCTGATTCCAAGCCTCATGGTCGCAAGACCTCTTATTTGACTGCCATGCTCATGGGCACTCCCTGGATCTTGCTACTTCTTGGAACTGCCCCAACTCTAAAGTAGTGCACTTTTATATTTTATTGTGGCAACCTTCTTGTAACTCTGAACATCGTGCTTTATATATTTCTTGGCCATGTTTTTGAGTGCATGTAAGTTCAGACTTTTTAGCTCTTTGATAAATGTTCTATCATGACTACATGGTGGCCTTCTTTATTCCAAATAATTATTGTTGTCTTAACGTCTATTTTGTCTGTTACTAATACAAAAGTAACAGTTTTAAATGGTTTGACTTGTGACTGGTATTGTGGGTTTTTAATTTTTTTATTTTTTTTTTCCATCACTTTATTTGCTTCATTTCTGTGACAGGCCGGAAGAGTTATGTTCATGATGCCCGATACTGAGATGACATTGCTATGAGAGACAAGAGAGCCAAGGTGAGAGAAGGGTCAATGAGCAGGCAAGTGTATGACATGCTGGGCTTTCATAATCCTGCAGCTTCTCAAGTTCAGAAGACTCTCTACAGGCAAAGAGGTTCTGGTGGATGGCAGGAAAGATCTGGGACAACTAAGCCCCAGGTAAGACTACACTAAGACTACTTTATTAATCAAGAGTGGTTTCACTGAGGAGAGACAGGGGCATTTACTGCTGAGGATTTGGGACTGGCGCACAGTTAGACAGGAGGAATATGTTTTGGTGATCAATTGCACAGCATAGTGAGCAGAGTTAATAATAACGTATCATATATTTCGATATTGCTTTAAAAGTAGATTTTAGATATTCTTACCACAAAATGTGATAGTAGGTGAGATGATGGATATATTAATTAGCTTGAGTTAGTCTTTCTAAATGTATACACTTATCAAAATATCACATTGTACCCCGTAAATATATACAATTTTGTCGAATTAAAAAATAAATAAAATTTAAAAACAAATGAAAGCAACACAGTGCTTGAAGTCTAACTTTTTGCTATTACTAATAGAACCTCTCTTTTACTTCATGATACTTGACCTTTCTTAGTTTCAGCTTTCTATTTAGCTATAGACAAAATTTTTCATCATGACCCCCAATTTGGCGTGAGAATTAAATGAAACTTAGATATAGCTCTGCATAGAATAAGGGCTAAGTGGTTTAGCACTGTGGGAGCAGCTGAGTGCCAAACGCTCCTCCTCCACCACGCTCTTTATTTAATCATCAGTTCCTGGGACACCGGCTGCCACGGCTAAGCACATGAATACGCTTGAGGGTAAGGAGAATGCATGCTACGGCAGCAACTGTGGTACCCATGCCTGAAAAACAATGACTGTTAGGCAACTTGATGCCATGCTTAAGTCTCCCTGGGGTGCTGGGGTCCTTCCTTTTTTTTTTTTTTTGCATAACTCACAAGGGCTCATCCCCAGGCCCATCTCAGGGATGCACAATCACAAATAATGTCCATATGGCTGCCCCAAGCAGCCACTGATGTTCACCGGGCTAGACACAGTGACCAAAGAGCTGTAGCTTGATCCTTGCTAAACAGGACTCAAGTGCTGTGTTCGTTTCTTCAGGCTGCTATAACAAATTTCCGTAAACAGGTGGCTTGAAACAACAGAATTTTAAACTCTCACATTTCTATTGGCCAAATGTTTGCAATCAAGGTGTCAGCAAGATTGGTACCTTGTGGTGAGGGTGGTAGTTAAAGGGAGAAACTGTACCACACATCTCTCTTAGCTTCTGGTGGTTGCTGGCAATCCTTGGCATTCCTTGGCTTGTGGCAGCTTAACCCTAATCTCTGCCTCGGTTGTCACATGGCATTCTCCCTGTGTGTCTGTCTCTTTGTCCCAATTTTCCTCTTCTGATAAAGATACCAGTCATTGGATTAGGGCACACCCTAATCCAGTGTGACTTTATCGTCACTTGATTACATCTACAGAGACCTTACTTCCAATTAAAATCACCTTCACAGATTCCAGGTAGACATAAATTTGGGGAGGGGGATGCACGCACTATTCAACCCAATAGAGTCTGCCCTCTGGCTCCCCAATATTTACAATCTTACCGTGAGTAAACTATATTCACCCCATCTCCAAATCCTCCAGATCTTCACCTATTCCAGCATTAACCCTAAATCCAAAATCTCATCTAAAATTGTCAGGACCTTACCGAGTAGACTTTGGGTAAGGCCCACCCTGGGGCAATGTTCCTCTCTGTCTGCAGACCTATGAAGCTAGAAAACAAGTTATCTACTTCCAGAATACTACAGTGGGAGGGACGTAGGTTAGACGTCCCCTTCACAAAAGGGAGAAGGTGGAAAGATTAAAGGGGTTGTCGCTCTGGGGCAAGTTCACAACCCAGCAGGAAAAAAGTCCATTAAGTTTCCGGCCGAGAGTAAACTTCCATGGCTCAATCTTCTGTCTCACGGGCCCTTCAGGGAGGCAGCCCCAAACTTTAGGACCCTCCAGGGAGGCAGCCCCATCTTCCTGGCTTTCTGGGTCAGGGACTCAGTCCATCCAGCCCTCCAGGGTAATGACAATGCCATTTCTGGTCTGGTCTTCCATGTTTCTGCCTTCAGAGACATTCTTCTTTCATTTTTGTCCCATCTCTGGCCATTTCAGTCCAGGCTGGCAGCATTTCTGCTAGTATAAAACTCTCAAAATCCTTGCCATGTTTTTGCGGATGCCAAGGGGATCCACATAACTAGATATGTAGGCTCTGTGTGGATCCTTCCTGGATTAACCTATCTGGTTTCCTGGCTTAGGGCCAAGGTGGTGGGTTGGGTCCACATGCCTAGCTAGTCTCATTAGCAAATGGCTGTTCAGCCACACCTTTGGCCCTGTTTCCATAGTGCACTATCTGGGTAGACTGTGAATTTTCTAAATCATCAAGCGTGCTTCCTTTTGGCTTAACAGTTCCTTCCTCAACTTATCTCTTTACTCTCACATTTTACTATAAAGAGACAAGGCCACGCCTTCCAGAGTTTGCATGGAAATCTCCTAGCTAAATATCCAAGTTCATCGCTTACAAGACCTGCTTTCTACACAATTCATTCAAGTTTTCTGACACTCTATCACAAGGGTCGCCTTTCCTCCAGTGCTCATTAACATGTGTCTAATTTCCATCTCAGATCGCGTCATAAGCAGCTAGAATATTCATATTTCTAGCATCATTCTGTTCATAATGATACACGTGTTCTCTAAGATGATAAGCACTTCCTCTACAACTCTTCTCACTTCCTTCTGGAGCTCTCACAAGAATCACCTTTAGCATTCATATTTTTACCAACGGTCTCTTCAAGGCAATCTAGGGTTTCCATATCATGTGCCTCAAGTCTTCCAGCCTCTAGTCATTACCCAATTACAAAGCCACTTCCATATTTTTAGGCATTTGTGACAGGAACAACCCACGTCTTAGCACTAAAATCTGCATTAGTTTCTTAGGGCTGCCATAACAAAATACCCAAACTGGGTGGCTAAAAGCAAGATAAATTTATTCTCACACAGTTCTGGGGGCTAGAAGTACAAAATCAAGATGTCAGCAGGGCCATGCTCCACCTGACGGAAGAAGCCTTTCTTAGCTCTCCTAGTTCCTGGTAGATGCTGGTACTCCTTGGCACTCCTTGGTTTGTAATGCCTTACTCCAGTCTCCGTCTCTGTCTCCACGCGACTCCCCTATGTGTCTGTGTCTCCTTGTCCAAATTTACCTCTATTTATAAGGACAGCAGTCGTATTGGAGTTAGGGCCTACCCTGGTTCAATATGATCTCATCTTAATGTGACTGCGTCTGAAAAAACACTGTTTCCAAATACAGCCACATTTACAGGTTCAGGGTGGACAGGAATTTGGCAGGGGCCACTATATGACTCAGTATATGCCTCAATTTTTAAAAACCGTAGAAGAGTATCCTACTTTCCATTCATTTCAGTGCATTTCATTAACTAATTTTTTCAGGTTCTAGATCCATTATATTTCAGACATAATAAGACATTTGTCAGTAAAGTCAATGAGATTATTTTTAAAGTCTCTATCGTGAGGCTGGTAAAATTAGACACTAAAAGTTCAAAAAGGACAATATGAGCAGTAAAAATTGTAGCATATATAATTACAGATGCAAAACTTCTAAATTAATTATTACTAAACTTAACTAGTGTATGTCTATTAAAAAAGGGTTCGTTCCAGGAATGAAAGGGTAGTGGAACATTAGAGAATCTATCAATTTACTTCTGATTACTTCGGGAATACTGAGTGCAAATGCTTTTTATGCTCCCACCAGAAAACCCCTAATAACGAAGTGGGGGTCGGGGGGTGCAAAGCGGGACAAAAAATCAGAAGGTATCAGACAACGACACCATACCAAGAAAAATATGTTAGCAAAATTTTATAAGCTAGAAAACAGACGAATAAGTCATAAGTCCTTAGAAGACCACAGAAACGAATCCAGCAAGAAACAAACTCCAGAACTCTGGTATTAGAGGTGATAAATATGGTCGAAGTCAGAGACTAGAAGATGTGGATACTTACCGGAGGATTCAAGGAAGGCATCATAGGAACGGCAATCAGCCCTACACTTTCCACCACCCTGAACAGCCAGGATTTCCACCCCAGGCTCAATGTGAACCCCAGTTTTCTTCACATCCTCATTCTTCTCTAGTAGACCCTGTAAGAACCACTGTACCACATCCTACAACAGTTTATTTTTACATTCTGTGGGTGTCGAGGTGGGAGTATATTGGTGAATGTTCCTTTTCACAATTAAACTGCCAAATAAGAACATAATGATCTAGACCTCCTCTCATATTCCCTTCTCTATGACTGAGAAGTGATCCATGTTGGGAGAATCTCAGGACTGGTGGGCAGCTGATCAAAGAAGCAGGACAGAGGTGCATAAACAGGGTAAGAGTGGAAAACACTAGGCACGTGCCAGAACCCACCCAATGTTTTTAAACAGCTAAACGACTCTAAAGAGGACTGGAGAACCTGCTGCATGTGCCTGTGGCGAGATTGGATCTTCTCTCTTTTCTTCTTTTTCAGAATTGTTCCATTTCTCTGAAGGTAAAGCCCATGTTTAACCACTCAACTTCTGCTGACATAATTTGCAATGACCACAGCTAACGTATTGAAGCAGAGTACTACTAGGGCGCCAAGAGCTACCTTTGCTCTTGCCCCGCTTTGACAGTAGATGCTGAAATTCACCCCCGACCCCCAAACCAATGATAAATCTGATTACCAAAACATTCAATGCGCATTTGTAGACGACTTCATGGGGACAAACGGGGGAGATTCAATGGCACGTGTCCCAGTGAAATGTCACCAGTCTGCGTTAGACAATCTTGCCTCTCTTCCTCATACCCTCATGAGATGAATGGGCATCAGCTCCTGTTCTTCCTGAACAGTATCATTCCCTTCAAATCTCTTTTCTCTGTGGAGCCATTTATCTCTGTGAGATTCTGATGACTGAATCTTCAGACTCATCACCCTGATCAGCACATCAAGGATCTTTACTCTTAAACCCCTTCTTTAGAATATAAAAGAGTTGTACATAATAATTGTTTTTCACTGTCACATTGGTTTTTCTCACATCCTACTCAGAGCTTCCTACCGCAGGTCTTTGAGCCCAAGGTCCATAGTGTATCTTTTCAACAGACTTCTTTTTTTTTTTTATACTTTAAGTTTTAGGGTACATGTGCACAACGTGCAGGTTTGTTACATATGTATACATGTGCCATGTTGGTGTGCTGCACCCATTAACTCGTCATTTAACATTAGGTATATCTCCTAATGCTACCTCTCCCCCGTCCCCCGACCCCACAACAGGGAGGTACTTTTCTCTGCACTGTCTTTAAAGGCCACTCCTGGGTGCGGCTGTGTAGAGTCATATCCATGCTTGAAAGAAGAGCAAAAGAAAAGCAGAAAAATAAAAAGAAAAAATAATATGAGGAGAGAAAGCAATGAGGTATAAAAGAAAAGTACAATAGAGGCCGGGCATGGTAATCTCAGCACTTTGGGAGGCTGAGGCGGGCGGATCACGGGGTGAGGAGTTCGAGACCAGCCTGACCAACATGGTGAAACTCCGTCTCTAATAAAATACAAAAATTAGCCAGGCGCGGTGTCACGCGCAGGTAATCCCAGGTACTCAGGAAGCTGAGGCAGGAGAATCGCTTGAACCAGGGAGGCGGAGGTTGTAGTGAGCCAAGATGGCGCCACTGCACTCCAGCCTGGGCGACAGAGTGAGTCTCTGTCTCTCAAAAAAAAAAAAAAAAAACAAACAAAACTAAATATATATATTCCCTATATATATATTCCCTATATATATATTCCCTATATATATATTCCCTATATATACATATTCCCTATATATACATATTCCCTCTATATATATTCCCTCTCTATACATATTCCCTATATATATATATTCCCTCTCTATATATATTCCCTATATATATATATTCCCTCTCTATATATATTCCCTCTCTATATATATTCCCTCTCTATATATATTCCCTCTCTATATATATTCCCTCTCTATATATATTCCCTCTCTATATATATTCCCTCTCTATATATACATTCCCTATATATATATATTCCCTATATATATATATTCCCTATATATATATATTCCCTATATATATATATTCCCTATATATATATATTCCCTATATATATATATTCCCTATATATATATATTCCCTATATATATATATTCCCTATATATATATTGCCTATATATATATATTCCCTATATATATATTCCCTATATACATATTCCCTATATATATATATATTCCCTATATATATATATTCCCTATATATATATTCCCTATATATATATATTCCCTATATATATATTCCCTATATATATATATTCCCTATATATATATTCCCTATATATGTATATTCCATATACATACATATTCCATATATATACATATTCCATATATATATATATATATGTGGAAAGAAAGAGAGAAAGAAAAGTACAATAGAGAGAATCAACAAAATCAACCAAACCAAAAGTTGGTTTCTGAAAAGACACGAAACAGCCAACGTTGGCAATATTGGTGAAGGGAGAAAGATGGAGAGCAGTGGACAGGAGGAGAGAGAGAGAGAACACAAAGGAACAATATTAAAAATTAAAAAGCAGAACATGATTAGACATAAACAATAAACAAGATAATACCAAAAACAATTTCATACTGATATAAATGAATGCCTAGACAATGTAGAAATTTTGAAAGAAAAACATATCCTGCCTAAACTAACTATAGAAGAAATAGAAAACTTGACTAGACTTAACAATGATTAAAGAAATTACTGTGGACTACTTGAGGGGGCAGGGAGGGGATATGGGTTGAAAACCTCCTTATTGGATACTATGCTCACAACCTGGGTGATGGGATCCACACCCCAAACCTCAGCATCACACAATATTCCCATGTAACAAACCTGTATGTGTAACCATTCTATCTAAAAATAAAAGTTGACATTAAAAAAAAATAGATCTTTAGTTCAAAAAACAAAACAAAACAATGTCAAGAAAACTACCAGGAACACGGGGAAAATTCCACTAAACGTTCAAGGAGCAGATAATTCCAAGTTCATACAAACTTCACCAAAGACCAAGATAAAAGCATATGCTCCCAAGCATATTTTATGAGGATAATCTTGACTCTAAAATAAGTATAATAGGAGAAAGGAAATTTATAATTCAAGCTAAATGCTAAATTAAATACTGCAGACTTAAGTAACGCACAGAAATGATAATAAACCAGAACAAGTTTGGTTTATCACAGCAGTGTAAAAATGCCTTAACATTAGAAAGGAATGTTAATGTAAATCATCCCATTAATGGAAAGAAACAAGATTGGGCTATCATTTTAATAGACGGGGTAAAATCATTTAATAAAATCCAGTGCCTGTTCATGGAACACACAAAAACAAACCAAAACACAATTCTTGCCAAACTGGGAAACAATGGATGGAAAACACATATCTACAAAATAGTCTGCACCAACAGCTGTGCACACTGGTGAAGATTTACATGGATTGTCCTTAAAAATCAAGAACAGGACAAGATTGCTCAATATTGTCATTTCTGCTCAACAGTGGCGATTCTAGCCAGTGCAATAAATAAAAGATATAATGATTGGAATTAAAAACACCCAAACGATCATATCTATATAGACAATATATTATTTACCTGTATGGAAAAACCTGAGATAATCTACAAACTCTCAGCACTAATTACAGCTAAGAAGAAAATCAATTGTATTCCTACAAACCAGCAACAACCACTTAGAGGAAAAACAACTCTTCAATGAACACCAATTATAACTGCCACAAAATAGTAAGGTACATAGAAATAAGTCTAACAAAGATGCTTCAGACTTTAAATGAGAAAATTATCAAATGTTATCGAGAGCTATTAGTTCCAAATTAGGCAGATACAAAGCATGCTCATGGAAGAATCCCTGTGATAAAGATGATGGTTTTCTCCACTTAACCTGTATATTTGATGTGATTCCAATAAAAAATCCAACACAGCTTTCTATGGAACAATAGACTCTATGACTCTAGAATGCATACTGAAGGACCAAGGGCACATAATATCCAAGAATATTAAAAGAAAGTAGAGGGGATCAGAAGGGACATGGCTTACAAGATACCAAGTTTTAATAATTAAGATAGTTAAGATAGTTCACTTACGTGACATCTAGGCCAATACAATTGATAGGATAGAGAGCCCATTAAATATAGGAAAACTTGGCATGAGAGGTTTGCCATTGAAGGTTAGCTGAAGAAAAGACAGGCTATTCAATATATAGTGCTGGATCCATTGGTTATACCCATTTTTTAGAGAGGAGATTGCTATCTCACTCCATACACAAATATAAATTCCAGAAATTAAAAAAAAAAAGAAACCTTAGTGGAAAAAGAAGGAGGTGAAAGATCTCTAAATGAAAAACAACAAAACACTGCTGAAAGAAATCATCGATGACAAAAACAAATGGAAACACATCCCATGCTCATGGATGGGTGGAATCAATATGGTGAAAATGACCATACTGCCCAAAGCGATCTACAAATTCAATGCAATTCCAATCAAAGTACCATGATCATTCTTCACAGAACTAGAAAAAAATATATCCTCAAATTCACGTGGAACCAAAAGAGAGCCCGCATAACCAACACAATACTAAGCAAAAAGAACAAATCAGGAGGCATCCCATTACCCGGCTTCAAATTATACCACAAGGCTATAGTTACCAAAGCAGCATGGTACTGGCATAAAAATAGGTATGTAGACCAATGGAGCAGAATAAAGAACTCAGAAATGAAGCCAAATACTTACAGCCAGCCGATCTTTGACAAAGCATACAAAAACATAAAGTGAGGAAAGGACACCCTATTCAATAAATGGTGCTGGTAAAACGGGCAAGCCACATGTAGAAGAATGAAACTGGATCCTCATCTCTCACCTTATTACAAAAATCAACTCTCAAGATAGATCAAAGACTTAAATCTAAGACCTGAAACCACAAAAGTTCTAGAAGATACCATGGAAAAACTCTTGCAGACATTGGCTTCGGTAATGAATTCATTCCTTTTTTTTTTTTTATACTTTAAGTTTTAGGGTACATGTGCACAACGTGCAGGATTGTTACATATGTATACATGTGCCATGTTAGTGTGCTGCACCCATTAACTCGTCATTTAACATTAGGTATATCTCCTAATGCTATCCCTCCCCCGTCCCCCCACCACACAACAGGCCCCAGTGTGTGATGTTCCCCTTCCTGTGTCCATGTGTTCTCATTGTTGAGTTCCCACCTATGAGTGAGAACATGCGGTGTTTGGTTTTTTGTCCTTGTGATAGTTGGCTGAGAATGATGGTTTCCAGCTTCATCCATGTCCCTACAAAGAACATGAACTCATCCTTTTTTATGGCTGCATAGTATTCCATGGTGTATATGTGCCACATTTTCTTAATCCAGTCTATCATTGCTGGACGTTTGGGTTGGTTCCAAGTCTTTGCTATTGTGAATAGTGCCGCAATAAACATACATGTGCATGTGTCTTTATAGCAGCATGATTTATGATCCTTTGGGTATATACCCAGTAATGGGATGGCTGGGTCAAATGGTATTTCTAGTTCTAGATCCCTGAGGAATCGCCACACTGATTTCCACAATGGTTGAACTAGTTTACAGTCCCACCAACAGTGTAAAAGTGTTCGTATGTCTCCACATCCTCTCCAGCACCTGTTATTCCTGACTTTTCAATGATCGCCATTCTAACTGGTGTGAGATGGTATCTCATTGTGGTTTTGATTTGCATTTCTCTGATGGCCAGCGATGATGAGCATTTTTTCATGTGTCTTTTGGCTGCATATATGTCTTCTTTTGAGAAGTGTCTGTTCATATCCTTTGCCCACTTGTTGATGAGGTTGTTTTGGCCATACTGCCCAAGGTAATTTATAGATTCAATGCCATCCCCATCAAGCTACCAATGACTTTCTTCACAGAATTGGAAAAAACTTCTGTAAAGTTCATGTGGAACCAAAAGAGCCCGCATTGCCAAGTCAATCCTAAGCCAAAAGAACAAAGCTGGAGGCATCACGCTACCTGGCTTCAAACTATACTACAAGGCTACAGTAACCAAAACAGCATGGTACTGGTACCAAAACAGAGATATAGACCAACGGAACACAACAGAGCCGTCAGAAATAATGCCACATATCTACAACTATCTGATCTTTGACAAACCTGAGAAAAACAAGAAATGGGGAAAGGATTCCGTATTTTGGAAATGGTGCTGGGAAAACTGGCTAGCCATATGTAGAAAGCTGAAACTGGGTCCCTTCCTTACACCTTATACAAAAATTAATCCAAGATGGATTGAAGACTTAAATGTTGGACCTAAAACCATAAAAACCCTAGAAGAAAACCTAGGCAATACCATTCAGGACATAGGCATGGGCAAGGACTTCATGTCTAAAACACCAAAAGCAATGGCAACAAAAGCCAAAATTGACAAATGGGATCTAATTAAACTAAAGAGCTTCTGCACAGCAAAAGAAACTACCATCAGAGTGAACAGGCAGCCTACAGAATGGGAGAAAATTTTTGCAATCTACTCATCTGACAAAGGGCTAATATCCAGAATCTACAATGAACTCAAACAAATTTACAAGAATTCCTTCCTAAGAACCCAAAAGCAAATGCACCAAAAACAAAAGTAAGCAAGTGGGACCTAATTAAACTAAAAAGCTTCTGCACGGCAAAAGAAATACTCAGAAGAGTAAACAGACAACCCACAGAGTCGGAGAAAACATTCACAAACCCTGCATCCAACAAAGGACTAATATCCAGAATCTACAAGAAACTCAACAAAAATCGGCAAGAAAAAAGAAAAATCCCATCCAAAAGTGGGCAAAGGACATGAATAGACAATTCTCAAAAAAAAAAAAAAAAAAAAGATATACAACCAGCCAACAAACATATGAAAAAAAATGCTCACCATCACTAATTATCAGGGAAATGCTCATTAAAACCACAATGAGATACCACCTTACTCCTGCAAGAATGGCCATAATTAAAAAGTCAGAAAATAATAGATGTTGGAGTGGATGTGGTGAAAAGGGAACACTTTTACACTGCTGGTGGGAATGCAAACTAGTACAACCATTCTGGAAAACGGTATGGAGATTCCTTAGAGAACTAAAAGTAAAACTACCATTCGATCCAGCAATCCCCCTACCGGGTATCTACCCAAAAGAAAAGAAGTCATTATATCAAAAAGACTCAAGCACATGCATGTTTATAGCAGCATATTTCACAACTGCAAAAATATGGAAGCAACCTTATTGCCCATCAATCAACGAGTGGATAAAGAAGATGTGGCATATATACACCACAGAATACTACTCAGCCATAAAGTGGAACGAAATAATGGCCTCTGCAGCAACTTGGATGGAGCTGAAAGCCATTATTGTAAGTGAAGTAACTCAGGAATGGAAATCCTAATATCGTATGCTCTCACTTATAAGTGGGAGCTAACCTATGAGGGTGCAAAGGCATAGGAATGACATGATGGACTTAGGCGACTCGGAGGGAAAGGTGGAAAGAGGGTGAGGGGTAAAAGAAGACTATCTATTGGGTACAGTGTACACTGCTCAGGTTACGGGTGCACCAAAATCTCAGGAATCACCACGAAAGAACTTATCCACGTAATCAAAATCCACCTGTATGCCCCCAAACTATTGAAGTTTAAAAAAATGTTAGAACAATTACGAGAGTGACTAAGTTTATGTCCTCAGAGCAGGAAAGACTTTTTCGCAAAAGTAACCACAACCCATGAACACAGGACATCTTTCCACTTATTTATGTCTTCTTTAATTTCTTCAAGCAAAGTGTTGTAGTTCTCAGGGTAAGTGTCTTGATTACGTCTACTCCTGAGTATTCTTTTCTTTTCGTGCTATTGTAAATGTAATTATTTTCTTAATTATTCTTGGACTGTTGATTGTCAGTGCACACAAATGCAACTGGTTATGGTGTGTTGATTTTCTATCTTGCAACTTTGACAAATTCATTTATTAGCCCTAACAGCTTTTTTTGTGGAATCTCTAGGGTTTTCTACATAGAAGATCATGTCAGCTGTGACAGGGGATAACTTCTTCTTTTCCATCTTAGATGCCTTTTATTTCTTACCCTTGCCTAATTACTCTTGTCTAGAGCTTTCAATAGTATGTTGAGTTAGAAGTGACAAAAGCAGGCATCCTTGTCCTGCTCCCGATCTTAGGGGAAAAGCTTTCAGTCTTTTCCATTGAGTATGACGTTAGCTATGCGTATTTCCATACATGGTTTATGTCACGCTAAGGAAGTATCCTTCTCTTCCTAATCTGTTGAGGGTTTTTTATTATAAAACCATGTTGGATTTTGTTAGGTGCTTTTTCTGCATCAGTTGACATGGTGATGCGGTCTTTTATCATCAGTCTGTTAATATAGTGCATGGATTTATTTTCATGTGTTGAATCATCTTTGCATTTCAGCAATTATTCCCATTCAGTCATGGTGTGTAATCCTTTCAATATACTGCAGGGTTGTGCCTGCTAGCATTTCATCTACGATTCTGAACATTGGTATTCATAAGGGATATTGTTTTGTAGCTTTCTTGTTGTGGCTTTGGCAGACTTTGGTATCATGGTAACATTGGCCTTATGGAATGAGTTAGGAAGTGTTCCCTCTTCTTCAATTTTTTGGAAGAGGGTTAGAAGGAATGGTGGTAATTCTTCTTTAAATGTTTGGTAGAATTCACCAATGAAGCCATCTGGCCCAAGACTTGACTTTGTTGGAACGTTTTGATTACTGATAATTCCTATTACTGATAACTCCTTACTATAACTAGTAAGGAGACTGTATGTCATAAGAGATATGTAGTCCTCAAGCAGTAGACGATATATTCAAAGTTCTAAAAAAGGAGAAACCTGTCAATCAGGAATTACATATCCAGCAAAACCATCCTTCAAAAATGAAGGGGAAAATTAACACATTCTCAGATTTAAAAATTACTGAAGGCTTTGGGGCAAAGATGGCTGACCAGATGCAGACAGGAAGAGCTCCTCCCAATAAGAGACCTGATCGTCAAGAAGACCAGCACATTCCAAACAGATCTTTGGAAAGAAGGCATTGAAAATGGATGGAGGAAGGACACAGACCCTGAGCTGAAAGGGGAGGAAGCTGGGAACCCTGCATCAGGTTGCTGAAGACCAGGACTCATTTTGGGGCCTGAGTGACTCCTGGGGAAGGGGCGAGTAAAACAAGCATAGAGTGGCTCATTCTTACCCTGGACCTCTGGAATCCAAGCTGCAGGAGACCCCATGACCCCCACAGACATTGGAGATTGCAGGGAGAATTGCCGGGAGAGCTGGCAGAGATAGAATTCTTGCCTGCATGGAGTCCAGAGGGTTTAGCATGGGAAAAGCTGCACTGAAGCACGGCCATGGGCACCCAACCCCAAGCCTCACCATACTCCTCTCTGTGGCTTTAGTGTTTGCTGGCTGCTGGACCTGGACGCAGCAGGGCAATCTTGGCCATGGGATAGGGCCAGTCTGATCTGAGTGTCCCGCTGTCTGCTGGCCTATCCCAGCGTCCCTCCCTGCCCACACCCGCTTGCAGCGCAGCCTCAGCTTCCCAGATGAGGCATTTGCCAGCAGCCACCACCATAGCTCTTTCACTGGCAGACGTTGCCTAGCAGTTGGGGATCTTCTGCAGGCGGTCCCCTGCAGACAAGTGCGCCCTCCGGCAGCCGTCCTCCACCGATGCACTCTCACCCGTAGCCTTCCTGCACTGCTTCACTGGTGAGCCCATGCATTTGGGGGCCCTTGCTGCCCTACCGCTGCCCCACGGAAGTACTTTGGCTGGCACATCCCATCAGAGTGCTGTTGCCAGCGGAATGGGAACACCTCAGCCCCTCCAGAAGAGCAGGTAGTAAACCTTGAGAGTCCAGGGAAAAAAAAAAAACGTGGACACGTCCCAGCCCCCAGGGGTAGAGCATGCAGCCCAGGAGCGCTGAGCTGTGTCTTGGCTCCCCAAAATCATCCAGAAATGAAGCCAATTGACTAAATTGACTTATACCACATCAAAACCTCAAGTTCATCAAAGAATATAAAAGCAAAAAGGCCCATCCACAGGACAGCAACTTCAAACATTAAAGGAACGTCAGCCCACACAGATGAGGAAGAACCAGCCCAAGAACTCTGTTAATGCTAAAAGCCAGAGTGTCTTCTTGTCTCCAAATGGCCACACTAGCTCTGCAGTAATGGTTCTTAACCAGACCTATGTGGCTGAAATGATAGACATAAAATTTAGAATCTGGATGGCAACAAAGATCATTGAGATTCACGAGAAAGTTGACATGGTAGCCAAGGAATCTAAGGAATCCAATAAAACAATACAAGAGGTGAAAGATTAAATGGCCATTTTAAGAAAGAACCAAACTGACTTGCTTGCGCTAAAAAACTCATTACAAGAATTTCATAATACAATCAGAAGTATTAACAGCAGGCTAGAACAAGCTGAGGAAATCATCTCAGATCCTGATGTCCAGTTGTTTGAATCAGATCAATCAGACAAAAACAAGGAAAAAAAGAATTAACAAAAATGAACAAAACCTCCGAGAAATATGGCATTATGTGAAGAGACCAAACCTATGACTCACTGGTGTCCCACAAAGAGAGGGAGAGAGCAAGCAACTTGGAAAACATATTTGAGGCTATTGTCCACAGACATTTCCCCAACCTCACTAGACAGGTAGAGAGGCAAATTCAGGAGAGTCAGAGAACCCCAGTGAGATGCTACAGAAGATGACCATCCCCAAGATGCACAGTCATAAGATTCTCCAAGGTCAAGGTGAAAGGAAAACTACTAAAAGCAGCCAGAGAGAAGGGGCAGGTCACATACAAAGGGAACCCCATCAGGCTAACAGCGAACCTTTCAGCAGAACTCTTACAAGTCAGAAGAGATTGGGAGCCAATAGTCAGCATCCTTAAAGAAAAGAAATTCCAACTGGGAATTTCATATCCAACCAAACTAGGCTTCATAAGAAAAGCAGAAATAAAATCCTTCTCAGACAAGCAAATGCTAAGGGAACTCATTGCCCCTAGATCTGCATTACCAGAGGTCCTTAAGGGAGTGCTAAACATGGAAACAAAAGATCGTTGCCTGTCACCACAGAAACACACTTAAGTACACAGCCCACTGACACTACCAAGCAACTATATAATCACGTCTACATAACAACATGCTAACGGCACAGTGACAGGATCAAATCCTCACATATCAATATTAACCTTGAATGTAAGTGGGCTAAACGCCCCACTTAAAAGGCAGAGAGTGGCAAGTTGGATAAAGAAGCAAGACCCAACTGCATGCTGTCTTTAAGAGACCCATCTCACATGCAATGACACCCATCACGGGCTCAAAGTAAAGGGATGGAGAAAGATCTATCAAGCAAATGGGAAACAGAAAAGAGCAGAGGTTGCTGTTCTTACTTCAGACGAAACAGACTTTAAACCCACAATGATCAGAAAGGACAAAGAAGGGCACTGCATAATGATAAAGGGTTCAATTCAACAAGAAGACTTAACTATCCTTAATATATATGCACCCAACACTGGAGCACCCAGATTCACAAAACAATCACTTAGAGACCTACAAAGAAACTTAAATAACCACACAATCATAGTGGGAGGCTTCAACACCCCACTGACAGTGCTAGATCACTGGGGCAGAAAACTAACAAAGATATTCGGGACATAAACTCAACACTTGACAAAATTGACCTAACAGATATCCACAGAACATCGCACGGAACAACAACACAATATACATTCTTCTCATCTGCACAGGGCACATACTCTAAGGTCGACCACATGCTCAGCCATAAAGCAATTCTCAAAAAATTCAGAAACAAACCCGGAATCATACCAGCCACACTCTCAGACCACAGTGCAATAAAATTAGACATCCGTAACAGGAAGATCTCTCAGAGGCAAACAATTATATATAGATCTTTCAAAACCAATCAATTATATTATAAGGTCAACTACATGTTCGGCCGTAAAGCAATTCTCAAAAAATTCAAAAACAAACCTGAAATCATTACCAGCCACGCTCTCGGACCACAGTGCAATGAAAATAGAGATTAATACCAAGAAGATGTCTCAAAACCAAACCAATGTATGGAAATTAAGCAACCTGCTCCTGAATGACTTTTGAGTAAAGAGAAAAATTTGGGCAGAATTCAAAAAAATTATTTGAAGCTATTGAAAACAAAGGTACAACATACCAGAATCTCTGGGGGCACAGCTAAAACAGTGTTAAGAGGAAAGTTTATGGTGCTAAGTGCCTACATGGAAAAAGTCAGACAGATCTCACATTAGCAATCTAACATTGCACCTAGAGGAACTAGAGAAACAAGAGCAAAGTGACCCCAGAGCTAGCAGAGGAAAAGAAATAACCAATATTAGAGCTGAACTGAAAGAAGCTGAGATGTGAACCACCCTACAAAAGGTCAAAGAAACCAAAAGTTGGTCCTTTGAAAAAATAAATAAGCTCGACAAACTGCTAGCTAGACAAACAAGGAAAAGAAAGAGAGAGAAGGCCCAAATAAACACAATCAGAAATGACAAAGGTGACATTACTGCGGACCCCACAGAAATGCAGCAACAACAACAAAAATCCTCAGCGACTATTATGAACACCTGTATGCACATAATCTAGAAAACCTAGAAGAAATCGATAAATTCCTGGGAGCATACAACCTCCCAAGATTGAACCAGGATGAAACTGAATCCCTGAACAGACCAATAACCAGTTTCAAACTTGAATCAGTAATAAAAAAGACCTACCAACCAAAAGCCTGGACCAGACGGATTCACAGTCCATTTCTATCAGACATAGAAAGAAGAGCTGCAACCAATCCCTAATGAAACTATTCCAAAAAATTGAGGAACTACGACTCCTCTCTAACTCGCTGTACGAGGCCAGCATCATTCTGATTCCCAAACCTGACGGAGACACAGTGAAAATACAACACTTTAGGCCAATATTCCTGACGAACCTAGATGCAAAAATCCTCACCAAAATACCAGCAAATTGATTCCAGCAGTACATCAAAAAACTAATCCATCACGATCAAGTAGGCCCTACTCCTGGGATGCAAGGTTGGTTCAACATGTGCAAATCAATAAATGTGATTCATCACATAAACGGAACTAAAAACGAAAACCACATATCATCTCAATAGATGCAGAAGAGGTTTTCAACGAAATTCAACATCCCTTCGTGTCAAAAACCCTCAACAAACTGGGCATCAGAGGAGCATACCTCAAAATAATAAGAGTCATCTAGGACAAACCCACAGCCAACATCCTACTCAAAGGCCAAAACCTGGAAGCATTCTCCCTGAGAACCAAAAAATAGTCCTGAATTACCGACGCCACCCCTCCCCCACCCCTGGCCACAGCAGCGTGGTGCGGAGAGCATCTCTGGGTGCAGCGGGAGGGAGACCACAGCATTTGTGAAGCAATGACCTCAGTGCTATCCTGTTAGAGCAGAAAGGAAAACCGGACCAAACTCAGCTGATGCCCCCCCCCCCCCCCCCCCCACAGAGGGAGCATTTAAAGCAGCCCTAGCCAGAGGGGAATCACTGATCCCAGTGATCAGAACTTGAGTTCCCACAAACCTCACCATGGCAGGCTATAGCACTCTGCGTCTCCAAGTAAATTTGAAAGGCAGACTGGGCCATAAGAACTGCAACTCTGGCCGGGCGTGGTGGCTCACGGCTGTAATCCCAGCACTCTGGGAGGCTGAGGCGGGTGGATCACGAGGTCAGGAGATCGAGACCATCCTGGCTAACACGGTGAAACCCCATCTCTACTAAAAATACAAAAAAAAAAAAAATTAGCCGGGTGTGGTGGCAGGCGCCTGTAGTCCCAGCTACTCGGGAGGCTGAGGCAGGAGAATGGCGTGCACCCGGGAGGCAAAACTTGCAGTAAGCCGAGATCGCGCCACTGCACTCCAGCCTGGGCAACAGAGCGAGACTCCGTCTCAAAAAACAAACAAACAAAAATGAACTGCAACTCTTAGGTGAGTCCTAGTGTTGAATTAGGCCCAGAGACAGTGGACCAGGGGTGGGGGGGGGGGGGGTCACACGACATACTGAGATACCAGCTGGGGCAGCCAAGGGAGTGCTGGCATCACCCGTCCCCTAACCCCAGGCTGCACACCTTGTGGCTCCAAAAGAGACCCCTTCCTTCCACTTGAGGAGGGGAGAAAGAAAAGAGTGGTGAAGACTGTGTCTTGCATCTGGGATACCAGCCCAGCCATAGCAAGGGGTGAATCATTACTGTGTCCACAGGCTGTGGTGCTGCACAGACCTTCTCTGCCTGGGTACCCAACCTCCTTTTCAGTCAAAAAGTTCCAGATGTAAAAAATTGATTCAGGTCCAGAAATTGAACAAAGGATCCCGAGTTTCCTGTGGCAGGGGTTGGAAGGGCTGCGAAACTCTTCAGTCTACTTGTCGTCAGTCTTGATTTCTTCTGATGGCACATGTTGAGAAGTACTCCGTTTTACTCAAGAGTAAGGTGGCAACACATTCTGTTAACAATTTCCATAGCTCTCTGTTGTCAGGTTTCCTTGGGGCTCATTACAGTAATTTAATCCACCTGGCTGCTGACAGTCAAATGCTGACACCTGCCTTCTATAGTTTCAGGGTCTTGTCATCTCCATTTCTATCTGGGGGCCTACTTCTGTACTTTCTTCTCTTACTGTGATTTAACCCTACTTATGGCCTATGGCAAGGGGATGTTTGGGAGGTACATCCTGAAGGGGTGATATGTTGACTTGAGAGAGAAACCTGTGCATTTTCTTCAAGCAAGAAGAAATGCTAGCTCATGATAAGATGGAGTAGCTCACTTCTGCAGTTCAGGAGATTCCTCAGATTTGCGGAAATTCAGGTTTCTAGAGGTCTCACTCCAAACTACACTATGGGTCTCAATTTTGCCCAGTGCGAGCCCTGAACCTGGAGAAACAGTCCTACTTTGGGTGGAAATTTAACCTTCTTTGGAGGTTTACTTCTATGATTATCAAATCACAAGCTTTCTCTGCCATCCTGTGCCAGGAGATGAAAGTCTCCCTATAATCCCAAGGAAGCCCTATGGCTTTCGCAGTCGGCTTTCAAGTGCATAATAATTTCTCTCTGATTTCTTTGTCTTTTTCTAGAGTGTCAGTTGAGCTTAGCAGTAGCCATAGAATCTTATTTATCCATTACAATCTCCACCATATTTTTCAAATGCTTGAAGCACTGCAACAGATAGTCTGTGTGACTGATTTTATTGTGCAGGATGTTTATGTGAGAGTACATATGGGATGAGTACCTGTGGAGAGCAGAGTCAGAACACAGAATTTGGAAAAGGAAGGAAATGAGCTACTATGAGGTCTCATTACCCTCAGCCAGCTCCACGGGGTACTCTGAAGCTAAAAATGACCCTTGGGGTTTTCTTACGTTGATTAAAAATGTCTGATTTTATACTCCTGCCTCCACCAGTCACTGAATGTGGGCCACTCTGGAAAAACAAGGAGGCTCTCCGGAGCCAAGGTGCTCTCCAAGGAAGCTGGTAGCTCAAGGCTGTCTGCGGACAGCACTCCCAGCAGAGTGAGGAAAACATCCTAAAGGGGAATCTGAGAGTGTTTTAAAATAGAGTGGATTACTAGAACATTTGAAACAGATCAGGAAATGACTGCCTTGGAGAGACAGATTGTTAGTCACAGTTCCGAAGAGAAGACAGGATGCCCAGACATGGGAAATCTCATGGCGAAGCACCATGGTTGGTCTGGGCCAGAGAGAACTGCAAGAGAACAGGGAGAACTGCAAGCCAGAGCATTTGTTGTTGTCTCTGCCTCTGTGGGAAGGAACAGGCAAGGCAGAGTAACCAGTTTAGGATTGGCTAGTTTGAATAATTTAAGCAGCCTTGGGGCATAGGGGCTGTCCCTAGTTGCCTGGTACCTGGCCTTGGGGTGATTAGGGCAGGTGGATAGTGACCCAGGGTGTGAGAGCCCTATAAAGGACACAGTTGGGAGGTATTGTATCCGCGTTGATGTGTTTGCATGTGAAAAGCACGCTCCAGGGCAAGGTGTTTACTATTTCTAAGAATTGCCTTACCAGGCCTGGAAGGAGCAAGCCTTCCAGGGTCAGCAAGGCCCAGGATGTCAAAGCATCATGATACAGAAAATAAAAGACATGCTTAATAGATCTTTATGTCCACCACGGAGGGCATGTGAGGCTAGAGATGACAAAGAGGGTCTTTTCAAATTTATCTGTCTTTCTGGTGCCAGGCACAGGGCTTAGAACATCATATGTGCTCCAGAAGTGTTTGTTAACTGGACATCGTGAACATCTGGTTCTGGGTTAGGCAGTGGAGAATAAACAGGAAATGATGACAGAATCCACCGCATATGGAAAATATTCAACACGTATTTGGTGAAAGAATGAATCTATGCATGAAGCCCAGGGACTCCTAGTCAACACATCTCAGAAGAATCATGGAAAAGCCAGAAACTGACAACCACCTTCTGTGCAGCTGTGGATCCCTCCTTTGCATTGCACTGAGTGAGTTTCAGAAGGCTCTGAGTAAGGTTAATGAGTAAGAGTGGCAGAGGGTCTGAGAAAGCATATCTTCCAAATCAGAGGCAAACCAGGTCAGAATCAGGAATACAGGGGTGACAGTCTGTCAGAGTTGGGGATTACAGCAGGAATCACACCCTAGAACCGATAGAGTTTTTGCTGATTCAGGACACAGTGGGGAGAAAGGCAGGTTACAAAATAACAATCAAGGTGCCGAGTTTTGAGACATAGTATAACATTCTCCCCTTTTCAGTCCACCATTCTGTGCATTTTGACAAAAGCACGCAACCATGTGATCAACCCAAGAATGAAGATCTAGGACATGTCCAAACCTCCATAAAGTGCCCTCGTGCCCTTTTAAAGTTGATCTTCTATAGCCCAAGAGAACCACTGATTGATTTGTTCTCTCTCTCTAGTTTTCCCTTTTCTATAAAGCCAAAGAAATGGCATTGTATGTAGTCTTTTGAGTATGTCTTCTTTCACTTGGCATAATGTATTTGAGAGTCATCCATTCTGTGGCACGCATATTATGTTATCAGTACTTAGACCTGTCTTGTTGTCGAGTAGTCTTCCAGTGTAGGTACATACCACAATTTGTTTATCCATTCCCCAGTTGACGGGCATTTGAGATATTTCCAGTTTTTAGCAATTAAGAACGTTTTGCTGGAAGGTTTCCTGGGAAGAAGGATTTCACTTCTCTTGGGTAAATACCCTGGAGTGCGATTGCTGTATAAGTGTATCTTTAACTTCATGAAAACCTGCCAAATTGTTTTTCAAAGTGTCTGGGCCATTTTATACTTCCATCGACAATGAGAGACAGTTCCTTTTGTTCTTTTTCCAGCACTTGACAGTGAAACAGCATGGTACCGGTACAAAAACAGACATATAGACCAATGGAACAGAATAGAGATCTCATAAATAAGACCGCACATCTACAGCCATCTGACCCTTGACAAACCTAACAGAAAGAAGCAATGAGGTAAGGATTCCCTATTTAATAAATGGTGCTTGGAGAACTGGCTAGCCATACGTAGTAAATTGAAACCAGACCCCTTCCTTACACTTTATACAAAAATTAACTCAAGATGGATTAAAGACTTAAATGTAAAACCCAAAACTATAAAAATCCTAGAAGAAAATCTAAGCAATACCATTCAGGACATAGGCACGGGCAAAGACTTCATGACAAAAACATCAAAAGCAATTGCAACAAAAGCAAAAATTGACAAAGGGGATCTAATGAAACTAAAGAGCTTCTGCAGAGCAAAAGAAACTATCTTCAGAGTGAACAGACAACCTACAGAGTGTCTGTTGCAGTCTATCCATCTGACAAAGGTCTAATATCCAGAATCTACAAGGAACTTAAACAAATTTACAAGAAAAAACAAACAACCCCATTAAAAAGTGGGCAAAGAACATGAACAGACACTTTTCAAAAGAAGATATTTATGCGGCCAACAAACATATATAAAAAAAGCTCAACATCACTGATCATTAGACAAATGAAAGTCAAAACCACTGTGAGGTACTATCTCACACCAGTCAGAATGGCGATTTTTATAAAGTCACGAAACAAAAGATGCTGGCAAGGCTGTGGAGAAATAGGATTGCTTTTAAACTGTTGGTGGGAGTGTGAGTTAGCTCAACCATTGTGGAAGACAGTGTGGTGATTCCTCAAAGACCTAGAAACAGAAATATCATTTGACCCAGCAATCCCATTACTCGGTATATACCCAAAGGAATATAAATCATACCATTATAAATATATATGCATGCGTATGTTCATTGCTGCCCTATTCACAATACCAAAGGCAATGAATCAACCCAAATGGCCATCAATAATAGACTGGATACAGAAAATGCAGTACATATACACCATGGAATACTATGTAGCCACAAAAAGGAACAAGATCATTTCCTTTGCAGGGACATGGATGGAGCTGGAAACCATTATCCTCAGCAAACTGATGCAGGAACAGAAAACCAAACACCACATGTTCTCACTTAAAAGGGGTAGCTGAACAACGAGAACACATGGACACAGGGAGGGGAACAACACACAGTGGGGCCTGGTCGGGGGCACCGGGGGAGGGAGAACATCAGAATAAATAGCTAATGCATGCGGGGCTTAATTCCTAGATGATGGGCTGATAGGTGCAGCAAACCACGACACACGTTTGCCTATATAACAAACCTGCACGTCATGCACATGTATCCTGGAACTTAAAATAAAATGAAATAAAATTTAAAAACACCTGAAGATTTTTTTTGAAAAGAAAAAGTTTTAGGCCTAAAAATGACATTAACTTCATGAAAGTAGAAATCCATCCAACAGGTCATTTTTTTTTTTATTATACTTTAAGTTTTAGGGTACATGTGCACAACATACAGGTGTGTTACATATGTATACATGTGCCATGTTGGTGTGCTGCACCCATTAACTCGTCATTTAACATTAGGTATATCCTAATGCTATCCCTCCCCCGTCCCCCCACCCCACAACAGGCCCCAGTGTGTGATGTTCTCCTTCCTGTGTCCATGTGTTCTCGTTGTTCAATTCCCACCTATGAGCGAGAACATGCAGTGTTTGGTTCTTTGTGCTTGCGATAGTTTGCTGAGAATGATGGTTTCCAGCTTCATCCATGTCCCTACAAAGGACATGAACTCATCATTTTTTATGGCTGCATAGTATTCCACGGTGTATATGTGCCACATTTTCTTAATCCAGTCTATCATTCTTGGACGTTTGGGTTAGTTCCAAGTCTTTGCTATTGTGAATAGTGCCGCAATAAACATACGTGTGCATGTGTCTTTATAGCAGCATGATTTATAGTCCTTTGGGTATATACCCAGTAATGGGACGGCTGGGTCAGATGGTATTTCTAGTTCTAGATCCCTGAGGAATCGCCACACTGACTTCCACAACGGTTGAACTAGTTTACAGTCCCACCAACAGTGTAAAGTGTTCCTATTTCTCCACATCCTCTCCAGTACCTGTTGTTTCCTGACTTTTTAATGATCGCCATTCTCACTGCTGTGAGACGGTATCTCACTGTGGTTTTGATTTGCATTTCTCTGATGGCCAGTGATGATGAGCATTTTTTCATGTGTCTTTTGGCTGCATAAATGTCTTCTTTTGAGAAATGTCTGTTCATATCCTTTGCCCACTTTTTGATCGGGTTTTTTTTTTCTTGTAAATTTGTTTGAGTTCATTGTAGATTCTGGATATTAGCCCTTTGTCAGATGAGTAGATTGCAAAAATTTTCTCCCATTCTGTAGGTTGCCTGTTCACTCTGATGGTAGTTTCTTTTGCTGTGCAGAAGCTCTTTAGTTTAATTAGATCCCATTTGTCAATTTTGGCTTTTGTTGCCATTGCTTTTGGTGTTTTAGACATGAAGTCCTTGCCCATGCCTATGTCCTGAATGGTATTGCCTAGGTTTTCTTCTAGGGTTTTTATGGTTTTAGGTTTGACATGTAAGTCTCTAATCCATCTTGAATTAATTTTTGTATAAGGTGTAAGGAAGGGATCCAGTTTCAGCTTTCTACGTATGGCTAGCCAGTTTTCCCAGCACCATTTCCAAAATACGGAATCCTTTCCCCATTTCTTGTTTTTCTCAGGTTTGTCAAAGATCAGACAGTTGTAGATATGTGGCATTATATCTGAGGGCTCTGTTGTGTTCCGTTCGTCTATATCTCTGTTTTGGTACCAGTACCATGCTGTTTTGGTTACTGTAGCCTTGTAGTATAGTTTGAAGTCAGGTAGCGTGATGCCTCCAGCTTTGTTCTTTTGGCTTAGGATTGACTTGGCAATGCAGGCTCTTTTTTGGTTCCATATGAACTTTACAGAAGTTTTTTCCAATTCTGTGAAGAAAGTCATTGGTAGCTTGATGGGGATGGCATTGAATCTATAAATTACCTTGGGCAGTATGGCCATTTTCACGATATTGATTCTTCCTACCCATGAGCATGGAATGTTCTTCCATTTGTTTGTATCCTCTTTTATTTCACTGAGCAGTGGTTTGTAGTTCTTGAAGAGGTCCTTTACGTTCCTTGTAAATTGGATTCCTAGGTATTTTATTCTCTTTGAAGCAACTGTGAGTGGGAGTTCACTCACGATTTGGCTCTCCGTTTGTCTGTTATTGGGGTATAGGAATGCTTGTGATTTTTGCACATTGATTTTGTATCCTGACACTTTGCTGCAGTTGCTTATCAGCATAAGGAGATTTGGGGCTGAGACGATGGGGTTTTCTAGATATACAACCATGTCGTCTGCAAACAGGGACAGTTTGACTTCCTCTTTTCCTAATTGAATACCCTTGATTTCCTTCTCTTGCCTAATTGCCCTGGCCAGAACTTCCAACACTGTGTCGGATAGGAGTGGTGAGAGAGGGTATCCCTGTCTTGTGACAGATTTCAAAGGGAATGCTTCTAGTTTTTGCCCATTCAGTATGATATTGGCTGTGGGTTTGTCATAGATAGCTCTTATTATTTCGAGATACGTCCCATGAATACCTAATTTATTCAGAGTTTTTAGCTTGAAGGGTTGTTGAATTTTGTCAAAGGCCTTTTCTGCATCTATTGAGATAATCATATGGTTTTTGTCGTTGGTTCTGTTTATATGCTGGATTACATTTATTGATTCGGGTATGTTGATCCAGCCTTGCATCCCAGGGATGAAGCCCCCTTGATCACGGTGGATAAGCTTTTTGATGTGTTGCTGGATTTGGTTTGCCAGTATTTTATTGAGGATTTTTGCATCAATGTTCATCAGGGATATTGGTCTAAAATTCTCTTTTTTTGTTGTGTCTCTGCCAGGCTTTGGTATCAGGATGATGCTGGCCTCATAAAATGAGTTAGGGAGGATTCCCTCTTTTTCTATTGATTGGAATAGTTTCAGAAGGAATGGTACCAGCTCCTTCTTGTACCTCTGATAGAATTCGGCTGTGAATCCGTCTGGTCCTGGACTTTTTTTGGTTGGTAAGCTATTAATTATTGCCTCAATTTCAGAGCCTGTTATTGGTCTATTCAGAGATTCAACTTCTTCCTGGTTTATTCTTGGGAGTGTGTATGTGTCGAGGAATTTATCCATTTCTTCTAGATTTTCTAGTTTATTTGCATAGAGGTGTTTACAGTATTCTCTGATGGTAGTTTGTATTTCTGTGGGATCAGTAGTGATATCCCCTTTATCATTTTTTATTGCATCTATTTGATTCTTCTCTCTTTTCTTCCTTATTAGTCTTGCTAGCGGTCTATCAATTTTGTTGATCTTTTCAAAAAACCAGCTCCTGGATTCATTGATTTTTTGAAGGGTTTTTTGTGTCTCTATTTCCTTCAGTTCTGCTCTGATCTTAGTTATTTCTTGCCTTCTGCTAGCTTTTGAATGGAATTTCTCTTGCTTCTCTAGTTCTTTTAATTGTGATGTTAGGGTGTCAATTTTAGATCTTTCCTGCTTTCTCTTGTGGGCATTTAGTGCTATAAATTTCCCTCTACACACTGCTTTGAATGTGTCCCAGAGATCCTGGTATGTTGTGTCTTTGTTCTCGTTGGTTTCAAAGAACATCTTTATTTCTGCCTTCATTTCGTTATGTACCCAATAGTCATGCAGGAGCAGGTTGTTCAGTTTCCATGTAGTTGAGCGGTTTTGAGTGAGTTTCTTAATCCTGAGTTCTAGTTTGATTGCACTGTGGTCTGAGAGATAGTTTGTTATAATTTCTGTTCTTTTACATTTGCTGAGGAGTGCTTTACTTCCAAGTATGTGGTCAATTTTGGAATAGGTGTGGTGTGGTGCTGAAAAGAATGTATATTCTGTTGATTTGGGGTGGAGAGTTCTGTAGATGTCTATTAGGTCCACTTGGTGCAGAGCTGAGTTCAATTCCTGGATATCCTTGTGAACTTTCTGTCTCATTGATCTGTCTAATGTTGACAGTGGGGTGTTAAGGTCTCCCATTATTAATGTGTGGGAGTCTAAGTCTCTTTGTAGGTCTCTAAGGACTTGCTTTATGAATCTGGGTGCTCCTGTGTTCGGTGCATATATATTTAGGATAGTTAGCTCTTCTTGTTGAATTAATCCCTTTACCATTACGTAAAGGCCTTCTTTGTCTCTTTTGATCTTTGTTGGTTTAAAGTCTGTTTTATCAGAGACTAGGATTGCAACTCCTGCCTTTTTTTGTTTTCCATTTGCTTGGTAGATCTTCCTCCATCCCTTTATTTTGAGCCTATGTGTGCCTCTGCACATGAGATGGGTTTCCTGAATACAGCCCAGTGATGGGTCTTGACTCTGTCCAATTTGCCAGTCTGTGTCTTTTAACTGGAGCATTTAGCCCATTTACATTTAAGGTTAATATCGTTATGTGTGAATTTCATCCTGTCATTATGATGTTAGCTGGTTATTTTGCTCGTTAGTTGATGCAGTTTCTTCCTAGCCTCGATGGTCTTTACAGTTTGGCATGTTTTTGCAGTGGCTGGTACCGGTTGTTCCTTTCCATGTTTAGCGCTTCCTTCAGGAGCTCTTTTAGGGCAGGTCTGGTGGTGACAAAATCTCCCAGCATTTGCTTGTCTGTAAAGTGTTTTATTTCTCCTTCACTTATGAAGCTTAGTTTGGCTGGATATGAAATTCTGGGTTGAAAATTCTTTTCTTTAAGAATGTTGAATATTGGCCCCCACTCTCTTCTGGCTTGTAGAGTTTCTGCCCAGAGATCAGCTGTTAGTCTGATGGGCTTCCCTTTGTGGGTAACCCGACCTTTCTCTCTGGCTGCCCTTAACATTTTTTCCTTCATTTCAACTTTAGTGACTCTGACAATTATGTGTCCTGGAGTTGCTCTTCTCGAAGAGTATCTTTGTGGTGTTCTCTGTATTTCCTGAGTCTGAATGTTGGCCTGCCTATTTTTAAAGTACTGTGAAGTGAAAGTAGAAATGTCAATGAAAGTGAAATTAACAATAACTAGCCACATACAATTTTTTTTTTTGAGACACAGTCTCACTCTGTTGCCCAGGTTGTGGTGCAATGGCACGATCTCGGCTCACTGCAACCTCCACCTACCGGGTTTCAAGCAATTGTCCTGCCTCAGCCTCCTGAGTAGCTGAGACTACAGGCGCCCACCACCACAACTGACTAATTTGTTTTTTGTTTTTTGTTTTTTTTTTTTCTTTTTTAGTAGAGACAAGGTTTCACCATGTTAGCCAGGCTGGTCTCGAACTCCTGATCTCAAGTGATCCGCCTGCCTCAGCTTTCCAAAGTGCTGGGATTACAGGCGTGAGCCACCATGCCTGGCCGCCACATACAAATTTGACTTAAGATCAATGTAAATAACTATTGGATTGATAAGAAAATTCAAATTAAGAATATTTTACAAAGTCACAATAATTTAGAGAAAGTCTTGTGACTGGAGTCAAGGGACTTGAATTTATCTAACTGCTTCTACCAATACTAGCTTAATGTTACAGAAAAACATCGATTCTGGCCTTGTCCACTACTATTCACTAAAACAGAAGCTATTGTTTCAGAAAAGTGCTCAAAACATAAAAATGTCTCCAGATATTAATAATCACATTCTAAAAGTAATTATACCATATATTATGCCAGAGAAGTTGGTGACATTCCAAATAAAACTAAATCCAGAATTTCTCATGGAAAAAAAAAGAGTAGTATGAACAGTTCTTGCCTTCTTCTCATCTTATTAATTGTGATATGGAGTAGACATTTTTTCCTGTGACTTGGCAAATTTTGTTTCTCAGTTTTGAGTGTTCATCAGCTTCCATAACTTTATTCTTTGTTCTTTCTATGTCATGAATATCTTCAAGGAATCCTGTAGTGTAAAGTTTTTTGCAAGTGTCACTTTCACTGGGATATCTTAATCCTTTCCATCAAAACCGTTTTTGCAATTTCCACTTCCAGCATTATCTCTTGTCATTTGTTTGCATGTTTCTGTCTTTGTTGGCCAATTACCTTTTTAAACTATCCAGTTCTTTGGTAAAATGTCATATGAGTAGTTCACTGGGAGGCAAGGAGGAAACTCAGCTTCATTCTTGGCTGTTGATGCATGAAATAAATAATAGATACTCAGTGACCAAACATGATTAGATTTTAAAAGAAAAGTGACATGACTGGTCACTGATCCTGATGCTCACCTATTATTTAAATAGTGATTTGTGGAGCGACACAAACAGAATTTGAAAGAAGTGACATGACTGGCCACTGATCATGATTCTCATCTGTTATTTCAGTAGCGATTTGTGGACTGAAGAGCCAGCAGCAATGTTTGGTCTTTATGTAGTTACTGACAGTTAGTTTACCATGGTAACTGAAGTTTGACCCATACTGTGAAGGGACTAGTGTTATTTAACTAAATCACGGTAAATGACCTTAGTGCATATCAGAACTGTGCAAAGGGAGGACTGTATATAAAAATAGAGTTGACCTACTTTTAATATTGACCTGGTATATGACAACCTAGGTACACTCACTCATTAGTTCTAGGAGGTTTTTCACAAATTCCTAGAAGTTTTATACATAGCCATCATGTCAGTAAATAGGGACACTTTTTCATGACTTCATTTCCAATCTGTGTGCCTTTTAGTGCTTTCCTTTGCTTTATTGTACCGGTTGGGTCTTCCAAGGAGGTATTCAATAGGAATGCTGAGAGTGATTGTCTTTGCCGCAGTGCTATCATTTCAACTTGTTGAACAATATAAACACATTAGTACTCTGTCTTTTTTTTACTATGTCTTTGATCTGCAGTAACTTATCATTTCAACACGTAAACAATGCAAATAAGTTATTAGTTAGTTATTCTACATTTTTTGTTTCTCACTAAGTCTTGAATATACCGTGTGCGTTTTACAGTTATCGTACATCACATTTTGGAGTAACCAAATTTCTAGTGCTCAGTAGCCACATGTGGCTAGTGTTTACTATACTGAATAGTGCAACTCTAGGGGAGGAGCAGAGGGAGCAAATACATATGGAATGATGTGTACCACGAAGGAAATGTACATGGTACATTTAAAAACAGCATGGTGAAGTAAGGGAAGTAATGGGAGAGAAGTGGGGTAAGTAAGGAGGGGGAAGTAAGAGAAAAACGTCTCGGAGGACGTAACATCTAAGCTACGGCCTGAGACTTGATGAGCTATCCAACAGCATAAAGAGGCCAATGTGGATTCAGCAGAGTATGCAAGGGGCAAAGCAAAAAAAAAAAAAAAAAAAAATCTGGGCTATAGATGGGCAAAATAACTTTCCCAAATCCCCTAAGAAAAGAGCGGGGAAGCAGACAAATCATAGGAAGATCTGTACTGTGAGTGACTTGGTGTAGGGTCTTGTTTGCCTATTCATCCTTAGCACCAGGAACAGTACCTAGCTAATAACAGATCTTTGGTGAATCTGTGTGAAATAAGGGCAAACTGAACCCCAGGCTTCTGACACCTAGGAAAGGAGATAGCAATATACTGATAAAGACACCAGTAGGTAGTGGGGATAGTTTGTTTCTTCTTGTTGTTGTTTTTCATTTTAATTGCCAATGGTTTGTCATAAGCAACCTAAGGCAATCATGAATACAAGAAGATTAAAGGACCTCAGTGAGTAATATTATTGGCTTCAGTAACCAGCACCTACTCCAGAAAAACATTCAGGAAAGGTTTCAACTGTCCTGACTTGCGTCAAGTACCCATAAGTGAACCGATCAGTGTGGACAGGGAAATGGTGTGCCACGACTGGGTCAGCCCATGTCACGTACCCAACACTGTGGTCAGTAACAAGAAGGAGGACGTAGAGGACAATGGGCAAGAGACCCACAGGACTTCGTAAAGTCTGCTGTTTCCTTCTTAGAGTTTTTCTTTTATAGAGGTCAGTTACATATCCAATCTTCCTAACACCAGTTTCCTGGAATAGCAGAATGGTACATTATGTGTCTTTACTAATTGGGCTTCAGGCAAGAACACTCAGTGTTTTAGTGGCCACACATCAGTGATGAAACAACTCCTTGTCCTGTGAAAATCACTCAGAATGGGTGGTCTAGTTCATGTCGTTCTGTGGTACTTGCCTGCAGCATCACCTTCAATGAGGCCTGCACTTTAGCAAGCTTGTATGTCCAAACTGCCATGTGAATGCCATTCTTCATAGCAATGGACAGGGACAGGATAAATCACATGCTTCAGCTCCATCAACGCTGTTAAGTGCTGCAGAAGACTCATGAGCATAGGCATTGTAATGGGGTTGAAGACAAAGCTAGGGACACAGAGGTGGGAACAGAGGCTCAGGGCTGGGATGACAACAGAGAAAGTAGAATCAGTTATCAGGCAGTTGTCTATCTCCAGATGCTGCAGGTTCCCTGAGACCGTCTCCAGCAGAGCCTGGAATGGCTCAGAAACTTCCCAGGATAGCTGATTGTTACTCAGACTCAACAGTCTTAGGCGGGTAACCTCAGAGCTCTGGGATAGGACAGTGATGTCTCTCTGGTAGAAAGTCCACAGAAAGACACATACAGTGTATACAAATGAGATGGCAGGGCTCTGTAGAGAGAAAAAAGGAAGGCATTTCTGAAGAATGAGGGTTGGATTAGAGCAAGCAGTCCCGAATTATAGATACTTATGACTCTAGAATAAAGTAATCTGTATGTCCATTGCAACAGCAGTTAACACTGTGGACTTTACAGTCAGACTTAATAGATTTGTGACCCTAAGAAAGTTACTTTTCCACACTGAGATACAGTTTTTTAATCTTTCAAATGTGCACAATAGCAATTATTATAGAGGGTTGTGGGACAGATTAAGGGAAAAAGAGTTTAACTTAGTGCCTACAGTATAATTAGCAGTGTATCTAGTTCAGTTATTTGATGGGGATGCGTCTGGGAAAGCAGCCGACTGAGAATTCCCTTTGACGAATTTCCAAATGACAAGTTCTCCATTCAGGTCCTAAGCCTCGGGAAAACTACAGGAACAAAACGATCTGGCGGTATTACCTATTGTGACCAGCCCATGGGGATGTGCATCAGTGCTACAGCGTCAGTTATTTCTCCAACTGAATGCCTCCCCTTCCTCTCTAGAAGGCTACACACTCCAATAAGAGAAGGACTGTTGTCTTTTTCGCCAATATGTCGACAGACTTATCTTAGTGTCTGCACATGGTTGGTTGACTGACTGACTGACTGACTGACTGGGCACAGCTGACTTTTCTAATCCTGTCTTTCTCCTCAGCATGAGGGACCACACTCTCTAGCTTGGCTCGTTTAAAACACCCAGCAGTGCCCGTGCTGATGTGGAAGGAGAAATAGGTTACAAAGTGTTTAAGAGTATCTAAGGATAGTCGCACTCCTTTGTTCGTAATGGGGCATTCAGGGAACCCAGGTCCCTCCCTAACCTCTCACCTGGAAATTTTGTCCAGCTGATCTGTGGGGCAGAAGCAAGACAAGCTGAATTCCTGGAGGTTGTTCATCTGCTCATGATGAGTGAGAAAAGTTGAGAAGTTTCTCCCTTTACAGGATTTTAAAAGGATTTTAGATAGACTAAGTCTGTCCTGCTGGATCATCTGTGCCAAAAGGGTGCTGACTTCACTCAAATAAGCCTGACCTACTTCCAGGTGATCAGTGCATCCCAGATCCAGAAACTACAGGACACTTTTGTGGGCAGACACTTGACAGGAACATTAACAAGTCCTGAGAAGATTTTCACAGTCTCTTGCCTGCCACCAAAGATAGCAATAAATGAAATATGTATTGAACAAATATATGGTGAATCAAACAACCACTTCAAGAGACCTCTACTATAGACATGGAATAGAAATAGACTTGTATGTGTGTATAAATGTCTGTGTTTGTGTGTGTGTGTGTGTGTGTGTGTGTGTCTGTCTGTCTGTCTGTAGAGAATTTGCAAATCTCTACAGCAGAGATGCAAGGACCCAAGGCTCTGCTCAACTTTACTCGAAAGAAAAGAAAAGAGTTGCCTTGTTCTCAAGGTGCCATCAAGGGAAATGTCCGCTAACAATCCCATGCGTTCCCTGGATGGGCCGAGACTGAGACTCTAAATGTACAATTTCCAGGCACCTAACACTTCGCTTGGCTTCTTCTATTTTCAGGATAGAGTGCTGAGAGTAAACACAAGACTGAAAACAAAATGGGAATGTGCTCCTGATCTCAGAGCATGTGGTTCTGCTGTCTGGGTCCTGCTTTAAATCCAGGACCCTCCGTTTTGGCCGTCTGCAGGAAGAGGAAGAGACAGAATATGAAAGGTGGCTGATTTTAATATAATCCAGCAACACCAATGAGGGGAAGGAGGGACAAACCCTTTATCTTTGCTCTTCACTCTGTAAACAATCTACCAACAAATATTTTTCCGTACAAACTCAACATCTTTTATTGTTTTTCCCATCCTTCCTTCTCCTCCGATCCTCCCCAGTCTGGTGTCCATGTTGTTCTTCTATGTAATCATACCCAGTAGGTGAATCCATCAATAGTATTCTCAATCACCTCTATTCCATAATCACCTCTGTAAGACATTAGAGTCCTTAAGGTGACCCCAAGTGTTGGACCAACAACCTCACAGAGATCCTCAGCATTCACCATCAACTACCTTTGGGAGACTGTTAGGCCACCCCCTGCCTCAGGCTGCAGCATACCCTCCTGATGACTCACTATGTCTCTAGTGTACATAGGGTTACCAAGGAGAAGAGCTCTGGGCAGGGAAGATCTGCAGACCATCAATCGTGGCTCCCAAGATTTCGTAGTGTGACTCCCTTACGCTCAACGGTCCAACATGGAGACAACAGGAGGGCCAAATCCTCACCATGGCCTTTAGTTTCATCTTCTGCCCACCCAAGAAGGCAGTGATGAACAATGAAACAAAGAGGTCTCATGGGAGCTCCTCAAGAGCATGGATAGCTGCAGGCTCATCACTCAGCAGACTCCATGCAGCAAGCTCTAGCAGTGTGGCTGGCACCTTTTTGCCCATCGACATGAACCTGCTTTAGGGTGAGGAACATTAACAAGTCCTGAGAAGATTTTCACAGTCTCTTGCCTGCCACCAAAGATAGCAATAAATGAAATATGTATTGAACAAATATATGGTGAATCAAACAACCACTTCAAGAGACCTCTACTATAGACATGGAATAGAAATAGACTTGTATGTGTGTATAAATGTCTGTGTTTGTGTGTGTGTGTGTGTGTGTGTGTGTGTCTGTGTGTGTATACACACACATATATATTTAGATAAGATAAAATGCCATTTGAAATCAGCTGTAAGTCAGCATAAGGCAATGTCAACCACCCAGGCACCTGCCTCCCAATGTTTCGTGTCAAAAGGATATAAACCAATCAGAAAGGAAGATGTAAATCTATACAGAAGCCACATCCTCATCGTTACTTAGAAACAGATAATGCCAAATCTTTAGTAGTGAGTAAAAGGAGAAAAGGCATGAAATCCCAGCACAGGATCTGTCATGCTCTCATCACCAGGCTTTGTGGCAAGCAAAGACAGACCAAGAAAAGCTGCAAGAGACACAGAGAAAGGAAGAGGCAAGGGGCTTAAAGTTGGTCTGAAGCTACAGTTAAAATGACTGAGCCCAGACTAAGTCTAAAAAATACCAAGAAGGTGTCCCAGATAATAAGAGCAGGGACTATAGGGAAGGACCTCTAAAATATGTGTAATTTAAAGAGGTAGAGATGATCTTAGAATGTAGTCTTTGGGTTGGGTGCAGTGGCTCACGCCTGTAATCCCATCACTTTGGGAGGCCCGAGGCAGGAGGACCACTGAGCCCCAGGAGTTTCAGACCAGCCTAGGCAATATAGTGAGACCTCGTCTCTACGAAAACTTAAAACAGTGGCCAAGTGTGGTGGTGTGCGCCTGTGGTCCCAGCTACTCGGGAGGCTGAGGTGGGAGGATCGCTGGAGCCCAGGAGGCAGAAGTTGCAGTAAGCCGAGATCACACCCCTGCACTCTGGCCTGGGAGACGGAGCGAGACTCTATCTCAAAATAAAATAAAATAAAATAAAAGTAGCCTTTGAAATCCACAGCTTCTGGGTAAGAGTAAGGGCAAACAGAAAGGGAGAAGCATGCTTTGCCACTTTGGTAATGATGGGGAAAAGAAACAAAAGGAGAAAATGAAGAATCTTGCAAGACATAAGAGAACCACAGAATCAGAGCGCTCATAACTTCTTTGTCTGCTACCAAAACAAGCAAACGAAATCAGTAAATTTCAGGCCTGAATTTTTCTACACTGACAGAAAATAGCACCATTAAAATAGGAATCTGGTAAAACAATCCAATATCATAAAAATGAACAAAAGGAAGGATAATTCCTTACAAAAACATTCCAGACAGAGAAAAAGAGCAGAAGACAAAATTTCACACATATTAAACAACCATGAAACAGAAGGAAACTGTACGTCAACCCTGCAAACAGAATTAATTCCATTCAAACAAGCATTTGAGGATATAAAACCTGCCTTGAATTAGAATATCATTTAAAACTCTAAACTCAGAAATGGGCTTAGAAAAATGTCTGAAGTAATGATTTGATATCCAGCCCAGCCGATCCTTCACTAATATCACAGCTTATAGAAAAACAGACAGGAACTTAGGAAATTATGTACCCATCAGCCCTTCCTGAGGACTCCACTAGAGCAAGGGTCTGCAAACTATGGCCCACTGGTTGGAATATTTACTATATGGCTCTTTACAGAAAACATTTGCTAACTTATATTCTAAAGGGTAAACTGGGATTGTGATTCCACAGGTAATGACAGGAAAATCTTCCCTACAACATCTGATGGCAAGCATTTGGTATCTAATACTAAAATGAAGGTGAAGCAAGGAAAACGACTAACGTGCATTTATTTTATATTGTGGAAAAAAAATAGTGCAAGTAAAATAAGAGAAGTGAGAGAGATAGAAAAAAAGAGAATAAACTTTTTTTTTTCATAAGGCGGTAGATGAGTGTTAAAAGGAGACTGGGGGTTAAAAACAAACTGGTGGACCAGAGAGTAAAATGTTCAATAAGCAAGCAGGTGCTAAAAGTAATTTTTTTAATGACAAAGTTTACATGCTAACATTAAAAATTGAAAATTCACAGTGAAGATATAATACTTAGGAATACTTATGCACCAAATAACATAGCAACCACCTTTGTAATGCCAAAAGGTATGGAGACATCGAAGCACAATAATAATAGGAGATTTAATATATGGCAAGTCTCAGTACAAGGCAAATCCAGTGGTACAATAAAGAGACCTATACCGAAAATGTAAACAACACAATTAATAAGATACATTGAGTGTGTGTATACACACATAGGCATACATACACACACATAAATCTACACCTTGGAAATAAAGAATATACCACCTTGTCAAAAGCTGATGGCACGTTAACAAAACGTGATCATGATTACCTCACAGTGAAGGCCTCGCTAATTTCCATAAAGTGGAAATATTACAACCAACCCTCTGCAATCACGATGCAACAAAAGTAGAACTTACTAACACAAACTGAAAGCACAAAGGCTCTTCTACCTGGAAAAAATGTTAAGCCTTCTATTAAGCAAATGTCGAGATAAAGAGGAGATACAAACTGAAGTTACAGAAATATTTAAGAGGAGTGATAATGAGAGCTTACATATGAGAATCTGTAGAAGATATTTAAAGCAGTGATTGGAAGCAGATTCAGAGCACTAAATACTCTCATCAATGAAAATGAACGAATAAAATTAAACAAATTAAAGCATTGCCTCAAAAATCTAATAAAAGAACAACCCGGGAAACCAAAAGAAACACAAATAAAGAAATAACATAAAAGCAGAAATTGCCGGGCTTGGTGGCTCACACCTGTAATCCAACCACTTTGAGAGGCTGAGGCGGGAGGATCACTTGAGGCCAGGAGTTTGAGACCAGCCTGGGCAACATAAGGAGACCCTGCCTCTACAGTAATAATAATAATAATAATGATTCTTTAGCAGAGCGTGATGGAACATGCCTGTAGTCCTACTTACTGAGGAGGCGGAGGTGGGAAGATTGCTTGAGCCCAGGAGCTCAAGGCTGCAGTGAGCTATGATCACAACGCTGCACTCCAGACTGAGTGATCCAGGGAGACTCGGTCACTAAAATGAATGAATGAATGAATGAATGAATGAATAAATAAATAAATACATAAGCAGATGTTAATAAGATACATAGTAGAAAAACAATGTGTGTATATTTATTAAATCAAAATCCTGGGTTTTTTTTTTAATGGACAAACTCACTAGGTAGATTAATGAAGGAAGAAAGGGAGAGAGCACAAATATACAAAATAATAAATGACAAATGATAATCATTTAAACAGAAAAAATTAGGTTACTTTTCAAACCTGTGTATAAAGAAATTAAAAATACACATGAAATAAATAATTTCCTAGGAAAATACAGATTATCAAGATTTTTACTCTAATGCTGGAAGGCTTAAATTGGCCAATTTTCACAGAAAAAAATGGAAAAAGTTATTAAGGAATAACTCCCAAGAAGCACCTGGCTCAGATGCTATTACAGGTCAATTCCACTAAACCTTCAAAGATCAGATAGTACCAGAGTGCCAATGCTCTATAAATTATTCAACAGCATTATAAAGGAAATCTTCATAACTTCCTTTATGAAGCAAGTGTGACATGGATAGATAAGTGTAGATGCAAAAATGCTAGATAAAATATTAGCAAACAACATCCAACAACATATTTTAAAAAATCATAATATACTTTGGCAAAGTGGGATTTATCCCATCAATACAGATTGGTTCAATATTAGAAAGTACCTTGATATCATCCACCATATTAATACACTTAAAGACAAATATCATATGGTTATCACCACAGATGTTGAAAAAGCCTTTGGAAAAATTCAACACCTCTTTATGTTAAAAAATAGAAAAGCCTTAAGAAAATAGGCACCACGGGATGCTTTCTTAACATGATAAAACATCTATACCTAAGTCCTAATGCTAGTAACTTATTTAATGGGGTTTGGCGGGGGGCACTCAAAGTTTTCGCTTGGGATCAGGAACAAGGAAAGCATGCCTACTACCTCACACCTATTCAATCTTGCATTACAAGTATTAGTCAACTGACCAGAGAAATCGATCATTTTCCTAGGAATGAATAAGAAGAACTAAAAAGCACAGCAAAGGAAACAATCAACAAAATGAAATGGCAACTTACACATTGGGAGCAAATACTTGCGAAACATATATACGAATAAGGGGTTAACATCCAAATTTTGTAAGGAAATCATACAACTCCATAGCAGAAAAACAATCAAATTTAAACAATGGGCAAAGGACCTGAATAGACATTTCTCCAAAGAAGACATACACACTGACTAACAGGTATATGAAAAAGTGCTCAACATCATTTAATCATCAGGAAAATGCAGATAAAAGCTACTATGAGGCAACACCATACAACCATTAGGATAGCTATTATCAAAAAGCCAAGAGATGGCAAACATTGCCAAGTGTGTGGAGAAAAGGGAACCCTTGTACACTGTTGATGGGAATGTAGATAGGGACAACCATTATGGAAAACAGTATGGAGGTACCTAAAGAAATAGATTTTTTTTTTTCTGTTTTAGAAATAAAATGGTAGTTATACATTTTTCTATTTTAGAAAAAAATATGGTAGTGAAAAACAGAACTATCATATGACCCAGCAACTCCTTTTCTGGGTATCTACTTAAAGGAAATAAAATCACCACCTTTTAAAAGCAGCTGATCTTTGAAAAGTATCTGAACTCCCATGTTCACTGCAGCATTAATCACAATAGCCAAGATATGGAAACAACCTAGGTGTCCATCAAGGGACAGATGGATACAGAAAATGTGTTGTATGTATACACTTTAAAAAGGAGATCTTGCCATTTGCCAAAACATGGATGAATCTGGAGGACATTATGCTATAATAGTGAAATAATAGTGAAATAATCCAGATACAGAAAGAGAACTATTGCATGATCTCACTTATATGTGGAATCTTAAAAAATAAAAGTAAAACAAAACTCAAATATACAGAGATACAGAATAAAGCAGTGGTTATCAGGGTCGGGGTGGTGAGGAGGGGATGGGAGGAGGAAAGGGGGAGATGTAGGTCAGAGGATGCAAAGTAGCAGTCATGTAGGATGAAAGAGACTAGAGATCTAGTGCACAACATGCTGGAATACAGTTTGTACAATTGTACTATTAAATATGATGTGGGATTTCTGCTAAATGAATAGATTTTAGATACGATGTGGGATTTCTGCTAAATGAATAGATTTTAGCGCCTCCTGCTACCAAAACCAAAAATGGGTCACTATGTGACATAATGGGTATGTTAATTTGTTCCACTATAGTAACTATTTTACTATCCATACGTGTCCCATAACACCGTGTTGTATACCTTAGATATACACAATAAAACTTACTTTTTACAAAGAGAAGTAAAGCCATCTCTATGTGCAGATGATGTTATAGTATACCTGAAAAACCCTATAGAAACAATGATAAATCAACTGAACCAGTAAAAGAAGTCATTAAGGTAGCAAAATATAAAATTAACATACAAAAAATCAGCAGTCTTTTAATACACACACAAAAAAATAAGCAGCTGGAGGACACACTCACAGACAAAGCCCCACATACACTAGCAACAAGGATTAAAGTTTAGGAATAAACTTGATAACAACATTTATACAAGAAAAATTGTTAAATACGCCTGAATGACACCACAGGAGACTTCAACAGATGGAAACACATACGCTATCCGAGATGGTCTGAATGTTTGTGTACCCCCAAAATTACTATCTTGAAATTTTACCCGCAAGGTGATGCCATCAGGAGGTGGGGCCTTTTGAGAGGCGACTAGGTCATAAGGGTGGAGCCCTTATGAATGGGATTAGTTCTCTCATAAAAGAGGCTTCCGAGAGCTGCCTTGTCCCTTCCACCATGTTGAGGATACAATTAGAAAGTACCATCGATGAGGAAGAGGGCCCTCACCAGACACCAAATCAGCCAGCATCTTTATCTTGGACTTGTCAGTCTCCAGAGCTGCAAGAAATAAATTTCTGTTGTTTATAAACTACCTAGTCTATGGTATTTTGTAATAGCAGCCCAAACAGACTAAGTCACTGTCCTAGATGGAATAATCCAGCATTAAAAAGATGTCGGTTCTCCTAAGTTGGTGTATAAATTTAATTCAGTCTCAAAAACGCCAGCACACATTTTTATGCATTTAGGCAAATTGATAATAAAGTTAATATATTTTTGAAAACATGCAAGCATAGCCAGGAAACGCGTGAAAAAGAAAATCTATGAGAGGGGACTTATGATATCAGCCAGAAAAGCACACTATAAAGCCTCTGTAATTACGACATAGTGGCACTGGTGCAAGAATAGACTAATAGCCCAGTGGACTAGAATAGAAAACTCAGAAATACAACCAAATCATATGAAAGTTAGTACATGATAAAGATGGCACATAAACTCTCTAGGGCAAAGATGGACATTTAATAAATGGTCCTGGAACAACTGAGACGTCTGGGAAAATAAAGGTAGATCCATATAACACAGCATGCACAAGAATAAACTGCAAATGGGTTAGTGATCTAAACATAACAAATGAAACCATGTAAGTTCTTGAAGAAAACATGGCAGTGGCCGGGGGAGGGGGGTGGCTCACGCCTATAATCCCAGCACTTTGGGAGGCTGAGGCAGGTGGATCGCCTGAGGTCCGGAGTTTGAGACCAGCCTGGCCAAAATGGTGAAACCCCGTCTCTACTAAAAATACGAAAATTAGCCGGGCAAGGTGACGGGCGGCTGTAATCCCAGCTACTCGAGAGGCTGAGACAGGAGAATTGCTTGAACCTGGGAGGCAGAGGTTGCAGTGAGCCGAGATCGCGCCACTGCACTCCAGGCTGGACAACAGAGCGAGACTCCATGTCAACCAAAGAAAAGAAAGAAAAAGAAAAGAAAAGAAAACATGGCAGAATCCCACTGTAGGGAAAGGCTTTCTAACTAGGATTCAAATTCCGGAGGCAATGAAAGAAAGAAATAATCAATCGATTTGACCACATAAGGATAAACGAAAGTGATGCAAATGCATCATAAATAAATCAAAAGGCAACTGACAAATTGGTATAAAGTACTTGCAGCATATATCGCAGACAACTGGATAATATTCCAAATATATAGAGAACTCTTAAATATTGAGGGATGAAGGACCACAACAGCAATAGAAATATGGGGGAAAGATACGAACAGATAATTCCAACAAAGAGTATAAAAACAGTCCTCAAATATATGATAAGTGTCAAAACTTGCTCATAGTTAGACAAAGGTATATTACAGAAACAGCGAGACACCATTTCTCACCTAACCCGTAGAAAAAAGTTTCCAAAGTAAGGCAACATGTTCTGTTAGTGAGGCTGTGGGGAAATTGTCATTCTCATATGTTGCTAATGGAAATGAAAACCAGTACAATCCTTCTGGAGAGAAACTTGGAAACACCTAAGAAAACTACATGTGCACTTAACTTTTGGCCCAATAATCCTACTAGTGGGAATATACCTTGAAGGTACATTTCTACCAATACAAAAAAAAAAAAAAAATCATGTCCAGGGTTATTCGCGGGAGTAATGTCTGTAACTGCAAAATCTTGGAAGGAATTTAAAAGCCCATACAGGCCAGGCACCATGGCTCATGCCTGTAATCTCAGCACTTTGGAGACCAAGGCGGGAGGATCACTGGAGGCCAGGAGATCCAACCAGTCTGGGCAACATAGAGAGGCCCCGTATCGAAAAAAAAAAAAAATTGTCTTTAATTAGCCAGGCATGGTGGCACACACCTGTAGTCCTAGCCACTTGGGAGGCTGAGGCAGTTGTGAATTGCTTGAGCCCAGGAGTTTGAGGTTACCATGAGCTATGATTGTGCCACTGCACTTCAGTCAGCCTGGGTTATAGAGCGAGACCTGGTTTCTGTATTAAAAACAAAATGCCCAAACATAGGCGAGTGGTTGAACAAACTATGTGTGGCACAGCCACACAATGGAGTACAATGCAGCCGTAAAAAGGAACGATGAAGATCTCTGTGAAACAATATGGAGTGATTTCCAAGAATGCTGTTAAGTAGGAAAGGCAAAGTGCAAAGGAACATGTATAGTATGCTATCCTTCGTGTAAGAAGGGAATATGAGAAAACATGTATGTATCTGCTCATTTGGGCAAAGTAAATACAGGAAAGGTTAAACCAGAAACCAAAGGGACTGATTACCCTACAGGGAGGGCCAGGGAAAGAAGTGGAAAGAAATGGGGAATGGGAACAGGGTAGAAGGGATGACGAAGGAGTGACACTTCCCCGAGTATAGGTTTTTGTATAACCCTGACTCTTTGGATCATAGTAATGTTGCACATACCCAAAATATAAATAAAAAATTGAAATCAACCAGGATATTGGGGTGAGGGTACCTCAAATCAAACAGAAACAGGTTCAACTAACAATATTACAAATGAGTGTCTTAACCACGCTGAAGGAGAGAGGAAGAAAAGATCTAAGATACATAACTTTGGAGAGCAGTATTTTGACTATATCCTCTAAGGCCAAAGACAAAAACAACTGTACAAAAATATAACTTATTAATATGTTTGCAACAGGGGCATTTATTTGTTAGCAATTCAGACGCTACTTTATGTATCTACTGACCAGAAATAAACAGGTATGTAAACTATTTGATAATGAAAGCCAGGTCGGAGAACGAATCTACAAATAAGTCTAGAATGATTGGAATTGAAAGTATCAATACAAGCTCCTGGCTTTTAATAGCTATGCATACAGATAGATACCAAAATAAATGCAGATGTGTCTATAGGCATGGGTGTATACATACGTTATTTCCTAACCCTCTCCATAGAGAGAGCCTTAGCAGCAATGAAACGCCATTAATAATGAACACACACCGAGATACTGGTTGGTAAATGTCATTCCCCAAGAAAGGGAACCGGGGCCCCTTGTAGAAGTTGTTTTAATCCAGGGCTATAAGGGGTGTGTGTGTGTGAGGGTAGGGGGGCACACACATGATGAATCTGAACATCTTATTGTGCCAGAAAAAGGTACCAAAAAACGATAGGGTCATATCAAAAGACCACAGAACCAACCAAAATGACTTCCCAATGGCCAAGGCTAGAACAGTTCAAAGAACAAAATAATGATATAATTAGATTAAATTTTTATTTTATTTTATTGCAAGTTCTGGGATACATGTGCAGGATGTGCAGGTTCATTACATAGGTAAACCTGCGCCCTGGTGGTTTGCTGCACCCATCAACCCATCACCTAGGTATTAAGCCTGGCATGTATAACATAATTATTCAAGAGCCCATACTGAGATAAATAAATTGAAGAAATAAACAAATGAGGGAGTAAAGATAGCTCTTCCTTACAGAGGAATTCCAATTAATAAATGTAGCAGAAATTAGGAAAACAGAAAATCACCATTAGGTAATATTTGCTGTAGGCAAGATCCCTAGACAGATTTTAACAGTAGTGGGTCAAAGTCTGCGAAGAAACAGGAATATAAGAGGACCTATTGTGTTTCTTCTTAAAGAACTTTTCACACTATGTTTATTACTAACAAAGAAGAAAATAGTAGCATTACACTGGGGCAGCATAACTCCCACCACTTTAACCAAGTGATCAAGGTGAGGACCACCAGTAATACAACTTATGGATGTCATGTACCCCTGACATGATCCACGTAGAAGGGAACGAAATCACGTTTGCGGTAATGTCGCATAAGACCTAAAATTAGAGGCCCAATTATATGGATGCCTTGACATCTGGGGTAGAACAGGAGGACACTGACTGGCCTCACCACAAGTTATCTTCCCTATTGGGTTCCCAGGGAGAAAGACCCCCTGGCCAAAGTACCCTCCTTATTATCATGTTGAACAGACACAGTGCCTGCTTATCTCTGGGTAGCATGTTTCAGGTCCCCACCAGCCTGCAGAATTATTCAAACAAGCCAATCGTCCTCCCCTGAAACAACGGTCACTTCATCCTCTGGTTACTACAAAGACTTCCCCCTGAAAGCCCCTGCTTGTTCACTCTCTTCCAGAGTGTGACACTGTGTGGCTCTACCTGGCGTGAGGTGCCCTCCTCTCTCTGGTTGTGAGTAAATGTTACTAATAAATTGCTGTGGATTCCGTCTGTCCAGTATAGGGTACCATGTGTTCAGCCGCCCCCATAACACTAGGGTGGGAATCCCTCCCTCACCACTGGGAAAGGGAGGAGAATAAAACAGGTGTGCTTGCTACAAATGCACAACTTCAATCTAATCATAAGAAAACATGAGACAAACACAAATTGAGAGACATTCCACAAAACACCTGACTGGTATCTCCAAAAGTGTCAGGGCTGTGGAAGACCAATAAAGATTGAGGAAATGTCAGCCTGGAGGAGACTAAGGAGAAATGAAGACCAAATGCAATGAAGTGTCCTGGATAAGATCCTAGAATAGAAGAAGGACATCAGTGAGATAACTGGTGAAATTCACATAAAATCTGTAGATTAGTTAATAGTACCACATCAATGTTAACTGTTGGTAATTAACATCGATGTAGTAATGTTAATTAGTACATCAATGTAATGTAGTAGTTAGTTTTGGTAATTTTTCTATGGTTATATAAGATGTTAACATTAGGGAAATCCAGGCAAGGGCTCTCTGTATAATCATTTTTGTAACTTTTCTGTAAGTCCAAAGTTATTTCAGAGTAAAGAATTTTAAAAGACAAAATCAGTGGCTAAAGGGCTGGCAACCTATAAACCACACTGCTTAACGATAACCAATTGAAACATAGTTAGAAGGATGCATACATGCTCATACCACATCATTCATTAAAAAGACTATAAGAGATGAAAGCCCAGTCATCTCCAACACATAGGTGAATATGTATTTACTCTTCAGATGAGGAAAGCATTTTTAAGCATAAAAGGAATGAAATACAATAGAAAGAAAAATATCTATACAATCCAATATTTACAATTTAAAGCCCACCATATCAAAATTAACTATAAACAAAACTAAGATGCAAAAGAGAAATATAACTTTTTGACGAAGAAGAGAAAACCTGCCTGAGGAATTGCAAAGAGAGAGCATGAAGTGATTAGCCATACAATTGAAGCTAGTCACACGTGAAGATAAGGGATACATAGAGAGTGGAGTGGAGAGTGGACCACCGAGCAATCCAGCTGGATTTGCCTTTCCTATGAATCCCTAAACCTTGACCCTAGGTAATGTAGGCCAAAAAAGGCCTAGTTTATATAAAATTTATAGAAGGGCCGGGCGCAGTGGCTCACGCCTGTAATCCCAGCACTTTGGAAGGCCGAGGCGGGTGGATCACCTGAGGTCGGGAGTTGGAGACCAGCCTAACCAATATGGAGAAACCCCCTCTCTACTAAAAATACAAAAATTAGCCTGGCATGATGGCGCATACCTGTAATCCCAGGTACTTGGGAGGCTGAGGCAGGAGAATCACTTGAACCCGGGAGGTGGAGGTTGTGGTGAGCCGAGATCGCGACATTACGCTCCAGCCTGGGCAACAAGAGCCAAACTCCGTCTCAAAAAAAAAAAAAAAAAAAAAAGGCAAAAAAGAAAAGAAAGGAAATTCATGGAAAAGATATTGTTGTAATTTACCTAATTGGAAGAAGACTTGGAACCAACCTGGGAGCTACACTTCCCCTCAGAATCTTGCCACAAACAAGACGCAATCTTGCGGGTGGGGCCCAGCGTCTTAAGGGTTCCGTCTCAAAGCAGCGGGGAGAGGACTTCAATTGGCTCAGCTTGGTCAGGTGACCTCCTTTGGCCAATCATCTCCATACTGGGAGGCGGAGCCAGATTCCTGTCCCTCCCCCTCCTGGAGCTGGCAGGACAGGGAGCAGGGAAGGAGAAGGGGTTTCGAGAAACCAAGGGTGGGAGAGCGGGAGGGGCAGGAAGAGGAGCCAGATTCCTGCCCCTCCCCCTCCTGGAGCTGGGGGGACAGGGAGCAGGGAAGGAGAAGGGGTTTCGAGAAACCAAGGGTGGGAGAGCGGGAGGGGCAGGAAGGATTGTGGGACAGGCGGGTGGGAGTGTGTGAGGTGGAAAGGGAGGGGTGTTCTGATTATAAGCCTGCCCCACCTGCTGATTTCGTCTAGGTGAAAAGTGAGGCACAATGCCATTTGTGTATGGCCTGGGCACTGGCCAGTCAGGGTTTCTTTGCTTTCTTTCTTTTTCTTTTTTTCTTTTCTTTTTTTTTTTTCTTTTTTTTTTTTTTTTTTGAGACGGGAGTCTCACTCTGTTGCCCAAGCTGGAGTGCACTGGCAGGATCCCATCTCACGCAACCTCTGCCTCCCGGGTTCAAGCGATTCTCCTACCTCAGCCTCCCGAGTAGCTGGCATTACAGGCGCCTGCCACCACGCCCGGCTAGTTTTCCTATTTTCAGTGGAGACGGGGTTTTACCATGTTAGCCAGGATGGTCTCCCTCTCTTGACCTCATAATCCGCCCGACTCGGCCTCACAAAGTGCTGGGATTACAGGCGTGAGCCACCGCGCCTGGCCCCAGCGAGGGTTTCTACCAGGCCACGTCTAAACACAGACAGTTAAAAGCTCAAATTTAGTGGACGTGTAGCAGGGGATGCTTGCTTAAAAAACGCGTGGCCACTTGATGGCAAAAGGCTGTCAGATATTAGTGTCTCTGGTTCTCTGATATATTAAAGAAGGAAATGAGTCCTGACCAAAGATAGGAAAAATGTGTTGTCCTCTGCAGTGAAGCCAATAGAGCATTTACACTGATGCCTGGCAAAGGCAGCACAAAGGAGAAAACTTCCACCCATCTAATAATACTATCAATTGCAAAGCAGGCAATATTTGTTTGAATGTCCAACCCTCAGCCCACACTCCTGATTCCACTTCTTCCCTATTTGATTTTTCCCCCCACAGTCATCTTCTGGAATACAATATATTTCACTCATATGCTGTTTTTGTTTTTTATTGTCTGTCTCCCATGGTGGAAAAATACAAATTCCAGAAGGGCGAATATCTTTGTCTATTGCTCATTAATGTATCCTAAGTGCCTATAACAATGCCTGCTTCAGTGGATACTTTGAATGAATAAATGGATTTTTCTCCAGCCACACTAGCCTCCTTTTTGTTGCTCTAACACTAGCTCAGCAAGCACACTCCCATACCGTTAAGTGTTTTTCTGTAACAGCCTGGCCTTAGATATCCCTATAGCTACCTTCCTTACTTAGTGTACATCTCTGATCACCTTATCAGACATGTAGTACTTTTCTTCATGACAGTTAGCATGTCACTGTGTTGTTTTTATGTTTTGCTTTGTTGTTTTCTTTTACTCTAATTACAGGTAAAGAAGCAGATCAGCTATGCCTGTTTTAATTTTTGCAGTACGGTGTCATCTTTCAGTAGATGGGGTAATGGGCATCAGGTATCTTAGGATTGAATCCGTGGCATTACCACTTTGTAGCTAAATAACCTTGGCCAGGTAAACTCTTCCAAGCTTTTATTATCCATCTTTAAACTGGGAATAGTAATAAATTTAACCTCATAAGGCTGTGATGACATTTCATTAAGACAGTCCATATTCAGTCATGCACCACATAATGACTTTTTGTTCAACGATAGACCACATATATGATGGTGGTCCCATCATATCATAAGGTGATATGTGCAGATTCCTGTTCTGATACCATCCTAGCAAACTAGATTGCTGGTTCACCTTGCCTCTTCACAGATGGCTGGGGGTGGGACCTGAACTTCTACCCTAGCCCCCCTGAGAACATTTCCAATAAAAAAGGGGGCACCAATTCACAACACTTTGTTACCTCAGAGGTGGGGTCGGGGAGTATAGGCACAGTTCTTTGCTAGGCTTCAGGGAAAGGGGAACTGGACGGCTGACTCAATGTTTTGTTGCTGCAGTGTGGTGGGGCAGAAGCCTAGGTCCCCACTGGTCTCTGAGAACATCAGGAGAAGGAGGGGGAAAGGAGACTGCCAACAAACCCTGCCTCCCACCACCTGATTCCATCTTGATGATGGGTGGACAAGGAGGCACAGCTCTCCATAGGGCCTAGCTTACACAGAATGCCTGAGGGGGAAAGCAGAGTGTCTATTAGCCCCACCTCACACCGCTTTATTGAGTTTGGATGAGTGTAAAGGTTCAACTTTCCACTGGGCATCACTGACACCAGAGATGGGGATAAACGGAATGCTTCCTAGTCCCAACTTGGACTGCCTTGTTCAGTGTTATTGATGTCAGGTGAAGGTGAAGGCTCATCTTGCTGCTGGACACCACTGACACTACCCTGACAGGTGAATTGGATCATCACCATCTGTCTCAGAGAGGCAGGATAGAAGACAAGTTTCCTTCTTGTTCCCTGAAACCTCGGGGGGTGGGGGAGGTAAGGTTTTTCCATTGTTGTTTGTCTAGTGTAGGGGAGGGGAATTTGTCACAAAGGTTTTTCAGTTTTTAGATCACGTTTTTTCTGGTCTTTTGGCAGAGGGAATAGGCTTTTCTTGGAGCTTTGTGTCTGCCACTGTTGGTGGTTCTGGACTGGGGGCTTCTGCGGTGCCCTGTCTGGGATATTGGGTGGAAATAGAAAAACCAAGGGAATGCACTGCCTGTGTTCTTGCTCGAGTCCTGAGAGCACGAGTCAGTCTGCTTTCCCCTTTCCACGTTTCAGAGTTTTCTTTGCTGGTTTGCTGTTATATTCAGCGTGTTCTGATGTAGAGGGACCATCTGGGAGGAAAGGGCAAACTCCAGCTTGGCCAGAACTGGAGGTCTCTAGGATGTTTATTTCTGAGAATTTTATTTTGACGTCTCTTGTGGGCCTACCAAGATCTGACCATCTCTTGATCATCTATTGGTTGCAGAGCAAGCAGTTCCTCGATTAGTAGATGTAATCATAAACTTGCCTTTGTGATCTTTTTCTTCTTCCTGAACTTCCTGATTTCTGAACTCCTATGACTCATGATGCATTCTCAATAAAATCTGCCATATTAAATTCATTTTCTAAGCTTTCGTGTTTCCAAGTATGCCCATTTAACTCTCTGAGACGTATTTATTTATCTTTTAATATTTGTTTCTCTCAGCAGTGACCAAACACTAGTTGCAAGCTGGTAAGTTTTCCTTACACAAGACTTTTTTACAAGTCAGAGTCTGAAAGATCTGGCCTGACTTGCGGATGGAATCTATATGAATGAAAAGGACATCTCTATGGAAGATACTGGTAAACTTTTTTGTCAGCTTAGAGCCTGTTGTCCTGGCTTTGCTCACAAGGTTTGACGCTGAAAGACTGTGAAATCTTCTGAATGTGAAATAGTGTATTGGAAATGTTTCTTTGTTTAATTAATTCCGTAGGTTGGGGGTCATGACATTCTAAAGTAAATAAGAAAAGAGACTATTTTCTGAAGACTAGAAAAGGCGCATATTAAAATCATTACACTGACCAAGTATCCACTCTCAGGCATCTTCTTACAGTGACTTCTTAATACAGGCCAATATCTCTGATCAATATCGATGCAAAAATCCTCAACTAAATGCTAGCAAACCCAATTCAACAATACATCAGAAAGATCGTTCGTCATGACCAAGTGGGATTTATCCCTGGGATGCGAGGATGGTTCAACATATGCAACTCAATCAATGTGACACATCACATCAACAGAATCAAAGATAAAAACCATATGATTATTTCAATTGATGCTGAAAAAGCATTTGATAAAAATCCAACATTCCTTCCTGATAAAATTCTCAACAAACTGGGTATGGAAGGAACATACCTCAACATAATAAAAGTCATATACAACAGACTGACAGCTAGTATCATACTGAATGGGGAAAAAGTGAAAGCCTTTCCTCTAAGATCTGAAACATGACAAGGATGCCCACATTCACCACTGGTAGTCAACATAGTACGGGAAGTCTTTGCTCAAGCAATCAGGTAAGAGAAAGAAGTAAAGAGCATCCACACTGGAAAGGAAGAAGCCAAATTACCTTTGTTTGCTGATGATATGATCTTATATTTAGAAAAACCTTAAGACTCCACCAGAAAACTATTAGAACTGATCAACCAATCTAGTAAAGTTGCAGGATACAAAATCAACCTACAAAAATCACTAGCATTTGTATATGCCAATAGCGAACACCCTGAAAAAGAAATCAGAATTAATCTCACTTACAATAGACACAAATAAAATTAAATACCTCGGAATTAACCAAAGAAGTGAAAGATCTCCACAACGAAAACTATAAGACATTCATGAAAGAAATCGAAGAGGACACAATAATGGAAAGTTATTCCATGTTCATGCATTGGAAGAATCAATATTGTTTAAATGTCCATCATACCCAAAGCAATCCACAGATTCGATGCAATCCCTACAAAAACACCAGTGACATTCTTTACAGAAATAGGAAAAGCAATCCTAAAATGTATATAGTACCACAAAAGACCCAGAATAGCCAAAGCTATCCTGAGCAAAAAAGAACAACACTGGAGGAGTCACATTACCTGACTTCAAATTATACTACAGAGCTATAGTAACCAAATCAGCAAGGTACTGACATTAAAACAGACCCATAGACCAATGGGACAGAATAGGCAACCCAGGAACAAATCCACACACCCACAGTGAACTCATTTTTGACAAAGGTGCCAAGAACATACATTGGGAAAAGGACAGTCTCTTCAATAAATGGCGCCGGTGCTGGGAAAACTGGGTATCCCTATGGAGAAGAATGAAACTTGACCCTTATCTCTGATCTTATATAAAAATCAAATCAGAATGGATTAAAGACGTAAATCTGAGATGTCAGCCTATGAAACTTCTACAAGAAAACACCGGGCAAACGTCCAGGATACTGTTCTGGGCAAAAATTTCTCGAGTAATACCCGAGAAGCACTGGCATCCAAAGCAAAAATGGACAAACGGGATCAAGCATGACACGACTTAAAAAGCTTCTGCACAGCAAAGGAAACAAACACTAAAGTGAAGACACAACCCACAAAATGGGAAAGAATATTTGCAAGCTACCTATCTGAGAAGGGATTAATAACCAGTATAATATACAAGGAGCTCAAACAACTGTATTGGAGAAAATTCAATAATCCAGTTAGAGAATGGGCAAAAGATTTGAATACACATTTCTCAAAAGAAGACGTACAAATGGCAAACAGGCAGATGAAGAGGTGCTCAATATCACTGATCTTCAGAGCAATGCAAATCACAGCCACAATGAGATATCTTCTCACCCCAGTTAAAATGGCTTATATCCAAAAGACAGGCAATAACAAATGCTGATGAGGGTGTGGAGAAAAGGGAACCCGCGTACACTGTTGGTGGGAATGAAATTAGTACAACGACTATGGGGAACAGTTTGCAGGTTCCTCAAAAAACTAAAATTTGAGCTACCATATGATCCACCAATCCAACTGCTGAGTATATACCCGAAAGAAAGGAAATCAGTATATGGAAGAGATATCTGCACTCCTGTTTGTTGCAGCGCTGTTTACAATAGCAACATGTGGAAGCAACCTAAGTGTCCATCAACAGATGAGTGGATAAAGAAAATGTGCTACATATACCCAATGGAGTACTATTCAGTCATAAAAAGAATGAGATCCGGTCATCTGCAACAACGTGGATGGAACTGGAGATCTTTATGTTGAGTGAGATAGACTTTATGTTGAGGCACAGATAGACAAACATCGCATGTTCTCACTTATTTGTAGGACCTGAAAAATCAAAATGATTGATCTCGTGGACACAGAGGGTAGAAGGATGGTTACCAGAGGCTGGGAAGGGTAGTGTGGAGGCAGGGGGTAGGTGGGGATGGTTAATGGATACAAAAAAATACGAAAAGAATGAATAAGGTGGGATATCACAGCATGTTGCCTAAAGTCAGTAATAGTTGAATTGCACATTTTAAAGTACCTAAGAGGATGCAGATTGTTTGTAACACACATAACAAATGCTTGAGGGGATGTGATGTGATTAGTACACATTGCATGCCTGTTCCAACATATCTCATATACCCCATAAATATATACACCTACTATGTACCCACAAAAATGTAAAAATGAAAAAAAATTAAAAGAACTTCAGGGTAATGAACTAGGATATCTGGCAGTGAAAATAACTAAACAGCAAAACATTCAAGGTACTGCGTGACTTTGTTCGGCCACTTAGACAAAAATGAGAGAAGAGAGAAATGCTTTAAAGACGGAATTTGTAAATTAAAAGATAGGAAGAAGGTAAATATGTTGAAAAATTTCACCCTAGCCATGTAAAGAATGAAAAAGCGTGTTTAGGAGTGCAAACTAAAGACATGGCCAAGTGACCACTTTGCTAATGAGATTACCACGGATAGAAGGGAAACAGGTGCTATTCAGTAAGACAAAGACCACTGGAGAAAGGCCCTGACAGCATTTCAGAGTTTTCCAGGCTGCTCCTCCAGTCACATGCCCAGTGCACAATGCGAAGGCAAAGTTTCCAGAGAGACGCCCACGGGACCTCAACATCTGCTGCCCCCTGCTGCTTTAAGTGTCTGCTGCCCGCACCTTCGTGCAGCACTCCTCGGCTGTCCCAGCCATAGTTCAAGGGGGGCCGGGTGCTGAACAGGCTGCCGGTCTGGAAGGCTCAAGCGGTGGACCTTGGCGGCATCCAAATGGTGCTAATTCTGCAGGTGCACAGCATTCACGAGCTATGGGTCTGTGACGGCCTGCACCTAGATTTCGCAGAATGTTGCAGACAGCCTGAGGACCCATGTAGAGACCTGCCACAGGGGCAGAGCTGTCAGAGAGAGTCCCCATCAGGCCAGCACCTGATGGGGCTGTGGGAACAAGTCAGTTGCAGAGAGTCCCAATTCGGGTAATGTCTAGTAGAGGCGTGGGAGCTGGACTGCTACTAAGATTCCAGAATTTCAGAGCTACTGGCATTTAATGATACCCTGGGAGAGCTGGAGGAACAAGATTCCAACCTGTGAGAGCTGCTGGATGGACTGAGCCTAGCAAAGCCATAGAAGCATGGCTGCCTGAGAATCTGGGGGCCCAATCCCTGCCTCAGAAGGCAGAACTTGAACATTATTCTCAAGCCTCAAAATTTAATGTTGTTTGCTCTGATGGGTTTTGGACTTTCTCAGGATCAGTTATGTCTTTTCTGTTGCCTGTCTCTCCCTCCTGGAATGAGAATGTCCATCCTACGCCTGTCCCACCACTGTATTTTGGGAATAGACAACTTGTTTTGATTTCACAGACTCAGAGCTAGAGGAAATTTGCCTCAGTCTGGATCCTGCCTTGAGTCTCACCCATCTCTAATTTAGATGAGACTCTGGACTTTGGGTGCTGGAGTGAGTTAAGACTTTGGGGCTACTGGGATGGAATTAATGTATTTTGCATGTGAGAAGGACATAAATTTGGGGGGCCAGGGGCAGGATGCAATGGTTGGTTTGAATGTGTCCCCAAAAAAGCATGTGTTGGAAACTTAATCCCCAGTGCAACACTGTTGGGAGGTTGGGCCTAATGGGAGGTGTTTAGGTCATGAGGGTTGCACCTTGATGAATGGATTAATACCAATTATAAAAGGGCTTGAGTCTATGAGTTTGATCTCTTGCTTTCTCTCACTTGTGCACTCTAGCCCTCCCACCTTCTGCCATTGGATGACACAGCAAGAAGGCTCTCGTCAGATGCAAGCCCCCCCACCTTGCACTTCCCAGCCTCCAGAACTGTAAGATATAAATTGCTGTTCTTTATAAACCACTCAGTGATGCAGTTTGGCTCTGTGTCTCCACCCAAGTCGTCATGTTGAATTGTAATCCCCACGTGTGGAGGGAGGGACCCGATGGGAGGTGACTGGATCATGGGGGCGGTTTTCCCCATGCCGTTCTCATGATAGTGATGGAGTTCCCGCGAGAGCTGATGGTTTTAAAGTGTGGCGCTTCCTCGCTCTCTCTCTCACCTGCCATCATATAAGACAAGCCTTGCTTCCCCTTCGCCTTCTCCCATGATTGTAAGTTTCCTGAGCCCTCCCCAGCCATGTGGAACTGTGAGTCAACTGAACCTTTTCTGTTTATAAATTACCGAGTCTCAGGTAGTATTTTTACAGCAGTGTGAGAACAGACTAACATACCCAGTGTTGGGTGTTCTCTTATAATAGCACAAAATGGACTAAGACAGGTATCTCAGGGTTCACTTCACCCTCATCCTCAGGACAATGGAAAACACTCAGCCTGGGCCCTTGCCACCTACCAGCTCTAACTGAAAGTGAGTCTGCTGGGTGTCCTGTGGGTTGGAGTGGGAGAGGGGGCCCAGAACCCTTCATGCCCTGTGAGATCCTGAGGCCAAGGATTGGCACTGACCAATTCACCCATGGTGTGGCATGTGGGAAGTGACCTGTCACCACTGTCTTCACATGGTGTTTGTGAGGAGAATCTGTGAGATCTGGAGCTGGGGTTCAGAGAAAATTGAGGGGATCTGTCAAACAAGGCAAGAGTAGGCCTCAGACCATTTTGTCAGGCTCACGTGAGCAAGGTGGAGTTTTCAAAATAAGTCCTTTCCCGAAGGGCATAGTGAGGAGAGCCCTGGGAGCCAGAAGAGGCTCTACTTCCTGTTCTTAGTGCCCCCTGAGTTTGCCACCAACACCCAGGAAGCTGTTTCCAATTGAGTCACCCCTGCAGAGCAAGCTAACTATAGTCGGGAGACCTGGAACCCAGGTACTTGTAGCTACGGACATGGGGGAACTCTGAGGGCCTGCTGCATGCCATGCTCTGTGCTTGCTGCATTACATTACATTACATTTTCTTCCTCCATGTGTTCCTCATAACAGGATTCTGGTAGGCAGAATTACCAGCTTCTTGGCCTGTCTTAGGTTGCTGAGACTTAATGAGTTGTAGAAGCTTGTCAGGGTTCATTCAGATGCTACATGAAATTGCCAGCATTAGAACTGAGCTCTATTAGATGGGCATGATTTCACCACACATAGTTTCAATAAACTCTTGCATATCACATATTCTTAAGGAAGGACAAAGTTATAAAAATATCTGAAAATAACTGAATGACAGAAAAAAAAGTTCAGTCCATCTCAGAGAGGGCATATTAGAGACAGACATGGAAAGTATAAAGGAAATAGGAAAGATAATTTAGTGGCCACTGGAATGAGAGTAGAAAAAAAGAATCACACCTTTTCCCTTTAAAGTATTGAATGTACGTAGATGCCATCTGTTTGTCAGAGTCAGACTTATAACCCCAAAAGTCTCGGGACAGATCAGTTTGCAAGGGGAAGGGAGTGATAAAAGGGACTGATATGCAGTGCATCAACCAGAAATTTCTATAATTGTCCATCCTTTAACAGCAATCCCTTCTTGTGTCTCTATGCCCCGAGAGACATCCAACCCCTGAGAGAGCAGAAGATAAGTCTGCACACTGAGAGTTTGAACATTCTAAACGATGGAATTGTGATATACAAATCACACATCTACATAGATAGGGGTAACTCTCAAGTCAAGAGTTATTATAATCTTTCTTTAAAAAAAAACAGCATAGCATGAACACTTCTTAAAAGAAAAATATTTATCTGCTTTTTTGTTAATTTGCTGTTACATATTTTCAACTGTTTCTCTCAAGAAATTTTCCTAATTAAAAAATACTAAACATTATAAATGTATATTTAGCAGATGAAATCATTCTACATCTTCCATCTATATGATCCCATCACTGTGACCCATACATATTCAATGTAAAAAGATTGGTGTATATTTTTCAGATGTGTTTCTCTTTGGGTAATAGGTCTACCTACCTGTCATAGTCTGTTTTCTACTGCTATAACAGAATGCACAGGCTAGGCAATTTATAAAGAAGACAATTTTGTTTGGCTCACTGTTCTGATGGCTGGGAAGTCTCAAGAGCATGGCACCAGTATCTGGCAGGGGACACTGAAGGTGTCACATGGTGATAGAGTGTGTGAGACAAAGAGAAAATGGGGTTTGGACTTAGCCTTTTATCAGGAGCCCACTGCCATGATAACTAACACAGTCTCACAATAACGGCATTAATCCATTCATGAGGGCAGAGCCCTCACGACCTAGTCTGTTCTGAAAGGTCCTACCTCTCAACATTGTTACAACAGCAATTAAGTATCCAACACATGAACTTTGAAGGACATATTCAAAGCATAGCACTACCTTAAATTTTTTTTTAAGTATTCATTTGTAGGTTCCTTTTAAAATTTGTAATCATATAAATAACTTTATTCAAATTGGCTTCATTACTTACTTGGACAACAGATTTTCATTTCTTCAATTAGTGTGGTTTTGTGGCAAGCCAAAGTCTCACTAACACAGGCCTCCATATCAACTGTTTCAGTTCTGACTCAGTGGTGAAGTTAAATATTAAAAACTGGGTGGGGCCAAGATGGCCGAATAGGAACAGCTCCAGTCTACAGCTCCCAGTGTGAGCGACGCAGAAGACAGGTGATTTCTGCATTTCCAACTGAGGTACCAGGTTCATCTCACAGGGGAGTGCCGGACAGTGGGTGCAGGACAGTGGGTGCAGCGCACCGTGCGTGAGCCGAAGCAGGGAGAGGCATCGCCTCACCCAGGAAGCGCAAGGGGTCAGGGAATTCCCTTTCCTAGTCAAAGAAAGGGGTGACAGAGGGCACCTGGAAAATCGGGTCACTCCCACCCTAATACTGCGCTTTTCCAACGGGCTTCACAAACAGCACACCAGGAGATTATATCACGCACATGGCTCAGAGGGTCCTACGCCCACGGAGCCTCGCTCATTGCTAGCACAGCAGTCTGAGATCAAGCTGCAAGGCAGCAGCGAGGCTGGGGGAGGGGTGCCCGCCATTGCTCAGGCTTGAGTAGGTAAACAAAGCGGCCAGGAAGCTCGAACTGGGTGGAGCCCACCACAGCTCCAGGAGGCCTGCTGCCTCTGTAGACTCCACCTCTGGGGGCAGGGCACAGACAAACAAAAGACAGCAATAACCTCTGCAGTCTTAAATGTCCCTGTCTGACAGCTTTGAAGAGAGCAGTGGTTCTCCCAGCACGCAGCTTGAGATCTGAGAAGAGGCAGACTGCCTCCTCAAGTGGGTCCCTGACCCCCAAGTAGCCTAACTGGGAGGCACCCCCCAGTAGGGGCGGACTGACACCTCACACGGCCAGGTACTCCTCTGAGACAAAACTTCCAGAGGAACGATCAGGCAGCAGCATTTGCGGTTCACCAATATCTGCTGTTCTGCAGCCACCGCTGCTGATACCCAGGCAAACAGCATCTGGAGTGGACCTCCAGTAAACTCCAACAGACCTGCAGCTGAGGGTCCTGGCTGTTAGAAGGAAAACTAACAAACAGAAAGGACATCCACACCAAAAACCCATCTGTATGTCACCATCATCAAAGACCAAAGGTAGATAAAACCACAAAGATGGGGAAAAAACAGAGCAGAAAAACTGGAAACTCTAAAAATCAGAGTGCCTCTCCTCCTCCAAAGGAACACAGCTCCTCACCAGCAACAGAACAAAGCTGGACAGAAAATGACTTTGACAAGTTGAGAGAGGAAGGCTTCAGAAGATCAAACTAAGTTTGAACCAATGGTAAAGAAGTTAAAAACTTTGAAAAAAAATTAGATGAATGGATAACTACAATAATCAATGCAGAGAAGTCCTTCAAGGACCTGATGGAGCTGAAAACCACGGCACAAGAACTACGTGATGAATGCACAAGCCTCAGTAACCGATGCAATCAACTGGAAGAAAGGGTATCAGCAACGGAAGATGAAATGAATGATATAAAGCGTGAAGAGAAGTTTAGAGAAAAAAGAATGAAAAGAAACAAACAAAGCCTCCAAGAAATATGGAACTATGTGAAAAGACCAAATCTACGTCTCATTGGTGTACCTGAAAGTGATGGGGAGAATGGAACCAAGTCGGAAAACACTCTGCAGGATATTATCCAGGAGAACTTCCCCAATCTAGCAAGGCAGACCAACATTCAAATTCAGGAAATACAGAGAAAGCCACAAAGATGCTCCTCAAGAAGAGCAACTCCAAGACACATAATTGTCAGATTCACCAAAGTTGAAATGAAGGAAAAAATGTTAAGGGCAGCCAGAGAGAAAGGTCAAGTTACCCACAAAGGGAAGCCCATCAGACTAACAGCTGATCTCTCGGCAGAAACCCTACAAGCCAGAAGAGAGTGGGGGCCAATATTCAACATTCTTAAAGAAAAGAATTTTCAACCCAGAATGTCATATCCAGCCAAACTAAGCTTCATAAGTGAAGGAGAAATAAAATACTTTACAGACAAGCAAATGCTGAGAGATTTTGTCACCACCAGGCCTGCCCTAAAAGAGCTCCTGAAGGAAGCACTAAACATGGAAAGGAACAACCAGTACCAGCCACTGCAAAAACATGCCAAATTGTAAAGACCATCCAGGCTAGGAAGAAACTGCATCAACTAATGAGCAAAATAACCAGCTAACATCATAATGACAGGATCACATTCACACATAACAATACTAACCTTAAATGTAAATGGGCTAAATGCTCCAATTAAAAGGCACAGACTGGCAAATTAGATAAAGAGTCAAGACCCATCAGTGTGCTGTATTCAGGAAACCCATCTCATGTGCAGAGACACACATAGGCTCGAAATAAAGGGATGGAGGAAGATCTACCAAGCAAATGGAAAACAAAAAAAAGGCAGGGGTTGCAATCCTAGTCTCCGATAAAACAGACTTTAAACCAACAAAGATCAAAAGAGACAAGGTCATTACACAATGGTAAAGGGATCAATTCAACAAGAAGAACTAACTATCCTAAATATATATGCACCCAATACAAGAGCACCCAGATTCATAAATCAAGTCCTTAGTGACCTACAAAGAGACTTAGACTCCTACACAATAATAATGGGAGACTTTAACACCCTACTGTCAACATTAGACAGATCAACAAGACAGAAAGATAACAAGGATACCCAGGAACTGAATTCAGCTCTGCACCAAGTGGACCTAATCGACATCTACAGAACTCTCCACCCCAAATCAACAGAATATACATTCTTCTCAGCACCACACCACACCTATTCCAAAATTGACCACATACTTGGAAGTAAAGCACTCCTCAGCAAATGTAAAAGAACAGAAATTATAACGAACTGTCTCTCAGACCACAGTGCAATCAAACTAGAACTCAGGATTAAGAAACTCACTCAAAATCGCTCAACTACATGGAAACTGAACAACCTGCTCCTGAATGACTACTAGGTACATAACGAAACGAAGGCAGAAATAAAGATGTTCTTTGAAACCAACGAGAACAAAGACACAACATACCAGAATCTCTGGGATACATTCAAACCAGTGTGTAGAGGGAAATTTATAGCACTAAATGCCCACAAGAGAAAGCAGGAAAGATCTAAAATTGACACCCTAACATCACAATTAAAAGAACTAGAGAAGCAAGAGAAATTCCATTCAAAAGCTAGCAGAAGGCAAGAAATAACTAAGATCAGAGGAGAACTGAAGGAAATAGAGACACAAAAACCCTTCAAAAAATCAATGAATCCAGGAGCTGGTTTTTTGAAAAGATCAACAAAATTGATAGACCGCTAGCAAGACTAATAAAGAAGAAAAGAGAGAAGAATCAAATAGACACAATAAAAAATGATAAAGGGGATATCACCACCGATCCCACAGAAATACAAACTACCATCAGAGAATACTATGAACACCTCTACACAAATAAGCTAGAAAATCTATAAGAAATGGATAAATTCCTGGACACATACACTCTCCCAAGACTAAGCCAGGAAGAAGTTGAATCTCTGAAGACACCAATAACAGGCTCTGAAATTGAGGCAATAATTAATAGCTTACCAACCAAAAAAAGTCCAGGACCAGACGGATTCACAGCCGAATTCTACCAGAGGTACAAGGAGGAGCTGGTACCATTCCTTCTGAAACTACTCCAATCAATAGAAAAAGAGGGAATCCTCCCTAACTCATTTTATGAGGCCAGCATCATCCTGATACCAAAGCCTGGCAGAGACACAACAAAAAAAGAGAATTTTAGACAAATATCCTTGATGAACATTGATGCAAAAATCCTCAATAAAATACTGGCAAACCGAATCCAGCAACACATCGAAAAGCTTATCCACCATGATCAAGGGGGCTTCATCCCTGGGATGCAAGGCTGGTTCAACATACGCAAATCAATAAACGTAATCCAGCATATAAACAGAACCAAAGACAAAAACCACATGATTATCTCAATAGATGCAAAGGGTTGTTGCAAAATTCACAACCCTTTAAGCTAAAAACTCTCAATAAATTAGGTATTCGTTGGACGTATCTCAAAAAAATAAGAGCTATCTATGACAAACCCAGAGCCAATATCATACTGAATGGGCAAAAACTGGAAGCATTCCCTTTGAAAACTGGCACAAGACAGGGATGCCCTCTCTCATCACTCCTATTCAACATAGTGTTGGAAGTTCTGGCCAGGGCAATCAGGCAGGAGAAGGGAATAAAGGGTATTTAATTAGGAAAAGAGGAAGTCAGATTGTCCCTGTTTGCAGACGACATGATTGTATATCTAGAAAACCCCATCGTCTCAGCCCAAAATCGCCTTAAACTGATAAGCAACTTCAGCAAAGTCTCAGGATACAAAATCAATGTGCAAAAATCAGAAGCACTCTTATACACCAATAACAGACAAACAGAGAGCCAAATCATGAGTGAACTCCCATTCACAACTGCTTCAAAGAGAATAAAATACCTAGGAATCCAGCTTCCAAGGGATGTGAAGGACCTCTTCAAGGAGAACTACAAACCACTGCTCAATGAAATAAAAGAGGATACAAACAAATGGAAGAACATTCCATGCTCATGGGTAGGAAGAATCCATATCATGAAAATGGCCATATCGCCCAAGGTAATTTATAGATTCAATGCCATCCCCATCAAGCTACCAATGACTTTCTTCACAGAATTGGAAAAAGCTACTTTAAAGTTCATATGGAACCAAAAAAGAGCCCGCCTTGCCATGTCAGTCCTAAGCCAAAAGAACAAGGCTGGAGGCATCACACTATCTGACTTCAAACTATACTACAAGGCTACAGTAACCAAAACGGCATGGTACTGGTACCAAAACAGAGATATAGACCAACGGAACAGAACAGAGCCCTCAGAAATATTGCCACATATCTACAAGTACCTAATCTTTGACAAACCTGACAAAAAGAAGAAATGGGGAAAGGATTCCCTATTTAATAAATGGTGCTGGGAAAACTGGCTAGCCATATGTAGAAAGCTGAAACTGGATCCCTTCCTTACACCTTATACAAAAATTAATTCAAGATGGATTAGAGACTTACATGTCAAACCTAAAACCATAAAAATCCTAGATGAAAAGCTAGGCAATACCATTCAGGACATAGGCATGGGCAAGGGCTTCATGTCTAAAACACCAAAAGCAATGGCAACAAAAGCCAAAATTGACAAATGGGATCTAATTAAACTAAAGAGCTTCTGCACAGCAAAAGAAACTACCATCAGAGTGAACAGGCAACCTACAGAATGGGAGAAAATTTTTGCAACCTACTCATCTGACAAAGGGCTAATATCCAGAATCTAAATTGAACTCAAACAAATTTACAAGAAAAAAACAAACAACCCCATCAAAAAGTGAGCGAAGGATATGAACAGACACTTCTCAAAAGAAGACATTTATGCAGCCAAAAAACACATGAAGAAATGCTCATCATCACTGGCCATCAGATAAATGCAAATCAAAACCACAGTGAGATACCATCTCACACCAGTTAGAATGGCGATCATTAAAAAGTCAGGAAACAACAGGTGCTAGAGAGGATGTGGAGAAATAGGAACACTTTTACACTGTCGGTGGGACTGTAAACTAGTTCAACCATTGTGGATGTCGGTGTGGCGATTCCTCAGGGATCTAGAACTAGAAATACTATTTGACTCAGCCATCCCATTACTGGGTATATACCCAAAAGATTATAAATTATGCTGCTATAAAGACACATGCACATGTATGTTTATTGCGGCACTATTCACAATAGCAAAGACTTGGAACCAACCCAAATTTCCACCAATGATAGACTGGATTAAGAAAATGTGGCACATATACACCATGGAATACTATGCTGCCATAAAAAACGATGACTTCATGTCCTTTGTAGGGACAAGGATGAAGCTGGAAACCATCATTCTCAGCAAACTATCGCAAGGACAAAAAACCAAACACCGCATGTTCTCACTCATAGGTGGGAATTGAACAATGAGAACACATGGACACAGGAAGGGGAACATCACACACTGGGGACTGTTGTAGGGTGAAGGGAGGGGGGAGGGATAGCATTAGGAGATATACCTAATGCTAAATGATGAGTCAACGGGTGCAGCACACCATCATGGCACATGTATATATATGTAACAAACCTGCACGTTGTGCACATGTACCCTAAAACTTAAAGTATAATAATAAATGAAGAAATAAATAAATAAATAAATAAATATTAAAAACTGAAAGAGCCAGTGCTCTTATCCAAAAGCTGGAATGTAACAAAAGCCCACCAAGAGTTTTGCCTAGGCCTTTCCTGGGCCTTAAAGCATGACAAGATAATGAAGGAATTCTTAACAGGAACCGTTCCGGATTAAACGAGTTTCACTGGGGGTCTGAAGAAACTCCCCAGGTCTCCACAAATGAGCTTTATTGGGGACTCAGGGAACTCTCCATACCTCCATGGCTTATCAAGAGACAAGATAAGGGTAATCACCCCAGCACAGGGACCCATTTAGATTAAGTAAATGTACTGAGGCTGCAGAGGAAGGTCTTCAGGACTCACATCTTAGTTATAGATTAGGAGAAGCTAATCACTTACGTCTTTCGATGAATGCACACTTACACGTAGACATATAGCTTGTAAGGTATATAAGCTCTGGAAAACTTTATAATTCTGAGTTGGTCTGGCGATAATTTCCTGGCCTTCTCCCTGTAACCTGTTGCAGAAATAAAAATTCCCTTCTCTCCCAGTTCGTCGGCATCTCATTATTGGGCCTCAAGAATAAGCAGCCCGACTCTCGTTTGGTTCAGGGACAGTTTAGCATGTGTCCAGAGGTTTACTGGAAAATCATTTTGCTTTTTAGGCAAAGTATCTGTTGACATCTTTTGCCCCATTCTCTACTGATTAGCAAAAGTCCTTTGTGGTCAAGCATATTAGGATCAAAGTCTGTAATACTGTTCACAAATATTTACTCACAGGTTTTCACACTTTTAGTTTTTTTTCTTCTGGTGGTGCAAAAAATGTTTTAATTTATTCATTGATTTTTTAAATATAAAAATTATGCAACTCGTGGTAGAAAACATAAAACTGAGCTATTGTGTTGCATCAGATACTCAACCACTGGAGATTCCAGCCTTCAAAGGCTTGAAGGCTTCAGAACACAATGGAAAAAAGCTTTACACCTAATTCTACATTTGTGAAGAATGGGGATAATTGAATGCGTGTTTGGCTTAAAAGTGATACCATGTATACTGCCTCTGGCTTAAAGTAATTCTGTAAATGTTAATTTCCTTCCCTCCCTGGAGGTCATTTTCCTGTGCTTCTGCCTGAACTCCACACACCACCAATCCATGTGTCCCTATATCCAAGCCTCTAGAACTAAGGGGCAGGATTTCATCTCCACCATCATCTTCGCCATCAAGTGAGGGGGATGTTTGTGTACCTTGTGGGCATGATGTAGACACCAGGGGTACTTAAAACTAGACCTATGACCCTGGAAAAGCTTTTAGTTATATTACAAATTTATTCAGATAAATTAAGGCAAAGTTTAAAAAGACATCCATCTACACCGCGTCCCTCCCCCCACAGGAAGTCACATATAAAAATGTGAATTATTGAGAAAAATATTTGGAGCATATTTTTAAGCAAATGCTTGGTATATAAATACATCTGATTACCTAAAACAGTACTGTTCAAACTCTACAGTGAAATAACTCAGAGAAGAAGTATACATCATGACCAAAGGTAAAGATAAAAGTAAAAAAAGCAATGAGATATATAAATATAAAGGCAAATTAAAGATTAGTGTGTGCATATATAGTGAACCAGACTTTGAAGAGTATATATGTTCCTATAAAACTAGCTTTACAATATCATACACATGGAAATATATTTAGAAAATAAAATCTAAATTACCAAAAGCCGACATCTTGTTGTGCAAAACGATTGTTAAAAGAAAAGCTTCAGGCAAATTACATTTAACAAAGTTTGTTTGAGCAAAGAACAATTTATACATCAGGGATCAGTCAGTACCAGAAGTGGTTCAGTGAGTTCTGCTCCCGAACTTGAGCAGTATTTACAGACAGAACATAGAAGCAAAATACACAAATAACTTGATTGGTTACAGCTAGGCTTCTGATTTATTTGGACATGGTCTAATCAGTTGGCAGCCTGTGATGGGCTGAAGCTCAGCCTCCTGTGTTTGGCTAAGGTTCTGTTTTTCGTATACTCCTAGTTCAGTTTTCAATTTGTTTACAAACTAAGTTAGGTTTCAATTTGTTACCTAGGAACTCAAAGTAGGAAAACAGACTCAAGCCAATGAACACCTGCTTATTTAATTTAACGGGCTGAAAGGAAGATACAAGAAAATTTATCTAATAAGGACATATTTTTCCATTTCATTTATTTATACATTACAAATTATTATAAATTAATAATTTATAATAATTATTCTAAATATATTATAAATATATATAATTTACATAATTATTATAAATGTATTATAAATTAACACACTTATAGAACAAATGTATTATAAATTAACACACTTATAGAACAAATGTATTATAAATTAACACACTTATAGAACAAATGTATTATAAATTAACACACTTATAGAACAAATGTATTATAAATTAACACACTTATAGAACAAATGTATTATAAATTAACACACTTATAGAACAAATGTATTATAAATTAACACACTTATAGAACAAATGTATTATAAATTAACACACTTATAGAACAAATGTATTATAAATTAACGCGTTTATAGAACAATGTATTATAAATTAACGCGTTTATAGAACAAATGTATTATAATTTAACGCGTTTATAGAACAAATGTATTATAATTTAATGCGTTTATAGAACAAATGTATTATAATTTAATGCGTTTATAGAACAAATGTATTATAATTTAATGCGTTTATAGAACAAATGTATTATAATTTAATGCGTTTGTAGAACAAATGTATTAATTTTGAAATCATCCAGAGTGACATACAATTTTTGTAATTTTGTGATAGATTCTGGGTTACGAATTTCATCACAAAAATGTTGTGTAAATATACTTCTGGATATGAAAAGATAACACACACACAGAGTATTTATGTCCCACCGCGCATATATCTGTGTGTGTGTGTGTGTATGCATACACCATACCCCATATAGCTTTCTTGACGTCAGTGGTTAGTGACCTCCAATTTCTAAGTTTTCTTCAGTGAAAAATATTTGGAAAAATAAAACAATACTTACTAAATGGTTTTTCTCACAAATGCTGAAAGAACGTAAAATGCAATCATGATGAAATCTCCTTACTCAGCAATTCTCTTCTTTATTGTGACACACATGACTATCAAAGTGACCCTCCTCTGCACTCGCTGAAACTAAATATCCTATCACTGCACTAAGACACTTAGTTTATCCCTCCCCTCCCTTACACACTCGGCTGAGGGGGCTAGTGGCTATTACAGGGTTGGGGTCACAGCAAAGACGGCAGAAATGTGATTTTTATTGAGATAGTGAAATATTTTCTGTAGTCTGGAAATAAATGAATGATACATAAGAAAAGAAAAGTCGTGATCAATACCCTACTCAGCAATAATCACCATGTGGCTGGTTCCTGAGAAGCTGTAGTGTGCAGGGACAAGCCCAAGTTCGGGCTTGTGGAAGAGCCAAAGGACATATATAAAGTCACCTACCTGCTTCTTTGTGGATAAAACTTGTTATGTGATCTCCTTCAATCCTCGTGAAACCTTTCACAATAGGTATTACCACTGTCCTACCTACAAGGAGGGGAAAAGTTAGAGCTGATTAATAACTTGCCTGCTGGGGCTGCTCTTTAACACTGATCAATCCAGAGGCTGAAGTTCTAAGACCTCCAGGTATTCTTCATTAACTTTTTAAACACTAAACCATATTACTTCTTCAATCATAAAAATCTATTATAATTAAAAAATAAATTACTTGCAAAAAAATAACAGACATCTGAAATAATTGGGAAGACAACTTGGCAAATATATCTCAGGTGAGACATTAACATCCTTGATACAGAAATAACTTTATAGAAGAGTAAGAAAATGATGTCAACCTGGAATTATCATGAAGAGCAACAAATATGCCAAATAAAATGCCATGAAAATGCTCCCAGTTACAGGAACTACAGAAGTTGTAATTCAAAACTTGAGATAATGTACTAAATGAAAAGATAAATTTTCAGAAGTGCGAAGGCTGGGACATCGAATAGCCTATTTTTTTTTCCCCCGATGGGAAGGGTGTCAGGAAACAGGCTCTTCTCATGTACTGTGGGTTTTCATGTCAAAATTTTAAGTTTCACCTGGCAGAATCCGTTAAAATTTAAGATGTTCATACTATTTGCATGAAATTTAAAATGTTTATGCCCTTGGTGTAGAGAGAGCGCCAGGGAGCTGATGAGGGCCCAGCATAATATGGGGTCCCTTTTGAATTTCTCCTTTTGGTCAATATCTCTGCCCCTCACTGACCCTGCTGCTAAGGGTTAGGGGTTAAAATTTTTCCCAGTGTGCTGATGAGAAATTCTGTGTGGAAGGCCCCATACAGAGGCTGATCCTCAGACATGCAGACACGGCTCCATACTTGTGTATTCCTTTACACCAGAGCCTCTAGCCTCACAAACCTCTTCCCTGGTGACTTTTCTGAATTTGCAGTTTACTCTATACTTAGGGCCCCAGTGGAGTTTGTCGTCAGTAATGGCCGCAGCTTTATCTCCTTGCGTGCAAACTGACCCTGCTCTGCACTCACTGAAACTAAAACTCCTGTCACTGTACGAAGATACTTAGTTTGTGCCTCCCCTGCAGACATACAAAGTCACAGATGGAGAGGCAGACATGAGAGACAAGGGAGTTCATGCTCGGTGAAAGTGCAGGTGTATTCATAGTGGTCCAGATATGTGTCGGAGGGCCCTAGTTGTCAGACATTTCACAGATCACAGCCTGCATGGGGTGGTGGGTACTACCACTCACCTTGTGCCACACAGAGCTGTAAATAAGACTTTGGGGCTCAGGAGAGAAGAGTGGGCTGGGAAATTAGACTAGTGCTGGCACTTTAGACTAGGGCCTGGCACTTTAGATGATGAGGTTTGTTAAAGCTGTTAACATTTCCAAATGCTCTACCTTGAATTCCGGAAAGTGAGCCACTGGCTCTTCTGCCTGAAGATGCAGGTGCCATTTAATTGTGAAAAACTGAAGACGATTGTTGCTCTATAGACCTCTTTAGCTGATAGAGTTATGATTAAACCTTTCAGGCAAAGATCTGTCTGAATATTTAAGGAATTGAAACAAACAACTAACAAACACTGTTCAGACTTGCTCTGACTTCGAAATATGTGACCTATGTTCCTTGCCACGTAGGCCGCACCAAAAGCTGCTTGAATATCCTCACAACGTGGCAGCTAAAGCCTCCAGAAGAGGGGATGAGCAAGAGCGAGTGTGGCGGGCCACGGCCAGTCTCTCAAGTTGCACCCTGTCATTTCTACTCGTTTTTCTAGATTTATCCCCACTTCCTAAGAGCAATCCAATCCAGAGCAAACCTTGACTTCCTTAAATCCACCACAAAAGTCAATAAACACAAGCCCAAATCCTAAAATAAGTCATCCCTAACGCCCTCTTATTGGGAGATCCCCCGTGGGTCTCCCTGGTTCACATTCTCCCTCACTGCAGTGAGTCAAAAGCCGCGTTTCTTTGGCTCCAGGTGTGCTCCTGGCGATCTTTTGGATAGAGAACACTGCCAGAGGCATGGTCCTGAATTGGCTAGCCACCCAGGGGTGGTGACGCAGAGTTTCTTAAGCCTCGTCACTCCTTGTTTCCACAGTATCTGGGCTCCACGCTGCTCAAAAAAACCTGTGAGGGACAGCGCCCACTGCCGATGCCTGTACCAAGCTGCGGATAGATTATCTGTGGTATGGTGAGGAGCGTGAGGTGTAAGTAAGGGCTGATTAGGATGGAGGGCAGCAAACGGCAGCCACAGCCATCCGGGCCCTGGAGCACTCTGCTTAGGGATACGGTGGCAGGGAGGCCTGGATTATGGAATTCATGAGGACTTAGCTCTGAGAGGAGGCATTATTCCCCATATGTTGCTTCTCTTCCTGCCCATCATATACAAAGGCATCAAGTTCCTAAACACCTCCAACAAGGGGTGCTTCTCACAAGGAGCCTCTGTGGGGAATGAGCCCAGAAGCAGCTGCAGAAACTCCCGAGGAGAGTAGCCTTCAGGCCCTTTTCCATCCCTCATCTCCAACTAACTTGTGTGCCTTCCCTCAGAATACCTCTGGCTCCTGTTATTACTCTGCACTCCTAAGAGTTTGTCCCAGAACTTGCCTCTGAACTGATATCCTTACCCTTAGAGTCCCTGCTTATAGCACCTGCCCTCAGCCCTAGTGCATAATTGCTGCTGATCTTTGCAAATATGGATTCCAATCATCCTAGTTGTCTGCTCATGAGGCTTTAATGGCATCATTCCCTTAATGATCTCAGAATTCCCCTCCACGCAGCACTCCTTGAGATCCCACCCTCCTGTAACCCCCATGCTAAAGAAAGCCAGTAGTTGGATGTAAACCCTTCACCCCTTCAATGGCCATATCCAAGAGCAGGAACCTCAAACCTAGATCACTGTTCCTCACCCACACCAAAATAAAATAAAGCGGGGAGAAGTGGTGTCTGGGTGTTCTTAGCACCCTAAACTGCATGAAGGAAAGCTGGTGATGTAACGGTGAGAGGGCGCACTTTCTAGGGGTTGAGGAGGGAGGTGATATAGGCACGCCCTGAGGGAAACCAGTAGTCAGGGAATCCCAGGACACTGCTTGCCCCCCAGGAGAATGTCACTGTTGAGCAGGAGATCTGCAGGCTGGACTCATCAACAGCACTCTGCCAGTACCTTGTTGGTACTTAGCAACTGCTTGGTGTGTACGTGAAGTCTTAGCTATCACTCAGTCTAATTCCTCTGTATTCAACGGTGTATTAATTTGCTAGGGGTACCATAACAAAATAGCACAGACTACGTGGCTTAAGCAACAGAAACTAATTATTTCACAGTTCCAGAAACCAGAAGTCCAAGATCAAAGTATTGGTAGGTTTGGTTTCTTCTGAGGCCTCCCACCTTCATTTGCAGATGGCTGCCGTTTTGCTGCCTCTTCACAAGGTAGTCCCTCTGTGTGAGTGCATCCCTAGTATCTCTAATACTGTATGTCCTAACTGCCTCTTTGTACAAGGACACCCATTAGACTGGATGAAAGCACACACGAGTGGCCTCGTTTTAACAGAACTACCTTGTTAAAGGTCCTACCTTCAAATACAATCACATCGTGAGGCACTGGGGGTTAAGCTTTCAACGTGTGATTTTTGGGGGACCACAATTCAGTACATAACAACTGGTGACATTAAAGCACAGAGGAAGGAAGGAAGGGGCTTGCCCAACACTTCGGTGACAGGTTCTCCTAGGTCAGGCAAGGTCTGCATTTTGCCCAGCCTTCCTCCTTTGTCGACATGGAGGTCCTATTTACCAAACCTTTGGTCTAATACTTTATGTGACATCCTCCCAATTTTCTTCTTTGGGGCGCCTATGCTCTCCCGGGCAATAGCTTCTCTTTCCTCGAGGTTCTGCTCCAGTTTGTTTATGGACACCACTGGCCTCTGAAGAGGGAGCACGTCCTTACATACACTGTCCACAGTGAGATGGAAGAGAAGTAATGACAGAGCCTGTGAAGTGAGGATGCTGTCTGTTTACAGGTTGGATTATGTCCCTTGCAACAATTCGTATGTTGAAGATCTAACCTTCAGTACCTCAGAATGTTACTTTATTTGGAAATAGAGTTGCTGCAGTTGTAGTTAATTAAGATGAGGTCATACTGGGGTCCTTATAAAAGGGGGGAAATTTGTACAAGACATGCACAAAGTGAAAATAATGTGAACAGACATAGGGAGAACACAGCCATCTGTAAGCCAAGAAGAGAGGCCTGGAACAGATCCTTCCTTCTCAGCTCTCAGAAGGAACCAGCATTGCTGACACCTTGATTTCAGATGTCTAGCCTCCACAACTGTGAGAAAATACACGCTTGTTGTTTAAGCCACCCAGTTTGTATACTTTATTATGGCAGCCCCAGCAAGCTAATCCACCTTTCACAGAGCTCCCTGCTGCCCTCTCAGTACTAGGGTGGATGTTGCTGTTAGGTGTCAGAGAAAATGGTGTTTTCCACAAGATGTGTGGTTCTGGAACCCAGACAACTCTTGGCACTCCCAACGTCATTGGAACCTTATGTGTGTCCCAAACCTTACCACCTGCCTGGTGGCAGTGGGGTGCTTAGGAGTAGAGGCTCTGGTAACAGACTGCCTCTGTTTGATTCTGGGCTCAGACACTCACTAGCTATATGATCTTGCACAACTTTCACTGTGCCTAGTTCCTCAGCTGTAAAAACTGGGATATAGTGCAACCAATCTCAAGGGCTTCTTTTGAAGACTAAATGGGGCAACTTAGTTACACATTGTGTGACTGCAGCTCACATTGCCAGTATAATAATCTCTCTGGTCCAGATTATGCCTGTGCCGGCGCTCTGCGTAGGGGCATGGTGACACAGGACAGGCATCAGAAAGGGAAGAAACAGCCCCTAAACCCCCAAATTATTGCGGTTGTAATCTGTTTCCTCCCAGGATCTGACTCAGGAGACCATCCTGACTTTGGGGCGGGCATGTAAGGTGGCCGATCAGCTAGCCCTAAAGGCCCAGAAGTCCAGGCCGATGGAAGATTTTGCAGCTGGGAAACTGAAACAAAATCTTCCAAACCAGTCTTTAAGCTTCAAGTTGGCATGAGGAAATTGGAAATACATAGATTCCAGTCACCAAGGCTCTGTACCTCCTCTCTAGCCTTGGAATTTGAGGTCTTTACGTGGGACTGCATGCAGAGAGGGTCTTCCCACACTTCTAGAGACTTTGCGCCTCCAAAAAAAACTTCCTTCTTAACTACTTTCTCTGCTGCCAAGGTCTTTGCCTTGGGAGGGCAGCCACCACTCTAGCACCAGGTAGACAGTGGTCAGGCACAGTGCATTGCTTTGCTTCCCCCACCCCTTGCTGGACTTATCCCAGGGCTAAGCCACTGTGAGGCCACAAGGAATACCGCTCACATAGGAGCCCCTGATAATGTAGATTAGTAACCACTAGGGGTTAGGGCAGGGATCTGCTAATAGGTGCAGGATTTCTTTTTAGGATGATGGAAATGTTATCAGAATAGATTGTGGGAATGATCGCACACAACACAGCCAGCGCACTGAAAAAAAAAGTCTGAATTGTATCTTTTAAAATAGGAAACTTGTTGTGTAAATTATATCTCAATAAAGAATGTAGCAGAAGGGAGTGACTCGTGCAGCAAAGAAAGCCTATACTGTCTTAGAGAATACCTAAATTATCACAGACTGTTGGTAGAAATATGGATGATAAAAGGCACTGCTGTTGAGGGCTCAGAAAGAAGTAAGAAACATGTTTTTGGAAACTGGGAGACAGGGTATTCTTGTCACATCGGGGCAGAAAGCTCAGCTCAATTGTGCCTTGCATTTGTGTGGAAAGCAGAACTTAAAAAGGATGAACCTGACTATTTATCTGAGTAGATTTCCCAGTAACATGTTGAAGCTGTGGCCTGGTTTCTTAGTGGCGCTTACAGTATAATACGAGAATAAAGGGAGAAATTGAGGGATGAGAGCTGTTAAGCAAAAAGGAAACAAGACTTTAAGATGTGGGAAATTCTCAGCCTATTCAGACCGCACAAAATGCTAAAATTAGGAGATTTACTCTCAGGAAAACATGCACTAAGGAGAAAGCCAAGGATATGGCTGGAGAATCTTTTGCTAAAGCTTTGAAAGGATGAAAAGATCAGAATATTCGCAGGGCTCAATGAAATTATGCATGTGACTCATGGATCCCCTCGATCTTCTCAGCAGAATCCAGCAATAGAGATAAGATTATCCGGGAAAGATCTGTCAAGTAACCTCTTGTCCAATGGAGAGAATCCTCAACACATAGAGTAGACCCATGAGGTTTTCAAAGAATGCCATGCCAGCAGAAACACTGCCAACTTGAACTGAAAGTGACAGAGAGAGGATGAAATAAAAGAAGGCTGTTGGACTTCCAAAGTTCTACAGGCAGGAAACAGGCAGTTAAAAGTATTCTGCTGCAAACATGTACTACTCTTCAAAACAAAAACAAAAACAAAAAAAGATGACTCTGAGGACAGAGCCTGGCTCTGTTCACTTAAAGGGTGGAGCCTCGGGCATAGAGGGCAGAGCCTCTAGCCACGGAGGAATATTCCCAGGCCTTGAAACCTAAATGAGTTTACCTGATTGGATTTCAAGTTGGCTTGGAGCTGGTAACTTTTTGCTTGCTTTCATTTTTTCCCGTTGGGAGGGGGACTGTCTATAACCATTATCCTATGTCCATGTCACCACTGTAATAAAAAAGAGGTAACTTTTTTTTCTAGTTCGCAGGGCCACTGATGAAAAGAAATTTTGCCTCAAGAAGGATCATACCCAGCGTCTGTCTCACACCTGGTTTAGATGATTTACAGATGAGATTTTCAACTCGAGTTGGTGTTAAGACTTTTGGGGATATTGAGGTGAGGCAAATATATTTTGCATGTAGAATGAACATGAATTTTGGGGAGTTAGAGGGTGTGCTGTGGTAAGCTAAATAATGGCCTCCAAAGATATCCATGTTGTAGTCTCTGGAACCCCTGACTGTCACCTTATATGGCAAAAGGGACTTTACAAATGTGACTAAGGATCTTGAGGTGGGGAGATTATCCTGCCTGGCCCTAAATGTAAGAACGTTTCCTTATTAAGAGGGAAGGAGAGGGACATTTCACATAGAAGGAGGCAATGTGATGACTGACACAAGACGCTATGATGCTGGCTTGGATGATAAAGGAATGGGAGCTCTGGAAGCTCCAGGGAAGAATCCATTGCCTTGCCAAGGAATAAAGAATACAGCTTCAGAAGCTAAAAATGGCAAGGCAATGGATTCTCCCTTAGAGCTTCCAGAGGGAGCCTGGCCCTACTGACTCCCTGATTTTCACCCACTGAAACTGATTTTGGTCTTCTGACGCTCAGGATGATAAGAGAATACATGCATGTTATTTTAAGCCACAAAGTTCAGGGGGTAATTTGTTACAACAGCCATAAGAAAAGAAGAAAATAATACAGGAACCTTTAGAGATCATCTAGTCCAGGGGTTTTGAAACAGTCCTCAAAACTCCTTCTTCCAGCTCTACTTCAACTCAAGCTGCCTAGCTTTGATCTCTCTTATTCGTGATCTTCCGGAAAGATTTCATTTTTTGAAAAATGACTCTATAGAATTGAACAAGAAAATCAGTAATTTAGTCAAGTATAGAATTTTATAGATGAAGACAAAGCCCAAGAAAGTGAAATGATTTACTCACTCAAAGAAGACCAGATAAATAAATATATAAACAAACAAACAAACAAACACCAGTTCTTACCCTCAGTTACAGCTTTCTGTACAACATTGTTCTAGAATTGGAAAAGTAGATTGGAGATAAATTGTTAAGGAATAATTGAAATAATATATGTAGAGTGCTTAAAAGAGTGCCTGGTGCATACACACTCACAAATATTAGTTATAATTATAATATGTACTTGCATATGCACAGAATATCTTTAGAAGTATGCACAAAAACCTGGATATAGTTTCCTCTAAGTAGGATAAATGAGATACAGGGGTGGGGAAAAAAACGAATTTTCTCTGTACTGCATGTCATTTTTAATCATGTGCATCCATCCATCCCTAAATGGTGAACAGAATTGAGTGGAGCTATCTTTCCTTGTTTAGGATCAGGATTCCCATTTCCTCCATGTAGAAGCACAAGAGAATCAATAAACTCAAAATCTCCAAGAAATCAGCACAAGTCAGATTTTAATTATAAAGTATAAAGCAAAGTTTCATTGCAGCCCGAAGTCAGTATCTGTCAACTACTCAGTCATCTTCACAGGGATCACTTCAGAACGCACTTGTCTGTAAGATAATCTGGCTCCCAAAATCAATATTTTTTTAAAAAAATTGTATTAGTATTGTCTAATCAGATTAGAAAATTTAACTAGGCCAGGCTCACTGCCTATTTATTAATTATAAAACATTCATCTGCCATGGTCTCTGTCCGGAGACTATCTAGTCACGAGATTAGAACACTTGAATGATCCATTCCACAGCTTTTCTGTGTGCCTCATCTCCAGCCAAAGTAAAAGTAGAACTCTGTTTACCCAGCTATGTCACCCATCTGGTATCTGCCCTCTAGGGAAATCAATCACGTGGTTCCCCTGGGACTAATGGAACTCCAATCTCATCTGTTATTTTTCTTGGGCTGAGTAAATTGTACTCAGCTCCTTCCATCTGCCGAAATAATGAGGACATGATTTTTTTCACCCAGTTTGGGTCTGTCCCATAAGTAACTTTCTATTGTCCCCTGTCCATTCTGAATCCAAACCTAGTCCAAATCCAAACCTAAATTTTCTCCTAATTTTCTAGATTGCTGCTTGTCTGCTGCAGTTGGCCTGAGAATGATGGGATGAACCTCTGCAGTCTCTAAAAACAAGCCCAAGTCCTTGTGGACCAAGAACATTTATCATTTGTGAATATCAGCCAAGTCAGCTAATATTCATAACTTGGCAGTTGGAGTCCCAGACTAGGAGTGGGAAAAAGCATGGCAGCTGCCCCACGCTTGAATACGCACAACGATTCTGTCAAGAAGAATGAGACGTTCTAAGCCTAGAGATGTGGAAAGATAAGATTAATTCAGCTATAGAAATAGGATTGGGGTGAACTTGATATGATACTCACTGACCTAATTGCTTCAGTTTACTGTCATTATCAGAGATTCCAAGCCTGACCCCTAGAATCACTTAAAAGAAAGAGAAATCCCATGGAAGCTGAGACCTGTCCTTAGCCGAATGCTTGTTGGCACAAAGTTGATATTCACAATATCAACTTTCAACCAATCCCCAGTTTTCATACTGCTTCAAACCAGACACTAGAACGGGAGTTGGGAACTCTTGCTATTGCTGTATCCTTGAAAATTATAGGGAAATGTGGTGCTAGAAATGGAGTTCTATGTCTTCTCTTCATCTGCAATTCAGTGAATTTCTGACTTCCAGAAGCCCTTATATTCATTCTCTGGATAATCTCACAAAGAGTTTTCAAAGCCCTCAAGGAAATGATTTTTCACTGGAGAAAATAACGCTAGTGACTGTAGGTTAATGAGTTCCCCCCTCCCCCACCAGATTACTTAAGGCTGTACATCTGCTGCCTGAACCGTGAAGGCCAGGTGGTGGTCTAAGGCCATGCATGGTGCCCAGCTTAGGAGCCGAGGTGTCTGTGAGAACCAAAACATCCCAGAGCATACTGGGAAACATACCAAGAAAAAGAGTCTCATTGCATACGGAATGCAAAGAGCCAGAAAATTAGCTTAAAAGCAGCTTGCACAGGAGTGTCAGGGCAGATCCCCAGAGCTGTCCTGCTGCCACCCAGGAATGCCCTATACGTAAGTCCCAATAAATTCATCTGCTTATCAAGCCGGACTTGTCCGGGTCATTCTTTGGTCTCTTAGCTCCTTCCCAGTTTTCAGGGGGCATTATTCTATACAGTCCCAGGACTCTCCCTTATCAGTACCTGATGCTCAGATTCGGCTCAGGCAAGCATACTGAAGAATGATCAGCCAATGAAGGGAAAACAGAGGGCCCACTGGATTCTCACTCAGCTAGTTAGGGGATGAGGCTGCAGAACCTGACTTCAGCTAGAACACAGGAGGAACTGAAATTTTATTGCAGCTCAGAAGTTTATTAGTGAAGGGGATTGGGCCAGTTGGTGTTTACATGCTTGACCCCTGCATCCCTGTGTCCTGGCTATAGCGAGGAAGACGGCTGACTGTTCGACTAACTGCAGGTGATGTCCTCCCAGGAACATGCTGACCTCTCTCTCCTGAGTCCCTGTCGCCATAGCTGGGGTCCAGCACTATCAGTTAGGCTCCACATCTGTTTCTTGTGCTTGAGCTGGATGGATGATGTTTTTTAGGATCTCCGCATAGTATGGGCCAAATACCTGCTGATTATGATGCATCAGATTGAGAAACTTCCAGCCCAGTTCTGCCAACTCCTTTTCAATGAGAATGAGGCCTCCAGGAAAGTGTAGCAGAGACTCCTGCATGCCATGAAGCAAACAGCATTTGAGAAACAAACGGATCCACTGATCTGTGAGCAGGGAAAAACAATGAAAAGAGGAACAAAGATGGTACAGAACAAATTCACAATGCCTTTGCTCTATCTGCTCACCAAAGTTTTGCATTAACCGAGTCATTCACTGACCTCTCTGCTCATTTGGGTAAACCGTATACATGAGATTTTTGTTTGTTTGGGGGAATGGAATGCCATCAAGCTCCCAAAGGACAATGCATGATCAAAAGATGCTGAGGTAGTAAATTTCTGGGGGTTCATAAGATTACTTTATGTAGCTGTACGTGAGATCCTAGGGTAGACCCGGTACCTGAAAGTAACAACACGTGTTGCAGCCAGTGCACCAAGTTCAGTCCCGTACACCCAATCCAGGCTATGATCAGATGGTAAAGTTCAAAGCAAGCTGGCCAAGTTCACTGCTTCCATTCCAGCATGGAACATGTCCTACAGCCCAACTCAGCATCACTTCCATGGAGAGGCGTAGGGGCCCAAATGGTAGCTTCAAGCATAGGATAGAGAAAGGGTTTCTCCATATATCTTGGCCGACATTTAGAATATGACCAGGAACGGGCTGGGCGTGGTGGCTCACGTATGTAATCCCAGCACTTTGGGAGTCTGAGGCAGGCAGATCACGAGGTCAGGAGTTCGAGACCAGCCTGGACAACATGGTGAAACCCCATCTCTACTAAAAATACAAAAAAATTAGCCAGGTATGGTGGCGCGTGCCTGTAGTCTCAGCTACTCGGGAGGCTGAGGCAGTAGAATCGCTTGAACTCGGAAGGTGGAGGTTGCAGTGAGCCTAGATCGCGCCACTGCACTCCAACTTGGGCAACAGAGTGAGACTTTGTCTCAAAAGGAGAAAAAAAAGAAAAGAAAAGAAAAAAGAAAATACCAGGAATGATTTCATAGGGTTAGTGTGACAGTATCCAACACCTGTGAGTGACATATCTTGGGTGCAGAGCTGTCTTCAAACCATACATGCATTCTCCAAATTGAGAAAGATCTATTTGAACAGTGCACATTATAGACGAGGAAACTAAAGCTAAAAAACTTTCCAAATGATCATGCCTTTTCATTTTTAAATGGTTAGGTAACTCACATTCAGGGTAAGGTCTACCCACCCACGCCCCACATTCTTGCCACTTTTCTGCACGACGACCATGGAGATTCTTACCAACAATGCTACGAATGCAGTTCTCTTTCTTGGTGATGTTCTGGAGTTGGCCTAGAAGAGATGCTGTGTTTTCACTGCTCAGAGTAGTGAGGCCCATGTCCTTAAGGCCTTGATGGACTTCCTGAGACACCTGTTCACTCACACTCAGCATAGTCTCTTCAGGCCTTCATAATAAGGGATAGAATGCAGAGTGGGCCTGGCAGAGGGGCAAAGCCCAGAGAGCCTCATACCACAAGCTAGGCCTATTCCAGGAAGAATTCTGGCTCTCTGCCACCAGAAGACAGCATTAGCCACTGGGCAGATGAAATACACTCATTGTTACCCGCAAGGTACCACCTGATCCCGACATACAGTACCATATGCCACTTCGACGAAAACAATGTGAATTGGGCAAGGGTTCGGCTCCATCCTTGGATCCACTCAGCATTTTCCAGTCCCATCAACTGTATTTAAATATTGTTTTAAGAGTCTATTGGATATTTTTCATGGTTTTTCTCCTACCCCACCAATTAAATTGCAAATATATTAAGAGGCTTGGACTTCCTACTCCTCCTTGTACTTTGGTATAACATCCCTGCCCCTACATGCAGTGAATGGTCAATATCACTGACCAACTGATCAACTTCTGGATATACATAGCACAAATCCACTGTCATTCAATCAAGTATATAATGACTCATTTTTAGCAAACACATGAGGAATATTTGTAGCAAACTGGCTTCCACACTCTCGTCTTTGGAAAATAAGTTTTATTTTCTGTATCCCAAACCCCAATGCAACTTATCAAAGATACCAAAATCTTTGCAGATCATTTCCAAGGGCCTTTGTGTCATTTGTGATGAAGAATAAGCAATAATAGTATTGATATTACCTATGTCCCAAATACCACACATTTCCCTCTCTAACAGAGATCTATGAATCTTACCTGGAGATAAATTCCTCAGTTAGGGCCTTGGTGATGCATTTCAGTCTATCCACACATTCAGGTGAGCTGAATAAAACTTCACCAGAGAAGCTTCTGGCCACTAGCAAGACTGAGGCCAGGACAGTTAACTGGTGCAACTGGACCGCCAGTTCCTGGAGCCGGATTCTGTCCATCAGCAGAGTCTGGTGAGGGAGCGAAGGACAGCCCATCAGAAGAGGAGGGTTTGAATGGAGGCACTGAATACCACAGAACAAGGCAATGCCCAAACACACATCCCTACCTCCAGGAATTCTTCGTTTTCAGGATCCCAGAGGAGGAAGTTCAGGTAGCCTTGGTATAGCACCACTGTTGGACTGGGGGGCTCTGAGTTGTTACCTGCCCCGTTTGGAAGTGAACACGCCATGCTGCAGGAGGAGCTAGGTGAGTCGGAGAACTCGGACATAGTGTAGTGATGTCTGTGGCTGCTTTGGTTAGCCATTTTGTGGTATAATCGAGGAGACCTACGACGAGAAGGGAATATGCATCTTAAAATTCCAAGACTTGAAAATGACGGCTCTGAGACATACTCTTGGTCTATAAAGAAGTGATTTTGTAGATCTTTCTATCTTAGAGAAACACTCCTTCTCCCTACCCCTTGCCCAAGGAAGAAACTTTCTATTCAAAAAATAGAAAATAGCCTCTATTGCTATAAGAAGGCAGACCCGAGGTCAAATCTCCCCTCTCCTGCCCTTAAATTTTAAACATACTGGGCTGTTTATCAAGGAGTTCCTGGAATTTAACTTGTTCATACTGGATGGAATGTTCCTGCAGGTAGGGTCGAAAGCTCTGGATGGTATAGTTCACCATGTCCGTTTTCATTAGGCCCAGAACACGGAAGATGCCCCTGCCATAGGGAGAAACAGAACATTTACACTATTAAAGGAAATCTATTCTGAAAGGGTGGAATCCAAGCAAGGAGCCATAAAAGCAGAGTATTTGAGAGTCAGAAGAAGCCTTAAAAACAAACAGTCCTACTTCAACTTATGAATAATGGTACTGTGGCCAGTGACCCAAGGCCATAGAGTGAGTTGATGGCAAAACTAAGGACAGTTATACCTCCTGACACTTTAACAACCAGATGAGAGCTCTTTTGCCTGTAGTCATTCTGTCACCTTGAAAAAAGGGTAGTCCACTGACTAACACCAAGGTGTTAACAATTATATGTGGGTAGCTGGGATGTGGGTGACTGAATTTCTAACTCATTGAGCAGATCATTTTACTTTTCCTGGTCCTGGTACTTCTAGCTGTGAAACACGGATAATCCTCTTTCCTGTCCCCTCACAAGGTTTGAGTTGGGACAAACAGGACAACATCTGGGAAAAGGCAATTTGCAATCTATAGGAGAAAGAATTACTGTACCTTAATGTCTTAACAGTATCATGACATAAAGGAGATCCAACTGATCTAAAGATCATCAAAGGAACCCTGAGAGACTGTCCTTGGAAAACGAAAGCCAATAATCCAGAAAGGAGAAAAGGTATGTTAGTCAGGTCGTCAGTACACAAGAGCTAGATAAGACAGGGGCTATATCACAGTAGCTGGCTCAGAGTTCTCCGACACAGTGTCTAAGGCAGATTTGAGGGACAGCACATCTAGACTCTCACCTCAGTAACTGCACTGGATCTCTTATGGTCTCTAGTTTCTGTATTGCTTCATCTCGAACTGGTGCACATAGAATAGCCATCAAATTGAGAATGTAGTTAGAAAGATGAGGGACATCCAGGGCCCCATGTTCTGCTTCCTGCTTGAGGAGATCTGTGTCCAGAGCTGCTTCTATCTCATTTCTTAGGCGGTACTGCCATGGTAATAGCAGTGATAGCAAGGTCTGCCCAACAAAGGAAATCAAAGAAGCCAAGTTCTGTTTAGAACCTCAAACTTTCTCCAATGAACTATGCTCTTAGGCCAAAGGCATCCCAGATTATGTCTTCTGGGGGGCAGAAAACTGAGTCTCTACGTTTCTTAGAGAGTATTATTTCTTTCTGTTTGGAAGACAATTACCATTCAAGGTTTCACTGGGATCAGTTATAGTAGTAGTCATTATTATTTTTTAGGTAGAATGAGGTAAAAATATGAATAAAAATAAGAATGTGGTTTTAAATGTGTGGGATATAAGAAATATGAAATACACACCACCGCAAGGAGATGAGGCATTCTTAATAAAGGATAAGGACACTTTTAGATTGTTTTACTCCAAAGTGTGAGGATAAAACAGCAAATTTGGAATCTTTAAGGTTCCCTTGAAATAGCCTTTTGACTCAAACATGTAAGTTCCTTGTGGGCAAGGGCTCGCCTATTCATCTCCGGGATTCTGAAACACATAGACCATAGTGGGGTTTCAGTAAGAATTTAATTGAGTTATATATTGTTATAGTCATCGCCCAATGGTCAAGTTTCATCTTATACAAATAAAATGGAAGCTGCCCCATCCTATCTATTTAAGTAGTAGGTCACATTAAAAAAAGTATGCTACTTGATATATTAATAGCCATTGACAATCCAAGGTTCTGAGATGCCCAGGAACTTCCCATCCACGAATGGGAGTTGGTTACTCACCTCCTTAACATCTTTTAGAAGTTCAAGAGCACAAGTGAAGTCAGGAGGAGTACTCAATAGCTGTTCCTTCAGATGGTTCCAAAAAGCATTGTACATTGCCTCCGCAAACCTGCCTTCTACACTATAAGAAGGGTTAAATGAGCAGATTGCTCTTTTACCTAGAGAATTGATACGGGATCATAATTTCCCAAACAGCATTTAAAATTATGAAAGACCATTAAATTGACAGGCTAGGAGGACCTATGTTTAGACTTGAGAAGGGCTGACTAAACTGAAGGTAGTCTCAGATGGAAAAGCACTGGCTAAATTCTCTCAGAAGGGTACCTCAAGGTTCCAGAGACGCTCTCTTTCTGCAGCAGGAAGAACCATAAACTAGGAGTTGAGACTCCGACTTCTAACCCTAGTTCTGCACCTAGCCTGCATGTGTGACTTAGTTTCCACTGCCATAGACTTAAAACTTTGAACCAGATGCTATTTTTCCTTCAGGCCTGAAATCTAGGAAAGGATTTTACCTCTTGATAATACTTGAAGGTCTTTTGAGACACTTTAAATTCAGCAAGCCCAAAACTGAATGCCTTATCTTCCTTCATTAAATTTGTTCCTCATGTATACTTAGTTCTGTAACCAGAAATCTGAGACTTTTTCTCTTTAAAAAATATAATAGTAGGCCGGGCGCGGTGGCTCACGCCTGTAATCCCAGCATTTTGGGAGGTCGATGCGGGCGGATCACGAGGTCAGGAGTTTGAGACCATCCTGGCCAACATGGAGAAACCCCGTCTCTACTAAAAACACAAAAATTAACTGGGCGTGGTGGCGGGTGCATATAGTCCCAGCTACCCGGGAGGTTGAGGCACGAGAATTGCTTAAACCCAGGAAGCAAAGTTTGCAGTGAGCCGAAATAGTGCCACTGCACTCCAGCCTGGTGACAGAGTGAGACTCGGTCTCAAAAAAAACCAAAAAACAAAACAAAAAAATATATATATACACACACACACATATATATGCATATATATACACATATATGTATATATGTATATGCATGTATACATGTATGCGTGTATGTATACACGCATACATGCATACATACATGCATACATACATGCATATATGTGTCTGTATATATGTATACATGCATGTGTATATATGTATACATGCATGTGTATATATGTATACATGCATGTGTATATATGTATACATGCATTGTATATATGTATATGTGTGTGTATATACACGTATGTATATAATAGTAATGTATGCTTTCTGTTTACAAAAATACAAGTGATTAAAAAATATATGAAACAAAAATTCAAAGTTTCTCCTCCAACACAACAATCTAACCTGTGAAAGTTCAACTATTATCTATCTGGTGTGTACTGTAGTCCTTCTTAATTCCTTTCCCCTCATGTCTTTTATCCACTCAGTCACCCAATTCCAGAGATTTTGCTTCCTAAATATCTCTGGAATCAGTCCCCACCCACTGTCATCTCTTTCCTGAACTATTGCGATAGTCTATTAAATGGCCACCTTACACCCACAAAACCTTACCCCAACAATGGTACATATTTTTGATAAAATCAATGAGTTTTCTAAGACACAAATCGGATCATAATAGCATACTCATTTAAAGTTTTTCAGAAGCTACCTATCTCTAGCAGTGTACGTGGCCTTTAAGTCCCTTCACGATCCTATTCTGCCACTTCTCCTACCTTAACCTTCTTTCTCCTCCTACATCCTGTGCTCTAACAATAAAAGTCCACTTATAAATAATATATAATTGTCTTCCATCCCTCTATGGCTCTGAAATGACATTTCCTCTTCCAGAAGAGTCCCTTCTCCCCTAAACCACCTGAAAAGACTCAATTCAAGTGTTACCTTATTAGGAAAGCCTTCACTGACCTTCCCCAGGTAGCTGAGCAGTGCATCGAACTCCACACACTAGATATGAGATAACTTATCACTCTGCACAGTAGCTATTTGACTATCTTCCCTACAGAAGCTTTTTGATGGCAAAGACAGTGACTCACTCAACTATATGTCTTCAGCTTTCAGCATTCTGCCTTCCACCTAATAAGTACTCAATAAATGTTTGTTGAATAAATGTCTGATTATGAGATTTCCCCTAAAAACCGATAACTGTGTAATTTTATAAGTCCAAAGGGAAAACTAATTGTCAATTATCTGTAGATAATGGATAACCCCAAACTCTATTTCAACCTCTTATCCAGTATACATTTTGTATTACTACATTTGAAAAAGCCTGTTAATTTAAAAAACACAGTGAAATCCAAGCCCTAAATAATATTATTCCTCCTGCTTCATCTATCCACCCCCTGAGATCCCTAGCCACTTTAACAGACCTTCATTCTCTTAGTTTCACTTTTTTTCTGCACCCCTACCAGGAGAAAAACAAATCTAACTCGGGCCGCAGGGACTATAAAGGCAATGAGGGAGATGCTACGAGACCTGTGTTTTGGTAAAAACTTCCTTCAGGTAAGGCATCCTTGGCAACAGACAAAGGAAAATCTAAGAAGTGTGAAGATCAAGAGAACCACTGACAAAGCAAGTTGCTTTATGTAACAGAATCCCAAAAGTGGCAAAATAACAGAAGCATTTAAGGTGGGAAATTAGAAATACCACAAAATACAGATTCTGACAAAGAAATCAACCCATTTAACTCTTAATAAACACTAGAAGCATTCAATCCATAAATGCTGGATGATTCTTAATCATATATTGTTATATCAATATAATTAAGAGAAACCAATATAAAGCCTAATTGTAGAAGCACACTATTTATCGATGGGGTTCTAATCTTGATTTGCAGAATCTTTATTACACTGATTATGAAGCAGAAATGTCCCCTGAAATTTCCTACTCCTGAAGAGTGAACAAAACCACTATTAGAAAATCTGCTCATCTGTGCCTGTTTAATCTGCAGACAATTAAAAGTTGAACGGCTAGGAGTTACTTCTTCCAAGTCTGTCTGAAAAGATCTGAAAATCACTCTATGTTTCATTATTAACTAAGATCCTGAAATGAACATTTTGCAATACAGAATGAATACCCCTTTTCCAAGATGCTTGGGACGGGAGTATTTTGGATTACGGATTATTATTGTTATTATTATTATTTGAGACAGGGTCTTACTCTGTCGCCCAGACTGGAGTGCAGTGGCGTGTTCGCGATCTCAGTTCACTGCAACCTCTGCTTCCCAGGCTCAAGGGATCCTCCCACCTCAGCCTCCTGAGTAGCTGGGACTACAGGCATGCACCACCATGCCCGGCTAATTTTTGTATTTTTTGTATAGACAAGGTTTCACCATGTTGCCCAGGCTGGCCTTGACTTCCTGGACTCAGGCAATCCACCTGCCTTGGCCTCCCAAAGTGTTGGAACTTAACAGTCGTGAGACACTGCGCCTAGCCAGATTACGGATTTTTTGGATTTTGGAATATTTGCAGCATACTTGTATACCGCAATGAGCATTTCCTTTGAGCATCATGTTGGCGCTCAAAATGTTTTGGATTTTGGAGCATCGTGGATTTCAGATTTGGGATGTTCAACCTGTAACTGCATTGGTTTATTACCTGTTTAAATATAATTTGCTGCTTTGACACTTTTAAAGTAATAATTACACTAATTTGTTGGTACTATATAAGACACACTCAACCATTAAATTTATTAATAAGATGCTTCAAGTCTGACCAAAAGTCATTTGTGCTATGTACCTACGCCCTGAAGAGTAAAATGGAAAAAAACTGAATAATCTGTACCTGTTTGGAGGCAAAATGGTCTCTTCCACATAGAAATCTTCGTTTACTACAATTTCGTGCAAAATGCTCAGTTTGGAAACTTCATTAACTGTCTCTATCAGATCTGTGACAGAAAAGACATCAGGTCTGCTCTCTGGGAAAAAAAAAAAAAGCATAGCCATCATCAACAGGGAACCCACACAAAGAGAATTTTTATTTTATTTAGAGATTCACTCTGCCAAGTAAGGCCCCCAAGTTTAGATTCATCAAACGGATCTTACACAGACTCATTGAATCATTTTACTATCAGAAGTTTTCTAAACTCTTTGCTCTTCAGTAACACTGAACATCTCAGAGAAGTCAGACATGGGAGGAAGAAATTAGTTTTTGAAAAACATAAAACAGTTTTGAAAACCTTCCACTTCAAATGTAAAACCATAAGCAAAACACAGCAAACAATGAATAAGTTGTGATTTGTAAAATTAATGTGTATCTAAAAGTTATTGTGTTCCCACTGTTCTCTTCCTACCTCAGGGGCTACACACAAGATGAAGGCTAAAATCTCCTTATAGATACCACACGAATCTTACTAGATGGCTCTAAAGCTGAATCCTGCTCCTAAAACAGTAGTTTCCAAATCTGGGTGTTCAACAGACAACATTTCAAAACAACATGAGTGACAGATAATGATTTGACAATTTTTATTTTTCCACATATGGACATGAAAGCAAACAAACAAGCAATGAAACTACCCTACCATCATCAAAATAATCACTTCATAAAAAGAAAACATATTTTAACACCTCAGAAAGTATAAAGAAAACACAGTCAGCATTAAGAGTACTCTTTTAAATTGAATCAATTTAATATTATTTTAAAAACTCATTACAACGTCTTTATCGTTTTATTTCATTCAATATTGGTAAGAACTATGTCATAGCCCAGCATTCGAATTTGGGAACCAATGTTCTAAATTCATCATACAGAGTACTTTCAGTAGTGAAACAAAGTATATATAGTAGCCACAATTATTACTTGATATGTAAAATAAAATATGCAATAAAACTATTTCGTAACTCAATTTCAATGTAGTTTCATAACGTGGTCAGAGAGAACGATTTATCCTTAAGATACAATAAAACTCACATATAAGAATTCTAAAACTCACTCCAAGAAGATGGTCTATTTATGCCCATTTATTTTTCATTTAAAAAACAGTTGATGAGACTTTTGTTGAAAAGTTGGTCTCATCTTTCCTCTCTATCCTATAGAAATATCCTGATATTTCCTTTCTATCCTAACTAAAAGCTACATATGTTAAAATATACCATCTAATTAATTCATTAAGACATAATTTATTTGAGAGATACTATGAAGTATGAATTGTGCCATTCTGCTTACTAGCAGTGACCCCAAGTGGCCACCAGAGAAACACACGTGATTCAACTTCATATTTTTTCCCGTTTCAGTGTTCAAGAGGTTAGATCAAATTGCTACATCTGGAGAGGTCTGCAGATTAACCTTTGGTTAAATTCACTGGAGATTATTGTAAAAGAGCTGCAATTTGAGTTCCTGTGAGGTTGGACTAGTCAAGCCAAAGCTTCAAATGCCTAACATAAGGTGTGAAAAAGACTTAAAGTCCCAATGTTCACATAAAAATGCTATTATTAAAGACCTAAATAATTTTACCCCAGAGCAGCGGTAATTTTTATGTCAACAAAGCACCCCTGGAAAAGGACAGAACACAACTGAAGCAACAGATAATTTGGATCACTTCTGATCTGTCCTAGATCTACCATTTACACTTTGCAAATTCAAAATACAAGAATGCTATTTATTTCCCAGGCTTTGAACTGACTAAATCACTCTCGACTATTGTCAAACACAAGTAACTTGCTTTGTCTGTCTCTTTCTCTAAAACCAAACTCTTTTAATTTTACTTACCAATTAGGGGCCTAAGTCCTGCATGTAAAAATTAGAGGGGGCAGAAAGACAAGAGAAAGAATAATCCAAAAGAGGACTAACAGAAGGATTAGTAAGGAAAAATGCAAGGTTGCAAGAGCCTTCTATATCCCTTAAAGGCCCTTAAATCACAGGCTGTCTATTCCTTTAGCCTAATTGCTGTCCATAGAAGTGATGACATGATTCTAGACCTACCAGGAGACTGGTCATCTAAACAGAAACTCTTGCTTTTCTGGCTCTGCCCTGGTGTTTTAGGCTCAGGGGCCCCATTCTCTGCTACACTGGCATCACTCTGGAGCACAGTTTCCTCAGTCTTTGGCATCTTGATGTTATCTGGAATTGGAGAGAAAAGAAGAGGCAAGCTGTGTAAGACCTGACTCTGGCCCAGGGACAAAAAGAAAGAGCCCTCTTCAACTACAATTGTGTGTCCTGGTGACTGAATCCGCTGCCGTCAGTTGAAAGGATTAAGTACCAGGGCTCAAAGGCTCTCAAAGGAACAACTAGGGTCTTCAAACAAGCCTCGAGGGGAAGGGAAATTAGCGGCACTTCCTTTACTGAAATCAAAGAAGCTTGATTTGGTGTTGGGCAAGCAGAAGAGGAAAAGAAGGCCCAGAGATGGACAATAACTCGCCAGAAGCGGGGCACACTGCACATTACTGACCAAGCTAGGAAAGCAATCTTCCTCGGCTCTGGCTACCTTTCATTGGTCCTGGAATACCTTCTAACTCCTTAGCTACTGCTCCAGACCTTCCTGAAGGGGCTCTGCCGGCCTGGACTCAGGCAGCAGGGTATCCCCCACAGCCCTCGCGACCCCGGTCCCTCACTTCCTCCTCGTCCTCGACTGGCGGCCTCGCCTCTGCGTCTGCTAGCAAAGCCCCTCTGCCTCCCCAACCTGGTCCTGGGAAGTACCATTGTAGCCAGGAAGAGAGGGGAGATCATCAGGGAGGAGTAGGACGGAACCATGGAGACTATGAGGTCCACCTGGAGTGCACCCCTACCTGTGACACAAGATAGGAGAGTCCAAACATGAAAACAAAGGGTGATCCGTTTCCAGGGTAGCGGGGTGGTATCACTTGCCCAGGGTGCCTTGGAAACCAAGAGAGCAGAAAAGGCAAGCAGAGCCTCACCATTGGGTGATAAAGGCAGGAGGCTGAGATAGACGTAAGGAGGCTTCATGTCCATACCCTCCCGCCCAGGCTCGGAGCCCCTCAGGAGCTTGGAAGTCATCTTCTCAAGCCCTGCTCCTCATGAACGAACTGTTCAAAGCTTTTATCCCTAATGACCCAGAAACAAAAATAGCATTTAAACAACTATTTAGGGGGAAAAAATAAGCGTTTGTTGTTTATTTGTTTCACTTCATGCTGTTCATACAGCCCCTACAAATGAAGAACCAACAGGGCTACAAAATTCCAGAAGTCTGTTTTGGGTTTTCTTTTATCTTTTGTATAAGTGAATCCTCCACACAAAGTAAGGAGAGACACATGAACTGTTAAACTCTCATTTTACAAATATGGAAATCAAGAATCATTTTAAAGGGCTAGCCACAGAAGCTGTGTGGTAAAGGGGCAAGACCATAGGCCTGAGAGGAATCCTACATTTTGGTTTGGGTTCTTTCAGCTCAATTCTTGGCATGTTCTTCATTGCAATCCAATTGTGAGCTTTGGAGCTCATCTGTAAACTCAGGGCACGGGAACGGACGATCCTAAGGGGCCTCATGTTGTTCACTCTTCAGTCCTAGTCTACTTTGTCGCTCCACTGGCCAGTCACCACAGTGATATGAGGACCCCTGGATTGGCCTATTTCCAGCATATATACATTTCCACACTGTACTAGTTGATCCCTCTCTTACCCTGACTTAATTTCTTAACACATTAACTTGTTTCTTTCATAAATCAAGACTATACTTTGACCAGATTCTCACCACAATCCTTGCCTTGTTAGTGGCAATAGTACAGTGTGAATATCTTGCACAACATGGGGATTTTGAAGAAGAAAGTTATGGGGAAGAGGTCCAAGAACTTTCCAGCCTAGGAAAAATCCACCTTAACTTCCAGGCACAGGAGGATATGAGGGGACTTGGCTAGTAAAGTTAGCGCTTAGCTAAAGAGTTTATTTTACTAATGAATACTAAATCTGAATTTCCTCCTCATCCTCTCCTAGTATTTCCTTCAGTAATATCAGCTGTGAAACAAATTGCTCTCACATCAACCCCAGGATAAATGTTTAAATATATTTTTCTTGATTTGAACATAAAATTATACATTCATAAGGCATATGTTTCACTATACTAGAAGTTCATTTCTCATTTAAAAACTCAGAATTCTATCGTATTTCTTTCTAAGAAAAACCTTCCAGAATGACACCAATTCATCTTCTCACAAAACCGCATTGTTAAAAAAAAAAAAAAAACTCTACCCAGTGATACCTAAAATTCTATTAGCACTTCATTCAAATGGTGAAATAGTCTTTTGAAGTGTCTTTTAATATTGAAATCCCCTGGGAGAGGTAATGAGGGGAAATAGAAGTGTGGGAAAAATAAAGGGAGAGAACTACTGGAAAACAGCAAATCACATTTTGCCTAGGGATGGCCCAGATACTGTATTTAATAATACGTATTATCAATAGTTGTCAAGAACCAACTATTGGAACAGAGAGAGATGGTGGAACAGAAGGCTATACCTTGTGTACCCCCTGCAGGAACACCAAATTGTAACCACCATCTGCATACAGAAAAGCATCATCATGAGAACCAAAAATCAGGTGAGCAATCACAGTGCCTGGTTTTAAATTCATATTGTTGAAACAGGCATTCAAGAGGTCAGAGACAGTCTTAAATCGCCGATGCCACCCCTCCCCCATATCCTGGCAGCAGCTGTGCAGCCCAGAGAGTCTGTACCCTTGGGAGAAGAAGAGGGCAGTGACTGGGGAACTTCACATTGAACTCAGTGCTACCCTGCCATACCAGAGAGCAAAGCCGTGCTGGGCTCAGCCAGTGCCCACTCACAGAGGGAGCATCTGGACCAGACCTAGCTAGAGGGGATTCACCCATCCCAGGGTGGAGAACTTGAGTCTCTCGGCAATCCACGCCACTACAGGCCAAAGTGCTCTGGGGTCCCAGGTAAACTTGAAGGGAAGCCTAGGACACAAAGACTGCAATTCCTAGGCAACTCACAGGAAATTAAACGATATGCACGTAAATGAACAGTGGATCAAAAAAGAAGTTAAAAAGGAAACTGAAAAATTTTACGAAACAAATGATAATGGAAACACAACATACCAAAACCTATGGGATACAGAAAAAGCAGTACTGATATCAAAATTTATAGCTGTAAATGCCTACATTGAAAAGAAGAACAACTTCAAATAAAAAACCTAGTGATGCATCATAAAGAACTATAAAAATAAGAGTAAATTAGAAGAAAAGAAACAATAAAGATCAGAGCAGAAATAAATCAATTTGAAATGAAGAAAACAATACAAAAGATCAATGAAACAAAAAGTTGCTTTTTTGTTAAAGGTAAACAAAATTGACAAATGCTTAGCCGGACTCAAGAAGAACAAAATGGAGAAGACCCAAATAAATAAAATCAGAGATGGAAGAGGAGACATTACAACTGATACTACAGAAATTCAAAGAATCACCAGTGGCTACTATGAGCAAGTATATGCCAATAGATTGGAAAATCTAGAAGAAATGGATAAATTTCTAGACACATACAATCTACCAAGATTGAACCACAAAGAAATCCAAAACCTGAGCAGACCAATAACAGGTAACACAGTAAAGCCTTAATAAATAGTCTCCGTCCATAGTAAAGCAAAGCCCGAGACCTTATGACCTCACTGCTAAATTCTACCAAACATTTAAAGAAGAACTAATACCAGTCCTACTCAAACTACTCTGAAAAATAGAGGAGGAGAAAGTAGTTTCAAACTCACCCTACAATGCCAGTATTACCCTGATACCAAAACCAGACAAACGCACATCAAAAAAGGAAAACTACAGGCCAATGTCTCTGATGAATATTGATGCAAAAATCCTCAACAAAATACTAGCGAACCCAGTTCAACCATACATTAGAAAGATCTTTAATCATGACCAGGAAGGATTTATCCCTGGGATGCAAGGATGGTTCAACATGCACAAATAAATCAGTGTGATACATCATGCCAACAGAATGAAGGACGAAAACCATATTATCATTTCAAGTGATGCTGAAAAAGCATTTGATAAAATTCAACATTACTTTATCATAAAAGCCCCCAAAACACTGTGTATAGAAGGAACACGCCTCAACATAATAAAAGCCATAAAAAACAGAGACCCACAGCTAGTATCATAAGAATGAGTAGAAAGTGAAAGTCTTTCCTGTAAGATCTGGAATACAACAAGGATACCCACTTTCACCCCCATTGTTTCACCACTATGAAACTACTACTGCAAGAAAACATTGGGGAAACTGTCCAGGACATTGGTCTGGGCAAAAAATTATTGAGTAATATCCCATAAGCACAGGCAAACCAAGGCAAAAATAGACAAATGGAATCACATCAAGTAAAAAGCTTCTGCACAGTAAAGGAAACAATCACGAAATGAAGAGACAACACACAGAATGGGAGAAATATTTGCAAACTACCCACGTGACAAGAGATTAATAACCAGTATATATAAGGAGCTCAAACAACTCTATAGGAGAAAATCTAATAATCCAATTAAAACATGGGCAAAAGATCTGAATAGACATTTCTCAAAAGAAGACATACAAATGGCAAACAAGCGCATGAAGAGGTGCTCGACATCAGTGATCATCAGAGAAATGCAAATCAAAACTACAATGAGGTATCATCCCACCCCAGTTAAAATGGCTTATATCCGAAAGACAGACAATAACAAATGCTGGCAAAGTTGTGGACAAAAGGGAACCTTTGTACACTGTCGGCAGGAATGTAAATTAGTATAACCACTATGGAGAACACTTGGAAGTTCCTCAAAAAACTAAAAACAGAGCTACCATATGATCCACCAATACCACTCCTGGGTATATTTCTAAAAGAGAGAAAATTGGTATATTGAAGAGATATCTGCACTCCTCAATATATATCTGTTGGCTTCTTTTATTTCTTGGCGCACTTGGGGTTACCCACTCTGAGTACACATATCACGGTTTGCAAAGTCATTTATGAGAATTTTATGCCTTCAGCAGGGAATTTTTACCCTTCAGATGTGCCTTAACTCTACCTCAATACTGTGATCAATTACCATTTGTTAAATTATACTTTATGTATACTACTCCAAAAAAGAAAATTATCCTGAGAGTCAATCTTATCCATAAGGACACAAAAGAAGACTACGTAAAAGAGAGATATTCATAGATGTCCATAAGTGGTATAAAATTACAGAATTTAAGAGGAATACTGGGTAAAAATAATTTAGTTAACACATAAAAAACTTAAACCTTTCATTTCAGAAAGAAGCATTTGAGGCTCAGAGAACTTAAATCACTTCTCTGTCACCAGTTTACAGAAAAGTCAGGACTAGAAACCATATCTCAGATTGTTTATTCCACAATATATAGAGCCATGCAAGAGCAATTTAACTAAGTATATACATTTGCTAAAGAAAAAAATGTAAATGATAAAGTGATACACAATGTATTGTAAAATCAAGAGGTGAAGTTAAATGGGACCTTATTAGTCAAGATTCTCCAGAGGGACAGAACCAATGGGCTATATGTATACATGAAAGGGAGTTTATTAGGGAGAATTGGTTCACATAATTACAAGACGAAGTCCCACAATAGGCTGCCTGCAAGCTGTGGAAGAAAAAAGGCAGTACTGGCTCAGTCCAAGTCCAAAAGCCTCAAAACCAGGGAAGCCAACAGTGCAGCCTTCAGTCTGTGCCTAAAGGCCTGAGAGCCCTCAGCAAGCCACTGGTGCAAGTCCCAGAGTCCAAAGGCCAAAGAATCTGGAGTCTGATGTCCAAGGCAGTAGGAGTGGAAGGAAGCTTCCAGCATGGGAAAGGGAAGCCAGAAGACTCAGCAAGCAAACTTATCCCAGCTTCTTCTGGCTGCTTTGTTCTAGCCATGCTGGCAGCCAATTGGATGGTGCCCACCCACATTAACGGTGGGTCTTCCTCTCCCAGTCCACTGACTCAAATGTCAGTCTCCTCTGGCAACACCCTCACAGACACACACAGAAACAATACTTTAGCAGCCACATCCTTCAATTCAATCAAGTTCACACCTGATATTAACTATCATGGGGCCCAAGATACAGTATAGTGTAGTGGAAGATAAACAGCTAACTAAAGTGGTGGGGGCACATAAATACAGGATGGCACCTTTATTTATTTTGTCTTATTAGAGATGAAAGTCTTGCTATGTTGCCCAGGCTAAACTCAAACTACTGGGCTGAAGCCTCCCAAGTAGCTGGGACCACAGATGCACACCACCATATCCAGCTTTAAATAAAACCACACAGAGTCATAAAATAGATTTATTTCATTACACTTCTCCTTTACAGTACAAAACTACATATCAACATTATCCATGTTAATCTTTTACCAATGTGTTTTCTTCACAGAACACAAAAGGAGTATGAGAAGGTTCTAGGTAATCTGGGGGCTTCCAAGCTAAAAGTGAGGCATGATGGGTGGAGAAACCAGTGTAGATCTTCAAGGAAAGGAGATACAAAGCAATGGAAGATGAAACTTCTGACAGCAGCATTTAGTGTCTACTTCTACACTCACATCTCACGCCATTCATTCCTAGCATATGGCAATACTGACCTTTTTTCCTATTCCTTAACAGGCCACGTGCCTTCCTACCTCAAGATCTTAATCACGCTACTTTTTCCCCCTATGATGCTTTCTTCCTTCTTTACCCCCTTTTCCAGGACTAACTGATTCCTCATTGCTCAAGTCTCAGCTTTCAAATTCTAAATTCCTCAGAGAACTTTCTATGGTTCTCCAATCTAAACAAGAGTTCCCTATTAACCCCTCTCTTAACATTCTGTACTTTTTAATAATAGGAATTACCACAGTTTGTAATTATACATTTATTTGCATAATTAGTATTTACTGAATATTGAACTTCACCATGAGTCTAAGCTTTCTGAGGGCAGGGGCTGTGCATTTGGCTCTTCACTGTGCCTAGAACATAATGGATACTCAATAAATAAAGTGTGGAATATGAATAAATGCCCTAACCCCACAGGGCAACAACACTGTTGGGAGAATGACATAAAATGGAACATCCCTCCCTGCCAAATGTGCTGGACTCATCTTAGTTACCAGAGTCAGCCTTTCTTTCTTTGTGTTACAAACGTTTCCTCTCTGTGTCTCTTTCAGTTCTTGGCTTCAGAACTCTGATCCACAACTTTCCCAGGAAACTAATCCCCTTATCTATAATTACCAAAGAAGACAGCATGCTGTAAATCAGATTTGCAGGAAGTCAGATTGCTCTCTCTAGTAACAATCCAAGAAACTAAACCACTTCTGTAACAATTGGCCCCAAATGGCAAGTACTTTATTAATAATTGACAGCTTTTCCAATTTTTGTTCCTGCATCCACCTAACAAACTAAATATGAACCTCCTAACCAATCACATAAATTGTTCTGCTTCTAGTTAGCCCACCTACAGCTTCCCTATGCGAAAAACCTCTAATCAGGGAATACCTGAAGTCTTCCCTTTTTTCCACTATAAAGTTTTCCCACTTCTCTGCCTGCCTTTGAGTCTCTGCCAAAACACAAGTGATGACGGCTGACTCATTTGCTATAGTAAGTTCCGAATAAACAGTCTTCGCTTATTCTCATTTGGTTGCTTTTCATTTATTTCCATGCCAGCAAGTGTCTTTAAAGCCGAGAACCAATAAAGCATCAGCTTGAGAAAAAAGAGAGAACATTTTAGGTCCTGAGACCACAGGGGTTTTCCCAGGACACGTGGCAGCAGAGGGCAGCAGCATCCCAGAAGCGACTCAGAGAGGCCTATTCCTGGGTAAGGGATCGCTCACTATTACCCTCACTCTTGCTCTTTCTCATTCGCTGTCCTGCTTGTTTATAAGATGGTGTTAGAGGCGACCTCAGCCCAAAGATACTAGGCTGATTTTAAAGCCCTACCAAGAGCTGCATCACCACAATCGTACCTGGTGCTCCAGGACATGAATGAGTTACACACTTAAAGCAGTTTCAACAAAAATACACTCAGTTGGTTTTGAATTCTGGCAAAAGTTGGTAGCTTATTTGTGGTTTTTGTTTGTTTGTTTGTTTTTAACTAGAGAGATTTTTTGTGGACCCCAGAATGCATCTTTACTGGCCAAAAATTTTTAAAAATATCTTTACTTAGAAAACAAAGAAAATCCACTTTCTGGCAGCAGGTAATATTTTCTGACATCTCATAATGGAATTAAGTACAGTATTCCCTTGGTATCCATGGAATATTAATTCCAGGACCTCCCCCAGCACCCACGTATACCAAAATCCATACATACTCAAGTCCAGCAGTTGGTCCTGCAGAACTCGACTATACTAAAAGTCGGCTCTCCATATATATGCAAGTTTTGAATCCTGTGATATGGCATTTTAAATCCACGTTTGGTTGAAAAAATCTGCACATAAGTAGACCCACAAAGTTCAAACCTCTGTTGTTCAAGGGTCAACTGTACATATCTGAATGCCTTCATAATTATGGAAGGTGTTGGAGAAGTTAGAATTTTGATTCAAAGCTGGTATATGCCTTTTCTCAAAATAAGTACATCAAAGGCCTCAGGCTTTTCTGGTCTTAAATAAATCATATGAACCCTGGGAGCTCTTGAAGAAAGTTGTTTGGGGGTTAAAGCCAAGAAAACTCACTTGCTACCTCTGTGTTAACTAATCTAAAACTATCCATTTGTCAGTGGATAAATTCCTTTAATTCCCACTTATTAATTCCCATCTCCTTTATTTCTACTCTTTTTTTTTTCTGAGACAGGGCCTCTCTCTGTCAGCTAGGATGGAATAGTGGCACAATCATGGCTCACTGCAGCCTCAACCTCCTGGACTCAAAATATCCTCGCATCTTAGCCTCCCAAGTACCTGGGACTACAGGCGTATGCCATCATGCCTGACTAATTTTTATTCTTTGTGGACATGTGGTTTCACCATGTTGCCCATGCTTGTCTTGAACTCCTGGGTTCAAGCAATCCACCTGCCTCAGCCTCCCAAAGTGCTGGGATTACAGGCGTGAGTTACCATGTCCGACCAATTTTCACTCTTAAAACACAATGTAATGCATTTATACATTTACAGAGTGGGTATTCTTGAAAGGCGAGGGACATTTTTTTTGCTCCAATAATTTCATTAAATGAACCATGGGATTCACAACTTAAAGGAACTTTTAAATTAGCTCTTTAATTGAGCAAATCTTCTTTCATAAAGCAAATAATTATTCACCAATTTGTTTCCTAAACCTAAGATTTTACATAGCAGATTTTCCTAAAAAAAGACCCTTTTAGGTGGTGGTCTGTAGATTTTCTCGTTTTTCTTGACTCCGGTAAAGACACACTTGTCATAAAAGGCCAATATGGGATGATGTTAGTGAGAATGGCAGAGGAAGGACCTTGGAAAATTCTTCTCTGCATAAGAACAGTGAGTACACTGGCAAGTATTGTAAAAGTCAACTTTTTCAGAACTCTGGAAATTAACCAAGGCTTTGAAAAATTCAAGGTGAGTTTATTAAAGAAAAATGTTTGAATTTCAGAGACAACAGCAAGCATTGTGGTATTTCAACTTGTTCTATTTCCACCACTTTTTCTTCAGGTCCAAAGTTGTCATAAAACTCAACAGCTATATAATCACTGTGAAAACCAACAGCCAAGGGAGGGAGCAGAGGGTTTGAACCTGTCCAAAACATCATTCTTAGAGGAACATCATCATAGGAACTATTTGGCAGCTTCCTGGAAACACTCATTTCAAGTCTTGTCTTTATTTCACCTGACCCAGATCTCACTCCGTATGAACACTCTTTTTCACAGGGGCATTTGATTTAAAGAAAATGATAGCAATCATATAACACAATAGCTCCCTAAGGTGGCAATAAGAGTTAAGACAAACAAGAAGCTGAACAAAAGCTTAAAAGGTAAAACTGGGGAATAACATACTTATAGGGGACTCTGAAAAGCTTAGGCCTTTAAAATACCCATGAATCTAGGAGGCCACTCACATGTGCAGGGCTGTGTGCACATCTACAAAAGATCCAAGAAGGCTCCAAATTTTCGCCTCTGGGTGATCTTGAGACCCAGCACAAGTTGAAGGCTAAGAGAGAGTTGTAAACTGTTTGCCTGAACGTTGAAGGAATTATCCACAATACATACAGGGTCCCTTGAAAGCAAGTCTGGGAGACTTGTTGGTTAATGGCTTTTAAGGAAATCTATGTCCAATCATTACCTGACCATTAAGCTAACCAAGTAGAGACTTTAGTGGCCACAAATGACAAACAACACACACACACAACAGAATTAATTTAAGAAAGTCCCTAAACAAGCAATAAAAACAAACAGAACAAAAGAATATCCTGGAAAGAAAGGAGAATCTGATTTCCAAGGTCCCCACAATTATATAATTTACAATGTCCAGTTATCTTGGACCCTTCTCTTACATCATACACAAAAATCAACTCAAAATGGATTAAAGGCCGAAATGTAAAACAGGAAACCATATAACTCCCAGAAGAAAACATATAGGAAAACTTCCTTTACATTGGCTTTGGCAGTGATTTTTTTTTTTTTGTTATCACACCAAAAGCTCAAGCAACCAGAATAATAATAAGTGGGACTACATCAAACTAAAAAGCTTCTGCACAGCAAAGGAAGCATCAACAAAATGAAAAAGCAGTCTACGGATTGGCAGAAAATATTTGCAAACAATATATCTGATAAAGAGTTAATATACAAAATATATAAGGAAAACACACAACTCAATAGCAAAAAAAAATACAAATAGTCCCTTTAAAACATGAGTAAAGGACCTGAATAGACATTTTTCCAAAGAAGACATAAAAGTGGCCAGTAAGTATATGTAAAGGTGCTCAACATGACTAATCATCAGCGAAACGCAAATTAAAACCACAACAAGATGTCATCTTACACCTGTTAAAATATTATGTTGCACATCCTCAACATATACAATAAGAAATAAAATAAAATATCCTGTTATCAAGGGATGACGTTAGCAAGATGGTGGAATAAGAAGTCCTGGACTCTCCTTCCCCAATAGACACACTGATTCAATAGCAAGATGATTGATCAATTTCTTTCGTGAGAAATGGATCAATTTCTTTTGTGAGAAATCCAGAAACTAGTTGACAGGCTCCTGCACCCTGAGTGAGTTTGAAACCAGCCACATCAAAACGAGAAGGAAAATTGGAGAGCCTCTCACCATAATCCCCACTCTAGGCACAGCATCGTATGACATGAGGGAACTCCAGGCTCTTAGTGTCTCCTCAAAGAGCAAAGGAGTCACACCACACATCTGGATTTCCAATTTTCCCGGGTATTACCCAAAGGACTGGCTTCTATCTCTCGTGTTTCTAAAAGCTGATGGGACCCAGCAGACGCTAGTTCCCTGGGGGCTCCAGACAGCAATGCCTAAAGTGCAAGCACTTCCCACAGCTCCACCCCCTGGCTCAGCCAGTTTAACTCAAGAAGAAATAGAAAATGTGAACAGACATAGAACAAGTAAAGAGACTGTGTCACTCCTCAAAAACCTTACCACAAAAAAAAAAAAAAAAAAAAAAAAAAAAGCCCAGGACACGATGTCTTCACTGGTTAATTCTACCAAAAGTTCTAAAAAGAAATAACACCAATACTTCACAAACTTTTCCAAAAATAAAAAAAGAGGGAATACTATGATTCAAGTATCACTCTTGTATCAAAGCCAGACAGACATTACAAGAAAAGAAGTAAAAGACATATGTATCATGAATATAGATAAAAATTCTTCAGCAAAATTATAGCAAAACAGATCCAGCATCATAGAAAAATAAGTATACACTCTGACCCAGTGCAGTTTATCCCAAGAATGCAAGGTTGTTTCAGCATCTGAAAATCAGTCAGTGTAATACACAATATAAATAACACAAAGGCAGAATGACATGATCATCTCAATACACGCATTTGACAAAATCCAACACTATTTTATAATAAAAATAATCAACAAACTAAGACTAGAAGGGAACTTTCTCCACATTATAAAGGGCAGCTGTAAAAATCCAATAGCTAACTTCATACTTAATGAAACGCTGGATACTTTTCCATTAACATCAGGAACCAGACAGAGATGTCCACCTTCGCCACTTCTATTCAATAATGTACTGGAAATTCTAACCAGGGAAATTAGACTAGAAAAAAAGTAAAAGTCATCCAGATAGTAAAGGAAGAAATAAAATTATCTCTATTTGCAGATAACGTGATTTTATATAAAAAATCCACAAAAATATATTAGTGCTAATAAACGAGTTCAGTAAGGTTGCAGAATTAACATACAAAAATCAGTTGTATTTCTGTACACTAGAAATAATCAATTAAAAATGAAATTAGGGAACCAATTTTATTTAAAATAGCATCACATTAATAAAATCACTAAAAAATTTAGAAAAGAAGGTAAAAACTTGCACACCAAAGAGTACAAACCATTGCTGAAAGAAATTAAAGAAGGCCTAAATAAGTGAAAAGGCATTTGTGTTCATTAATTGGAAAAATTAATATTAAGATGTTGCTACTCCCCTAAATTGATCTACCGATCTAATAAAATAACTTTCAAAATTCCAACTGCATTTTCACAGAAATGGGAAAGCTAAAATTCATGTTTGTATTAGTTTGTTCTCACATTAGTATAAAGAACTACCTGAGACTGGGTAATTTATAAAAAAAAGAGATTTAATCGGCTCACAGTTCCACAGCCTGTATGGGAAGCATAGCTTGGGTGGTCTCAGGAAGCTTACAGTCATGGCGGAAGGTGAAGGGGAAGCCTGCACACCCTACGTGGCTGGAGCAGGAGGAAGAGAGAGAGGGAAGGGGGAGGTGCTATACACTTTGAACCAGATCTCGTGAGAACTCTTTCATGAGACAGCACTAGAGGGATGGTGCTAAACCATTAGAAATTACCCCCAGCTCCAATCACCTCTCACCAACACTGAACAATTCTATGAGAGTTGAGTGGGGACACAGAGCCAAATCATCTCAGTGTGGAAATAGAAGGTGCCCTGAATAACCAACACAATCTTTAAAAAGTAGAACACATTTGGAGAACTTGCACTCCTTGATTTCAAAAGTGTAGTAATCAGTACAGTGTGATACTGATGTTTCCATAAGGATATATATAAGTACAATAAAATTGAGAGCCCAGATATAACCCATACATCTATGGTAAATTGGTTTTCAATAATCTTTTCAAAAATGGTCCTGGGACAAATGGATATACACATAGTGGTTGCAAAATAATGAATTTGGTCACATTCCTCACATTGCATTAAAAAAAAAAACATTATAATGGATGGAAGACCTAAATGCAAGAATTAAATTTATAAGCTACTGGAAGAAAAAGATGTAAATCTTTGTGACTTTGGACTAAGAAATGGTTTCTTTGATATTTTGTTAGTCAGTTCAGGCTTATATAACAAATACCATAGTCTGGGTGGCTTATAAACGACAGAAATTTATTTCTCACAATTCTGGAGGCCGGAAGTCTAAGATCAGGGTGTCAGCATCATCAGATTTTGGCAAAGGCACTCTTGTGGGTTGGAAACTGCCAATTTCTTATTGTATCATCACATGGGAGAGAGCAGAGAGAATGAGAGCAAGCTTTTGTGTCTCTTCTTACAAGGGGAATAATCCCATTAATCAGGGCTCCACCCTCATGAGCTAATTACCCCCTAGGGCCCCACATCCCAATAACATCACACTGGGAATTAGAATTTCAACATATAAATTTGGGAGGACACAAGCATTCAGTCCATAACAGATATGACATCAAAATGCAACAACCAAAGAAAAAGTAAACTGGACATCATCAAAATTTAAGACTTCTGTGCATCAAAGGACACTATCAAGATAACACACGTTTATCCATGTAACAAACCTGCACATCCTGCTCATGTACCCCAGAACTTAAAATAAACATTTAAATTTAAAAAATATAATGAAAAGATAACACAGAGCAGGAGAAAATATTTGCAAATATTTTATGTAATAAAAATCTAGTATCCAGAATATATAAAGAACCCTTAAAATTCAATAATAAAAACAAACCCAATTAAAGCTGAGAAAATGATTTGAATAGATATTTCTATGAAGAAGATACACAAGTGGCACATAAAAGAGGATCAGTATCATTATTCATTAGGGAAATGCAAATGAAAACCACAACTAAATACTACTTCTTACCCACTAGGACAGCTATCATCAAAAGGACAGACATGACACATAGTGATGAGGATGTGGAGAAATTGGAGCCCTCATATACCGTTGGTAGGAATGTAAAGTGGTGCAGCTACTCAGGAAAACAGTCTGGAAGTTCCTCAGATGATTAAACATAGAGTTACCATATGTCCCAACAATTTCACTCATAGGTATATATTCAGAACTGAAAACATATGTTTACACTAAAACTTGTACATGAATGTTGACCGTAACATTGTTCATAATAATCTAAAACTGAAACAAACACAAATAACCATTAATTAATGATTTTATAATTAAAATGTCATATATCCATACAATGCAATATTATTTACCATAAAAGGGATGAAATTCTGCCACATGCTACGACATGGATGAACCTTAAAAAATTATATGTCAAGTGAAAGAAGCCAGTCATAAAAAGCCACATATTGTATGATTCTATTTATATGAAATGTTAACAATAGACAAAACCATAGAGACAGAAACTAGATCAGTGGTTGCCAAAAGCTGTGGGGAAAGGGCAATAGGGGGAGACTATTAACAGGTACGGGATTTCTTTTTGGGGTGATAAAAATATTCTGGGATTAAGTAGTGGTGATGGCTGCAAAATTGTGTGAACATACTAAAACCCACTGAATTGTACATTTTAAAATAACAAATTTAATGACATATGAATAATTTCTCAATTTAAAAAAGTTAATCCCAATCACCGTCAATACACTATAAGGCTCAACTGGGCATCGGTGGCATAGACACAATTCTTCTGTGTCTTTCACTGTTGATCTGTTTATCTGCCTGTAATTATAGAAATAAAGGTTGGACAGACACTGGATCTTGATGGCAGATTCCATACTATGACTGTATGTAGATACTTTCCAAATCCAAATTGAAGTTTCATAATAGGTTTTGTTGTAAATGTGTGGCTCTAACTTTATATCCTGTATTTACATGTATTCCATAAATAATGTTCCAAAATTGTGTGAGACACAGAGATTTCCAGAATACCGTCTTACTTTCCAAGCTTTACTCTAAAAAAATGGAGACTTTCTTCAATAGATTTAGTACAACAAACACAGTCTGTTGTCCTTATTAATATAGTGAAATTTATCCACGGTTCAAACTTTTGTCTGTTGAGTTTTCTGCAGCTATGTGTGTAGCTATGCCACATTGTGGAGACCTGACAAAATAATCCCACCACTTTTACAGCATTAGGTTTGCCTACGGCAGCAAATCGGAAAGACCACATCAAATTTATTTTGGATACACAGACAAAACTGCATTTTCCCAAGAAAGTTAGTAAAACAGCTATTGTTGAAATTGCAGTTCCAAAAAAACTCTGCAATGTATATTCTTCTTTCTCTGTCCTTTCTGGAGAGGCACAAGTAGAATATAAACATGGTAAAATAACATTAATTCAGATTTCATTCCTTTATAACTTTCTAATTGTGACGTGAGCTAGGTATGATGTTTAAATCTTGCAATATTTCCCATTTTAATGTTAATTTTAGAAAAGAAATTGTAACTAACATCAAGCATTTTATACTCCCTTAATATACAATATTTTATATATTAATGATAAACTTATATCCAGACATTAAAGTAAATCTCCTGAGATCTTTAATTAGATTCACCTTTGATTGGTCCTAATTCTTGATAGTAGTTGAAATTATTAAAATAGCATTTCAAAGAAATCTTTCATGATCTCAAATTTTCAGTGACTGGGACTGGCTTTCCAGTAAGTTTGAATTAGTAAGTCTGAATTAATATCAATTTACTTTTGAGTACCTCCTGAGTGATTAGGACACAGAATGTGGAGTGAGACTGACCAAAGACAAATCACCGTTTCACTATATACAAGTTCGGTGACCATTTAGCCAAGTGACCTCTGTGCTTCAACTGTCCTCATCTGTAAAATTTGAATAATAATAGCACAAATGTCATAAAGTTATGACAATTAAATGTGTTAACCTTTTAAAGTACCTGGAACATTTTAATCATTATACTTTTTATCAACATAATAATTAAAACAAACTTGATTGGTTTGTTTTAATTTCCTTTAAGCCTGCATTAAATCAACAGTACTTGATCTGTACCAAATACCATGCCTAGGTTCTTGCAGCACTCCCTATATTATGACTATGGTTATAGTTTTATGAAGGACCTATTTTACTGTTATGCGTTAATTTGTTATGTATTAAATTTAATGTGTTAGTAGAAAACAACATATTGAATGATCACAATAAAAAGGGATGGGGTAGCTAAAGGCGAAGCTCATGTGCTGTGAAGGTCACCTGGAGGCACCACCTTCACTGTGGAACCCAGGAGCATAGGCAATCTCGGATCTCCATGTGTCATGAATCAGATAGACCCCTGAACCGTGCAGAACACTAGGACACTACTGCCAATGAACTCTATTGTCATGAGGCAGAAATAGCCCTTCCAGACAAATGAACATTGCAGGCTTCTAATGCTATGGCTCATGTGAATACTACAATCATGTGGCCTCCTACTTTCGTGTGGCAATGAGGCCCTCATAATTATGTGGGCACCACAGGTACTCTACTGCTGTTTGTCACATGGATACCATGTGGCTTAGTCTGTTTGGGCTACTATAACAAAATATCATGGACTGGGTAGTCTATAAACAACAGAAATTTATTTTTCACAGTTATGGAGGCTGGAAAGTCCAAGGTCAAGGCACTGGCAGATTCAGTGTCTGATAAGGGCACTGGCCATATTTTCACTCTAACCTCACATGGAGGAAGGGGAAAGGGATCTTTCTTGGGCCTATTTTGAAAGGACACTAATCCCATTCATGAGGGCTCTACCCTCATGACTTAATCAACTCCCCAAAGTCCCAGCTCCTAATAACATCACTTTAGGGTTTAGGATTTCAGCATATGAATTTTGGAGGAACACAAATATTCAGACCTTAGCACCCTGATCATGTATTCCCTCATAGTCATTAGGCAGGCTAAACTCTTTGTATTGTGTAAAAACTGTAGACTCTGGAACCCTATGAGTCATGTGAATATTGCCCCCCTTATGGCCCTCACTATCGTGTGGCAGGTTCAGCTCTCTCATCCAGGTGAAGTCACATGGATCCTGTGAGCATGGTCACAGTCCTATGGCCATGTACCATGCCTAGCCCATTAATAGAAACTTCTGAACTGGATCTAATCTTTTAGCCCTCTGTAAATTCAGACCTATAGATGCAGAAAATTATCAGAACTCTAGTCCATGCTCAGGCAAAACTTTGATCGGACTGTGGCTCAGATCCCAACCTTTCTACCAAGTTTTACATCCTGCCTCAGTGGACAGTACTTGGGTATCAGGAGTGACAGCAAATATTAGAAGTTTACTCAGCAAATTGGACACTGAGGGAGCCAAATGGGTACAAGTGGCAGAGGGGCCCAGAGGATTGGTGGAGGGAGGGAGACTTCCTCAGAGTTTGTGGACAAATTTGGCAGATTCAGTGTCTGATAAGGGCCCTGGCTGTTTTTGGTAGAGAGGGATGTAGTGTTAGTGGGGGGAAACACTGTGAGAGGTATAGGTCATGGACTTGTAGATCATCTGTCTGTGGCAGGGCTCTGGAAGGCTGGTAATTAGTTAAGTCTGAATTAATGTCAATTTACTTTTGGCTACCTCCTTAGTGATTAGGACACAGAATGTGGAGTGAGACTGACAGAGACAAATCATCATTTCACTATATACAAGCCCAGTGACCACTTAGCTAAGTGACCTAACACCTCTGTGCTTCAACTGTCTTCATCTGTAAAATTGGAATAATAATAGGGATACCCTACCCTAACCCTCTCCCATCCCTGCAATAAAGTGCTACACTTGCTAGCACCCTGCCATATTAACTGTCTGTGGAGATTAATTACCATAATCACCTGTATGTGATGTATCAATTTCATCCTCCCCTGTTTACACCGCCATAAATGTGTGATGACCTGCTCTGCTCCTCTTCTGCCTATGTTTTTGTTAAGGACATCAGAGATTTTCTAGATGCCAATATGTACAGCATATCCTAAACCAGCCTAATTTCTCTCTTAATTGATTTTGTAACGATTATCTTTATACCTTTATTAATTCTCCCAGTAAACATTCTAAACATGTGCTCAGGGAACAAGCATAACAGAGAGAGTGAAGGAAAAGGAAGAGAAAGGAAGGAAATGAAAGGAAAGGAGGAGACAGGTGATGTGTGTTTTAGTTTTTAAAGAATTTGATATTTCAATAAAAGTGAGAAAGTAGCAATCATGCAAAGATTCAGAATTGATTTCTTGTATTTATGTTGCAGGTTAGTACTTTTACAAAGTATATTTGGGGGTAGAACATAACAATGCTTTGTGCTTAGGATCACTAAATGGTTTAAACCAATGCAGCCAGATACTATTCCTTTCTAGCTTACCACCAGTATTAGTCTGTTTTCACACTGCTATAAATAAATTCCTGAAGGAGGGGATTCCAAGATGACCGAATAGGAAGGGCTCCAGTCTACAGCTCCCAGCATGAGCGATGCAGAAGACGGGTAATTTCTGCATTTCCAACTGAGGTACCAGGTTCATCACACTGGGGCTTGTTGGACAGTGGGTGCAGCCCACGGAGTGTGAGCTGAAGTGGCGTGGTGGGGGGCATCGCCTCACCTGGGAAGTGCAAGGGGTCAGGGAATTCCCTTTCCTAGCCAAGGGAAGTTGTGACAGACGGTACCTGGAAAATTGGGACACTCCCACCCTAATGCTGCACTTTTCTAATGGTCTTAGCAAATGGCACACCAGGACATTATATCCTGTCAATGGCTCAGAGAGTCCCACACCCAAGGAGCCTTGCTCACTGCTGGCACAGCAGTCTGAGATTGAACTGCAAGGTGGAAGTGAGGCTGGGGGAGGGCATCCACCATTGCTGAGGATTGAGTAGGTAAACAAAGCAGCCAAGAAGCTCGAACTGGGTGGAGCCTACCACTGTTGAAGGAGGCCTGCCTGCCTGTGAAGACTCCACCTCTGGGGGCAGGGGATAGCTGAACAAAAGGCAGCCAAAACTTCGGCAGACTTAAACGTCCCTGTTGAACAGCTTTGAAGAGAGTAGTGGTTCCCTCAACACAGAGTTTGAGATCTGAGAACAGAGAGGCTGCCTCCTCAAGTGGGTCCCTGACCCCTGAGTAGACTAACTGGGAGACACTCCCAGTAGGGGCTGACTGACACCTTATACAGCCGGGTGCCCCTCTGAGACAAAGCTTCTGGAGGAAGGATCAGGCAGCAACATTTGCTGTCCTGCAATATTTGCTTTTCTCCAGCCCCAGCTGGTGATACCCAGGCAAACAGGGTCTGGAGTGGACCTCTAGCAAACTCCAGCAGACCTGCAGCTGAGGGTCCTGACTGTTAGAAGGAAAACTAACAAACGGGACATCCACACCAAAACCCCATCTGCAGGTCACCATCATCAAAGACCAAAGGTAGATAAAACCACAAAGATGGGGAGAAACCAGAGAAGAAAAGCCGAAAATTCTAAAAATCAGAGCACCTCTTCTCTCCAAAGGAACGCAGCTCCTCACCAGCAACGGAACAAAGCTGGATGGAGAATGACTTCAACAAGTTGACGGAAGTAGGCTTCAGACGATCAGTAATAAGAACCTTCTCCAAGCTAAAGGAGGATGTTTGAACCCATTGCAAAGAAGCTAAAAACCTTGAAAAAAGATTAGACAAAAGGCTAACTAGAATAAACAGTGGAGAGAAGACCTTAAATGACCTGACGGAGCTGAAAATCATGGCATGAGAACTATGTGATGCATGCACAAGCTTAAGTAGCTGATTTGATCAAGTGGAAGAAAGGGTATCAGTGACTGAAGATCAAGTGAATGAATAGAAGCAAGAAGAGAAGTTTAGAGAAAAAAAGAGTAAGAAGAAACAAACAAAGCCTCCAAGAAATATGGTACTATGTGAAAAGACCAAATCTATATCTGATTGGTGTACCTGAAAGTGACAGGGAGAATGGAACCAAGTTGGAAAACACTCTGCAGGATATCATTCAGAAGAACTCCCCCAACCTAGCAAGGCAGGCCAACATTCAAATTCAGGAAATACTGAGAACACCACAAAGATACTCCTCGAGAAGAGCAACTCCAAGACACATAATTGTCAGATTCACCAAAGTTGAAATGAAGGAAAAAATGTTAAGGGCAGCCAGAGAGAAAGGCCGGGTTACCCACAAAGGGAAGCCCATCAGACTAACAGCTGATCTCTCGGCAGAAACTCTACAAGCCAAAAGAGAGTGGGGGCCAATATTCAACATTTTTAAAGAAAAGAATTTTCAACCCAGAATTTCATATCCAGCCAAACTAAGCTTCATAAGTGAAGGAGAAATAAAATCCCTTACAGATAAACAAATGCTGAGAGATTTTGTCACCACCAGGCCTGCCCTACAAGAGCTCCTGAAGGAAGCACTAAACATGGAAAGGAACAAATGGTACCAGCCACTGCAAAAACATGCCAAATTGTAAAGACCATTGATGCTAGGAAGAAACTGTATCAACTAACAAGCAAAATAACCAGCTAACATCATAATGACAGGATCAAATTCACACATAACAATATTAACCTCAAAGGTAAATGGACTAAATGCTCCAATTAAAAGACACAGACTGGCAAATTGGATAAAGACTCAAGACCCATCAGTGTGCTGTATTCAGGAAACCCATCTCACATGCAGAGACACACATAGGCTCAAAATAAAAGGATGGAGGAAGATCTACCAAGCAAATGGAAAACAAAAAAGGCAGGGGTTGCAATCCTAGTCTCTGATAAAACAGACTTTAAACCAACAAAGATCAAAAGAGACAAAGAAGGCCATTACATAATGGTAAAGCAATCAATCCAACAAGAAGAGCTAACTATCCTAAATATATATGCACCCAATGCAGGAGCACCCAGATTCATAAAGTAAGTCCTTAGAGACCTACGAAGAGACTTAGACTCCCACAAAACAATAATGGGAGACTTTGACACTCCACTGTCAACATTAGACAGATCAACGAGACAGAATGTTAACAAGGAGATCCAGGACTTAAACTCAGCCCTGCACCAAGTGGACCTAATAGACATCTACAGAACTCTCCACCCCAAATCAATAGAATATACATTCTTCTCAGCACCACATCACACTTATTCTAAAATTGACCACATAATTGGAAATAAAGCACTCCTCAGCAAATGTAAAAGAACGGAAATTATAACAAACTGTCTCTCAGACCACAGTGCAATCAAACTAGAGCTCAGGATTAAGAAACTCACTCAAAACCACACAACTACATGGAAACTGAGCAACTTGCTCCTAAATGACTACTGGGTACATAATGAAATGAAGGCAGAAAGAAAGATGTTCTCTGAAACCAATGAGAACAAAGACACAACATACCAGAATCTCTGGGACACATTCAAAGGAGTGTGTAGAGGGAAATTTATAGCACTAAATGCCCACAAGAAAAACCAGGAAAGATCTAAAATCAACACCCTAACGTCACAATTAAAAGAACTAGAGAAGCAACAGCAGACACATTCAAAAGCCAGCAGGAGGCAAGAAATAACTGAGATCAGAGCAGAACTGAAGGAGATAGAGACACAAAAAACCCTTCAAAAAATCAATGAATCCAGGAGCTGGTTTTTCGAAAAGATCAACAAAATTGATAGACCACTAGCAAGACTAAGAGAGAAGAAAAGATAGAAGAATCAAATAGATGCAACAAAAAATGAGAAAGGGGATATCACCACCGATCCCACAGAAATACAAACTACCATCAGAGAATACTATAAACACCTCTATGCAAATAAACTAGAAAATCTAGAAGAAATGGATAAATTCCTGGACACATACACTCTCCCAAGACTAAACCAGGAAGAAGTTGAATCTCTGAATAGACCAATAACACGCTCTGAAATTGAGGCAATAATTAATAGCTTACCAACCAGAAAAAGTCCAGGATCAGATGGATTCACAGCCGAATTCTACCAGAGGTACAAGGAGGAGCTGGTACCATTCCTTCTGAAACTATTCCAATCAATAGAAGAAGAGGGAATCCTCCCTAACTCATTTTATGAGGCCAGCATCGTCCTGATACCAAAGACTGGCAGAGACACAACAAAAAAAGAGAATTTTAGACCAATATCCCTGATGAACATCGATGCAAAAATCCTCAATAAAATACTGGCAAACCGAATCCAGCAGCATATCAAAAAGCTTATCCACTGTGATCAAGTGGGATTCATACCTGGGATGCAAGGCTGGTTCAATATATGCAAATCAATAAACATAATCCAGCATAAAACAGAACCAAAGACAAAAACCACGTGGTAATCTCAATAGATGCAGAAAAGACCTTTGACAAAATTCAACACTCCTTCATGCTAAAAACTCTCAATAAATTAGATATTGATGGGACGTTTCTCAAAAAAATAAGATCTATTTATGACAAATGCACAGCCAGTATCATACTGAATGGGCAAAAACTGGATGCATTCCCTTTGAAAACTGGCACAAGACAGGGATGCCCTCTCTCACCACTCTATTCAACATAGTGTTGGAAGTTCTGGCCAGGGCAATCAGGCAGGAGAAAGAAGTAAAAGGTATTCAATTAAGAAAAGAGGAAGTCAAATTGTCCCTGTTTGCAGATGACATGATTGTGTATTTAGAAAACCCCATCATCTCAGCCCAAAATCTCCTTCAGCTGAGAAGCAACTTCAGGCAAGTCTCAGGATACAAAATCAATGTGCAAAAATCACAAGCATTCTTACACACAAATAACAGACAAACAGAGAGCTAAATCATGAGTGAACTCCCATTCACAATTGCTTCAAAGAGAATAAAATACCTAGGAATCCAACTTACAAGGGCTGTGAAGGACCTCTTCAAGGAGAACTATAAACCACTCATCAATGAAATAAAAGAGGACACAAACAGATGGAAGAACATTCCATGCTCATGGATGGGAAGAATCAATGTCATGAAAATGGCCATACTGCCCAAGGTAATTTATAGATTCAATGCCATCCCCATCAAGCGACCAATGACTTTCTTCACAGAATTGGAAAAAACTACTTTAAAGTTCATATGGAACAAAAAAAAAGAGCCCGCATTGCCAAGACAATCCTAAGCCAAAAGAACAAAGCTGGAGGCATCACGCTACCTGACTTCAAACTATACTACAGGGCTAAAGTAACCAAAATAGCATGGTACTGGTACCAAAACAGAGATATAGACCAATGGAACAGAACAGAGCCCTCAGAAATAATACCACACGTCTACAACCATCTGATCTTTGACAAACCTGAGAAAAACAAGAAATGGGGAAAGGATTCCCTATTTAATAAATGGTGCTGGGAAAACTGGCTAGCCATATGTAGAAAATTGAAACTGGATCCCTTCCTTACACCTTATACAGAAATTAATTCAAGATGGATTAAATACTTAAATGTTAGACCTAAAACCATAAAACCCTAGAAGAAAAGCTAGGCAATACCATTCAGGACATAAGCATGGGCAAGGATTTCATGTCTAAAACACCAAAAGCAATGGCAACAAAAGCCAAAATTGACAAATGGGATCGAATTAAACTAAAGTGCTTCTGCACAGCAAAAGAAACTACCATCAGAGTGAACAGGCAACCTATAGAATGGGAGAAAATTCTTATAGTCTACCCATCTGACAAAGAGCTAATATCCAGAATCTACAAATAACTTAAATAAATTTACAAGAAAAAATCAAACAACCCCATCAACAAGTGGGCGAAGGATATGAACAGACACTACTCAAAAGAAGACATTTATGCAGCCAACAGACAGGAGAAAAAATGCTCAGCATCTCTGGCCATCAGAGAAATGCAAATCAAAACCACAATGAGATATCATCTCACACCAGTTAGAATGGCGATCATTAAAATGTTAGGAAACAACAGGTGCTGGAAAGGATATGGAGAAATAGGAACAATTTTACACTGTTGGTGGGACTGTAAACTAGTTCAACCATTGTGGAAGTCAGTGTGGCGATTCCTCAAGGATCTAGAACTAGAAATACCATTTGACTCAGCCATCCCATTACTGGGTATATACCCAAAGGATTATAAATCATGCTGCTATAAAGACACATGCACACGTATGTTTATTGTGGCACTATTCACAATTGCAAAGACTTGGAACCAACCCAAATGTCCATCAATGACAGACTGGATTAAGAAAATGTGGCACATATACACCATGGAATACTATGCAGCCATGAAAAAGGATGAGTTTATGTCCTTTGTTGGGACACGGATGAAGCTGGAAACCATCATTCTGAAGAAACTATCACAAGGACAGAAATTCAAACAACGCATGTTCTCACTCATAGGTGGGAATTGAACAATGAGATCACTTGGACACAGGGCAGGGAACATCACACACTGGGGCCTGTCATGGGGTGGGGGGAGGGAGGAGGGATAGAATTAGGACAAATGCCTAATGCAAATGATGAGTTAATGGGTGCAGCACACCAACATTGCACATGTATACATATGTAACAACCCTGCACGTTGTGCACGTGTATCCTAGAACTTAAAGTATTATAATAATAATAAAAAGAAATTCCCAAGACTGGGTAACTTATAAAGGAAAGAGGTTTAATTGGTTCACAGTTCCACATGTCTTGGGGGGGGGCCTCAGAAAACTTACAATCATGGTGGAAGGTGAAGCAGGCACCTTCTTCACAAGGCAGCAGGCCAGATAGAGTGCAAGAGAGAGCAAGGAAAAACTGCCTTATCAAACCATCAGATCTCCAAGAACTCGCTTACTATCACCAGAATAGCATGGGGGAAACATCCCCATGATTCAGTCAACTCCAACCAGGTCTCTCCCTCCACACATGGAGATTATGGGGATTACAATTTGAAATGAGATTTGGATGGGTACATAGAGTCAAACCATGTTATTCCACCCCGGCTGCTCCAAAATGTCATATTCTTTTTGCATTTCAAAACCAATCATGTCTTCCCAACAGTCCCCCAAAGCCTTAACTCATTCCAGCATTAACCCAAATGTTCAAGTCCAAAGTGTCATAAGAGACAAGGAAAGACCCTTCCACTAAGAAGCCTGTCAAATCAAAAGCAAGTTAGTTACTTCCAAGATACAATGGGTATACAGGCATTGGATAAATACGCCCATTCCAAATGGGAGAAACTGGCCAAAAGAAAGGGACTATATGACCCATGAAAATCTGAAACTCAGCAGGGCAGCCATTAAATCTGAAATCTCCAAAATGATCTTCTTTGACCCCATGTCTCACATCCAGGGCACACTGATGCAAGGGGTGGGCTACCACAGCCTTGGGCAGCTCCTTCATGGGCTGTCATTGAGCGTCTGCAGCTTTTCCAGGCACACAGTGCAAGCTGTTCGTGGATCTACCATTCTGGGGTCTGAAGGATGGTGGGCCTCTTCTCACAGCTCCACTAGGCAGTGCCATAGTGAGGGGTCTTTGTAAGGGCTTTGACCCCATATTTCCCTTCCACACTGCACTAGCACAAGTTCTCCATGAGGGCTCTGCCCCAGAAGGAGACTTCTGCCTGGATATCCATGTGTTTCTGTACATCCTCTGAAAACTAAGCAGAGGTTCCCAAACCTCAATTCTTGACTTCTGTGCATCCACAAGCCTAACACCATGTTGTGTGAAGAAAGAGTCCAAATTTATTCTCTTGCATGTGGCTGTCTAGTTATACGGTTTGCTGAAAGACTATTGTTTCCATATGGAATGGTGTTGAAAACCGGTTGATCATAACTGTGTGGGTTTATTTCCGGACTCCAAATTTTATTCCATTGATCTATATGCCTATGCTTAAGTCAGTAGCATGCTGTCTTAATTACTATAGCTTTGTAGTAAGTTTTGAAATTGGGAAGTGTTGAGTCCTCCAAATTTGTTCTGCTTTTTCAAGATTGTTTTGGCTATTGAGGGTACTTTGTAATTCCATGTGGATTTTAGGATGGTATTTTCATTTCTGGAAAAAAAAAGGCTGTTGGGACTTTGATAGGGATTACATTGAATCTGTAGATCAATTGATGGAGTATTGTCATCTTAACAATACTGAGTCTTCCATTCCATGCATGTGGATGACTTTCTATTTACTTAGTTATTCTATAATTTCACTCAATGATGTTTTCAGTTTTCAATGCACTTGTTGGGTACCTCCTTAGTTAAATTCATCCCTAAATATTTTATTCCTTTTGATGCTGTTATAAACAAAACTGTTTCTTAATTCATTTTCAGATTGTTCATTGCTAGTGTATAGAGAGGGAACTTATATTTGTATGTTGCTCTTGTATTCTGGAAACTTGCTGAATTTATTTATGAGCTCAAATAGATGTTTCCTGGATTTTAAATATTTATAAATACAAGGTTGTGTCACCTGTGATCAGAGATAGTGTTACTTTCATTTTCAATTTGGATGCCTTTTATTATTTTTCTTGCCTAGTTGTCCGGTACAATGTTGAAGAGAAGTCATGATATTGGACATCCTTCTATTGTTCCTGACTTTACGGGGAAAGCTTTCAGTCTTTCACCTTTAAGTATGATGTCAGCTGTTGCTTTTTTTTGTAGATGCCCTTCATCAGATTAAGAAATTCCCCTTCTATCCCTAATTTGGTGAGTGTTTTTAACGATAAAAGGGTGTTGGATTTCATCAAATGCTTTTTCTGCATCAATTGAGATAACTGCTGAAATTTTTCCCTTCATTTCCTATTAATGTGTTGTATGGCATTGTTTGATTTTCATATGTTGAATCACTCTTTACTTTTGGAATAAGTTCCACTTGGTCATAGTGTATAATTGTTTAAATATGCTGCTGGATTGTGTTTGTTAGTAATTTTTTAGGATTTTTCATCTCTACCTACCTATCTATCTATCTACTTATCTATAGTTTTCTTTGCTTTTGAGGTCTATGTTTGGCTTTAATATCAGGGTAATTCTGGCTTCATTTTATGAGTCAGGAAGTAGTCCCTACTCTTTAATTTTTGAAAGAGTTTGAGAAGGATTGGTATTAATTCATTTTTAAATGTTTGACAGAATTCACTGGTGAAGCCATCTGGTTCTAGGCTTTTCTTCATTGCAAGATTTTTGATTCCCAATTCACTCTATTCATTTTAGGCCTATCAGAACGTCTTATTTCTTCTTGAGTTAGTTTGAGTAATTTGTGTTTTCTAGGAATGTCTCCATTTCATCTAGGTTCTTTAGTTTCTTGGCACATAAATGTTCATAGTATTCTCCTATAATTTTTAAAAAATTGTGTAAAGTTGGTAGTAATACCCACACTTTCATTTCTGACTTTCATGAACTGAATATTCTGTCTATTTTTATTGATCAGTGTAACTGGTGGGGTCAATTTTATTGGTCTTATCAAAGAACCAATTTCTGGGTTTATTAATTATCTGCATTGCTTTTCTATTCTCTAGTTTTTTTATCTCCTCGCTAATATGTAGTATGTCCTTCTTTTGCTTCCATTGGGTTTAGTGTGTTCTTCTTTCTTAGTTTCTTAAGATGAAACCTTAGGTTATTGATTTGAGATCTTTCTTCTTTATTAATGTACACATACAGCTGTAAGTTTCACTCTGAACACTGCTTTGGCTGTATCCCATCAGTTTTGATATGTTGCATTTTCATTTTCAGTCATATCAAAATATTTCCCAATATCCTTTGTGATTTTCTTTGACCCATTGACTTTTTAGGAGTGTGTTGTTTCATTTCTTCATATGTATAAAATTTCCCAGGTTTTTTCTGTTATTGATTTCTAGTTTCATTCTGTTGTGGTTAAAGAAAGTATTTTGTATTATCTCAATCTTTTCTAGTGTATTTAGATTTGTTTTGTCGGCTAACATATTGTCTATCCTGAAAAATGTTTCATGTGCACTTGAGAAGAATGTATACTCTGACACTGTTGGGCAGAGTGTTCTATATATGTGTTAGGTTTAGTTGGTTCATAGTATTGTTCATGTCTTCTATTTGATAAGTCCAATACCTGGCTAAAAACCTACATATTATTTTTCATGCCCAACCATTGGCAATTGTGAAGTTTTTACCTGTCAGACCACATGGAAAAAAGCTGCCTTTCCCACACAAACCTTGGTACATAGCCAGTGAATTATAGTTTCTGAAGGGAGTTGCAGTCAAGGACTCAGGCTCACCTGGCTGGCCATGCTCTTATGCATATCTGCATTCCTAAGCCAAGCACCTCCTTTCAGAGGCTTCTTTATCTGGGTCTCTGGCAAAAGCCTTCATCAGGCACCTATGCCAAAGCCTCCTTATGGAGTGGGAAGGAGTAATCTTAAACAGCTTTTCTCCACTCTGATTCAGTACTCAGAATTTTCCCACTCCTAGCCCTTCCCTCTAGCCTTCTGGTCCATAAAGTTGCAGGAAGCTTTTGTTCAAGATTTCATTGGCTTTGAGATGACCCCTATATCTGTGCTGACCCACCTGATCCTAGACCAACAGTGTGCCACAGAGAAAAATGGGACGGGGGAGCTGGCATTTTCTCCAGTTTAGCCTCTTTGTTATGTTATCGTAGTAAGTGATTAAAAGCTTGATTGTTACTTTCATTTAGGCATATTTTAATCAGCTACTCTGACACCTGGTAGCTCAGCTGAGCTCCTGACAAAGTGGTGCAGCAAGTAGTGTAGTGGATTAAGCACAATTGTAGAAAAACAAGAAGCCTGAAAATCCCATGGGCCACTTTGCCAATGGGGTGCTAGTGGAGTACATGGGGCACTCTCAGAGGGTGTTAGTAGATGCTTTGCAAGAGTTTGAGGATCCCACAGAGAACTTTGTCAATGGCTCTTGGGAAATGCTAGCATGTTCCAAAGGACACTTTGTCAACTATACCAATGGGCTCTTGGGAAATGCTAGCAGAAGCCATGGGGAATTCTTGGACGTTGCTAGTGAACTGTTGGATTTTTAATTTGAGGGATCCCATTAATTCTTATTCATTTCCAACTCTTTTGCTGAATTTATCTAGTGGGTCACATTTGAATTCCAACAGAGGGGCTCTAAGAAATCCAGGGGAGCAGTTCCCTGGCTATTGTTTATTGTTCTCCCATGATGAGCCCAAAAGTCATCGGAGATGACTATTGTTAGCTCTAAGCAGGTCCTTGGCAATGATGGAAAGCCTGCAAAGCAGTGAGTTATTGAGATTCAGGCTTTTAATGAAAAAAGATCACCTCACCTAGTGGCCTGATGAGACCTTAGAAACTTGGTAAGTTTGCTTCCAGAATGAAGGAGATAATCTTGTTAAACTTAGTGAGGGAGATTGGCACCTTGTGGAGTGCACCACTTTGGATGTGTCCTCTAGAGTGCCTTGATATTGGACACTTTGCCTAAGTAGCAGGAAGAAGAGGAGGAAAATGAAAAGTATGAATACTCTTGAGAACTTTTCCTTCCTCAGCTAGTTACTACTTCAGACCTGACAGGTTTCAACTGCCCATGACAAGTTCCTTACCATTGGATAACATATCTGAACCAGAATCACAAAAGCTATAGATATAGACTTGAGCCACTCTGGTCATCCCTTGGGTCCACAATGAGGAAGTGGGAAAAGTAGATAATAGGATTGTCAACAAAACTCAAATTTCCAGGCCCTTTCATACCATTCTTACTGATTATCAAGCTCAATTAAACTTCCTAATGGAATCAGATCAATCAGTCCGTGACACAACCTGAATTTTAATGGACAAATTCTCAGGTATGAAAAAAGTGGCTACATCAAAATAGCAAATATAAACCAACAGAAAGACATAAAAATGGTAAACGTGTGCCCTCTCCTGGACAGTCTAGGTAAGGACCCTTCGGAAAAGATCTCTGAGTCTGGCTATTCGATAAAGAGGTCTTAAAAGAGGAAATCGAAGGGACACCCCACAAACAACTCCTAGCCAAATACTGGGCCACAGAGGGCCCGACAGGTAACCCTGTTAGGATTTGTACACTGATTTTTTTTATAAGTAATACACATGCTATTTTCTCTGCCTCTCTCAGTGGCCCCAGAACCCATACTCTGGTATTTTAATCCAATGGGTAACTATGAGACCTTTGGCATATCAGACTTGTCTCTATTTCTTTTCTTTTATTTATTTTTATTTTTATTTTACAGTATTTTATTTTTGAGACAGAGTCTCACTGTGTCACCCAGGCTGGAGTGGCACAATCTCGGCTCACTGCAACCTCTGCCTCCTGAGTTCAAGCGATTATCCTGCCTCCACCCCCTGAGGAGCCAGGACTACAGGCACGTGCCACCACACCTGGCTAATTTTTGTATTTTTACTAGAGATGGGGTTTTGCCATGTTAGCCAAGCTGGCCTCGAACTTCTGACCTCAGGTGATCCACCCACCTCGACCTCCCAAAGTGCTGGGATTACAGATGTGAGCCACCACACCCAGCCATCTATTTCTTTATCTATACAATGAGAGTGGAGTTGGATGGTCTTTAAAGTCTATGTTAATGTTTTCAGTTCTATCTCTTCTTTATGTACATGTATAATTATTTAAATTGAACTCACCTACAAGAAAAAAATTTTAGGTACACGCATCCTCACGTGCACACACACACACACACACACACACAGTCACACAGGTTTATTACAGAGGTTCCCTAAATTTACATGAACTTAAGACAGGGACACTAGTCTCTAATCATGTTTTCTGGTCTTTGAAACAATTATATAGCTTCAGTTAATTTTACTTGGTAAGTCTTGAATCCCAACAGCTCATTTTAAGTAAAATGTTCTACTCTAAAAATGAGTATTTGCATCTTCATCCATCTGCTCTAATCTTAGGAAGGATGCTAAACTAAATAGCATCTCTCATTAGTTTCTTTCAAACTCTAACTTTGACATTGTACTGAAAAAAGTTATTCACAAAAATGTAATTTCACCTTTCACTCCCTGAATTACCAATTCTTATTATTTCATTCCTCAATCTTATGAAATATACCTGTCTTGGCAGAACAATGACATTATCAAACTCAACAATTGCTGATAACTAGAAATTTAATCTCCTTCAATGATCGTACAGGAAGTTATAACATTAGTAACAGCTCATGGGCACTCTACCCTTCGTTAAGTCCAAGGATTTACGGCCCATGAGTTTCAGGATCAAGAAACAAATAGTTAAATGGCATGTGAAGTTCTTGATTTGTGAGACTAGCAACTCCTAGGCTCTGAAAGGGGGAGCAGATGGATATTCTTAGGACATCTGCTTTGCTTGCACACAGCAGGTTAACAGTCCCAAGAGGTTGTGCAGTTTTGTAAAGCAAAGTGCTTTACAAAGCAAAGTGCTTTACATTCCTGCTACCTTTGGTTCTTGGTGATTAAGCTTATTATAATAGTAAGGCATTTCTATACACTATTTTACTAGCTAGTGTTAATGGAAAGAACACCGTTAACCTAACATCAAGGTATAATCTCCCTCGGAATGCCATTCAACTGTGTATATTGCCTAATCCTTAAGGTTTTGATTTACTATTATTGCTAGTTAAAAACTCCTATTTTACATACATAAAACTTTTTATGTTATATAACTTTGTGTTATTGCAGACTGAAACCACGTGCTTGAGATGCCAACACTCCCTGCCTCCTGAAGTGGCTTACAACCTGGTGTTCTAAACTGTAGTGAGTGTAGGGTATGAGGTTTGGGATTTACAGTGTCTGGGAATCAGGCTCTTTCTCCTCTTCATAGAGGCTGACCCAATCCTCCTCATTGCCAATGGCTCCAACCTGTGAAAAAGGAGATCCTAAGGTTGGCTGGACAAGCCACAGGGATTGGGGCTGCCATATACACTATGTGCACCTGCCTGGTATGTAGTAAGCTGGGCAGAGCCACACCACAACGCCAACACCTGGGGATAAGTTGAGTCCTGAAAAACACACATGCGTGCACACACACACACACACACACACACATCCTCTCATACCTTGGAAGTACAGGCTCTTGCTATTCTTACCATTGAGGCTAGGTGAGTTTTAGACAAAAGCTCGTGGTCAAGAACTGGGACCCAGAAGTGCTGGGTCTGAAAGGTAAATCCTTTGGGAACAAACCTCTGTGAAAGGAAAATATCTTGGGCCCCCAAAATCCCTAAGCTAAATGGAAAATTCAAGCTGGGAACTGCTTAGGGCAAACCTGCCTCCCATTCTATTCAAAGTCATCCCTCTGCTCACTGAGATAAATGCATATCTGATTGTCTCCTTTGGAGAGGCTAATTAGAAACTCAAAAGAATCCCACCATTTGTCTCTCACCTACCTGTGACCTAGAAGCCCATTCCCCACTTTGAGTTGTCCCACTTTTGCTTCGAGTTGTCCCACCTTTCCGGACTGAACTAATGTTCATTTTACATACGTTGATTAATGTCTCATGTCTCCCTAAAATGTATAAAACCAAGCTGTGCTCTAACCATCTTGGGCACATGTCGTTGGGACGTCCTGAGGCTGTGTCACAGGTGCACATCCTCAAGCTTGGCAAAATAAACTTTCTAAATTAACTGAGATCTGTCTCAAATTTTTGGGGTTCACACTTCTGAGGGAGACCTTTGGTGATGGAGAGGACCTTCAACACCATCTTATTCTTCCTCTTGTCTGACATGTGAGGACTCAAAGTTGGGCTAGAGAAAAGACTTGGCCAGGATCCCATGGTTAGTAATGATAGAGCTGTGGGCACAGCTGGGTGTCCTCACTTAGGGTCCACAGCCATCTCAACCACATGCTGACCAGGGACACTCTGTCTTTCCCTTCTCTTACCCTGACTCTTTCTGCTCAACACACATCAAAAAGACCACTGCTGAACCACAGGATAAGGAAGGTACTTTTACAGAAATAACTCAGCTTTTGTTCTGGGAGCCAGACCTAAAAGTCTTTTTAAGAACCACTTCAGGGCAGAAGTGACTAGAAAAGAACCAGTGTCTTCAAATAGGGAATTGCCTTTTCCATATTTATCAACAAAGCCCTCATGGGGTACCCTCCCAATATGGTTTGGCTGTGTCCCCACCAAAATCTCATCTTGAATTGTAGTTCCCATCATCTCCGTGTGTCATGGGAGGGACCCGGTGGGAAGTCATTGAATCATGGGGGTGGGTTTTTCCCATGTCATTCTCGTGACAGTGAATAAGTCTCATGAGATCTGATGGTTTTATAAAGGGCAATTCCCCTGCACAGGCTCTCTTGCCTGCCGCCATGTAAGACATGCCTTCGCTCCTTCTTCACCTTCCATCATGATTGTGAGGCCTCCCCAGCCATGTGGAACTGTGAGTCCATTAAATCTCTTTTTTAAAATAAATTGCCCAGTCTCAAGCATGTCTTTAGTAGCACCATGGGAAAAGACCAATACAGTAAATTGGTACCAGGTAGTGGGACACTGCTGTAAAGATACCCAAAAATGTAGAAGCAACTTTGGAACTGGGTAACAGGCAGAAGTTGGAACAGTTTGGAGAGCTCAGAAGAAGACAGGAAAATGTGGGAAAGTTTGGAACTTCCTAGAGACTTGTTGAATGGCTTTGACCAAAATGCTGATAGTGACATGTACAATAAAGTCCAGGCTGAGGTGGTCTCAGATGGAGATGAGGAACTTGTTGGGAACTGGAGCAAAGGTGACTATTGTTATGCTTTAGCAAAGGGACTGGTAGCATTTGCCCCTGCCCTAGAGATCTGTGGAACTTTGAACTTGAGAGAGATGATTTAGGGTATCTGGTGGAAGAAATTTCTAAGTGGTAAAGGGTTCAAGAGGAAGCAGAGCATAAAAGTTTGGAAAATTTGTAGGCTGACATTGCAATAGAAAAGAAAAACCCATTTTCTGGGGAGAAATTCAAGCTGGGTGCAGAAATTTGCGTCACTAAGGGGAGTTGAATGTTCATCACTAAGACAATGGGGAAAATGTCTCCAGGGCATGTCAGAGACTTTTGCAGCATCCCTCCTATCACAGGCCCAGAGGCCTAGGAGGAAAAAATGGTTTTGTGGGTTGGGCCCAGGGCCCCCCTGCTTTGTGCAGCCTAGGGACTTGGTGCCTTCGGTCCCAGCTGCTCCAGCCATGGCTAAAAGGGGTCAATGTACAGCTCGGGCCATGGCTTCAGAGGGTCCAAGCCCCAAGTCTTGGCAGCTTCCACGTGGTGTTGAAAGCATGCAGATACACAGAAGTCAAGAATTGAGGTTTGGCAGCCTCTGCCTAGATTTCAGAGGATGTATGGAAATGCCTGTACGTCTAGGCAAAAGATTGCTTCAGGGGTGGAACCCTCATGGAGAACTTCTGCTAGAGCAGTACAGAAGGGAATTGTGGGTTTGAAGCACCCACACAGAATCCCCACTGGGGTACTGCTTAGTGGAGCTGTGAGAAGAAGGCCACTGTCCTCTAGCCCCCAAAATGGTAGATCCACCAAGAGCTTGCAATATGTACCTAGAAATGCCACAGACACTCAACACCAGCCCATAAAAGCAACCAGGAGGGGAGCTGTACCCTGCAAAGCCACAGAGGCGGAGGTGCCCAAAACTATGGAAACCCACCTCTTGCATCAGCATGACCTGGATGTGAGACATGAAGCCAAAGGAGATCATTTTGGAGATTTAAGATTTGACTGCCCTGCTGGATTTTGGACTTTCATGGGGCCTGTAGCCCCTTCATTTTGCCAATTTCTGCCACTTGGAACAGGTGCATTTACCCAATGCCTGTACCCTCATTGTATCTAGGAAGTAATTAACTTACTTTTGCTTTTACAGGCTCATAGGCAGAAGGGGCTTACCTTGTCTCAGATGAGACTTCGGACTGCAGACTTTTGAGTTAATGCAGAAAAGAGTTAAGACTTTGGGGGACTGTTGAGAAGGCGTGATTGGTTTTGAAATGTGAGAACATGAGATTTGGGAGGGGCCAGGGGTGGAATGATATGGTTTGGCTGTGTCCCCACCCAAATCTCATCTTGGATCATAGCTCCCATAATCTCCACATGTCATGGGAGGGACCCAGTGAGAGATAATTGAATCACGGGGGCAGGTTTTTCCCATGCCATTCTCGTGAAAGTGAATAAGTCTCAGATGATCTGATGGTTTTATAAAGGGCAGTTCCCCTACACAGGCTCTCTTGCCTGCTGCCATGTAAGACATGCCTTTGTTCCTTCTTCACCTTCCACCAGGAGGCTCCTGTGAAGCCTCCCCAGCCATGTGGAACTGTGAGTCCATTAAACCTCTTTTTCTTTGTAACTTACCCAGCCTTGGGTAGGTCTTTATTAGCAGCTTAAGAAAAGACTAATATACCTCCAAACTTCCCCAACTTGTGCCATTCCTGAGTCTTTCATCGTGCTTAATGATCTGTCTGTTGATGATTTTATTCCCAGCCTTGGACCAGCATATAAAACAAACCCCCCATGAGGAGGCGGCTTTTGGTTAAAAATTAGTCCTACTCCTAGTAAGCTGTTTGTTACCTATATGGATGCTCATCAGAAAGGCCCCTATGTTGACAAAGGGGACTATTACCAAGAAGCAGACAGTGTTTGTCAGCTAAACATAGAGACTGAAGTGTCCACCCCAGAGCAAGCAAATGTGCAACCAATTGCCTCCTGGATCCACAAGAAGAGAAGATGGCCCATGGGAATTCAGACACCAGCCTAGACTGGGACTACATGCATGGACTGCCACTGTTATGAGGTGTCAGAACAGCATGAAAAGCTGTCCTTCCTACCAAACCCTGGCCAAGGCTAAAATCACTGCTCAGGGACAGAATTCCCTAAACCAATAGGCCAGAATGTTTTTGACAGGTAGACCATTTTGGGTGTCTCATCCCATGCAGAAGATTTTACTGGGTCCTGACTGCAGTTGGCACTTCTCCAGGTTTGGTCTAGCCCTCCCTGTGCATTCCACTGATTCAGGACACACTATCCAAGTCCTTTAAGACCATATTTTTTCTCTGTTCAGTTTTCCTGAGCACACTACATCTGATAACAGTGCCATATTTGTATCCCAGGCTACACATCAGTGGGCTCAATCATGAGGCATACAATGGACTCCTCCAGTTCTGTATTGCTCACGGGCTTACTTGACTGATGAAGAGAAAAAGGTACCCCCAGACAGGACTACACATCTCAGGCAAGCATTCTCTCATCTCAATGCAGCAATTCGATGAAATGGTATTTCTCATTTGCACCTTATATTTAATCAGTCTGTCTGTCTCTTTCCTTCAATTGTATAACCTTCTTTTATAGTTATTAAAACCTCAGTCTCTATGGGGAACCCTGCAAGGGCCTTCCATTTCCTCTGACCCCTTTCCTGAAGACTTATAAAGATGAAAATTTGAAAGTTTAAAGCAACTATTAAACAGCAATGAATGAAAAGTTATGTGAGCCCATTTGAAATTTTTCTTTCTTTCTTTCTCTTTCTTTCTTTCTCCTTGTGTGTATACCCCAACTATCATGAGAATGCCCTAGCTCTAGAAGATATTTAGGTCAGCTTTAACTTACTGGCCAGAGTTGTGCTGTGCCTGAATTGATACCTTGGGCCAGATAAAAATGATTCATATAAAAACTTTAAAAAGAAGCCTCATGTGTCCTTAAAGTACACCCTAATGTTCTGAGACACTTTTTCCTGGCTTGGTAACTCTTGGGATTCATGGTTATATCCAATCCTCTAGGCAGGTCTAAACACATCATCCTGTTTAGAATAATTTTGATCATGATCATCATGGTTTACTGTGGCCTCAGACTTATTACCCAGGTCTTGACACAGCTCCTCAAGTCTGACCCATTCGAGTTCATGATAGGGTAGACTATGTTTCTCACTTGGGTCCTGAGAATTCAATGGGTATAATGGAGGAGTCAAGCTCCTGGCTAAACATCTATGTGTAATATTTCAGCCCTGACCATAGGCAATGACAAAGGTATCTGACAGGCCTCACAGGGTAAAACTGCCCTCCCTACACCAAACTTGATGCATAATCAGTGCAATTCAATCTTTAAAGGGAGTTGCAGTCAATGACTCTGTTCCGTTGTATGAGTTGTAACCCATACTCTTATTTCATATCTGCATTCCTGGCCCAGGCACCTCCATTTGGAGGCCTAGTTATTGGGGGGCCTTTGGCAGAGGGCTTCTGTTATGAGTGAAATTGTATCCCATAAAAAGTTGTTAAGGTACTAACTGTAGTAACTGTGAATTTGAGCTTACTGAAAAATGAGTCTTTGCAGATGATCTAGTTAATATTAGGATACTAAGTGGGTCCTAATCCAATGTGAGTGGTATCTTTACAAAAAGGGGAAATGTGGAACTGAGACAGACATGCAGAGTGAAGAAATGTGAAGACACAGGGAGAATACTATCTATAAGCCAAGGAATGCCCGAGGCTACCAGGAGCTAGGAGAGAGGGATAGGACAGATTCTCTCTCACAGCCTTCAGAAGGAAACAACCCAGATGACACCTTGATTTTAGACTTCTAACCTTCAGAACTGCAAGACAACAAATTTCTGTTGCTTACGGCCTCCAGTTTGTGGCCTAAACAGTTTGTGGTACTTTGTATGGCAGCCACAAGAAACTAATATGCCTTCCTCAGGAACCTCTGCCAAGCTTTCCCTTTTGGGGGAGATATTGAAAACACTTTTTTCCACTTTGGTTGACTATTCAATACTTTTCCACTTCTAGCCATTCCCCCTTTCCCTCTCCCCAGGCTTTACAGGAAAACTGCAGGAACTTTTTGTTCACTGTTCCCTTGGCAGTGAGAAGACCCCCACGTCTGTGATTATCCTCATGCCCCTGAGTCTATGGGTGTCATTCCATGGAGGAAAATAGAATGGGGAGAGCTGACATTTTCTCCAGTTCAGACTCTTGTTTATATTATCACAGTAGTACTTATTGGCTTAACTTTTACTTTCATTTTGACTTGACAATTCTGGAGTCTAGGAAGGTCAAGATAAAGGCATCTATTGTGGCCCTTCTTGTTACAAACTCACATGGCAGAAGGGCAAGAGAGAGCAAACTCACTCCTGGAGGCCCTTTTTATAGTGGCATTAATCCATTCCTGAGGCTTTAGCTCTCATGACCTAAACACCTCCCATTTGGCCCCACCTGTCAACACTGTTTCACTGAGGATTAAGTTTCCAACACATGGATTTGGGTGACACATTCCGACCATAGAACACATCAATAATTATTTTAAATATAAATTTTCTAAATATACAAATTACAAGATGGAAATTGGCATGATAGATTAAAAAAACACTACTCACCTATATGCTATCTATAAGACTCTCACTTCATAAAAAGTATAGGAAAGTTAAAAGTAAAAGGATGAAAAGAGATATATAATAAAGACATTAATCCAAGAATCAACAAGGGAATAAATTTCAGGAACTCAACTGAGCTCAATAGAGCTGAGTTGCCAGGTGTCAGAGTAACTGATAATTCCAACATCTAATTCATCTTGGTGTTGGCATCAATTAATTGTCTTCAATTCAAATAGTGACTTTCCTGGTTTTTGATAAAATTAGTGATTTTCATTTCTATCCTGGAAATTTTGTTTATTGTGTAAGGAGACTCTTTATCCTATTTAAATATTCTATTTTAGCATGCAGTTTTCCTGGTTAGTTTTATTGTGTAAGTTCTGGCCTACTTCTGTGGGCTTTCATTCCAATAACAGTTTAGTTACCTGAGCCCTTGTAATTCTACTTTAGTCTGCTTTTCCCGGTGCTCCTACTTAATCTCTGATAGCGGTCTCCTCAGTCAGACTACTTACAAGGGCCCTGGTTGTGGGGCAGGAGTTGGAGCTTCTCCGTAGGTTTCTGTTGGACTTTTCCTTTCTTAATCTTTTGGGCAGAAATTTCGCAATTATTTTCTTGGTCATTTTTGTCTATACTTATTGGTTCCTGAGTGCCAGACACTCCCAAACCTGATCTGGGATATATGGGAGGTAAACACCAAACCCAGGGAACTCAGCATTTTGTCTTTTTTTTTTTTTTTTTTAAGTCAAGTATCCTAGCCATCCTGCCCTCTTCTTTCCAGCTCATAGAGTTTTTTTTTTTTTTTTTTTTTTGGTTTTGTTTTAGCCATTGTCTGTTAAATAATTGTGAGGTTATTTAATTGTATTTAGACAGTAGGGGCATAGATAAGTGAATCTATACCATCTTATTTCAGACTTGGAAGTCTAGATTCTTTTTATTTTCTCAAATTCTATGTAAATGGAATCATAAAATATGTACTCATTTTTGTCCAATATCTTTCACTCAGCATAATTCTCTCGAGATCAACCATGTCGTTTCATGTATTATGTTAATTTCTTTCTATTGATGAGTATTATTCTAATATATGGATATACCACATTTGTATATCTATTCAGTTTTTGGTAGATATTTAGTTTGTTTCCACTTCTGAGTGATTACAAATAAAGCTGCTATAAATATTTGTGTACAAGTCTTTTATGGTTATAAACTTTCACTTCTTTGAATAAATACCTGGGGTTGGAATGGCTGGGTCATGTGGTAGGTGTATGTCTAACTTTTCAAGAAACTACCTGTTTATCAAAGTGATTGGACAATTTTCATTTTCCTCAGCAATGTATGAGCGTTTCAGTTACTCCACATCCTCAAGAAAAGTTGGTATAATCATTTCAGCTTTCTAATAGGTATCCAGTGGTATCATGTTGTCATTTTTCCTTTTATATAATTTGTTAATTGACAAAATAATTGCACATATTTATGCACATAGTGATATTTTGATACATATAGTGATCAGATTATGATAATTTGCAAATCCATTATCCTAAACATTTGTCATTTCTTTGCATTTGGAACATTCAATATCCTCCTTCTAGCTATTTAAATCTATATATTATTGTTAACTATAGTCATCCTACAGTGGTATAGAATGCTAGAACTCATTACTCCTATCTAGCTGTAATTTTGTATCCTCTAAAAAAAATCTCCCTTCCTTTCCCAGCCTCTAGTATCCTCTGTTCTACATTTTACTTCTATGAGATCAACTTTGCTTAGCTTCCACATATGAGTAAGAACATGTAATGTTTATCTTTCTGTTCCTAGCTTATTTCGCTTAACACAATGTCCTCCAGTTCCATCTCACATTGTCATTTTAATGTGTTTCTCAATGACTAATTATGTTGAGCATCTTTTTGCTTCCCATTGGTATATCTTCTTTGATTATGTGTCTATTCTAATATTTAGTCAATTTTTTAATTGCACAGTTGGTTTTCTTACTATTGAGTTTTGAGATAATTCTTTATATATTGTGGATACGTGTCCATTACGAGATAAATGATTTAAAAGTATTTGCCACACTCTGTGACTTATCTTTTTATTATTGTAACAGGGTCTTCCAAAATTCAGAAGATTTATTTTGATAAAGTATGATTTTGGTGCCATATCTAAGAAATATTTGTCAAATCTGGATCACTTTTGTTTTCTCCTAGTTTCTTCTAGACTTTTATAATTTTAGTTTTAACATTTAGGTCTATGATGAGTTTTAAGTTAATTTTTGTAGATGATATAAAGTATGAATTGAATTTGTTTCTTCTTTCCTTCCTTCCTTCTTCCTTTTCTTCCTTCCTTTATTCCTTTCTTTCTGTTTTTTTTCTCTTTTTTTTGCATATGAAGATACACAAGGTTGCTATTTTCAGTGCTCTTCATTGCCTTGTGTATATTAATGTTTCCCTCTTGGAAAAAAAAATCTGCAAGTAAGGAATTCTTTCCCCTTTTGGATATTTCAAAATGTCTTTTTTCTGCATTCATTCAAAAAATATTTCCACTGGGTATAGCATTCTAGGTTGACAAAAATATCCTTCCATTAATTCAAATGTATGGCTCTACAAAATAAAGCCCATCAGTCTTTACCAAACTCTTCCTTAAGAAGAGAAGGAATAATTTCCTACTAATATCATGGTATTACTGTTATAAGAAGGCCAGAAAAAGACTGTGCAAAGAAAAACTATAGACCAATGTCACCTATTAAATCCATAAAAAATTAGTAAACCAAATCCAGCAATATATAAAAATTATTATACACCATGACCAAGTGGGATTTATCCTAGGAATGCAAGGTTAGCTTGTTATGAGAGAAATCTAGGACTGTAACACTCCCTCCCACCCCCCAGACTGTGAAGAAGCCAAGAGACCACAAAACAATTCAGACAAGTCTAGCTCGGCATGTAGATGAGTTTATTAAGACTTACATACAGGACATTCCTGGCCAACAGCAGGACAACTCCAGAGAGCTGCCCACCACTCATCTGTAAGCTGCTTTTAAGCTAATTTTCTGGCTCATTGCTTACTTTGTGTGTGTGATGGGAATGTTTCGTTTGCTGTATTTTCAGCTATGCTCCAGGATGTTTGAATTCTCAGGGACACCTCCTCCTTTTCTGGGCACCATAGCTTTGGCTTACTGCCCAGCCTTTAGTGTTCAAGCAGCAAACACCCTTAAGTAACCTGGTAGAGAACCCATCACACTACATAGCTTAACATCTGAGAATCAATTAATGAAATACATCATATCAATAGAATAAAAGTGGAAAAAGAAATGATCATTTCAGTAGACACAGAACAAAGTCCTATAAAATCTAAAACCTGTTCATAATAAAAACATTCAACACACTAGGAACAGAATGGAACTTCCTCAACCTAATAAAGATCATCTATTAAAAACCCACAGCTAGTATCATATTCTGCGGTGAAAGACTAGCAGCTTTTTCCCTAAGATCAGGATGTTTGCTCTTGCTATATCTAGTCAACACTGTATTGGAAGTTCCAGCCATTATAATCATATATAAAATAAACAAAAGGAATCCAGATTGTAAAAGAAGAAGCAAAACTACCTCTATTTTGTAAGTAACATGATTTTGTACATAAAGAGTCCTTTAAAACTCCACTAAAAATTGTTAGAATTAATAAGCCAGTTGAGCAAGTTTGCAGGATACAAGATCTATATACAAAAATCAATTCTATTTCTATATACTAGCAATCGACAATTCTAAAATGAAATTCTGAAAACAATTCAACTTATAATCACATAAAGGGAATAAAATAGGAATGAGTTACCAAATGAGGGGCAAAACTTGAACTCTGAAAACTATAAAACATAATTGAAGTAATTGTAGAAAATCAAAATAAGTGGAAAGAAAACCCACATGCATAAATTGGAAGAATTAACATTGTTAAGAGGGAAATACTCCGCCAAATTAATCTACAACTCAACATAATTCGTAGCAAAATCCTGGCCGTCATTTTTGTAGAAATTAACAAACTGATTCCAAGATTCCTATGCAAATTTAAGTGATACAGAGTAGCAAAAGGAATCTTGAAAAAGAAGTACAAAATTGGAGAACTCGCACTTACTACAAAGCTTCAGAAATCAAAACAATATGGTAGTGATATAAGGAAAAACATAGATCAACGGAAAAGAATGAGAGTCTACAAATAAGCCCATATATTACAGTCAGTTGATTTTTGACAAGTGTGCAAAAGTACTCAGTGAAGAAAAAAATAGCCTTTAAACAAATGGTGCTAGGACAACTGAATAACCATATACAAAAGAGGGAATTTGGATGTTTTCCTCACACTATATATAAAAATTAATACAAAATGGATCAAATACCTTAAATAAAATATAAAACTGTTAAAAGAAAATATAGAAGTAAATCTTTATGATCTTGGATTTGGCAAAGGATTCTTTGATATGACACTTAAAAAATGACAACAAAAAATATTCAGTACCAACCATCTTTGTATCCTTGAGTGAATCCTGATTTGTCCTTTTAGGTTCTTCTTTTAATATAATGCCAGATTAGATTGTTAATATTTCATGTAGAATTGTTGTATTCTCATTTGTAGGTATGGTTTCCCAGAACTCTTTCACCATGCTCTTGTCAATGGATTTTATCATCATATTTTCTTTAAACAAAAATAAAATTATTTTTTCATAGTATGCACACTTTTCATTGGCAGTAGAAATACCTGATCTTCAACGGTCTGACAGAAAACATCTTTGGAAGACAGGGCATTTGAGATGGTAACTCATTGATAACCTGTTACTTCCATTCTTCTTAGTCCTTAAGCATTTTTTTTTTGTAGGAAAGGGGAAGGGTTTTAATTCTGTAATTTGTGTTTTGTAATTCTCACATTTCATCAATGTTTTCAATTATAGATATTCAAAATAGTCATAGATATTTGAAAGAAATATTGTTTTGGTAAAAAAATATTTCCTATAATATTTTTTCTTCCTAAGGTGGTTACTTAGAGGCATAGTTAAACAATTTTTTTTAAGCCAGTGGCAATAACACATTCTCAGTTTGGGTATTTTTCGAGGAATAACTACTGCAAAGAAACCAACTTTAAATTTGATAAATATTTAAGGATGTTTTATACATTCATAACTATCCTTAATTTTGTGTTGCGTCTTTGGAGACTGCTCCTTTGCCATTTTTCCTCTCTGATTCACTGAGGGTTTTTTTTGTTTTGCTTCTGTTTTTGAGACAGGGTCTCACTCTGTTGCCCAGGCTGGAGTGCAGTGGCGCAAACACGGCTCACTGCAATCTACATCTGCCAGGCTCAAGTGATAATCCCACCTCAGACTCCTGAGTAACTGGGACTACAGGCGTGTACCTCCATGCCCGGCTAGTTTTTTGTATTTTTTGGTAGAGATAGGGTTTCACCATGTTGCCCAGGATGGTCTTGAACTCCTGAGCTCGAGCAGTCTGCCTGCCTTCACCTCCCAAAATGTTAGAATTATAGGCGTGAGCCACCACACCCAGGCTGATTCACTGAGGTTTTGATCAGAACTGAAGGCAGTTACTTGTCAGCCAGGTCCCTTGTTTTCCAGAAGAACTCTCCTCCCCCAAGTCAGAGAATTTCTGCTCAAGTCAAGAAAAAGCTTTTATATCCATGGGCCAATCTCTTCTAACAAAATCTAATTCAGGGTGGGAAATGTAGTGCTCTGAAGCAGGTGGAAAATCTCAGGGCTTGATTCAGAAGACAAAACTACATCATTTCTCCCGGCCCCCAATATAAAGCAAAGAGACCAAAGTAAAGAATGTTTGTATTCTCTTTGTCCACGTGGTAATAATAACAGCAATAATCATAGTAATACAGCTCCTTTCTATTCTACCCCACAGCTATCCCTGCCTCCACTAATTCTCTGCTTACCAGTTGTTTGTCCCCTTAAAATTCAGGTCCAGCCTTCATGAAAATAAATTAGAGATAGAAAACCTAGCTGCATGGAAACTTGTGATGCTGAAGCATGTACAATATACATTTTCCCTCATACGAATGTGTTTATTATATCTTACTTGATTTCTTACCTCTAACAAGAGTACTCTGTCCATGGATCATTGTAGGTCAGTGCATCCTGAAGGCAAGAGAGTGTTACAGCACAAAGACCTGCAAAAGCTATATGCACCTCCCAAGATGTGGCTCTCCCACGTTTGAATCTACTTAAGACACTTCACACACTTTATTTGGCCATTGGCACTCTTACTTTATCCATTCTATGAGATTGTAAGTATCTGGAGGGCAAGGATTGTCTCTTATTCATCTCCTATATTCTCTGCACACATGCTTAGATGTAATAGGCTCTTGAGAAATGCCTGCTGAATTTCAAAAAAAAAAAAAAAAAAAACCTTTATGTTTTCCTAAGTGTCTGTTCTAGCTAGCTACTACAGCCCAGTCCTGAAAGCATTTTCATTTTTACCTAAAGCAGTGGTTCTTAAGCTTGAATGTGCATCAGAATCACCTGGAAAGCATGTTGAAACAGTTTGCTGAGCCCCTCCGCCAGTTTCTGATTCATTAGTTCTAGGATAGAGCCTGAGAATTTGTACTTCTAACAAGCCCAGGTGATGCTAATGGTGCTGTTCCATGAACCAATACTTGGAGAACAAGTAAGCTAAAGTAAAAGTATTGCCAACTGATTACTCCATCTGTTCCTCTCAAGATATCAACAATACCAATTTTCAGGAAGGAAACATTCTACGTGAAAGAGACACAGAAGACAGATGTTGTGAAAAAAAACATTGTCACAAATCGTAAAAGGAAAGAAGTAATGATATATACACCATAATTTTGCAAAATTATGACAAGAGAACATCCCTTGCTCTCACTGAACCTGAATCTCTGGGGATGAGGCCCACGAATATACACTAATTACCAAGGGTGATCCTAATGCTCATGGCTAAGGGACCACACTTTGAGAAGTTCTCCTGGATATATTCACAAATAATCATCACAAATCTAAGCTACATCCTATACATTATTCTAAGTTTCCTTGTTCATGTATTGAGCAATAACTTCTCCTGTGTGACCTGAAAAATGTCTCCTTTCCTCTCTGAGCCCTGGTTTCTTCACTTAGCAAATGCATTTCTATCACGCAGCACACTCTAAATCTACCCCAGGCTCTGGCAATGTTACCTCTTTTTCCTTTCTCTATAAATGTAACTGCCCACAAAAACGTAAGGCTACAACAAAGGCTTAGTGCTGTCAGTTTTGCAATTAATAAATGAATTCAGGGTGACAAATCTCAATCTCTTTTTACAGTGGGCTTATGGGGAAAAAAAATCCTCCCTTGGTTGGGAAAGGCAAGTGAACCTTGCAGCTAAAAGAGTAGCCTGACATTATTTTAAAAATACGGGGAAAAACTACAGTAGGTAAGCAAATGTTTTTCCCATCTCATTTGTGTGAATATTCACTTAGCAACCACAAGTATTTCACCTCTCATCATATACCTTTCATCTACTCCCACTCAGTTTACCACTTATACTATCCAGGGTAGAATCAACGCCTTAATGAAAAGGATAGATACCAGATGTAATTGAACACTGGGAGTTATCGTCCAATTCCAGCTTACCTGCCAATATTCATGCTTTCCTTTAGGCCCTTTGAAATGGGCCTAACTTTGAGTTGGATTAGTATACAAATGCAGAGGCTGCTGGATCTATCATGGATATATAGCATTTTTATCAAATTTGCAAGTAGCAACACTGAAAGGAGAGCAAATGTGTTGGATGATAGAATCAGAATCCAAAGAAATCTGATAATGGCAAACTTGGGCACACCTAACATGCAACCAGCATGGTTCCCCATCCATGTGACTTGGGTCCAAAGGATCTGAGAAGTGTCTCCTGGAGAAGACTTTGAGGTATGAGGGCAGGCACACAAAAGCTGACTTCAAATACTGGAGGGTAGATTAACTACCTTGTGAAGGTGTCCAAAAAACTGTCTGAGGACTGTTGGATAGGAGCTAAAGGGAGGCAATTTGGGACACAGTGTAAATAGCATGTCATTGCAAAGGGTTGAGTGACTGTCGGACAACTGTTTCAGATAGGAGGTAAGTTACTGGTGACCGACATGGTTACTTCCAAGGTTCAAATCCTCTGGCTACACTAAGCCCTGTGATTGTGCCACCTCACCGGCACTTGATCAAAGTTGACCCACCTACTGTTTTGCTTGTGGAACTTTAAGCTATAGTGAAAAAATGGCTTCCGCTTCCTGTTTAAGAATATGAGCCCTTAGAAAAGGGAGGTAATAATACTACTTGAGGTTGCAAATAGGTGCTAAAAGCATAATTTATTTATTTTTTTGTAGAAAAAGCTCACAGTCTGGATTAATAGAGCCACCGTCTGGATGGTTATACGGTACACACAAATGCTAACACTTCTAATTAGTGGGATTATATGTAATTGGCTTGAATAAATTTAAAGTGATAAAAGTATTAAGGGCATGGATTGGGACATGTGCATTTATATGTATTCCTTATTGTATTATTCAGCTCAAGCTACCATAACGAAAATATCATAGACCGTGTGGCTTAAACAGAAATTTACTTTCTCACAGTTCTGGATGCTAGAAGTCCCAGATTAAGGTCCTGCAGTGCTCTCTTCCCGGCTTGCAGACAGCCGCCTTCTCACTATGTCCTCACATGGCAGTGATCTCTCTCTATCACTCTCTCTCTCTCCCTCTTTCTCTCACTCTTCCTCTTCTTCTTAAGGCTACAGTCCTATTGGATTAGAACCTGACCCTTATGACCTTATTTAATCTTAATTACTTCCTAAAGAACCTACCTCTAGATATAATCACACTGGGGGTTAGGGCTTCAATATACAAATTTAGGGGTACACAATTCAGTCCATAGCACTTATGTTCATCGTGAACACCAAAAATGCTTGGTTCATAAGACAGCAAATTCTGTTCTACACAAGAACCAAACCAGCTCTCTACTACAGGTCATTAACAGGTATTAGATACGAGTTTATGCTCCACAGAAGGCATATTGTGTTTAGTACAGTGCATGTTAGCAAGTGCCTCTGGCCCCTTTCCCATTCAACCCCAGCCTTGGGTGTCCCCTTCCATTAAGTTGAAAAATACTTTCCAAAAGGCAAGAGCGCTCCGCTTTAATATTCATCTTAAGCAGATCACTTCAGACCTTGTATTTTCATTTCTTCATTCTGAGATAAGGGGGTTAGTCCACATGATCTCCCTTCCCAAGGTTCTCTAACTCTGTGATTCCAACTCTAAAGAAATAGCACCTAGCATCCCCAAGTCAGGACTCACTAGACCTGGAGAGAAGTAAATATTTCCCACGTGAATAATCTGCTAAAACAGTTTTCCTTCAACCATTCTGTTTGGCTGAAAAGTATATCCTTGTGTACTTTTCGTTCCATAGAAGACCACCAACAGTCAACCACAGGAGTCTCAAGATAATGATTACATTGGTTACTTTATTACTACAATAGAAATGCAAATAAACTGTGAAAAGCTGCAAAAGCATGCAACTTCATGAAGATTATGAAGCAATGGAAGCACCCATCATAGCAGGTTAAAACAGGCTTATCCAGTATAGGATGCAAGAACTACATACACAAAGGTCATCAATGGTGAGATTATTGACAGCATCTGCCATCTGGAACATATGCACCAATGGTAAGTTTAAAAATGAATTTAAGGAAACATTGGCTACCTCTGACTTCTTAGCCAGGGAACATAGGTGAGAAGATATCAGAAGATGCCTAAAATCTCTACAAACACATAGGTTTACAAAAAACAAGCCTAAAATCAAGACTCTCAGGTAATGTTGAAATCTGCTGTTGGGAGGCGATCCCCATTTTATGATGTTTGAACACACTCTTTCTCTTGCTGGATAGCTGGGAAGACAAACAAACACAAAAATCATTAACCGTATGTACCTAAGATTAAGTTCAGTTTCTTTCAAAAGAGCTCCTTGCTAAGTCATTGAAGTCTGCATACATGCCTTAAATTTAGAATGCCAAGGCATTAACCACAAATCCTCACATTAGGGTGTGTGCATGTATGTGTGCGTGTTAACTACCTGAATATTCACTACAATCTATAACTGTGGAGGATTTTCTCCCATTTGAGAGATAGAGATATGCTGTTGCCATTTTTTCATAGATGATTCAAGACTGAGATATGAAGCAATTTCTTCGGATTTATCTATCCATATACAACTAGGAAGTTATACCTTTTCAGACAATTTTGACTAACTTTGGAACTCTCAAAGCTAACAAGACAAAAAGTTCCCCTCAACTTTTGCAAATACACTTGGAGTTTCTCCAGAAGGCTGTATTTCTGGAGGGCAAAACTGATCACTTATCCCTTGAGTCTACGAGCCCTACGTGCACCCAAGATCTAAACTTGTTCATCGTCTTTATCTCATCATCAGGTAGAGAAGGCCAAAACTGCAAAGTTTGCATGGATCTTTAGATATAAGACCACTGACCCAAACTGATGGATGCAGAAAAATGTCTAATAAGCATAAAGTGAACAAAACTAAGATTTTTCTAGTGCTAAATCCAATATTCCAAGATTGATTTTTAAGATGGTTTTTAGTAATTTTCCAACAAGAAACTAGTTTTCCCCCCATTCCTATTAAGACTTATGTGAGAACTACTTATATAACCCAAGTAGGAAGAGGACTATTTGATGTTTTTAACTGTTATATTAAACACCACGGTACTCTAATTATTGCTTACTTTGTGGCAAAAATTTACTAGAAGATAGGTTTATTTACTGAACCTATTAACTTTGTCTACTGTTTGTTTCCACTAGAACCCCCCATGACTTACTTTCCTTTGAGGGAAGAGTATTTTTTTCCTCAGTATTAGTTTTCTTCAGTTTTGACCTGTCAAACTTCTCTACTTCCGACAAGTCTGGTTTATCACTCATCTTGACTAGAAGATAGCCTGAAAAGAACAAACACTTTTAAGAAAACTTACCTGGCAGAACTGTCTTCGGACTAAGGGGTCACAAGCAAAAATTTTCACATTTCATATCAATGTATATTCTATCCGCTCATTTTCAACAGAAAAACAGCAACAGATCTTAGAAAAGATATATTTTTGTTAGAATAATTTAACTCCACATCATTAGCCCATTTTTGACAGGCAGTAAATGCCGTTGGATCAGAACGCACCAGAAACCAAGATGCTCCAGAAACCCAGAGCCAATATGTCTGACTCTTCAAATCACAGCAAGGGTAAAATGGAGGTGATAGAAGCACAAGAGCAGACAGGGATAGAATAAAAAATAAAGACTGGCTTTAACCAGTTAATGATTTTGTAACAGGAGATAGCACTATTCGAGCATCTTCACTTTCTATTAAATTACTTTTGTTTTTTGGCATTTTTTTTTAGGAGATGGGGAGCAGCACACACACAAAAAAAAGAGTGGCATAAGTTGTACTAATTTCTTTCTATTTTAAATGCCCAAAGATGACAGTACATTAAGGCATTACAATACACGTCTCATAATAGCTCCTTGTGGCATTGGTTTATAAACGTTGTAAGAAGGGACAGCTAACTAGGATCAAACCCAGGACTTCAGCAGAATGGGATAAACCAAATAAAAGTGAGTCTTGTTTCACCATGTTTTCTCGCAAAGAGAGAGGCAAGGAGATGAGGCTTAGAGGTTCATGGCTGTGGACCTGACGAAATGCCTGGTGCCCTGTGAGCGTCCCGAGTTTGTCCAGAAGAAACAATAGGATACCCCAGAAATCGGAGGGCAGAGTTCTCATTCGCAAGCCCAGCCCCACCCTCGTGTAGTAAGATACTATGTCTAGTGCTTGGGGTAGAATGGAGAGGCCCCCAAGCAGCCAGAAGTGCCGAACATGCCTCCATTCCGTCGAGTTTACCCTAAGACCCTCCTCTACCAAGCCGTCAGACGCCAAGCTCAGAGCTGGGAAACTGGAACTAACAAATAAATAATAGCAGGGCCGGGCGCATAGGCCAGTCTGTCAAGAGCAGTTTGCATACTTTTTCAAATAACTATTAGCGTTTTGTAGCTCCCAGCCTAACGGCCACGGGAGGGGAAGGAACGAGGACCCAGCACCAGAGGGCCCATTCCGGCGGCCCCCAAACTCCTCATCCTCTAAGCCTCCGACCTGCAGCAACTGCGGACAGGCCCCTTTAAGGGTCCGCGCTCCTCGCCTCCCAACCCCGGGGCCTTGTTTCCAGGGACCGGCCCCCGGGAGGGCTCGGCATCGCGCGCAGAAGGCGGCCCCCTAGAAGACAAAGGCGCGGACTCTCTCGGCCGGGCGGCGGTGCAGACGCGAAGCGCCAGCCCCAACCCCGGCTCCTCTGGCTCCCGAAGGCGCGGCATCCCCCGCCTCGCAACCCTGACGCCTTCCCATCCCCATGGTCCTCTGGCTCCTGCGAGGCCGCAGGTCCTCACCTGAAAGCTTGAAGACTCGTGAAAGGCTGTCCGCGGGGCTGACACCCAGGCTCGCTCCGGACCAGGTTAGCGTTCCCGCGCAGAGCCCTACAGTGCTAAGCCCCCCAGCAGGCCCCGCCCCAGCCCTCTCTGATTGGCCAAAGCTTTCCGGGCTCGCCCCGCCTTCCCCTCCTCCACTTGAGCGTACAGAGCCTGCGTCCACCCTCTCCTCTAGGATCGGGGCTTGGTGAAGTCAGAGCTGACCCCGCCTCCCCAGGCCCCACCTCCCAGGCCTCTTCCACTGCTTTAGTCCTGAGGGTCCACATTCCCTTCATCCTGACTACACTCACTCTTTCACAATAACAGAGGCCTCTGCAATAAGCAGACACATCTTGCCCAGTGAGCTTAGAACATCTGGAACTCCGAGGTCCAAGCTGAATGACCGGTATTTAGGCTCTTTCGGCTTTTTATAGCCATTGGGGCCCAAGAATGCTGTGACAACCTAACAGTAGGTTGGAAGTGGGGCTTGGCGTTGTCTGCTCTAATCCTTGGCCAGGTCGTGGAGTAGGGGTGCTCATGGTGAGGGTGGGTGGTTCAGGGACATTCACCCCTACAAGTGGACATTTCTGTGACAGTAGTGCTCTCCTATGAAATGTAAAAGTCACATTTGCAGCTTTCTCGGCCACTGAACACGATAGCAGTTTATAATAATCACAGAACAACTGAGGCTATTCACCTTTATATCCCTAATCCCTAGCACTTTGGCCCACAAGACACATTGGTTGTGGAGATGTCTATAGATTGAAGTAATAAATACGTGATGGGGGGAAGTTTTGGACAATAGCACCACCCAGTGTCTGTTGGAAGAGAAAATTGAGGATTCGGTATTTACTTGAAAGGACTAAACGTTCAAGATCATTTTCTGGATACTCACCCAGAACCTTAGAGCGTTAAGGTAAGATGGAGGTAGAACTATGTCTTTAGCTTGCACCCCATGTGTGGTGGTATAGATCTATATAGATCAAAAGTCACTCTTTCCACAAGGATTTCTCAAGCCTTCCCCAGCTTACTTCATTCCCTTTTCTTTGCTTTTGTAGCACTTTGTGTTAATTTGAGAATTGTGTATGTTTGTTGGAGAAACATTTAAAACAGAAAGATATACTCATTCAACAAGTAATATTCATTGAGTACCTACAATGTTCCTGGCATTAAATATAATAAACACCAGTGTTTTCACTACACAGATTTCAATGTTGTTAACATTTAGGTTTACTTACTTTGTCTTTCTTTTAAGGACTAAAAGCGTTATAGAAAAAATTGAGGTTTCCTTGACCTTCACTTCATTTCCATTCCCCCTCCCACTTCCCCAGGGGTAGTCCTATCCTGAATGTGATGTGTAGCTGCAGCCTATTTTTCTGTCATTACAGATTAATGTGATTTCTGTTTCCAGGAGCAAAATGAAGCATTGTTTGAACAAGTGATCCAAGGCTAAGACCACACCCCTTACTTCACTTGGGGTTGACAGGAAGCTCCAGACAACCACCCCTCCATAGCCCAAACCTCAAAATCCTGCCACCCTGGTCTGCCTTGAATCATTAGAACTTATCTAATGATGACATTTATCTCCATTTGTGCGAGTCACCCCAAGACACCCTTCAACTCCTATATTCTAACTGCCATAAGGTTGTGTCCACATCCCCTCTTTAGTTCACTTTTCTCACCGCTCCTCTACTAATAAAACACAATACACCCTCAGTAATTCCTCCATATTTTAAGCCTCTTCTCTGAATTTCCCCTTCCATGAGGATTCCAGATCCCCTGAAGCCCACACATGAGGAGCAGATGAATTTTCACTCCTACCACCACTGTACCACAGATCCTAAAGCTTATTATGTAAATGACTTTGCTGCTTCTCATTGCTGTCTTTAGATAGCAATTCCCCTCCCACCCCCCTAAAAACTTCCAGGTTTGACAACTTATGTCATTGACTAGCCTTTGTTGTTGACATATAACAAATCTCAACTATTCCCGGCCGGGCGGGGTGGCTCACGCCTGTAATCCCAGCACTGTGGGAGGCCGAGGCAGGCGGATCACAAGGTCAGGAGATCGAGACCATCCTGGCTAACACGGTGAAACCCCGTCTCTACTAAAAATGCAAAAAAAAAATTAGCCGGGCCTGGTGGCAGGTGCCTGTAGTCCCAGCTACTCGAGAGGCTAAGGCAGGAGAATGGAGTAAACCCGGGAGGCGGAGCTTGCAGTGAGCGGAGATAGCACCACTGCACTCCAGCCTGGGCGACAGAGTGAGACTCTGTCTCAAAAAAAATAAAAAATAAAAATTCAACTATTCCCCACTCGTTTTTCAAAAATGTTAGCTCCTACAACACAGTCATTCTCAAAGGTTGTTGTCCTGCTTTAATTCTTGGTAAGTTCAAGAATGATAATTCTGACAAACTGGCCTTTTCAGTTCCTTGAACATTTCTCCCCCATAACATCGTCCTCAACTCCACCTCAGTTACTCACACAGCCATAGTCTAGCCCTTGTCACTGTAATTATGGGAAACCCTCCATAATCTCAATTTTAAACATCCCTGTTTCTGACCATACCCTCCTCTCTTTTCAGCTAACTCATTTTGGACCTTACTTTCTTTCGGTCTCCCCAGAATCTCCAATGCATTGATCTTATCAGATTTTCACTATCTCTTCTTCCCTTTATTGTATTCTCTCCCCTCCTTCCCTAGCTCAAATGTGATGTTCAGTCTTTACAATCACTTATCTACATATACCCTCCACTGTCCTGCCTTTTCAGTTTGTATTGCTTCATAGGAAAAATAACAACCCTGGCTAAATTCAACTACACTTCAACAAGCCTGAGCCTACAAAGAGAAATCTGGCCAAAGGAAAATACATAACTACATGACTCATTTCAATTTATATTCATGCCTGTTAACTTAAATCAGACTCTTAACGTTAATAGGCACTCATTCTTTAGACCTTCTGGCCCTTAACTTTCTGACTATTTTAACTTACTACTTCATAGCTTCTCTCCCATCAAACTCTCTATACCACCTCTCCATCCCAACTCTTCTCTTGCTTTCTATTTATACTAGAAAAGTGTAGCCCTCAGAAGAACACTTCCACAGACCCTATATTAGTCAGGATTCTCTAGAGGGACAGAACTAATAGGATATATGTATATGAAAGGGAGTTTATTAAAGAGAATTGACCCACATGATCACAAAGTGAAGTCCCACAATAGGCCATCTGCAAGCTGAGGAGCAAGGAAACCAGTAGTGACTCAGTCTGAGTCCCAAAACCTCACAAGTATGGAAGCCAACAGTTCAGCCTTCAGTCTGTGGCTGAAGGCCCGAGAGCCCCTGGCAAACCACTAGTATAAGTCCAAGAGTCCAAAAGCCGAAGAACTTGGAGTCTGATGTTAGAGGGCAGGAAGCATCTAGCAAGGGAGAAAGATGAAGGCCAGAAGACTCAGCAAGTCTGCTCATTCCACTTTCTGCCTGCTTTTTCTAGCCACGCTGGCAGCCAGTTGGATGGTGCCCACCCAGATTGAGGGTGGGTCTGCCTCTCCGAGTCCACTGACTCAAATGTTAATTGCCTCTGGCAACACCCTCACAGACACACCCAGAAACAATATTTTGCATCCTTCAATCCACTCAAGTTGACACTTAATATTAACCATCACGGAACCCTACCACCACATCACTTCACCTACCTGCACCTGCCTACATATATATGACTTTCCTGTTGATATCATACATGAAATTTCCAGACTCCTGTCTAAAAGTTCCCCTCCTTTCCCACTAGATCTCTTTCTCTCAAACCAATTCAATGACATTGCTACCATCTTTCTCTCCATTATGTCTAGCATTATCAATATTGTACTCTCTACTGTATCATTTCTCTCAGGATACAATTGTACTCTTATTTCTTATCTATCTACCTATCTGTCTATAAACACATTATTATATATGTGTATATGTTTATATATATACACACATTCTTTTTATGTATACATATTCTTGACTTCAATCCTCCTACCTACCATTACCCCATTTCTTTGTTCCCCTTTGATGGAAATCTTTTACAGTTACATATGATATATGTTTTCATGTTCAGTGTAAGGCATTATTTGAACCAGGACTCCTGACCTAAGACCACAATCCTCTAGGCTTTCTATCTACATCAATCTAGCATCAAGAAGGATCCCCAAAAATCATCCTTCCTTATCCTCCATTTTCTCTGTCTATTCTATTTCTCATTCCCTCTGTTCCAGGTGTGGCCTCCCTCTTATTCCTCAGACAAGCCATGCTCACTATTGTGTTAGGGCCCTTACAATATCTATTCTGTATGTCAAGAAAGTTATTTCCTCAGATATCCAGTGTGACTACTCTGTCATCCTCTTTTAACAGTTGCCTATTTCCAATTTTTCTTCTCCTGGTCTCTCTTGAACATAGTCCAATCAGGTATTCACCTCTTCCACTCAACTGAAATTACTTTTGTCAAGGTCACAAATGGCTTTCACATGGCTCAATACAATGGTCAATTCTTAATCCCTCATTTTGAACTATCAGCAGCATTTGGCATAGTTGATGAGTGAGTTCTTCTCACTTCACTTACATCGCATGGCTTCCAGGACACTGCACGCTCCTATTTTCTCCATCCTCACTAGCTCTTCCTCTTCTCCCAGACCTGTTTAAATGGGAGTGACCCAGGACTCAGTCCCTGTTCTTCTACTCATTTCTATCTACACTTCCCTGGTGATATCTCCCAGTCCAATAGCTATAGAAAACATTTTTATGTTAACAATTTCTATATTCATGTCTGCAGGCCAGATCTGCATCCTAAACTCCAGTCTGATATATACAACTGCCTACTCAGCACCTCTACTCAGATGTCTTATAGACATCTCAAACGCAAAATGTCACACACTAAACTACTAATCTTTTTTCCAAAACCCACTCCTCCTATAGCCTTCCCCATCTCAATTGATGGCAACTCCATCATCCGTATGGTCATGTCAAAAATCTTGATATCATCCTCGATTCTTCCCTTTCTTTTACACTACACATCCAATCCATCAGGAAATTATTTTGGCTGCACTCAAAATGCATCCAAAATCCAACCACTTATCATCTCCATTTGTATGCATAAAGTCTAATCCACCATCATATCTCATCTGGATAACTGGAGTAGTTTTTGGCAGATCTCTCTACTTCAGCTCTTGCTCCCTAGTTTTTGTATTCTCAACGTAGAACCTAAAGTGATTATTTTCAAAATATAAGTCAAATCATGGTGCTCCTCTACTCAAAGTCCTGCAAAGGCACCTTATTCTCCTCAGAGTTAGAGTCAAATTTCCTTTAAACACCCCACATTTTCTGGCTCACCATCATTTCTCTGACCCATCTATCTACTCTTCCTCACTCACTTTGCCCCATCCATGGCCTCCTTACTATTCCTAAAGACCAATGACACTATGAAGAAACTGCATCAACTAGTTTGCAAAATAACCAGATAGCATCATGATGACAGGATCAAATTCACAAATAACAATATTAACTTTAAATGTAAATGGGCTAAATGCCCCAATTAAAAGACACAGACTGGCAAATTGGATAAAAGGTCAAGAAGCATTGGTGTGTTGTATTCAGGAAACACATCTCACGTGCAAAGACACACATAGGTTCAAAATAAATGGATGGAGGAAAATTTACCAAGCAAATGGAAAGCAAAAAAAGCAGGGGTTACAATCCTGGTCTCTGACAAAACAGACTTGAAACCAACAAAGATCAGAAAAGACAAAGAAGAGCATTACATATTGTAAAGTGATCAATTCAACAAGAAAAGCTAACTATTCTAAATATATATCCACCAATACAGGAGCACCTAGATTCATAAAACAAGTTCTTAGAGACCTACAAAGAGACTTATACTCCCACAAAATAATAGTGGGAGACATTAACACTCCACTGTCAATATTAGACATATCAACGAGACAGAAAATTAACAAGGATATTCAGGACTTAAACTCAGCTCTGGATCAAGTGGACCTAATAGACGTCTACAGAACTCTCCATCTCAAATCAACAGAATATACATTCTTCTCAGTGCTGCATGGCACTTATTCAAAAATCAACCAGATAATCAGAAGTAAAACACTCCTCAGCAAATGCAAAAGAACTGAAATCATAACAAACAGTCTCTCAGACCAGAGTGAAATCAAATTGGAACTCAGGATTAAGAAATTCACTCAAAACCACACAACTACATGGAAATTGAACAACCTGCTCCTGAATGACTATGGGTAAATAATGAAATTAAGGAAGAAATCAAGAAGCTCTTTGAAACCAACTTGAACAAAGAGACAACGTACCAGAATCTCTGGGACACAGCTAAAGCAGTGTTAAGAGGGAAATTTATAGCATTAACTGTCCATGTCAGAAAGCTAGAAAGATCTCAAATCGATACCCTAACATCACAACTCAAAGAGCTGGAGAAGCAAGAGCAAACAAACCCCAGAGCTAGCAGAAGACAAGAAATAACTGAGATCAGAGCAGAACTGAAGGAGATAGAGACACAAAAAACCCTTCAAAAAATCAATGATTCCAGGAGCTGGTTTTTTGGGAAAAAAAAAAAACAAAAAAATACACAGATAGACCACTAGCTAGAAAAATAAAGAAGAAAAGAGAGAAGAATCAAATAGACACAATAAAAGAATGATAAAGGGGATATCACTACTATGATAAGAGAAGTACGAACTACCATCAGAGAATATTACAAACACCTTTACGCAAATAAACTAGAAAATCTAGAAGAAATGGATAAATTCCTCGACACATACACTCTCCCAAGACTAAACCAGGAAGAATTTGAATCTCTGAATAGTTCAATAAAAAGTTCTGTAGTTGAGGCAGTAATTAATAACCTACCAACCAAAAAAAAAAAAAAAAAACCCAGGACTGGATGGATTCACAGCAGAATTCTACGAGAGGTACAAAGAGGAGCTGGTACCATTCCTTCTGAAACTATTCCAAACAATTGAAAAGGAGGGCCTCCTCCCTGACTCATTTTATGAAGCCAGCATCATCGTGATACCGAAACCTGGCAGAGACACAACAAAGAAAGAAAACTTCAGGCCAATATCCCTGATGAACATCGATGCAAAAATCCTCAATAAAATACTGGCAAACCGAATCCAGCAGCACATCAAAAGCTTATCCACCACAATCAAGTCGGCTTCATTCCTGAAATGCAAGGCTGGTTCAATATATGCAAATCAATAAATCTAATCCATCACATAAACAGAACCAATGAAAAAACTACAGGATTATCTCAATAGATGCAGAAAAGGCCCTTTGATAAAATTAAACAACGCTTCATGTTGAAAACTCTCAATAAACTAGGTATCGATAAAACATATCTCAAAATAATAAGAGCTATTTATGACAAACCCACAGCCAATATCATACTGAATGGTCAAAAGCTGAAAGCATTCCCTTTGAAAACTGGCACAAGACAAGGATGTCCTCTCTCACCATTCCTATTTAACATAGTATTGGAAGTTCTGGCCAGGGCAACCAGGCAAGATAAAGAAATAAGGGTATTCAAATAGGAAGAGAGGAAGTCAAATTGTCTCTCTCTGCAGATGACATGATTCTATATTTAGAAAACCCATTGTCTCAGCCCCAAAACTCCTTAGGCTGATAAGCAATTTCAGCAAAGTCAAAGTCAGTGTGCAAAAATCACAATAAATCAATATGCAAAAATCACAACCATTCCTATACGCCAACAATAGACAAACAGCCAAATCATGAATGATTTCTACATATTTCCTCTTCTCTTAATAGCCTTTCAATATATTTTGCCCCACTTCTTTTTAAGTTTCTTGTCTTTATAGTATTGCTTCTTATGGGCTTCTTATGTATTCTGTATTCTAATTATTTGCATGTAATACGTTTTGCAAAAAAAATTCTCCAAATCCATTGCTGGTCTTTATTTGTTTATGTATTGCATGTACATTTTGTTGGTTTATAACAAGTATAACTGGAATAAACTTGTTTGTAGAAAAAATATTTGATTTCTGATCTGCATGCACCTCAGTTGATGAAAGCCATATATAAAAAATGTATCCTACTAAGCAGGTTTTCAAAACATTTTACTTAAGTAAAATACACATATGGAAAAGTAGATATACTTAAATGTGTATCTTGAATGGTCACAAAGCGAGGACACTCATATAACCAGCCCCCAGATCAAGACACAGAACATGATCAGCCCCCAGAAGCCTCTTTTTTGCTGCCTTCCAGTCACTATGCCCAAGAATGATAACCACTCTTCTGAGTATTAGTTTTGCTTTTTTCATGCTTTAAATAAATGGAATCATTCAGTATATACTCCTCTTTGGCTTCTTTTGATCACCATTAAGCTTGTGAGATTCATCCATATTGTCACATGTATTTGCAGCATGTCTGTTCTCCTTTCTGTACCACATCTTAGTGCATGAATATACCACAATGTATTCAATCTACTGTTGATGGGTGTTTGGGTTGCTTCTGGTTTTGAACTATTATAAATAATACTGTTTTGAGCATAATTATGCATATATTTTCACGCACATGAGCATTTTTCTTGAATATATACTGAGGAATTGCTAGGCATAGGGTACACATATGTTCAGTTTTAGTAGATGTGGCCTATTAGTTTTCTAAAAAGTTTGTATCAATAGATTCTGGACTTCTAATTTTAACTGTTTCTTGTATCTGTTTTTGTAACAGGTTTATTGAGATATAATTCATGTACCATACAATTCAAACATTTAAAGTATACAATTCAGTTTTTTGGTATATTCACAAACTTGTGTACCCATCACCACAATTGATTTTAAAATAATTTTATCACCCCAAAGAGAAACCCTATAGACTCTAGCTATAGTTCTTCAGTGTTCCAACCCCTCATCCCTGGGTGACCACTTAGATGCTTTCCGTATTTATAGATTTGCCTATTCTGGGTATTTTATGCAAATGGAATCATATAACATGTGGTCTATTATGACTAACTATTAATACTTAGCATAATGTTTTCTAAGTTTCATCTATGTTTTAGTATATCTCAGTACTTCATTTCTCATTATGATCAAATAATAATCCATGTATTGCAATGGTGTATACTACATTGTATTTATCCATTCGATCTCAGGTTTAGGCACCAAAAAATGTTAATAGACATTTGGCTTATTTCCACCTTTAGACTATTATAAATAATGTAGCTATTAACATTCCTGTAAAAGTATTTTTGTACATCAATGTTTTTATTTATTTTCAGTACATGCCTAGAAGTGGGATTTGTGGGTCAATTCATAACTATATGCAACTTTTTTAGGAACCACTAAACTGTTTCCCAAAGTGGAAATGACTGCACCATTTTTCATTCTCCCTATCGGTCTGTGAGGGTTACAGTTTCTCACATCTTGAACAACACTTTTTATTATTTGACTATATGAATTTAGCCATCCTTTTCTGTGTAAAGTAGTATCTCAATATGATTTTTATGCATTTAATAATGATGTTGAGAAAACTAGTGAAGGTACTAATGATGTTGAACATGTTTTCATTTGCTTATTGGCTATTTGTATATCTTCTTTGAAGAAATGTCTATTCAGAACCTTTGCCCATTTTTAAATTATCTGTCTTCTTACTATTGAGTTATGAGTTATTTGTATATTCTAGATTTAAGTCCCTTACCAGATATATGGCTTGTAAATATTTTTCTGATTTTGTGGGTTGACTTTTCACTTGCTTCATAGTGTCTTTTGACTCACAAAGTTTTAAAATTAGACAAAGTCCAATTTATCATTTTTCCTTGTTTTCTTGGAGTTTTCATGTCATATATAAGACTCCATGGCTAAATTCAGGATCACAAAGGTCTGTCCCTATGTTTTCTTCTAGAGTTATATAGTTTTAGCTCTTATATTTGGGTCTTTGATACATTTTGAGTTCACTTTTGCATATGTATTAGGTAAGGGTCCAACTTCATTCTTTCGTATGTAGCTATCAAGTTGCTTCAACACCATCCATTAAAAAGACTGTTTTTCCCCCACTGAATGTTCTTAGCCTCTTTGTCAAAAATCAGTCAAGACTTTCAATTTTCTGTTCAACATATAAGGAGCTATTCTTCCCATCCTCACAATATGACAAAAGCAGAACAAGCTGAAAATCAACAACTCTTCCTAGAGCCATCAGAGAATTGAGGTCACAGTGCAAACCACTACCAGCAAAATTGGAAAGACAGGTGAACACAGAGAATCAATGCTTATCAGAGTAGAAACCAAGAAATAAAAGTGAGTCATTGGATTGAGTGCCTGGGTAGGAAAACTTCGACTACAATTGATAGGTTGCTGGAAGCTCAGTGTGGACAAGCTTGAGAGCAACCAGGAGGCCCAGTCATAGGGGAGCCCCCACATGTTAATGAGTTTTCCTTTCAGGAGCCTTACCAGGATCTCAGATGGCAGATCAGATAAACATTCCCTAATGCTTTCAGCAAGAAGAAAGGAAGAGTAACCACGTTGAAATATACCTAGTACATTCTCTTTTTCTTAATAAAAGCCTTCCCTTGTGGGAAACTATTTTACCAGAGCTTATCTTGAATATTACCAGAGCCTAACCTACCTGGGGAAAGGGAACTACCTCACTACAGTCTCTTTTAGCCTTTAATGTAGGATACCAAGAAAAAAACTCCACTGAGGTCCCATTTAGAATTTCTATCTCACTAACAGGTGAAGAGAGGAGACTAATAAACATGTTTGAAGATCACAGCCTTATAACACAGGAGCCACATCAGTAGGGTTCCTGTGTTATAACAGGGAAGCAATAGAAAGAACTATATATCTCAGACCTTATTTAAGGAAAAGTATTTAGGGAAACTCAAAGACAATAAAAGATATAAAAATAGGGACACAAAAGGAAGTTTTAGCATATTACACCTATCACTACAGCAAAGAGTAGACATAGCCCAACTCCTAGCCAGATAAACAGAAAAGCTCATACTAAAGGCCTATTTACCTCAGTTCTTTTTACCCATGTCTGACTTTCAACAACAATTACAAGGCATACCAAAACACAAAAGATGCAGTTTGAAGAGAGAGAGCAAACATTGAAACAAGACTTAGATATGGCAGAGATTTTGCAATTATCAGACTGGGCATTTAAAATAAGTATGGTTAATATGCTAATGGTTCTAATGGAAAAAGTGGACAGCATGGAAGATCAGAAGAGTAATGTAAGTACAGAGATGAAAACTCTAAGAAATAATTTTTTTTAATGCTAGAAGTGAAAAACACCGTAACAGAAATAAAGAATGTCTTTGATTGGCTCATCAGTAGAATGGACACAGATAAGGAAAGAATCAGTGAGACTGAAGATAGGTCAATAGAAATTTCTGAAACAAAAATGAAAAAAATTAAGAAAATAAACAGAAGAAAGAACACAAGATCTGTGGGACAATTACAAAAAGTTTAACATATGCATAATGGGTGTACCAGAAGGAAAAGAAATAATAAAGGAAAATAAGAAATATTTGAAAGGATAATGTCTGAGAGTTTTTCAAAATTAGCTACAAAAACCAAACCATGGATTCAAGAAGTTCAGAGATTACCAAGCAGAATAAATATTTTTTTAAGTATTCACACCTAGGTATATTATACTCAAGTTGCGGAAAATTAAAGACAGAGAAAATTGAATGTAACCAGAGGGGGAAAAATCTATAGAAAATCAAGGATACTAATTACATAGGACTTCTCTTCAGGAACCATGCAAACAAGAAGGGAGTGGAGTGGAATACTTAAGTTGAAAGAAAACCCCCACCAACCTAGAATTCTGTATTCAAGTCAAGGCTATTAAGCTTCCAAAATGAAGGAGAAAGACTTTCTCAGATAAGCCAAAGGAAAAAAAAAAAAAAACACAAGGGAATTTGTTGCCAATAGACCTGCCTTGCAAGAAATGTTAAAAGAAATTCTTAATAAAAGGAAAACTATATTGTTCAGAAGCTTGATCTGCATGAATAAAAGAAGAACATTAGAGAATGAATAAAGGTAAAATAAAATATTTTAATTTTCTTATTTGATTTAAATGGCAACAATGTATTCAGTGATTACAATTTATGGGTAAGTGAAATGAGTGACATCAATGTTATAAGGAATGGGAGTGAGGAATTGGGAATACTCTGTTATAAGCTACTTGCACTATCCATGAAGCAGTATACTGTTTTTTGAAAGTGGACTTGGATTAGCTGTGAATGTATATTAAAAACTCTAGGATTACCACTTAAAAATTTTTAAAAAATAAGTATTATTGATATGTAAAGAGAGGAGAAAAAAAGAATTTATATAAAATGCTTACATAAAAGAAAAGAATGCAGGAAAAGAGTGTAAGACCAAAAAAGAAACAAAGAAGAAGGGCAAGTATAAAAAGAGTAAAACTAGGGTCGATATAAATTCAGCTATTCATATGTGATCAGCAAGAGACATGCTTTGTCTAGGACAAGCATAGATTGAAAATGAGGTGGGCAGAGCAACATGGCAGAATAGAAGCCTACACCATTTGTCCCCACACTGGAACACCAACTTTAACAACTATCTACACCCAGAAAAGCATAGTCACAAGAACCAAAAATCAGGTAAGCAATTACAGCACCTGGTTTTAACTTCATATTGATAAAAGAGGCATTGAAGAGGGCAACAGAGATGGTTTGTTGCCTCCCTCATACCGGGGAGCAGGTGTGCAGTGCCAAGAGGGAATCTGTGTACTTTGGGTAGGAAGAGTGCAGCAACTGGGGGACTGTAAATTGAACTCAGTGCTGCCCTGTCATAGAGCAGAATAAAGCCATGCTGGTCTAAGCCAGCACACAGAATAAGCACTTGGACTAGACCTAGCCAGAGGATAATTGCCTGTCCCAGCAGCTAGAACTTGAGTTTCTTGGCAAACCTCACCACTGCAAGCTGAAGAGCTCTGGGTTCCTAGGTAAACTTGAAATGCAACCTAGGACACAAGGACTGCAATCCTTAGGAAATTCCTAGTGCTAGGCTGGGCTTACAGCTAGTGAACTAGGGTGGCATGTGACCTAGGGAGACACCAGCTGGTATGGCTTAAAGGAGTGCTTGCACCATCCCCCCCCCAACCCCAGGTAGTACAGCTTGCAGCAATGAAAGTGAGTCCTTTCTTCTGCTTAAGGAGAGGAGAGGGAAGAGTAAAGAGGACTTTGTCTTGCATCTTGAATATCACTCCAGCCACAGTAGTATAGGGGACCGTGCAGAGTTGAGACCCCCATTCCAGGCCCTGGCTCCTGGATGACAATTCTAGGCACACACTGGCAAAATGGGAACCCACTGCTTTGAAGGGAAGGACCCAGCCCTGGCAACATGCATCACCTGCTGACTAAGGAGCCCTTGGGCCGTTAATAACCAGCAGTGATACCCACAGAGTACACTGTGGGCCTTGGGCTCTTAGACGTGCTGGCTTCAGGGATGACCCAGAACATTCCCAGCTGTGGTGCCTATGGTGAAAGACCCCTTCTGTTTGAGAAAAGGAGAGGGGAAAGTAAAGGGAACTTTGTCTTGCACCTTAGGTACCAGCTTGGCCACAGTAGGGCAGAACAAGGAAGTTCTTGGGGTCACCAAGTCCAGGCCTAGGCTTTTAAACAGCATTTCTGAACTTGCCCTGGGCCAGAGGGGAGCCCAGTGCTCTGAAGGGTGAGCCCAGTCCTGGCAGCATTTATTATATGCTGACAGAAGAGACCTTGGGCTTTATGTGAACATCACTAGTAGCCTGGCAGAACCCCTGTGGACCAGTGGTGGCGGTGGCCACAGGGAGAGGCTCTACTGACTGTGGAAAGGGGAGGGAAGAGCAAGGAGGATTTGGTATTTTGGTGTGAGTGCCAGCTTAGCCACAGTAAAATAGAACATCATGTCAACTGCTAAGGTTTTTGACTCCTATCCCTGGATCCCAGACAGCATCTCTGGAAACACCCGGGGCATGGGGGAAGGTGCCACCCTAAAAGGAAGGGCCTTGGGAAAAACCTCAGTGCTGTGCTGGATTCAGATCTGACCCAGCACAATCCCAGTGGTGGTGGCCACAGTGGCACTTGCATCACCACAGTCCCAGGTCTAGGTAGCTCAGCACAGAGAGGGAGACTCGGTTTGGGATAAAGTAAGGAAAAAGAACAAGAGTTTCTGCCTGGTGTAATACAGAGAATTTTTCCAAATCTTACCCAAGTCTACCACACGGTACCTCTATGAGTCTGAAATAAACATAGTATTATTTGGCTCTAGGCCCAAGTCTCTTTGAATACCTGGAAAACCTTCCCAAGAAGGATGGGCATGAATAAGCCCAGATTGTGAAGAATACAGTAAATACCTAACTCTCCAATACCCAGACACAGATGAATATCTACAAGCATCAACATCATCTAGGGAAATATAGCCTCAATAAATGAACTAAATAAGGTACCAGGAACTAATCCTGGAGAATGAGAGATATATGACCTTTCAGAGAATCTAAAATACCTGTTTTGAGGAAACGAAAAAAACTCAAGATAACACAGAGAAAGAATTCAAAATTCTATCAGGCAAATTCAACAAAGAGACTGAAATAGTTAAAAAGAATCAAGCAGAAATTCTAGAACTGAAAAATTCAATTGGCATACTGAAGAATGTCTTTTAATCGTAGAATGGAACAAGCAGAAGAAAGAATTAGTCAGCTTGAAGACAGCCTATTTGAAAATACACAGTCAGAGGAGACAAAAGGAACAAGAATGAAATACAATGAGCTGTGCCTAAAAGATCTAGAAAATAGCTTCAAAAGGGCAATTCCAAGAGTTACTGGCCTTAAAGAGGAGGCAGAGAAATAGATGGGGTAGAATGTTTATTCAAAGGGATAACAACAGAGAACTTCCCAAATCTACAGAAAGATATCAACATTCAAGAACACCAAGCAGATTTAACCGTAAGAAGACTATCTCAAGGCATTTAATAATCAAACTCCCCAAAATCAAGGATACAGAAAGGATCATAAAGGCAGCAAGAGGAAAAATAATAATAATAAAAATAAATAACATACAATGGAGCTCCAATATGTCTGGCAGCAGACTTTTCAGTGGAAACCTTAAATGCCATGAGAGAGTGGCATGACATATTTAAAGTGATGAAGGAAAATAACTTTTACGCTAGAATAGTATGTCTGGCAAAAATAGCCTACAAACATGAAGGAGAAATAAAGACCTTCCAAGACAAACAAAAGCTGAGGGAATTCATCAACACCAAACCTGTCCTACAAGAAATTCTGAGGGCATTCTTCAATCTGAAAGAAAAGGATGTTAATGAGCAAGAAGAAATCATCTGAAGGTACAAAACTCACTGGTAATAGTAAGCACACAGAATATTATAACACTGTAACTGTGGTGTGTAAACTACTCAAGTAGAAAGATTAAATGATGAACCAATCAAAAATAATAAATACAGGCTGGGCGCGGTGGTTCACGCCTGTAATCCCAGCACTTTGGGAGGCCAAGACGGGCGGATCACGAGGTCAGGAGATGGAGACCATCCTGGCTAACACAGTGAAACTCCGTCTCTACTAAAAATACAAAAAAAAAAAAAAAAATTAGCCGGGCGTGGTGGTGGGCGCCTGTAGTCCCAACTACTCGGGAGGCTGAGGCAGGAGAATGGCGTGAATCCAGGAGGTGGAGCTTGCAGTGATCCGAGATGGCGCCACTGCACTCCAGCCTGGGCGACAGAGCGAGACTCTGTCTCAAAAATAATAATAATAAATACGACAACTTTTCAAGATGTAGACAGTACAATAAGACCTAAAGAGAAAACAAAAAAGTTAAAAAGCCAGCGGATGAAGTTAAAGTGTACAGTTTTACTGCATGTTATTACTCATAAGAGGGAGTTGAACAGTGAGAATGCATGAACACAGGGAGGGGAACATCACACACTGGGGCCTGTCAGGGGGTCGGGGGCAAGGGGAGGGATAGCATTCGGACAAATACCTAATGCATGCGGGGCTTAAAACCTGGATGACGGGTTGATGGGTGCAGCAAACCACCATGGCACATGTATACCTATGTAACAAACCTGAGCATTCTGCACATCTATCTCAAAACTTAAAGTATAATTAAAACAAACAAACAAAAAACAAAAACAGGCCAGGCGCAGTGGCTCATGCCTGTAATCCCAGCACTTTGGGAGGCCAAGGCGGGCAGATCACCTGAGGTCAGGAGTTGGAGACCAGCCTGGCCAACGTGGTGAAACCCCATCTCTACTTAAAATACAAAATTAGCCAGGCATGGTGGCGGGTGCCTGTAATCCCAGCTACTCGGGAGGCTGAAGCAGGAGAATCACTTGAATCTGGGAGGCAGAGGTTGCAGTGAGCCAAGATTGCACCATTGCACTCTAGCCTGGGCGACAAGAGGGAAACTCCATCTCCAAACAAAACAAAACAAAACAAAACAAAACAAAAAACAACTGCAAAAATAAATAAATAAATAAATAAATAAAGTGTAGAGTTTTTATTAGTTTTCTTTTTACATGTTTGTTTGTTTATGCAATCAGTGTTAAGTTATCAGCAGTTTAAAATAGTGGGTAGTATGATTGGATTTGGCAAGCCTCATGGTAAGTTCAAGTTGAAAAACATAAAACATACACCAAAAATGGAAAAAATTAAAGCATACTATCAGAGAAAAACACCTTCACTAAAAGGAAAATGGGAACAAAGGAAAGAAGGAAGACAAGACTGTAAAACAACCAGAAAACAAATAACAAAATGGCAGGAGTAAGTCCCTACTTATCAATAATAACATTAAATGTAAATGGACTAAACTCACCAATCAAAAGACATAGAGAGGCTGAATGGATAAAAAAAAAAAAAAGAAGAACTATTACATGCTTCGCCTATAAAAACACACATAGACTAGAAATAAAGGGATGGAAAAAGATATTCCATGCCAATGGAAACCAAAAAAAGAGCAGGAGTAGCTATACTTATATCAGACAAAATACATTTCTAGACAAAAACTGTAAGGAGAGACAAAGTCATTATATAATGATGGAATCAATTTAGCAAGAGGATATAATTGCAGATATACATTCACCCAACAATGGAGCACTCAGAAATATAAAGCAAATACTATTAAAGCTAAAGACAGAGATAGGCCCCAGTAAAATAATAGCTGGAGACCTCAACACCCCACTTTCAACATTGGACAGGTCTTCCAGACATAAAATCAACAAAGAAACAACTGACTTAATCTGCAGTATAGAACAAATGAACCCAACAGATATTTACATAACATTTCATCAAACAGCTGCAGAATACACATTCTTCTACTTAGCACATGGATCATTCTCAATAATAGACCATGTGTTAGGTCACAAAATAAGTCTTAACACATTCAAAAAATGGAAATAATGTCAAGCATCTTCTTTAACCACCATAGAATAAGACTAGAAATCAATAACAAGATGAATTTTGGAAATGATACAAACACATGGAAATCAAGCAATATGTTCCAGAATGACCAGTGGATCAATAACAAAATTAAGAAGGAAATTGAAAAATTTCTTGAAACAAATGATAATGGAAACACAACATACTAAAACCTATGGGATACAGCAAAAGCAGTACTAAGAGGGGAATGGATAGCTATAAATGCCTACATCAAAAAAGAAGAAAACCTTCAAATAAATACCTAATGATGCACTTAAAGAACTAGAAAAACAAGAGCAAACCAAATACAAAATTAGGAGAAGAAAATAAATATAAGAATTAGAGCAGAAATAAATGAATTTGAAATGACAAAAATACAAAAGATCAATGAAACAAAAAGGTGGTTTTTTGCAAACTTAAAATTGACAAACCTTTAGCCAGACTCGTGAAGAAACAAAGGGAGAAGACCCAAATAAATAAAATTGGAGGTGAAAAGGGAGTCATTACAACCAACATCACAGAAATTCAAAGAATCATTAGTGGCTACTATGAACAACTATATGCCAATAAATTTGAAAATCTAAAGGAGAGGGATAATTTCCTTGACATGCAGTATAGTAAGATTGAACCATGAGCAAATCCAAAACCTGAGCATATCAATAACAAATAACAGGATTGAACCCATAATGAAAAGATTCCTAGCAAAGAAAAGCCCATGACCCAATGGCTTCACTGCTGAATTCTACCAAACATTTAAAGAAGAACTAATACCAATCTTATTCAAAATGTTCCAAAAAATAGAGGCCGAGGGAATAATTTCATTCTATTAAGCCAGTGTTACCCTGATACCAAAACCAGACAAAGACACATTAGACAAAGAAAACTACAGGCCAATAGCTCTGATGAATATTGATGCAAAAATCTTCAACAAAATACTAGCAAACAGAACTGAACTATACTTCAAAAAGATCTTTTATCATGACCCAGTTGGATTTATCCCAGGGATGCAAAAATGGTTCCAAAAATGTAAATAAATCAGTGTGATAACTTATATCAACAGAAAAAAGGACAAAAACATGTAATCATTACAATGGGTGCTGAAAAAGCATTTAGTAAAGTTCAACACCCCTTCTTGATTAAAAACAAACTCTCAAAAAACTAAGGATAGAAGGAACATAGCTTAACATAATAAAAGCCATATACAACAGATTCACAGCTAGTATCATACTGAATGGGGAAAAACTGAAAGGCTTTCCCCTAAGATCTAGACGTGACAAGGATGTCCGATGTCAACACTGTTATTCAACATAGCACTGTGAGTCCTAGCTAGAGAAATCAGACATGACAAAGATATAAAGGCATCCAAATTGGAAAGGAAGAAGTTAAATTATCCTTATTTATAGATGGTATGATCTGTATTTGTAAAACCTGAAAGACTCCACAAGAAAACTATTAGAACTGATCAGCAAATTCAGTAAAGTTGCAGTATACAAAATCAACACAATAAAATCAGTAGCATGCGAGCAATTTGAAAAAGAAATTTAAAAAGTAATCCCATTTATCATAAGCACACATAAAATTAAATACCTAGGAATTAACCAAAGAAGTAAAGGATCACTATGCTGAAAACTCAGTTTTTATCTGCAAATGTCTTTATTTCGCCTTCATGTTTGAAGGATATTTTTGCCAGATATACTATTCTAGGGTAAAAATTATTATCCTTTTGAATAAACTTTCTATCCCTATCTCTTTCTTTACCTCCTTTTTAAAGCTAACATCTCCTTCTCTACCTACTCTTTAAGCCCAATAACTCTTAGATTTGCCCTTTTCATGCTATTTTCTAGATCCTGTAGGCATGCTTCATTGTTTTGTATTTTTTTTTCCTTTGTCACTTGTGACTATGTATTTTGAAATAGACTGTCTTCAGGCTCACTAATTCTTGTGATCAATTCTGCTATTAATGCATTCTTCAGTATGCAGCTCCAAAATTTCTGCCTGATTCTTTTTAATTATTTCAATGTCTTTGTTAAATTTATCTGATAGAATTTTGAATTCCTTCTCTGTGGTATCCTGAATTTCATTAAGTTTCCTCAAAACAGCTATTTCAACTTCTCTGTCTGAAAGGTCACACATCTCTGTTTTTCCAAGATTGGTCCCTGGTGCCTTATTTCGTTAGGTGAGGTTATGTTTCCCTGGCTGCTCTTGATGTTTGTTGATGTTGGTTGGTTTTTGGACGTTGAAAAGTTAGGTATTTATTGTACTCTTCACAATCTGGGGAAGGCTTTCCAGGTATTTTAAGGAACTTGGGCCCCAAGCTCTATAACACTGTGGTTCTTGCAGACTCGTAGAAGTAACACCTGTTGGTCTTGGTTAAGATTCAGAAGAATTCCCTGGATTACAAGGCAGACACTCTTGTTCTCTTCCCTTACATTCTCCCAAACAATCAATCTCTCTCTCTCTCTCTCTCTTCCTCCCCTCCCCCACATGGCCTGGAGCTGGGGGCGGGGTGACACAAGCACCCCTGTGGCCATCACCACTGGAACTGCCCTGAGTCAGACCTGAAGCTAGCACAGCACTGGGTCTCTCCCAAGGCAAGCTGTACCAACTGCCTGGCTACCACCTGTGTTTGCTCAAGACTCTAGAGCTCTACAATCAGCAGATGGCAAAGCCAGCCAGGCCTGTGTCCTACCCTTCAGGGTGATGAGTTCTCCAAGGCCCCATGTGGATCCAGAGATGCTGTGTGATTTTGGATTTTTGTGAAGGTGCTTTTTTGTGTGCAGATAGTTGTAAAATTTGGCATTCCTGCAAGGGGAATGATCAGTGAAGCCTTCTATTCTGCTATCTTGCTCCATCCTCCAATTTCTTTTTGTTTTCTGGGATTTTGTTTTTTTGTTTTGTTTTGTTTTTTGTTTTTACTTAGCATGTATAACCTTAAATATTTAATATACTTATTTTGTTGACTATGTATTATCTGTCTCCCAACTACTCCCCACCCCCATCCCAGAATGTACACTCTCAGTGACGTTTCCCAAGAATCTAGAACAGTATTTGGCACCAAGTGTGTGCTCAATTCTTAGTGGAAAGCATTAAGAATAAATTAAAAAGATAAAAAGTAAGGATAACACAAAACTCTATTACTGAGGTTCAAATATATAGAAGCTTAAAAAACACATACAAATATATATTTAGTAAAACAAATTTTAAGAAAAACAAGAGTAGTAAGTCCTTAACAAAGTTTTGAGTTGACTCTGGCTTCCTATAGATATTTCTAGTCAATTTTATTAAGTGCATTTTATTTTTATATGTCTACTGAGATTTGTCTATTACATTATGAAAATAGTAAAAGCAAACTAGAGGGATAGAAAAAAAATATGAGGAGTTAAGCTGACCTAACATAAATAAATTTTGATAGCTATATAATTAGAGAAATTAACAAGGAAATGACACTATAGTCTCATATATGGTGTGAAGTAAGTCCAATACTATACTTAAAAAGACTGGAAAGATAATAACATTTCAAAAAATCTGTAAAAGTCTGAAGCACATATTATATTACTAAGTGGTGAGTGAAGACTCCCCATTTTATTCTTGTAAGTGGCCGTATCAGTCAAGATTCTCCAGAGAAATAGAACCAGTATATATTTTCAAAGAATATATATTTTCAAAGTATTTTTAATTTAAATTTATTTGAAAGAATTGGCTTATGCAATTGTGGGGGCTGGCAAGTTTGAAGTTCATAGAGCAGGCCAGCAGGCTCATACAGGAGCTGATACAGTCTTGCATCAAAATCTTTCTTTATCTGGGAAACCTCAGTTTTTGCTCGTGAAGCCTTTCAGCTGGCTAGATGAAACCCACTCATATTATTGAAAGTAATATCCTTTACTTAAAGCTAACTGATTGCAACTGCTAACCACATCTACAAGAAAACCTACACAGCAATGCCTAGATTGCTGTTTGATTTAAAAACTGAGTATTATAGCCTAGCCAAGTTGACACATCACAGTGACTAAAATGCTTTCATCAAGAACTTTCTCTGAAGCATCATGTCAATTTTTGGGGAAAGTTCTACTCAGATCTGCCCCAGTGATTTTCAATGTACATGTTGCCACATACTACCCTTTCAGTTCTATAAATATTCATTGAATATCTACCATGTGGTAGCCACTACAGGAATTCTGTCCCCGAGGAGCTCCAGCAATTGGTTTTGTGTGTAGTAACTTTATTTGATATATCAGTAACACTTATTACTTTCAAGCAAATAAGTCAGCTTTCAAAGGATGCATCTGCGTAAGCTACTGACAAAGTTTTACCAACAAGATTTGATAGGTTACTTGTCTATCATATCATTTAGTGTCCAGCATTTAAGAGTCACTTTGTAGTCTCAAAAGTTTCCTCTACTGTGTTGATTGAAAATTTAAAGACAACTTCATCATAATGAGGACACACCATCTTCTTTATATTCTTGCCTCTTGTATGATTTATATTCCTTATCTTTAAGTCCATTCTGTTCTGTCTACACCTACCTTTCTTATTTTCAATACACTTTTACTGCACTAGTTAATCTTTGCTAAAAATCATAAAGTGGGATCAAAATAAGGAATTTGTGTCACATAAAAGCTAGAATGTAATGGGGATGGTGTGAACTCATTATGTTGACCAATTGTAATGGCATTTTCTTTTTGGCTTATGTTACTGAAGTTGCATTGTAAGGAACAACTAGAATTCTTAGAGTATTACAATTGTTGAAGTAAGAATATATGTAATAAACTTTGTGTCTACTCTCTTCCTGCATAATTTCTGTGCTGGCAGTCAGATATTTTTGATCTTGCAACTGTGGTCCAAACTTAGGTTTAGGGTCATTGTCAGGCCACCTGTATTGCTAGTCCTCTCCGATCCTTGACCAAGTTAATTGAGCTTTTTGTCTTCCAAGTCTCGGAAATTGGCCACAGTCTTACTTCCCCATGTTTTCTCCATTCTGTTGTGCTGCTTAGGATTAAATTCCTTTATGACCAAGTTTCCTCCAGCTTCTTGCCAATCATCTCACGTCTAGTCTCATGTCTGAGCTACAGTCCCCTGGTGTTAGATCTCCCTTTATCTGACAGCTGACTTTCCTGGATCTTTATCTCCTACCTGAAGCCAGAGCTACACAAAGTGTCCTCCCTGGAGGTGGGTTCTGTCTACTGAACAGAATCCATTCTTCACTCTTCACAAACTGACTCTTTGCTACCTTTAACTTTTCTTCAGAGATTGTGGCAAAGAAGCTTCCCTGATTGCCGACTACATCCATCCCTTTGCCATGCCCTAACTATAAATCAGCACTATTTCTATAACTGCAAGTAAAACGCAGAGATAACTTTGAAAAATATATATTTCTTTATTGGTTTCTCTAAATTTGGCATATTATTTTATGAAAGAAATACATGTGCCTATCAAATATAGTAAGCAGTGAACATCTCATCTTCTCCCTCCTCTGATCTCACTCCTTGGAGAAACTACAGTTAACAGTCTATCAGCAGTGGTATTCAACCCCCACTGCATCCTAGGATCACCTGAGGAGTTTTTCAAAATGCTGATATCTGTTCTCCACTCAGTGATCTGTTGTCAAATGTTTACCAACCAGAGCTGCAGGTTGGGAGGCTGAGTTGTAGTATTTGCTGATTTCCATGGCATAAATACTGTTTCCATGGCCAATTTCAACATACCAATGTGAGATAGTGAAGTCAATCAGTGCAAAATTCCTGAAGATTTTATGATCATGCCTCATGATCCCGTATAAGTTGGCTTCAGCAGACCACCGCCTCCACCCTCATCTCGTTCCATAATAATTAAATCAGAATATCTGAGGACCTGTCCAAGGTAAGTTTGTCTCACACAGAGCCCTTGTAAAGTAGTGTGTGGCCCCTGGGTTTGTAACCTGTCTCTGTCATTTAATAGTGGTATAATGTTAGGAAACCTACTGTGCCTCAATTTTCTTCATCTGTAACATGGGAATATTAATCATGTCTACTTTATAGGATAATTTGGAGGATTAAAAGAATTCATGTAAGACACTTAGAAGAGTGCCTGGCATATTAGGAATTTTTACTCTCTCTTAACTCAGTTTCTTCATATCAACTAGATCTCTTTGAGAAGACTGTCCAAACTTGACTCTGGCTACAATTTTTAGTGTTAATTTTTGTGTGTGTTAAGTTATCCAAAGCAACTCAGGAGTTCTGTGCTGGAAAAAATTAAAGATGACTTAGATTGAGAATTTAGACTGAGTACAAATAAGAATTTTAATTAAAACCACAACTCAAATTCATAGAATGGTATATTTCATTCCTTACACCATGCTAAGGTAAAGAGGGTTAGTGAACATTTGATTAGGGAGAACATTTCCTTTTCACCAATATTGTGACCGTTGGTAAAAGATGCTAAAAACATACTCCTCTGAAGATGCTTCATTCCATGAATTAAATACCGGTTTGGTCATAAATAATTACCCTGAAATGAATTTCTGAAGGACAGATAAAGCATTCAGATTCACTGTTCATATCATCAAAAAGCTTGATCTTTTAAAATAAAACCTCTAAAATAACAAATAAAAAATTTTAAAAACTCTATCCACTTTTAATAAACAAATTTTAGAACCTGAAATCACCTTAGAGATCATTCTCTACTGAATTAAAAGTGAAGGACTTGCTGCTAATTAGACCTGATGTATAAGCAAGTTCGGAACAATCCCATGGCATTTTCTCAAATATTCTTAGGCTCTCAGTTATTCTCTCCATCAACTGAGCTTTGATTTTTTTTTAATGCCCAAAGTTCCTGCTAACCACACTTTACCAGGACCCTTGGAACAATGGGAGACTTAGTAAACAAGAAAATAAAGGAAAAATAATTGAAGGTTATTTCTAAATAACATAATTGGATAAGCTTGGAAATGCCCTCCTGCAGCAACAGAGCTTACAAGATAATATGTAGGATTCAACTCCAGAGCAAGTTGATCTAACTTATAATGATCTAGTTTGTATAAATAATCCACATTCCCACAGCTCTTCTAGACTAAACACTGTTTATAGTGGAAAGAGTAGGATAAAATTACTGTGTACGCTAGCTTACAGAGTAGCAATTATGCTCTCAGACTTGGATATTTTATTCTGTGGTTTTCTTTAAAAGTGTTTTTAAATTTGTATATGATGTGAAGTATCAGGGAGTAGAGGGAGGTGAACCAGCATTTTTTTTCCATATATGTCTGTGTCTATTTCTGGACTTTCTATTCTGTTTCTTTTGTTTATCTTTGCCAATATCCAAACTGCCTTGATTACTACAGCTTTTAATAAGTCTTAGGTAATATTTGTCCTCCAATTTTCTTCTTTATTTGATAAATTTGTTTTGGTGAATCTAGGTGCTTTGTGTTTCCACATGAATTTTTAAAAAACTTTTTATTATACTTTAAGTTGTGGGATACATGTGCAGAATGTGCAGGTTACATAGGTATACACATGCCATGGTGGTTTGCTACACCCATCAACCCGTCATCTACCTTAGGTATTTCTCCTAATGCTATCCATCCCCTAGCCCCCCCACCCCTGATAGACCCCAGTGTGCGATGTTCCCCTCTGTGTGTCCACGTGTTCTCATTGTTCAACTCCTCCTTATGAGTGAGAACATGCGGTGTTTGGTTTTCTGTTCTTGTGTTAGTTTGCTGATGGTTTCCAGCTTCATCCATGTCCCTGCAAAGGACATGAACTCATCCTTTTTTATGGTTGCATAGTATTCCGTGGTGTATATGTGCCACATTTTCTTTATCCAGTCTATCATTGATGGGCATTTGGGTTGGTTCCAAGTCTTTGCTATTGTGAACAGTGCTGTAATAAACATACATGTGCATGTGTCTTTATAGTAAAATGATTTATAATCCTTTGGGTATATACCCAGTAATGGGATTGCTGGGTCAAATGGTATTTCTGGTTCTAGATCCTTGAGGAATCGCCACACTGTCTTCCAGAGTGGTTGAACTAATTTACACTCCCACCAACAGTGTAAAAGCATTCCTATTTCTCCACATCCTCTCCAGCATCTGTTGTTTCCTGACTTCTTAATGATCACCATTCTAACTGGCATGAGATGGTATCTCATTGTGGTTTTGATTTGCATTTCTCTAATGATCAGTGATGATGAGCTTTTTTCATATGTTTGTTGGCCACATAAATGTCTTCTTTTGAGAAGTGTCTGTTCATATCCTTCACCCACTTTTTGATGGGGTTTTTTTTTCTTGTAAATTTGTTTAAGTCTTTTGTAGATTCTGAATATCAGCCCTTTGTCAGATGGATAGATTGCAAAAATTTTCTCCCATTCTGTAGGTTGCCTGTTCACTCTAATGATAGTTTTTTTGCTGTGCAGAAGCTCTTTAGTTTAATTAGATCCCATTTGTCAATTTTGGCTTTTGTTGCCATTGCTTTTGAGAACCAGCACTTTTAAAAGTTGTTATTTCACACACAGTACTATGGGTAGCAGTTTCCATTGGCTGTCCTATGAAGTTTCATGACAACTACAGAAGTTAGGTTTTTTTGTTTGCTTTTTATTTTTGATGCAACTCAGTAATTTTTATTGCAACTGGAAGGCAATACATTGCAGAAACTTATGGTAGGTCTGGGGAAAAGTGTTATTTACAGAAAATGATGAAATAGTTTGTCTTTGGCAATATGATTACATACAAAGAATGCAAAATGCAGGTATGCATGCCTTCCAAGCAACACCATCAAGTCCCTAGAGTTTGGCTGATTGTGCCTGCCTCCATATTGTTTCTTTAGGTTCACACGAACATAACTGAACATCACATTCTTTCTCCTTTATGGTTCTCCCTTTCTATTCATGATATTGGCATGAATATCAGAAAAAAAATGGCTTTTGAAAAATTATTACTCTCGTAAATTAATTTGGCTATGTAGGTCTATTGACCAGCCAAGGTCAGATAACCCTAAGCATCAATAGTAAGCCTCTTGGTCTTCTGATTGCTTTTATCACTTTTTTTTCTGTAAAACAAAACAAAACTCAGAAATGTTACAGAATCAGAGTATTAAAAAATGTACAAGTGTATATGCTTCCCAGACACACATGGATGAATTTTTCCTCCACATTTTCATGATGGCAGTATTAAGTAGTGAGTGTGAATGACACAGCATGAAACTGGTTACTGAATCAGCTATGAGCTCAGATGGCCTCAACATACATACTCAAGAAATGTTGCATGTTTAAATAACTGAGAGTGTGCTAAATCTCATCTAATAAAAGGAGGAGAGGGCCTGGGGAACTCAGAACACAGTCATGTAAACCTAAGGGTTGTGCCTGAATGATGATTACTTTGCACACGTGCCTTCTAGGTGCTGAATGTGTGTTCTGGTAGCATTGACGTTGACCTCCTTGCGGACTCAGCCACAGGTTTCTGACAAGCTTGAGGAAGCAATGGTAATTTTAGCTTTTTTGGTTTTGTCTTCAGATAATGAAAAGCTTTTGTAAAACAGCTGAGTGTCAATGAGTTATATGGCTTCAATCTCCTTTAAAAATAAAATTCTTAAGGGTCCAAAACAAAGAAGAGAGGGCGAATTAAAAAAAAAAAGGAAAAAAAAAAGAAAACCAAACCAAAAACAAAACAAGAAAAAAGAAAAAAAATGCTGATATTGCCACAAATCATTAGAAATCTCCTGACATGCTGAAACCAAATGGCCTTAAGTTCAAAACAAATCAGTGACTTGTTTTTAATTTTTTTGTGATTTCGTTTTGCTCTTTTTGCCCCTTTGCCGTCCGATTGGTGATGTTATTCAAACAGGATCGGATCTCTGCTAAGTGCAGGAGCCACCCCGCCGCTTCTTTAATCTCCTTGTCTTCGTCCTGGTGGGGGGCGGTGCGGGGGGGGGGGTGTTTTACAGTGCGTCTCTTTTTGAGGGGCAGTGTGTCGCTGGGGACCTTCCTGGCCTTAGCAAAGTTCTGGCGTTTCTTGTGCTGGGTTTCGTACCCTCTGTCCCCCAGAGCATCCTTGGGCTCCTTCTGGCTGTGTTTCCTGTCGTCCTCTTCCCTGTCGCTGTGGCTCTCGTGGCTTCGGAAGCTCCCCTCGCTGCCCTTATTGCCCTCCTGGCTCTCCTTGCTGGCAAACTTGCAGTGGTCGTCGGCCAAGGAGGAGGAGGGGATGGAGTCGCTGGTGGGCAAGGTGCTCCGGGCGTTGGAGGATTTGGCATTGCTGCAGTTGTGATCCTCCTTGGGATCTTCGCTAACCACCGGGGAGCCACACGATGGCTAGCTCTCAGCATCCGGCAGCTGGTGATGCCGTACATTATGGCGGCCGTCATCTCAATGGGACTGATCGGCAGCTGCCGCACACCAGGAAACAGTCCTCTCAGCTCAGGACCCGCGCTCTGTTTTGTATCACTCCTGGAGGAAAACCTGCTTGTATCTCAGGGGGAGTCCCATGGCCCTGGTAGCATCAATGTCAGGATCTTGGAGAAGGGCTCCATTTCTCTTGAAGAAGGTACTGCCCGGCCAGACGGGTAGACCTGATGTGCTTTGATATGCCTGAGGACAGGTGGGAGGTGTATTGAACACGTGTGGGTGTGGGTGTGGGTGATAAGGTGTCTTTTTCAAAGCCTGAGTTAGATTTTGTCTATACTCTGGGTCTATGCACCACAACGATCCTTTCCCAATACTCTGACTCCTCTCTTTGTCCACTTTCTTAAAATCCTTATTCAACGACAAATTGTGTCTCACTGAGTATTTCCACCCAGTAGGTGCATTTGCAAAATATGGAAAATGTTTCAAGATCCAGTTGTAAATATCTTTCACTGGCAGGCGCTTGGTTGGAGAGTCCTCGATGGCCATAAATATGAGGCAGCTAAAGGAGTAAGGGGGGATTGCAGTTGGGGTTCTGCCTGGCATCGTAGGGCATATCAGAGTGGGTGGGGACGGGGGCTGTCATCGTCCAGGCCCTGGACCGGGCTGACACTCTTGAGGATCGACTCCCCAGAGCTCTTCAGCAAGTTATTGCTCTCATGCAGCCAGCTCAGGTTGGTCAGCTCTTCATCTTCCATGGTCCCCTCTTTCAATAGGATGTCAGGCAGAGAAAAGTCGAGGTCATCGTCTTCCTAAAGGGCCTTGGAGAAACCGCTGCCCCAGTAACACTGACTCAGTCCACTGGAGACACTAACTCCTGAGCTTTCTGGCATCTTACTGGGAGGCATGACGGGACCCATTTACATGAAGGCTCCTGAGTCAGAATGGGTCCAGGAAACCGAGGTCAGCATTGCTTCCGTCCCAGAAAGGACAGAAGGGCCTCCATAATCACGAGAATGCTGGTCTTCTAGGGGCTTGGATCACCTGCCCCCGCGTTGCTTCTCACGGCCGCATTCCGGGGATGCGGCGACGCTGGACTCACATGTGGTCCAGCCGCTGGGTCGCGCCGTCTCCCAGCCGAGCTGCTGCCAGAACCCCGGCTCCTGTGCCCGGCGCCCGCCCGGCACCTGCCCAGGCCAGAAGTTAGGTTTCTAATTCACTAAAGGTTTAGGATTAATAGTTCGTGAAACTGTTTTACACATTTCAGCGTGACTCCAAAATTCTTCATCAATATTAGACTCATGCTGCTTACGAAAATGCAAAATAAATGCAGTTTTTCTACAAGATCATTATAAGCTTATGTATTTGCCTTATACATACTTTTGTAATTTCCACTGAGAGTAGAAATCATCAAATCTTACTCATCTCTGCATTTCTCACTAAGCATTATAGCCTAACACAGAGAGGTGCCCATTAAATGTCTGTTAACAAAACAACAGACATCAAAGGAAAGCTTTAGATCTGGAATAACTAAAAATATTCTGACATTATTTGGTATATGTTAAATAGTTCATAATAAATTTTATTATAATTTAAATAGTGCATAATAACATTTTAAAAATCCATGCAACAAGAATCTCTCATATGATGAATTCCTAGAAATGATGCTGCAAGTTCAGAGGTCTGTAAATTGTGTAAAATTTAAGTGGTGAATATTTTTCAAACAAATGTATATTGTGAAATTCAAATATTATAAACTAATTTACAAAACAAATAAAATACAAAGAAGAAAGCAATCATGATTACTTCCTTAACTCAGCAATGGCAGCAATATTCTTAATCTTCATTACTACACACAAACACACACATGTAGTAATGTGTGTTGCTCATCCTATGTACCAGTGGAATACAGGATAAGGGATGTGGCCTACTTAAGGTGCTGTAAAGAGAAATGGGTCTGTTTCTTACTCTAGTGCTCTATCCAACAGATTAACACCTATTTATTCTTCTGAACACCTTTCCTAATTAGCCTCCAGAGAAATCAGTAGACATTATTTTTGCTGACATTCCCAATCTTCTTAAAACAATTAAAGAATGGGGGCAAGGAAATGAGCACATCAATGACATGCAAAAGAAAGGAGAGAGTTCTGTTGTTGAGGTCCTAGATAGTAACGATCACTCTGTTATTATCTAACTCTTCTTCCCCAGAAGCTATTGTCTTTGAATTTGCACAACAACAAAGTTTGCTGGCTGGATGACCTGTCTAACATTATAAAGAAGGCCCCCAAAGTCAAGATCCTGAACGTCTCCAAAAATGAGGTGAGAAGAAAGGGCCAGATCAAATTTGGGTTGAGGGTAAATTATAGTGCACATCAGGATGATAACAAGAAATAGGATCCCCAGCAGACACGGGCCAGCTCCTGGAAATGCCTTCACTGGCCAGACCACCCACTCCTGCTCTTCTTTTTCTCCTAGGAGCAGCTTGTGCAAGTACTTCAAGGATAGCAGAAATATAAAAACTCAAATTTGTGATGGGGAAGACTGGGCAAGGTAAGGGGGTGTGATGGGAGCAATCACAGGGGCCAAGGGCCAGGGTGTGGCAGCACCCCCCCACCAAACCTTGCTTCTTCTCTCCTCTACAGACCTGCGGGGGCAGCTGCTAAAGCACACAAAACATGACATTGTGGACTCCCTCAGTGTGTGTCCAAAACTCAGCATGACCTCAGCTCCTTCCTGGTGGACATGTGTTACCAGAAGGCAAGCACCTGCTTACTCCCTTGGACAGGCCCAGAGAGCCAGAGCTGGGTAGGAGGTTAAGGGGGATCCTGAGCACTGGAGCTCTTCCCTTTCAGAAATGGATGCTCTACTTTTCTGTCTATGGTATGTTGAAAGAAGGTGAGTGTCTGTAGAGTCCCCTTCCCAAATCCCCCACTGCTCCCTCCCCCTGGCTGGACTCCCTCTCAGAACTCTCCCAGCTTCCCTGACCCCTTTTGTTCCCTTCCTATTCACCCTGTGTTCTTCCGTTCCCACTCTACTCCCAAAGAATTACCTGTCTTATTGCTAAGTCATAAATTTAATAAAAGTTTAGAAATACTTTCTATATTACCAAAAGAAAAAATATTAAAATCTGAAAAGCTGGAAGAACATATTTGCAACAATATTGCAGACTTTGTGTTAATATCCCTGTGCTAAAGGACTTTTGCTTACCAGGAGAAAGTGTAACAAATATCAACAGTTAATTTCCCTGAAAAGCAAAATGATCTATAATAAACATCTGCATCCAAACCACATTTGGTAAAGAAATGAGAATTAAAAGATGTCACAATATGTGAAAAAAATCAGTTTGCAGAAAATTATGTGACTTCAAATTCTTAAAAGAATATATATGTATAGTATATATATGTATGTTTGTTACTTACAAATATTTTAAGGTAGGTAAACATCTGCCTTGCATATCTAGAAAGTGTGCGCCAGATTGGTAAATAGATTACAGTGAATATCTTTAGGTCATCGTGAGGTGATCATATTGATAGAAGGTGCAGAATGACTTTATTTTCAAAATATACATTCTATAGTGTTGAATATTTTATAATTACGCAAACTTCAGGGACAGCAAGGAGCTGGTGATTCCGCAAATAAGTTTTCTCCTCTTCCATAAAGGAATACAATGTAATGCATTGGACAAAGACTGAATAGCTGAGCTCTCTGTTTGTAACAAGTACCTGGGTCTGAGGCCCTGATTGTATCTAACCAATTCTGCAAGAATATTTCCCTTGGAAACGGCTCCCGGGGGGGTTAGGCTGGTAGCGAACTTAGGGGGCAGTAAGAAAAGTAAATTCAGTCTCCTCTAGCCCCCAGAGGTCTCCTCTCTATGCCTTTGAAGAAGGGACTTCCTGTAAGGACTCCATCTTGTCCACTAACAAAGTTGCTTGGGACTTGCTCTCACCTTCCTCAGCTGCCCTCCCCAAACTTCTGCAAACCCGGAGCTCTAGACCGCAAAGATTCCCCTTAAGAGAGCCCTGTGTGGACACTGGTGAAAGGTCACTGCCTTAAAGACACACCATGGGTGAGTTGTTCAGCATGAAGCCTTGGCTTTAGGTCCCTATAGGGCAGGAGGGACTGAGCCCCCTCCCCACCTCCATTCCAACCCACATGACACCTAGCGGACTCTCCTTTAAATGGGAAGTAGCAAGAGCCCAGGCTGACTGTTTCCCACTCTCTTGAGGTCTTGGACCTAGTGGGTCCTGACATATCCACCCTGGCTCCACATGGAAAACTTCCCCTCCTGTGGTTATGGAAATGGCTGAGCCGAGATGTTCCCCTGATTTAGGGGAAAGGTCTGAGTCTTGTGATCCTCTCTGGTCCAGGATTTGGGGAGTAAGGAGTGTCACCTGAGGTGAGGGATATTGGAAATTAACATTCTTGAGATTTATACTGGGGTGGAGGAGGGGCAGGGAACCCACCAATACCCTCAAATTTTCAGCAGCCATTCAAAGTAGATTGTATTACCACTATAGCGTTTTTGAGGCTTGTTTTATAGGTCAGCATATAATCTGTTCTGAAATGTTGCATGTGCTGTCATATGCAGTGTTCTTTCTGTTAAGTAAATTTTGTTTGTTTGTTTGTCTGTTTTTTGAGACGGAGTCTCGCTCTGTCGCCCAGGCTGGATTGCAGTGGCACAATCTCGGCTCCCTGCAAGCTCCGCCTCCCGCGTTCACGCCATTCTCCTGCCTCAGCCTGCCTAGTAGCTGGGACTACAGGCGCCCGCCACCATGCCCGGCTTTTTTTTTTTTTGTATTTTTAGTAGAGACGGGGTTTCACCGTGTTGGTCAAGATGGTCTCGATCTCCTGACCTCGTGATCCGCCCGCCTCGGCCTCCCAAAGTGCTGGGATTACAGGCGTGAGCCACCACGCCCGGCCTCTGTTAAGTAAATTTTGTTAGTCATGTTTTTTAAATCTTCTTCACCTAATGGATTTTGTGGCTGTTTTATTTGTCATTCAGTGAAGTATGTTTAAGTTTCCTACTGAGAATGTGGATTTGTTCATTTCTTCATTTACTTCTGTCAGTTTTTACTGTGCATTTTTTTCTCCATTTACTTCCATCAATTTATTGTCATGTATATTTTGGCTTTGTGCTAAAAAGTACATACAAATTTGTTTTATTAACATATTTATGTTGAATTGAACCATTTGTCATTACAAAATATCCCTTCTTCTAGTGATATTTTACTGAAAGTATATTTTTTCTCTTATGAATAGTTATAACAGCTTTCATTTCGTCAGTGTTTTAATGGTATATTTTTGCCATTTTTTTTTCAAATGTCTTGTGTTTTGTTTTACATATGTTATTATTAAGGAGCATTTGATTGAATTAATTTTTAATTGAGTCTTATGATCTCTGCTTTTTTATTTGAAACCTTCAGTACATTACATATAACATAATTCCACATAAATTTGGCTTAAATATAACATTTTTCTGTTTGCTTTATATCTATTTTCATATTCTAATTTTCTCTTTTCCTTTGTAAAATTTAAAATTATTATTTTTAAATTATTAATTTTTGCCTCATTTGGATTGATAATGTGACATTCTTCTGTCACTTTTGTAGTCTACCTTTAGGATTACAACATCCATTCTTGCCTCTAATGTACATTAGTTCTTTTACATATCCTTGGACAACACAGGTACCTTCCAATATTTTAATTCTTGTAATGCCCCTCCCAATATATGGGTGTGCATTTTTAATTATATATATTTATATATTTAAATTCCTTTTTAAAATTATGTTTAATTTTTATCTTAAGTTCTGGGCTACATGTGCAGGGTGTGCAGGTTTGTTACAGTTAAACGTGTGCCATGGTGGTTTGCTGCACAGATCAACCCATCACCTAGGTATTAAGCCCAGCATGCATTCGCTATTTTTCCCAATGCTCTGCCTCCCCCATCCCACCCCTCCGACAGGCCCCAGTGTGTGTTGTTCCCTCCCTCAACAAACTAATGCAGGAACAGAAAACCAAACACCGCATGTTGTCACTTATAAGTGAGAGCTGAACAATGAGAACACATATTTAAATTCTTTAAAGACATTATCACTGTATTATATAGTCAATATTCATTTAGATTTTCCTACGTATTTGCCAATGTAATTATTCTTCATTCCTTCTTATATTTACTTGCCTCAATCTGGGATCATATTTCTTTGGCCTGAGGATGAATCTTTAGTTTTGAGTTGACTGGTGACAAATTTGCTTAGCTTTTGTTTGCATTAAAATGTCACAAGTAGGGCCGGGCATGGTGGCTCATGTTTGTAATCCCAGCACTTTGGGAGGCCAAGACTGGCAGATCACTTGAGGTCAGGAGTTCGAGATCAGCCTGGCCAACATGGTGAAACTTTTTCTCTAGTAAAAATACAAAAATTAGCTGGGCGTGGTGGCATGCGCCTGTAATCCCAGCTACTCAGGAGGCTGAGGCAGGAGAATCACTTAAACCCAGAAGGCAGAGGTTGCAGTGAGCCAAGATCGTGCCATTTCATTCCAGCCTGGGCAACAAGAGCGAGACTCCAGCTCAACAACAACAACAACAAAAAAGTCACAAGTAGCCTGGAAAACATGGCAAAACCCCGTCTCGACAAACAAAAATTAGCCAGGCGTGGTGGTGCGTGCCTGTAGTCCCAGCTACTCTAGAGGCTAAGGTGGGATATTGCTTGAGCCAGGAGGCGGAGGTTGCAGTGAGCCAACACCGTGTCACTGCACTCCAGCCTGGGCAGCGACAGAGTGAGACTTGTCTCAAAAAAAAAAAAAAAAGTCACAAGTGTGAAAAAAAAAACACTTAAAGTGCTTTTTTCTATTTTCCCACTCCACAACAACCATCAGCACAGAAGACTTCTGTGACCAAATGTGTGGGGGAGTTTTCCCCACCAACAAGCAAGCAGTCAGTTTTATAGTAAACACCTGCTGTGTGTCCTCTAATTTAATTTTGAAAGTGTCAAAATTAAATTAGGTTACCTGGAGATAGCATCAGATCCCACAGGTTGGGGCTCAGTTCCCAAGACTGGCCCCCTACTTCAGACACCACCTGTCGGAAGTCTGGGGCTCCAGAACTTCTGACTGATGGCCTTCAAGTTGGAGTTCCTACAACCCTCTTTTTGAATGTGATTACTTTGCTAGAATGGCTCACAGAACTCAGGGAAGCACTTACATTTACCAGCTTATTATAAAGAATATTGCAAATAATACAGACAAATAGATGTATGGGGCAAGGTACAGGGAAGGGATGTGGGGCTTCTATGCCCTCTCCAGGTGTGCCACCCTCCAGGAACTTTCATGTGTTCATCCATCCAGAAGTTCTCTGAACTCTGTCCTTTGACTTTTTATGTAGGCTTTTTATGTATGCATGACTGATTAATCCATTGGACATTGGTGACTGACTTAACCTTCAGCCCCTTGAAAGTGCCAGTGCTTTAATACTGCCGTGCTCTTTCCAGTGACTGTCTCCCATCCCGAAGCTACCTAGGGGCTGCCAGCCTAGCATACAAAAAGACTTCACTTTGGAGTTTATAAAAATTTTAGGAGCTGTATGCCAGGAAACAGGGTTGAAGATCTAATATATGTTTTGCAATATCACAGATGTTTATTTAACTTCCATTTTTGTATCTTTCAAAAAATGGAAGTTAAGTAAACACACAATTCTAGGCCTACAGCTATTATACTTTAGCACTCTGGGTATATAACATTACTTTCTTCAAGCTACATTATTTCTGTTTAAAAATTATATATCGATCCAGTCTTATTTTTGCTCATTTGAAGATAACCCATTGTTTTTATTTTACTTTGAATATTTGCTTTTTTCTTTGGATTTCAACAGCTTTACTATGATGGACCTGGGTTTGGTTTTCCTCATGCCCCACTGTACTTGAAATACACATTGCTTCTTGCATCTGTGACTTGGTATCTTTTGTTACTTTTTGAAACTGCTCAAAAATTATACCTTGAAATACTGCTTTTGCACTACTCTCTTTTCTTTCTTCTAGAACGCCAATTAAACATGTTTGATGTATTTACTGTATCTCCTTTAATTTTGCCCCATGTCTTTTTGTATTCTTCATCATTTTGTGTCTTCATACTTCATTCTGGATATTATCTTCAGATCCTTCTTTCCAAACCTCCTTGTTGTTCAAGGAGATGTAAAAGAACTAATATGCATTAGACTGTGATAAGGCAAGAATGTACATCGTAATCTGAAGGGTAAAGACCACAAAAGTATATTTGTTATGTTATGCTGCTAATCACAAAGTTGTTCTTAATTACAGTGATTGGATTTATGAATTCTAGAAATTCTATTCATTTTAATATATTTTCCAATTCTTGGATGAAATGCTTAATCTTTTATATTCTTGACAATAATGCCATTATCTGATTATCTGGATTTTATGTTTTTTATTGTCCTTTTTTTGTTTGTTTGCTTAGTTTTTAATCATGTCATTTTATCTCCTTCTAGATTTTTTTTCAGAGAACTATATATAATAAATTATAGATTTATTTATTTCAGTCTTAGGATGAAGTTGTCTTGCTCCAGGGAAGATTTTTTTCTGCCAACTTGCTAGGTTGCAAGGAAAACCCCAAATCTCTTTAATCCCATGGATGATTGAGATGATTAATTTGGACTTCAGTCCCTTGGAGGGCTGGTCTATTTCCAGTTTACCCGTATTTACCTGACGTAGCTCTTAGAGGTTCCTATCTAAGCCTGAGTGGTTTGCCAAGGTCCCTTCTCCTTAACATACCCAACTTCAGATTTTATGCTCTTAGCTCTATGACTCTGGGAATTTGGCACAAATTCACAGCATTTTAGCATCGTACCTATATCCTTAGGCATCACCAACTGCTGCTAGAAAAAAATCAGCCCCAAGGATTGGGATTACATTCTGAGTTTCCTTTTTTCCCCTGGTATTTCCCCCATAACATCTTATTGTATCATTAGCTTTTTGATGCCTTTAAACAACCTTTTATTTTAAATTGTTTTCCACACTTTTCTAGTTGTTCTCAGTTGGAAGTTTGGTGCAATGTAACTAGTCTCTCTTTGCTGGAAGAAAAACTCTAAATTTATTTTTTCAAATGCTGAGTTTGGTATAGTTCTTATTATCCTCATTATTATCTTCTTTACTGTGTCTTCTCTCTAATGTTTGGAAGATAATGTCACAGGAATGGGAAAACACATGTAATATGCTTTCCATGAAGTTTTCCAGATGGACATATATGGCTAGCATGGATTCGGTATATCAGAAGTTTTTCTCATTTTATTGTATTGCCATTGCTCATCCTCATCTTATGCTTCCATCCTTGAGTGTTTGCCTCTTGTTTATGAGATTGTCAGGTCTCTTTCAGCCTTCAACTACTCTCTGATATCTCAGCCACTCCCCTGATAATAAATTCTGGATCCTTCTCTTCCCACCATCCTCCTAATTATGAATATATACATTGAGGGAATGTTTTTCAAAATATAAACTTTAAAAAGGGCAATTGTTTTACCAACATATACAAATTTTCAAAATGGTTGGTGAACTGGTGAGAATATAAGCTCATTCACTCACTCTTGATTAACATGCAAATAAGTATAAATGTATATTTTAAATGCCACTTCTAAAAATCTCTTAAATTTGAAAGCATTCATGTTTTGACCAAAGTAATCCGCTTGTAGAATTATTGCAGGAAAAACTGTAAACAAATAATAGAATGTATATATAATCCTATTCTTCGCAGCATTGTTTATAGTAGCAAAAATTTGGAAAGATTTATTAAAATTTGAAATTTTATTAGTAGATTAAAGTTTGTGACAGATTTTTTTTTTTTTTTTTTTCTTGAGACGGAGTTTCGCTCTTGTTGTCCAAGCTGTGATCTCAGCTCACCGCAACCTCCGCCTCCTGGGTTCAAGCGATTCTCCTGCCTTAGCCTCCCGTGTAGCTGGGATTACAGCCATGCGCCACCATGCCAGTCTAATTTTGTATTTTTAGTAGAGACAGGGTTTCTCCGTGTTGGCCAGACTGCTCTTGAACTCCCGACCTCAGGTGATCCAACCGCCTCGGCCTCCTAAAGTGCTGGGATTACAGACATGAGCTACCGCGCCCGACCTGTGACACATTTTAACTATAATAATAATCTATTGTATAAATTATATTAAAGTCAGAAATTGTTATTTAGGTATTTTAGAAAATATGAAAAAGGTAAATTTTGGACTAATCATATTTATTCTTTCCTGAGCTTCCAGCTCAATGAGATTCAACCATCAGTTCTTGCTCTGGTAAACAGGTGCCCTTAGCTTTAATTTCCACAGTGTCTTTAAAGGAAAGCATATTAATTTGACAGATAATAAAAATCAATTAAATATTATTTCTGAACATGCAATGATATAAAATGTTAACTGAAATAGTAGGTTACAGATATTTTTACAATATGATTGCAGTTTGAAAATATATCTGTGTATATATAACATATTCAATAGCACACAAGCATACAGCAGCAAACATATTCACTTATCACCTCTCTGTTTCTCTCAGTCTCTCTTTCTCCCTCTCTCTCAAATTATTTGTTAAAGAAACTGGATCTTTTGTCATGCATTTGGTTCGTTGCCTATCCACAATGATGAAGCCCTAAATTGCTGCTGAGGCCTGATCAGATTCAGGTTTAATGTTTGGCAAGAATATTTCATAGGTGGTACCCATAACAAAGTACATTATATCTGGTTGTTTCCCTTTTTGTGATTTTTGCAAGGCATTAATGATCACTGTATAAATTCTTTATTTAATTAGAAGTTTTTGAATGATGATAGTCAAATTCTATCTTGCCTTCTTCATATATTAGCTAGAATATTCCTATAAAAATAAAATTTCATCAACAATTTGGCTATCTTTATGTACAGCTTGCATAGGGAAGGCAGAATAAATATTTGATTTTTCCCTTTTATTTACAAATTTTTATAAATATAAGTTGGTTTCCTGGCATTCTACAAATGTCATCAATAAGGTTCTTCTTGGTTGTTGTTTTTGAGTATCATTATGAACTCACGGCTTTTTAACATATTGATGGGATTCAAACCCTTGTTATAAAATTTTTGAGCAGAGGAATGAGAAGATTTGACTTATGCTTCAAAAAAAATCACTCTCCCTGCTATGACGAAAATGCATGGTGAGGGAGCAAGTGTAAAAGCAGAGGGACAAGTTGGAAGGCAATGTAATCCAGGAGATAGATGTTGGTGACCTTGCCAGGGTAGTAGCAATGGAGGGAATGAAAAGGGGCCAGACTCTGGATATATTTTAAAGGTAGAGTCAAGAGACTTTCCTGATCAGTTGGATGTGAAGTATGAGAAAAAGAGAGCACTCCAAGCTATCATCAAATTTTGGGGACTGAACATTTCTGGATCAAATGCTCTAACCCATATTTAATTTCACTTCCAGTGCCATACAGGGAAAGTCCCAAAGGTTATGAGTAACAAGACTATCTTGACCATGGGTCACATGGTGAAAGCAATGACTTTCCAGAAGAGTTCATCTGAGGCCTGGTCATAATAAGTATATTGTAAAGTGATGAGGAGTGAATAGAATGTTTACTCACAAGTATGTCCTGAGATAACATGGAGTAATTAATATATAATATGTATAAAATACAAACCTATGGACAGGCATGGTGGCTCATGTTTGTAATCCCAGCAATTTGGAAGACCGAGGCAGGCAAATTTCTTGAGCTCAGGAGTTCGAAACCAGCCTGGGCAACATGGTGAGACCCCATGTCTACCAAAAATTAAAAAAAAAATAGCCTGGCATGGTGGTGTGGTCCCAGCTACTTGGGAGGCTGAGGTGGGAGGATTCAGTGGAGCCCAGGGGGTGGAGGTTGTAGTGAGCCAAGATCATGCCTCTGCACTCCAGCCTAGGTGACAGTGTAAGACCCTGTCTCAAAAAATATATATTTCATATAAATATATATTTTATATAATATATATTTTTATATAAATATATATTTTATATAATATATATTTTTATATAAATATATATTATATAATATATATATTTATATAAATATATATTATATAATATATATTTTTATATATTATATAAATATATATTTTATATAATATATATTTTTATATATTATATAAATATATATTTTATATAATATATATTTTTATATATTATATAAATATATATTTATATATTATATAAATATATTTTTATATATTATATAAATATATATTTATATAATATATATTTTTATATATTATATAAATATATATTTTATATAAGGTAAAATACAAACCTAGAGAACCTTAAATTTAGATGCTAAAAGGAAGCTGGCTTCGGATAGTCTAATTTCCTTAATCCCCACTTCCAAAACCACTAGTATTACCATTGTTTCAGTTGAATGTGATAAAAATAAAATATCCTTTGTGAATATGCTTATGGGAAAGATAATTGATACTATCTTGTAGATGTAAATTAAACTTCCAAATCTTGTCACATGGTGAATTGAACATGTTGGTGGGGAATACGGAGGGTGAACAAGGAAATTCCTAGGAGTAAATACAGTGTGAAATATAACTGAAACACTTTATAAGCATTCCTGAGTCCACAATTATTTGATAAAGTAGACTTGCTAGCAAAGAAAACCAATAGAAACAAAAAGAATATTACATAATGATAAAAGGATCAATCCACCAGGAAGACAGAATGATCCTACCTGTGTACACACCCAAACAGCAGAGGCTCAAAATACATGAAAGAAAAACTGATGGAGCTGAAATAGCCAAGTCCACAGTTGTCATTGGGGCCTTCAACATCCCACTCTTAGCAATTGATAGAATTACTATACAGAAAATCTACAAGGTTATAGAAGATGTGAATAGTATAATCAGTATAATAGTATAATACAGTAGTATAATCAATACAGATCTACATGACATATATAGAACATTTTATCCAACAACAGCAGAGTACACTATTTTCCCACATATCTTATAACATTCATGATAGACCATGTTCACAGACATAGACCATGTCCTGGGCCATCAAAAAACCTCAATAAATTTAAAAGAATGAAAGTCATACAGAGTATTCTCTCTGCCACAGAAAAATCTCTAAACACTTGGAAATTGTAGTTGACACCTATCATTTCTGATCATTGTTCAGCTCCTTGTTATAGAAGAGTAGAGGTTAGAAGCATTGCCTTCTCAACTGAAAGGCATTTCAGGCTCAGCAAAAAGAAAGCTCACTCTGTATTTCCAAAAGAGTATTGTTGAGGGCAAGGCTGGAGGCAGAGAGACAGTTCAGCAGGATGATGCATCAATCCATCCTGTCATGAAAGCTTGCACTAGAAAAGACAGTACAGCTTGCTGATTGTTAATAAAATCAATTTGGTGGCTGATTGCATTTGGGAGGTGTGAGAGAGGTTGCCTATCAGGTTTTGGTGAGGTTGTTAGACTATAGTGGCATAAGAGAAGGCAACATTTGGATCCTTCCTGGGGTATGGTTGATGTCCAGTCTAATCCATGAACATTCACACTTCTGTTCTCTATAAATCCTGCTCCATTTTCCAAATGGTTCCAAACAGTTACCTCCTCCTTTAAGATCTCTTCCCTAACTATGTCATCTGTGAGAAAAGGCTTTCCTATCTGGACAGGTAGAGGAGTTTGCTTTCTGGGGCTTGTGTGACTGCTCTGTTAGGGTGGGTTGGCACTTTGCTTGCCTTACTATGGTGTTAGGCCAAGAAATGGTACATGGTATATGACCACTGATGTGTCTTCAAACTTGTATTTTTGTTCCAAATTTCAGAACACAGTGATGGTAGCAGCTCTCCTCAAGGAGAAAATAAAGGTGGAGATTCTTCCCAGGGGAATTTTGGAAAGGAGAACCTTCATGATGAACATGATGGGTATGAGCTCCCACCTCCCCACCTTCAGAAGGAAGATGAAAATGTGGAGGTGGGTGATGTCCACGAGGACCCCCAAATAAGAAAGTAAGTGACCAGGCAGGCTGGTTTGCACATAGCAGCCCCTGGGACTTTGTAATTCTTTCACTCTCTGTAGTCTTTTTTTCCTCTCCTTGAAAAACTGAAGAATGCTAGAAGTGAAGTAATGGCTGAGAAATCCTAATTGCAGACCTGGTTTTCAGTGAGTTGAGGGTGTATGAAAAACTGTGTCACATTTCTATGCATTTCTATACATTTATAGACATATCTTTTTATCCATTTCCCTACAGCAACCCCTCTACCTTACAACCCGATAGGAGGAGTGTGAAATGCCATAGTGAATACCAAGATAGAATTCCTCCAGAGAGAGAAGTGGAGAAGAACACACAGAATGGAGACCCAGGGACCTGGTTCAAGGTCACAGTGAGTGTCCTCAGAAAATGCAAAAAATGTGCAGGAAAGGTGGGTCAGGGAGAGTTGTGTTAATCACACGTAGAAATACTAGATATTTTTCTGAGGACAAGGAAGTTAACATCTAAGCACAGGTTCAGAAAAACAATGTAAAGGGAACAGGCTGACTGCAAGAGGACCCAAGAGGCTGTCTAAACGCAAAGGTGGAAACTACTGCCAAGAAGATGTGGCAGGTCTCCACAAGATGCCTCATGGCTCAAGCTGAGTGTAGCAGTGTTGAGTTTCTGGAGTTCTTGTCAGAGGTGCAGGCTGGGTCTTCAATAGGTAGAATCTCCTAGCACCTTAAAAAAAAAGATCATTTAGAACATCTGAATTTTATTATCTGAGAGGTATATTTGGAATAGAGAGAAAGGACAACTAGGAAACCCATGTCTGGCAAAAAAAAAAAAAAAAAAAAGTTGCAATCATGTTAATGGTCCCTATCTTAGAAGTCTTTTAAAGCTCCATTAGAAGGTTAGAATAAAACACTTAGTTGGGTTATTTTCCAAACTTAATTCCATGTTGTCTCTCTTCTATCCTGTCCCTTCTTTTCACCATTAGATTCCTTATGGGATAAAGTATGATGAGAGTTGGATAGTGAATTCAATCCAGAGCCATTGCAGTGTCCCCTTCACTCCAGTCACTGTAAGAGAAGATGGTGAAGCCAGATGAGTAGGCACAAGGGAGGGGGAGACGCCTGACTCAGCAGGGGCCACTGACCTCTGACACTATTGCTCTTGCCTTTACTCCCTGTAGTTCCACTACAACAAAAATCGGGCCCATTTCTTTATTCAGGATGCTAGTGTTGCCTGTGCATTAAAGAAAGTCAACTGCAAGATTCATGATGAGGAAAACCAAAAGGTGTATGTCAACAACATTCCCTATATGTAGTCTCTGGGAAGGAGGACAGGCCAGGGGCTAGTCATTGTCTTTTTTGAGATTGAGGTCCTGGTGCTCAACTTGCCTCACCTTCTTGCAGGTATTTGTTTTTGTCAATCTTTCTACTAAACCCCAGTCTATCCAGAAAATGTTGAAACCAAAAGAGATAGCACAGCTAAAGGTAATACAGACTCAAGGCACCACTTCTTCCCCCACCCCTATATTTCCCTGTTACCACCACTACCACTACCAGAGCCTCAGAGCTGATCTCTTCATCTCTGTCTCTGCAGCTGACCCTGAACAAACGATATGATGTCTCCCAGCAAGCTCTTGATCTCCAGAGGCTCCGCTTTGACCCAGGTATGGCTGACGGCAGCAATTCTAGGGCAAGTAGGGGCAGAGCAGTCTGCCTGGGAGGGAGACTTATATGGATGGCAACTTTGGGAGGGGTTGGTGCTGGTGCTGGTCCAGTCAGGCCCCTCACAGCCTTCTGATGCCCTTCTCTCGGCTTCCTGGAGACTTGGTGAAACATCATGTTGATATAATCCTGAATCAAAGAAATTACATGGCTGCCACTCTGAAGATCATTGAAAGGAATTTCCCTGAGGTGAGGCCTTAGGCCCAGTGCTAGTATTTAATTAGAGGGGTGGAAGAGATGGGGTGAAAGGCAGATTTGTCTCCAAGGCTCGAGATAGTATCCATCACTCTAACTGTTCTTACCTGATAGCTATTATCTTTGAACTTGTGCGACAACAAACTGTACCAGCTGGATGGCCTGCCTGACATTATAGAGAAGGCTCCCAAAGTCAAGACCCTGAATCTCTCCAAAAATAAGGTGAGAAGGGGGAACCAGATCAACTTTGGATGGAGGGTGGATGGCAGTACACATCAGAATAATGGCAACAAGCAGGCAGAGGCACCTGTGGGTGACTGTGAGGACTGGGGGAATTCGGGACCCAGGGTCCCGGGTGTCTCTCTTTCCCTGGCCCTCCTTCTCCAGTTTCCTCCCCATCTTTCTTAGCTGAAGTCGGCTTGGGAGTTGGGCAAGGTGAAAGGGTTGAAGCTCGAAGAGCTATGGCTAGAAGGGAACCCCTTGTGCAGCACCTTCTCTGACCAGTCCGCCTATGTAAGGTCAGTGGCAACCCCTGTCGCCCTTCCTGGGCACCTTTGCTCCTTGGGTGACTGAGCTGTATCTGAAAGTGCCCTTATGCAGGAAGCAGCAGCCTTGGTCCTCTGCGAGGACCACAGACCTCCCCTCCTACTCTCTCTCTCTCTCTCTCTCTCTCTCTCTCCCCCTCCCTCCTCTCTCTCTGACTCACTCATCTGTGCTTAGAGGTTTCCTTTCCTTCCTCTGACATGGTCCCCTTTTCACCTGCTCTGAGGTGTATTTCCCGCCTGTCTCCACCAAGCCTCCTCCAGTGTGCCCTCTGTGAGTATGCTCCAGGAAGTGGGGCTCCCCCACCTCCCCAGGACCAGCAGTATTCAGATGCTGGTGCCCTGGACCGAGAAGAGTCCTTTAGTCCGGGACCTCATGCTGAGACAGGCCTTCCTGCCTCCATGCTGAGATGGGGCTTCCCTCCCCCGTCCCGAGAGGGGTTCTCCTTCTCTTGCTCCAAAAAGGTCCCCCCACCTGTCCTGGGCTGGCATGGAGGCTTCCCTGCCCCATACTGAGGGCTGGGGCCCTGGGTGGCTGTTGTCATGCCATCTCTTCCTCTGGCCCAATGCCAGGAGCTGGGCCCTCCTTGGGGAGAAACCTGGGTTTCCTGAGTCAAGGGGCCAGAAGTGGGCCACGTTCCTGAGGCAGGAGTGGAAGGCAGAGGGCAGAGGAGGTTGAGGAGACAGGAGGACAGGCCTCTCAAGGCACTGCCCCACCTTCCCTCCACACCTCACATCATCCTGCCTGGGCCCTCAGAGGAACCCTGGGTAGCCCGAGATGGGTAGCATTCCTCGGTCAAGGCATCAGCACAGAGGGGCACAGGAGTCAGGGACCATCAGAAGAGAATGCAGTGGTCTGGAGAGGGGGTCCCCAGACTCTGAACCCCATGCTGAGCTGGGGCCTGACCCTTCACTCCTCCCGGGAGAAGGTCTCCTGTCCCCGTGGCTGCTCTGTTTCCCATGCCCAGCTCAGACTGAGCTCACACAGGTGAGAAAGGCTCCAGCTGCATCCAGTGGGCCCCAGCCCAACAGGTACATGTTTTCCTTTCCTGCCTCAGTTCCCAGGGCCAGCCAGGGGCGATGAGGGAAAGGGCTGCAGCAGGGGAGCCCTTTTCTCCTCTATACCTCCCTGAACTCCACCTCCACAGTAGAGCATCTTTCCCTTCCCTTTGCTTTGCGTCCTGTTTCTCCCTTGCCTCTCCTCTCCTATGTCTCACCCATCTCTCCCTCCCCTACCTTCACCCCATTTCTGTTGTCATCCCCCTGCCTTCCCCTTCCTGCCTCCTGAGCCCAGCCTCACTCACCTACCTATCCTAGCATCCTCAGCATCCCTAAGACCTGACCTGGTCTTGGCCAGGGGCAGGCCAGGCAGACTGATGGACAGCCAGTGGGGTATCAGAGCCCTGGGCTCCCACTCCATTTCCTGCTCCCTGCGGAGCCTTCCGTGGGGATTTGAACACAGGGGAGGGAGGGAGGGGGAAGAAACCCTGGAGCTCCCAATGCTGCTTCTTGTGGCACTGGAGAAGAGAGTCGGAGCAAGCTAGGTGGAAGCTAACCAGGAGGAAGGAGAGGGAGGAGAGTGAGAGGGGGAGAGGTAGGGGCAGGGGGAGGGAGAGGAAGAGAGGCTGTGCAGCCCTGAATTGTCAATCACTTCATTCTATTTTTTGTTATGGACAGTACCATCCGGGAATATTTCCCCAAGTTGTTACGCCTGGTAAGTATTTACTGTCATGATTGTCTCCTCTTACTCAAGTACATGACCTCTATGCCTGCCCTCAAGTCCTTTGGCTCTTGCCTGGATTACATGTTTGTATCCAACCCTCATCCATTTTAGAGGCATAGATTCCTGAAAAAGACAAGAATATTCTCCCTGGAATAAAATGTCCATAAACACACACATGCACCCACACTCACTAATTCACACAAAAGTTGCATCTAATAATAGATGCTTCCAAGACCCATTGTTGAAGACTCCATCTGTTGTCTTGCTGATGGAATTTTGAGGGGGCCATTTCATGCCTCACCTCTGACTCTTTTTCCCTCCGGGCCTGTTCATCTCCTTGCTCATCCAGCTCTACCTCCCTGGTATGCACTACTGACTGCCTCTTTCCTTTCTCAGGATGGCCAGGAGTTAGCATCTCCAATTATGATTGGCATTGAAGCCCCTGAGATAATAAAACCTTGTAAGGTAAGGAGGGACCAGATTTGAGATATTGTAAGGGACGTTTTTTAAACCACATAGTTTCAAGATGTCTTTTGATTCCAGGAAAGCTATAAAGGATCTGAGACCATAAAGAGTCTGGTACTTCAGTTCCTGCTTCAGTAAGTACCCCAGAATCCTGAGGCAGTGGAAGGCTGAGACAAGACAGGCCACCCAAGCAAATGTCTATTCATGGATTTAGGAAGTCTTCAAGTCTCCTTTGGGGCCCAGGCCACAGAGATAGCCTTTCCCCACTGCTCTTTCACAGGTATTACTTGATCTATGACTCTGAAGATCGAAAGGGTCTCCTCAGTGTTTACCATGACAAGGCCTGCTTCTCCCTGACCATTACCTTCAACCCTGAGGACCCAGAACCGTGAGTATCATGGCTCTGACTCTGCTCTGGGGCCAAGTGGCTCCCCAGCAAAGGCCAGTTCCTGGAAATGTCTGCACTAGCTGGACCACCCACTCCTGTTCCTCTTCTTCTCCTAGGAGCAGCTTGGAAAAATACTTCAAGGATAGCAGGAATATAAAGAATATCAAGGACCCTCGTGAGTGTGTGATGGGTGAAGATCAGCATGGGAAATGGGGTGGAGAGTCAATAATAGGGGACAGGGTACAGGGTGTGGCAGCCCTCAATGCTTCTCTTTCTCACACAGGCCTGAGGATTCAGCTGCTGAAGCACACAAAACGTGAGATTGTGGACTCCCTCAGTGTATTGCCCAGAACTCAGCATGACCTTAACTCCTACGTGGTAGACTTGTGCATCCAAACGGTGAGCACCTGCTTCCTCCCTCAGTCAGGCCCAGAGAGCTGAAGTAGGTAGGTGGGTAGGAGGATCATGAAGGCTCTAGTTTTTTCTTCTTTCTTTTCAGGAAAGGATGCTCTTCTTTTCTGTCAATGGAGTATTTAAGGAAGGTGAGTGTCTATAGATTCTTCTCTCCAGATCACTCATTACTCCCTTCCCCAGGCTGGGCTTACTCCAAGAACTCTCTCAGCTTCCCAAGTTACTCTTCTCCCCTTCCCTTGCATTCTTCCTCTCCTGGCAACTTTCTGTTATCTTTGTGTTCTTTCCTTTTTGTTCCCTTCCCCTTGTGTTCTTCCTCTCCCCCAATTTTGTTCCCAAACATCATTACTTCCTGACCTACATCCATGCCAGTCTGCACCTGCACAACTCAGGTGTTAGGGACACAGCCTGTAGAGTTTGATGGCTCTCATCCCAGGTTGTTACTTTGCGAACTTGGGACATTGTCCTGTTACCTAACCCCTCAGTTTCCTCATTTGCAAAATGGGGTTGGTGAGCTCATCTCTTGGGCGACTGTGTAAAATGAATCAAGCGAACTCATGTTTGTCAAGAGACCGACACATGTTAGGGGGTTCTATCCCTGGGTGCCGCTTGTTGCTATTGTTGCCCTCTCAGTCCCTGAAACCCCCTCCTGACTCTCACTGAAAAGTTGTCCCAGCCTGGCTCCCTTCAGGGTGCCAAAAGATTATCTCCCTGACTGGAGAACCCTGTATGAATGTGTAAAGCATGTGCAACTGTAAGGAGGTATCATTGTTTGTTGTTTTTAAAGTGGAAAGAGAGTCTCCAGGTTCTGTTCTTGCCTTCACCCGAACCTTCATCTTGACTTCTGTCAGCAATTCCAAGTAAGTGCTGTGTTGTGGGTGGGAGCACCCATCCTGTCCTGGAGCCAATGGTGTGGTAATGTGGTGGTGCAGTCCTCGGGATGTTCTCAGTACCATGGAAAGCCAACTGGTAGATCCAAGGAGAGGTCTAGATTATGAGAATACCAGATTCTCTTTTTGGCCACAATACTTACTAATTAGCTGTGTATCTTTTTGACCAGTTGTAAGATTTCTCTGTGAAACAGTCCTTTTCTGAAAATGGGATGTCTACTTCTTTTGTAAAGTGTAAATGCATTGGGGTTAAATCTACAAATCTAAGGAAACTGGTAGACAATCTCTCCAAAGGTGGACTCTGTAGCAGGGGTAAAGCCTACCAGCCAAGGAATCCGAAAGGTGGGCAGAGTAGGGGCTTGGAAGGAATCTGGTTCCTCAGTGGCAGTGGAAGCAGGATCATTGTTGAAAGTGTGGGGTTGTCCATTTTTCCAGTTGTCTGAGAGCTTGTCTTTCCTTCAGTCTGTATATTGTGAATGACAAGCTGATTGTGAGGAATGCCAGCACGAAGGAGACCCAGAGTGCCTTCTCCATCCCAGTGCCTGCACCCTCCTCCAGCTCCTTGCCTACCCTCTCCCAGAAGCAGCAGGAAATGGTGGAGACTGTCTCCACTCAGTCTGGGATGAAACTTGAGCAGTCTCAGAAGTGAGTGCTGGGAGTCTTTCAGGACAGATGTGAGCTGGGAAGAGTGGGGAGTGAAAAATGGAAACTCTCAGTTAATTTGTAAAAATAACTATTTAGATGTGGTGCTTCCAAAAATGAGTGGCCTCATAAAGTATATATATTAATTGATTGTGATAAAGAAATTAATTTTTAAACAATATAGCGTTCAGATCACATGACATGATCTTGTATATATAAAATCCTATGGAAACCACTTAAAAACACGTTAAAATTAATAAACAAGTTCTGCCTTGTTTCAGGATACAAAATCAATATACTAAAACCAATTGTATTACTATATACCTGTAATGAACAATAAGAAAATAAAATTAAGAAAACAATTCCACGTACAAAAGCATAAAAATAACACAGGAACAAATTTAATGACAAAGAAAAATCCAAAACATTTACTTTGAAATCTGCAGTACATTATAGAAAGAAATTAAGGAAGACCTAAATAAATGGAATGACATCCCATGTCCCTGGATCGGAAGACTTAATATTGTTAAAATGGCAATACTCCCCAAATTTTGTATATAGATTCAATGCAAATGCAATCCATATCAAAATCCCAGCTGGCTTCTTTATAGAAATTAAGAGGTTAACCATAACATTTAAATGAAAATACAATGAATGCAGAATAAAAAATAATTTTGAAAAAGAACAAAGTTGGAGGACCCACTATAAAGTTACTGCAGTCTTACTACAAAGCTACAGTAATCAATCCATACTGAGTGATACAGACCTAAGAATAGACATATAGATCAATGTAATAAAATAAGAGTCCAAAATAAACCAAAATCCTTACCTTTATGGTCAATAGCTTTTCTACCAGAGTGCCAAGAAAAAAAGCCAATGGATAAAGAAAGAATAGCCTTTTCAACAACTGGCGCAGGCAGAACTGGATATCCACTCACAAACAATGAATTTGTACCCCATCATATGCCATATACGATAATAAATCAAAATAGCCAAAGGCATAAAAGTTAGAGCTAAAACTATAAAAATCTTAGAAGGAAACAAAAGAGTGAATCTTTGTGACCTTGAATTAGACAGTGGTTTCTGACATATAACAAAACACACATACACACACAAAATTAGATAAAGTGGATTTCTTCACAATTTAAAACTTGTTTTGCATCAAAAGGCACTATCAATGAAGTGAAAAGACAACCCAAGAATCAGAGAAAATATGTGCATTATTATACATCTGATAAGGGACTTGTATTCAGAATATATAAAGAACTCTTGGAACTCAACCATAAAAATGAAAATAACCCAATTAAAATCTAAACCACACTGAGGTATCACTTCACACACAGCAGGATGGCTACCATTTTTTGAGATCGAAATAACAAGTGTTGATAGGAGGAAAGCAATAGGGAGAGCTGTGTTAAAAGATACAAAATTACAGCTACATAGGAGGAATAAGTTCTAGTGTTTTACAGCATTGTGGGATGACTATAGCTAACAATAATATGTAGTTTCAAATAGCTAGAAGGAGGATATTAAATGTTCCCAACACAAAGATAAATATTTAAGATGATGGATATGCTAGTTACATTCATCTGCTCACTGTACATTGCATGTATCGAAACATCATTATGTACCCCATAAATATGTACAATTATTATATGTCAATTAAAAAATATTTTTTAATGTTGACAAAGCTATGGATAAATTGGAACCCTCATACATTGCTGGTAAGAATGGAAAATGATGCAGCTACTGTGGAAAATAGTTTGTCAGTTCTTCAAAATGGTAAATATGGAATTACTATATGACACAGCGATTACACAAAGAGTGATGAAAACTTATGTTCACACAAAAACTTGAAAATGAGTGTTTATTGCAGCATTATTTGTAATAGTCAAAAAGTGGAAACAATCCAAATATTCATCCATTTATGAAGATAAATAAAATGTGATATATCTATATAATGAAATATTACTTGGCAATAAAATAGAATTAAGTTGTGATACATGCTATAACATGGGTGACCCTTGAAAATATTATGCTAAGTGAAAACAGCCAATCACAAAAGACTACATATTATATGCGTTCGTTTATATAAAATGCCCCGAATAGGCAAATCCATAGAGACAGATAACAGATTAATGGTAACTAGGGTCTGGGCAAAAAGGAGAATGAGGAGTGACTGCTAACAGGTAAGGAGTATTTTTTTTAAGGTGGTGGAAATGTTTTGGGTAGATAAAATTGTAATGGTTGCACAATCTTGTAAATATACCAGAAAAATCACTGAATTGTACACCTTAAAATGATGAATCCTGTCTTACACCACAATTTTAAAATTAGTGGATAATTTTTAGCTTTGAATTTCTATTTGTTATTTCTTGAACATCTTTTTTGTCAATATATATTAAGCCCTTGTTCATTTGAACAACCCTATTTTCCTACTCTGTATTCTAGTGGGCATGAATGTCAGCGATAGGCATTTTGGTTTTCCCTAGGACTTTATTCATCATTACAATAGTGCTCATATTGGTACGTGGGTCCCAGCAAAAAGTAGCATAGATTAAGGGGTGGCATTGCATAGTCAGCGTGTTAGAGATCACCTGTTCTTCTCCCATCCCAGGTGCTTTCAGGACAGTGAGTAGAACTACACCAAAGCTGACCAGGTTTTCACTATACTCCAGGTGAGATCTGGGAATCAGGTGGGTAAAATGTGGATGTTTCCTGTCTTTCAGAAAGGCCAGAAAATTGTAGGCCAGGTGATCTGGGTATGGAACCCAGGGCATCTGGCTCTTTGGATGTCCCAACTCCTTTTCTTTACTTCCTCTAGACCGAGAGCAAGATCTCAGTGGAGGCCTTCAAGCAAATCCCCTAAAAGGAGCCCTTCGATGTCTTCTTTGTCTTCATTTACATCCTCTTTGTTTCCTCTTTTTACCAGCCTAAGGCTGTGCCCAGGACTGGGGTTGGCAGTCTGGCTCACCAGAAAGCCAAAGTTAACTTGCAGGCCGGGTAACATAACCACTTGAAGAACCAGTTGTTCTGTGTATTCGCCCCACTCATGATCACCATTTATTTTCATAATAAAGAGTGATGTTACACGTTGTACATTGTATGTCCTGGATTGCTCTTCCCCTGCCCCATGAGCCAGAAGGGCCAGGACTGAAAGACCCTGCATCCCTGTTCATCCCTGGCTGGCTGTAGGAGATACATTGATCGGGCTTGCATTCATAGGTAATTTGTCAATAAATCCTGATGAGAAAGGGCACACGCTCATTCCAGAGACTGGCCTTGGCCTTAAGAGACAGTGGGACTCTGTCAGATGCTCAACCTGGAGCCAAACAGAAGCGGGCATGTTACCTGGCACAACAGGGGCTTCCATCCACCGTCCCGACCCCTCCCTTTCCCAAAGGTGCACTTTGCGAGGAGTCTCAGGTTAGCATCTGCAGGGGCGGGGAGACTCAGCCCATCTGCCCAGCTTATTCCTCAGAGAGCTGACACCGGGTGCTCCATGTCCATGTTCTTGAATGGGTTCAGCCATTTATTTTCACTTCTAAGCAAAAAACAGAAGCACAGAATCTCAGGTTATGGTCATTTCAGTAGGAACTTTCTCAACAACTGGCATTTAGCAGTTCCGAATTGCAGGCAAGAGTTGAATGGGACATTTGCACAATTTATTTTCCACACTTCTGTAATGCTTGCACGTTAGACAATCAGCAGGAACACTTTTCGAAATTAGAATAATAGTGGTACGACGTTTTCAAGTCACAATCCTACAAATGATTACATAGGAGAGGTACCACCAGTTTACAAATTATGCCTCCACTTTCGTGTTTGGCATATGTTATTTCCTACCAGTTGCCACTTTCCTACCACTTGCCACTTTTCAATTCTTTATGTACATGTACATTCGGGAGCCATATGTTGGAGTGTTAATCTCTTAAAACTAGGAACTAAGGGGATAGTTGCAATCACATAAAGAATAATGCCAACTTTGTTCTTCCCTGTATTGCCTCAATAGTCAAAAACAAGCTCCTGTACCTCTCTAAGCCTTGGTCCTCTCACCTAGGGAGCAGAGACCACACTGTGCACTTCTCAGCCTCATCGTGGGGACTACAGATGGTCTCACATGTTACTTATCAACCACGGTGTCTGTTCAGGCACTCAGAGCTCAGAGCTGCCTGGGTTCCTTTGTGTGCAGGAATCATGGAACCCATCACATGGCCCCTCTACTTCCCCTCTGTACATCATCAGGCTTCCACAACCTTGATCTCCTTTTCTAGCCAGCTCAGACACCATGGTCTTCCAGTCTCTCATCCTCCTGCCAGTTCCCACAATTCCTTGTGGTCTCATGCTCCCGAGCAAATGCTAACCCTAAAGTTGTCTTCATCACATATATCTATATACCCAAAGTCACAGTTTCTAAGTAGCAGAATTGAGATGTGAAACTAGACAGTGGGGCCTCAATGTCTTGAGTATGGAATGTCTGCACACTCATTAAACCTCCAGTCTTTTATTTTAATCTCCAAAACAGCATGTTGCATGAGCATTAGTGCTATTCTCATTTAAAAGAAGATAAAAATTAGGCCCAGAGGAGTGACATAGTTAATACAACTCAGGATTTTGGTATGCAGTCACTCACCTGTGCCACCCTCAACTATAACATAGATTCATACTCGATGTAAAAATATAGCTAGACTTGAAGTCAGCACAAGGGAAATGACTCAACCATTTTCCTCTGGTCATGGATAGATGTGCTCTTGGAACACCCCTTTCCATACTCCAATCTTTAGTTCCTGTGTACACCCTCTCCATTCTTAGACACAATAAGAAAACTGTGGCTTTGATGTTCAACTATAGGGTGGTGCAGCAGAGACAAGAAAGAACACAGAATGAAATGAAGGTTTCCAGCGAGACCGATACTAATTTACAAGATTATGTTCCTATGGTTTTACACATTTTATTTAAGTATCAATGCTCTCTCTCTCTCTCTCACTAACATCCCATTCCTTGATCTCTCTAATTTTCTCCCACTTTCAGACCTTCTAGCACTTTCTTTCCCTTCCAAACTTGATTGCAGGCTCCATAATTTCAAGCACAATTGAGGCAAAATCCTCAACTTCCTTGCAGTGTCAGCAGGGTCACTAAATTTTATTCATGATAATAGCCTGGGAATCAGAAATTAGTAAATGGACACTGGTGCCAGGGTCAGTTTTTCTATAGTTAACTGCTTTCTGTTGAATTGAAAATATTAAAGTTCAAAAGATATAGTCTATCCCCTCTGCAAAACAACCAAAAATTAATGGCAAGTGAAAAATTGGAAAAGTATTTGCAACATATTTTAGCGAGAGAAGATTAATATACTGGACATATAAATAAATCTGACTTAGCTAAAAGAGTGATGTCTATGGCCAGCTATTATATATTTCAAAGAAATATTAAACTAATTCAAATATATACACAATTTTAAAGTACATATAAAAAACAAGAGATAAATACATGAAAAAGCAAATTTCAGAATATACATATAATAAGATCCAACTGATTAAAAAGAATATATATTTACATATTAACATACATATATGAGTTTCATTGTTTGGAAATCATAGTAATAATAGATATTTACTTCTAGTGCTTTGTTCATGGTTTCTACAACTCTTCAGTAATACCTCTTACTTTCCTCTATTAGAAAGTATTTTCGGGGGCTGTTCCAAGATGGCCAAATAGGAACAGCTCCAGTCTACAGCTCCCAGCATGAGTGACGGAGACGACGGGTGATTTCTGCATTTCCGTCTGAGGTACCGTGTTCATCTCACTAGGGAGTGCCAGACAGTGGGCGCAGGTCAGTGGGTGAGTGCACCGTGCGCCAGCCGAAGCAGGGGCAAGGCATTGCCTCACTCGGGAAGCGCAAGGGGTCAGGGAGTTCCCTTTACAAGGGTGACAGACGGCACCTGGAAAATCGGGCCACTCCCACCCGAATACTGTGCTTTTCCGACGGGCTTAGGAAATGGTGCCCCAGGAGATTATAGCCCGCACCTGGCTCAGAGGGTCCTATGCCCACGGAGTCTCGCTGATTGCTAGCACAGCAGTCTGAGATCAAACAGCAAGTCGGCAGCGAGGCTGGGGGAGGGGCACCCGCCATTGCCCAGGCTCGCTTAGGTAAACAAAGCAGCCAGGAAGCTTGAACTGGGTGGAGCCCACCACAGCTCAAGGAGGCCTGCCTGCCTCTGTAGGCTCCACCTCTGGGGGCAGGGCACAGACAAACAAAAAGACAGCAGTAATCTCTGCAGACTTAAATGTCCCTGTCTGACAGCTTTGAGGAGAGCAGTGGTTCTCCCAGCACGCAACTGGAGATCTGAAAACGGGCAGACTGCCTCCTCTAGTGGGTCCCTGACCCCTGACCCCCGAGCAGCCTAACTGGGAGGCATCCCCCCAGTAGGGGCAGACTGACACCTCACACGGCCGGCCAGGTACTCCAACAGACCTGCAGCTGAGGGTCCTGTCTGTTGGAAGGAAAACTAACAGGAAGGACATCCACACCAAAAACCCATCTCTACATCACCATCATCAAAGACCAAAAGTAGATAAAACCACAAAGATGGGGAAAAAACAGAGCAGAAAAACTGGAAACTCTAAAAAGCAGAGTACCTCTCCTCCTCCAAAGGAACGCAGTTCCTCACCAGCAATGGAACAAAGCTGGACGGAGAATGACTTTGACGAGCTGAGAGAAGAAGGCTTCAGACGATCAAATTACTCCGAGCTACGGGAGGATATTCAAACCAAAGGCAAAGAAGTTGAAAACTTTGAAAAAAATTTAGAAGAATGTATAACTAGAATAACCAATACAGAGAAGTGCTTAAAGGAGCTGATGGAGCTGAAAACCAAGGCTCGAGAACTACGTGAAGAATGCAGAAGCCTCAGGAGCCGATGCAATCAAATGGAAGAAAGGGTATCAGCCCTGGAAGATGAAATGAATGAAATGAAGCCAGAAGGGAAGTTTAGAGAAAAAAGAATAAAAAGAAACGAGCAAAGCCTCCAAGAAATGTGGGACTATGTGAAAAGACCAAATCTACGTCTGATTGGTGTACCCGAAAGTGATGGGGAGAATGGAAACAAGTTGGAAAACACTCTGCAGGATATTATCCAGGAGAACGTCCCCAATCTAGCAAGGCAGGCCAACATTCAGATTCAGGAAATACAGAGAACGCCACAAAGATACTCCTCAAGAAGAGCAACTCCAAGACACATAATTGTGAGATTCACCAAAGTTGAAATGAAGGAAAAAATGTTAAGGGCAGCCAGAGAGAAAGGTCGGGTGACCATCAAAGGGAAGCCCATCAGACTAACAGTGGATCTCTCGGCAGAAACCCTACAAGCCAGAAGAGAGTGGGGGCCAATATTCAACATTCTTAAAGAAAAGAATTTTCAACCCAGAATTTCATATCCAGCCAAACTAAGCTTCATAAGTGAAGGAGAAATAAAATACTTTACAGACAAGCAAATGCTGAGAGATTTTGTCACCACCAGGCCTGCCCTAAAAGAGCTCCTAAAGGAAGCACTAAACATGGAAAGGCACAACCGGTACCAGCCACTGCAAAATCATGCCAAAATGTAAAGACCATCGAGACTAGGAAGAGACTGCATCAACTAACGAGCAAAATAACCAGCTAACATCATAATGACAGGATCAGATTCACACATAACAATATTAACTTTAAATGTAAATGGACTAAATGCTCCAATTAAAAGACACAGACTGGCAAATTGGATAAAGACTCAAGACCCATCAGTGTGCTGTATTCAGGAAACCCATCTCACGTGCAGAGACACACATAGGCTCAAAATAAAAGGATGGAGGAAGATCTACCAAGCAAATGGAAAACAAAAAAGGCAGGGGTTGCAATCCTAGTCTCTGATAAAACAGACTTTAAACCAACAAAGATCAAAAGAGACAAAGAAGGCCATTACATAATGGTAAAGGGATTAATTCAACAAGAAGAGCTAACTATCCTAAATATATATGCACCCAATACAGGAGCACCCAGATTCATAAAGCAAGTCCTGAGTGACCTACAAAGAGACTTAGACTCCCACACATTAATAATGGGAGACTTTAACACCCCACTGTCAACATTAGACAGATCAACGAGACAGAAAGTCAACAAGGATACCCAGGAATTGAACTCAGCTCTGCACCAAGTGGACCTAATAGACATCTACAGAACTCTCCACCCCAAATCAACAGAATATACATTTTTTTCAGCACCACACCACACCTATTCTAAAATTGACCACATACTTGGAAGTAAAGCTCTCCTCAATAAATGTAAAAGAACAGAAATTATAACAAACTATCTCTCAGATCACAGTGCAATCAAGCTAGAACTCAGGATTAAGAATCTCACTCAAAACCACTCAACTACGTGGAAACTGAACAACCTGCTCCTGAATGACTACTGGGTACATAACGAAATGAAGGCAGAAATAAAGATGTTCTTTGAAACCAACGAGAACCAAGACACAACATACCAGAATCTCTGGGACACATTCAAAGCAGTGTGTAGAGGGAAATTTATAGCACTAAATGCCCACAAGAGAAAGCAGGAAAGATCCAAAATTGACACCCTAACATCACAATTAAAAGAACTGGAAAAGCAAGAGCAAACACATTCAAAAGCTAGCGGAAGGCAAGAAATAACTAAAATCAGAGCAGAACTGAAGGAAACAGAGACACAAAAAACCCTTCAAAAAATTAATGAATCCAGGAGCTGGTTTTTTGAAAGGATCAACAAAATTGATAGACCACTAGCAAGATTAATAAAGAAAAAAAGAGAGAAGAATCAAATAGATGCAATAAAAAATGATAAAGGGGATATCACCACCGATCCCACAGAAATACAAACTACCATCAGAGAATACTACAAACACCTCTATGCAAATAAACTAGAAAATCTAGAAGAAATGGATAAATTCCTCAACACATACACCCTCCCAAGACTAAACCAGGAAGAAGTTGAATCTCTGAATAGACCAATAACAGGAGCTGAAATTGTGGCAATAATCAATAGCTTACCAACCAAAAAAAGTCCAGGACCAGATGGGTTCACAGCCGAATTCTACCAGAGGTACAAGGAGGAACTGGTACCATTCCTTCTGAAACTATTCCAATCAATAGAAAAAGAGGGAATCCTCCCTAACTCATTTTATGAGGCCAGCATCATCCTGATACCAAAGCCTGGCAGAGACACAACAAAAAAAGAGAATTTTAGACCAATATCCTTGATGAACATTGATGCAAAAATCCTCAATAAAATACTGGCAAACAGAATCCAGCAGCACATCAAAAAGCTTATCCACCATGATCAAGTGGGCTTCATCCCTGGGATGCAAGGCTGGTTCAATATACGCAAATCAATAAATGTAATCCAGCATATAAACAGAACCAAAGACAAAAACCACATGATTATCTCCATAGATGCAGAAAAGGCCTTTGACAAAATTCAACAACCCTTCATGCTAAAAACTCTCAATAAATTAGGTATTGATGGGACGTATCTCAAAATAATAAGAGCTATCTATGACAAACCCACAGCCAATATCATACTGAATAGGCAAAAACTGGAAGCATTCCCTTTGAAAACTGGCACAAGACAGGGATGCCCTCTCTCACCACTTCTATTCAACATAGTGTTGGAAGTTCTGGCCAGGGCAATTAGGCAGGAGAAGGAAATAAAGGGTATTCAATTAGGAAAAGAGGAAGTCAAATTGTCCCTGTTTGCAGATGACATGATTGTATATCTAGAAAACCCCATTGTCTCAGCCCAAAATCTCCTTAAGCTGATAAGCAACTTCAGCAAAGTCTCAGGATACAAAATCAGTGTACAAAAATCACAAGCATTCTTATACATCAATAACAGACAAACAGAGAGCCAAATAATGAGTGAACTCCCATTCACAATTGCTTCAAAGAGAATAAAATACCTAGGAATCCAACTTACAAGGGATGTGAAGGACCTCTTCAAGGACAGCTACAAACCACTGCTCAAGGAAATAAAAGAGGATACAAACAAATGGAAGAACATTCCATGCTCATGGGTAGGAAAAATCAATATCGTGAAAATGGCCATCCTTCCCAAGGTAATTTACAGATTCAATGCCATCCCCATCAAGCTACCAATGACTTTCTTCACAGAATTGGAAAAAACTACTTTAAAGTTCATATGGAACCAAAAAAGAGCCCGCATCGCCAAGTCAATCCTAAGCCAAAAGAACAAAGCTGGAGGCATCACACTACCTGACTTCAAACTCTACTACAAGGCTACAGTAACCAAAACAGCATGGTACTGGTATCAAAACAGAGATATAGATCAATGGAACAGAACAGAGCCGTCAGAAATAATGCCACATATCTACAACTATCTGATCTTTGACAAACCTGAGAAAAACAAGAAATGGGGAAAGGATTCCCTATTTAATAAATGGTGCTGGGAAAACTGGCTAGCCATATGTAGAAAGCTGAAACTGGATCCCTTCCTTACACCTTATACAAAAATCAATTCAAGATGGATTAAAGACTTAAACATTAGACCTAAAACCATAAAAACCCTAGAAGAAAACCTAGGCATTACCATTCAGGACATAGGCATGGGCAAGGACTTCATGTCTAAAACACCAAAAGCAATGGCAACAAAAGCCAAAATTGACAAATGGGATCTAATTAAACTAAAGAGCTTCTGCACAGCAAAAGAAACTACCATCAGAGTGAGCAGGCAACCTACAAAATGGGAGAAAATTTTCGCAACCTACTCATCTGACAAAGGGCTAATATCCAGAATCTACAATGAACTCCAACAAATTTACAAGAAAAAAACAAACAAACCCATCAAAAAGTGGGCGAAGGACATGAACAGACACTTCTCAAAAGAAGACATTTATGCAGCCAAAAAACACATGAAAAAGTGCTCACCATCACTGGCCATCAGAGAAATGCAAATCAAAACCACAATGAGATACCATCTCACACCAGTTAGAATGGCAATCATTAAAAAGTCAGGAAACAACAGGTGCTGGAGAGGATGTGGAGAAATAGAAACACTTTTACACTGTTGGTGGGACTGTAAACTAGTTCAACCCTTGTGGAAGTCAGTGTGGCGATTCCTCAGGGATCTAGAACTAGAAATTCCATTCGACCCAGCCATCCCATTACTGGGTATATACCCAAAGGACTATAAATCATGCTGCTATAAAGACACATGCACACGTATGTTTATTGCGGCATTATTCACAATAGCAAAGACTTGGAACCAAGCCAAATGTCCAACAATGATAGACTGGATTAAGAAAATGTGGCACATATACACCATGGAATACTACTATGCAGTCATAAAAAATGATGAGTTCATGTCCTTTGTAGGGACATGGATGAAATTGGAAATCATCATTCTCAGTAAACTATTACAAGAACAAAAAACCAAACACCGCATATTCTCACTCATAGGTGGGAATTGAACAATGAGAACACATGGACACAGGAAGGGGAACATCACACTTCGGGGACTGTTGTGGGGTGGGGGGAGGGGGGAGGGATAGCATTGGGAGATATACCTAATGCTAGATGACGAGTTAGTGGGTGCAGTGCACCAGCATGGCACATGTATACATATGTAACTTACCTGCACATTGCGCACATGTACCATAAAACCTATAGTATAATAATAATAATAATAATAATAATAAAATAAAAAAATAAAGAAAATGTGGCACATATACACCATGGAATACTATGCAGCCATAAAAAAGGATGAGTTCATGTGCTTTGTAGGGACATGGATAAAGCTGGAAACCATCATTCTCAGCAAACTATCGCAAGGACAAAAAAACAAACACCGCATGTTCTCACTCATAGGTAGGAATTGAACAATGAGATCACTTGGACACAGGAAGGGGAACATCACACACCGGGGCCTGTTGTGCGGTTGGGGGAGTGGGGAGGGATAGCATTAGGAGGTATACCTAATGTAAATGACGAGTTAATGGGTGCAGCACACCAACATGGCACACGTATACATATGTAACAAACCTGCACGTTGTGCACATGTACCCTAGAACTTAAAGTATAATAAAAAAATTTAAAAACAAAACAAAACACTGAATGCTATCTTAGGCATCTATTTTATTATATGAGCTCTTTATAGGGTATGCATATGAAATGACAAACTACAGGAAACATATTAGAGAGTACAACTTAGAAAAGTGTTCACATCAATAGTACAGCATTTGATTCTTGGGTTTGTTAAGTATGACATGCAAGGGTAATGAGATTGTTGAAATATATAAATAAAATACACAATAATTTAAATAATTATGAAAAAAAAAGTATTTTCCTGTCAAATAAGGTATCAAAAGCATCAATCCAAGAAATAGAGAAAAATATATTAGGAACAGCTTGTATTTGTATGTTCTAAACTAAAATGGAACACTTAATCATCAATATTTTAATAAATAAATCTTCCAAATAAAAATACATATATAATATTATACACAAATATATATGGGAAATACAAACTTAGTTTTCAATAGTGGACATCTTGGCAACACAAGGGACCCTTGTAGTGAAACTTTTCTGGATCTTTGTCAGTTATCAATACATTGCTTGTAATATGTATTAAGGTTTTGCAAGATATTAACTTCGAGGGAAACTATGTAAATACTATAAGAGATTGCTCTGCATTATTGATTACAACTGCAGAATCTACAATTATCTCAAAATAAAATGCTTAATTTAAAAAATGAAGGGGAAATAAACATGTTTTCAGTTTTTTTAAAAAAAGCATAAACATCTTGTGGGAATGGGATGGGAAGGAGATAACATGCTAATTTTCTTCCATAAATACATATTTATTGTATGGGGGTTATATTTAGAATAAATAATGAATTTTGAAATCTGCAAAAGTAACAGATTATATTTTGATAACACCGGACACCCCTGCTTGCAAATCACATCTCTGAAGTAATGTTAATCATATATTTTTTAATTTAAAAAGAAGATTGCAAAAAGCTTTTCAGACTATGTATCTGTGTTTACGAATTATATATATAGCTCATTGTATATAATCCCATATAAATCCATAATACCCATAGCATTATAGAAGTGTAATATTAAGAAGGTTGAATACATAATGCTTAATTAGATGACCTCATTTTCTCCTTACAATAATCCTAATTAGGTAATGTTCTTAATCACCCCTCACTGACAATAAACCCATTCCTTTGCACTTATCATGTGTTTTTGAATTGCAATATCATTTTACAAATATATGTACATATATGTTTGTGCATCTATGTATCTCTGCCGAACTATCTATCTACTTATCTATCTATCCACTCTCCTAATAAAGTTTCCATTTACTGCTTACCTACTATGACAAAGGTCAGAGCAAAGAGGTCACGGTCACGAGGGACCACAAGGCCAGTGGCTACAATGGCATGGCCCACAGGCCCAAGCTGTGGATGTCAGGCAGTCACCCTCCTAAAGCCACCAGGACTAGTTGTACATCATCAGTCACCAATCTAGAGATCAGCCTAGAGTATTTACCTTCTAGCAAGAAGGAAATGAAGATACAGCGAAAAAACGCTGAATTTTAGAAGCCTTTGTTTTCTCCAGTGCCATTGCCCATTTCCTCCCCACTTCCACAATACAGCTACCCATGTACCCAAAGCATCATGATAGAGAATGGTTCGGTGAAGGGCAAGGTTAACCTAAGATACTGTGAGTATTCTCAACAGGACAGACATAGAATGCTAAACTAGGCAAAGCCAGATGTAGGTGGAGCCAATTAAGATGATCAAACCAGTTAAAGAGACAACGGTCCTACATATTTTTTGCACACTGGAATACATGTTGAGCAAATTTGAGGCACCGCTCAGATATGGCCATAAATTTTTCTCCTTATCCTCAACTTAGTACTAAATATATGAGTACATCATACTCTTCCCAGTATGCCCGTTTCTTGTAGCCACCTGAAGTAACAGGATAGAAATCCACCTAAAATCAGATTCAGATGTCAAGACTGATAATGCCACACACACAGCAAGAGGGTATGAGAAGCTTTATTACTAACATAATGAGGCTTCTCAGGAGGGCACAGTGGGCCTCCCAAGCTGGTCCAAAAATGGCTTGAGAGACCAAGAATAGGAGACTGACTTGAGATTTGTGTGTTGTTTAAGGGGTAGGGCCAGGGTGAGAGTTCCTGTGCACAATCAGGGGCTTGCATGATTTGAATCTCTTACTGGTGCTAAAGGACAGAGCACCTAGACTTTCTTATAAGCTTACCTGGTGTGGGGCAGAAGGGAAAGATGCATGAGTGAGGCTTAAAAGTTGTCAGCAAACATTAAAAAATAGAGTTAGACTCTTTATTATATACTTCCACGTGGACATTTACTTTAGAAAACTTCATTCATGACAAGCTTCTCCTGTAGAAATCCCAGGCATGTGTAATAGTGCTTTACATAAGTGCAAAGAGCCAAGCCTCACTTAGAGCAACCCTGTCTTCAGCCTTAACTCACTACCACAGTCTAGTGTCTGTGGTTTCCTCTGGATCAATATGGTTTCCTCTGGATCAACATGGTTTCCTCTGGATCTTCACTGGTTCCTGGTGGAAGATTAACACTCTAGACATCTCTCTGAACTGGTGACTACTGAGGTACAACTGGTCTTGTTTTTGTTTTTGTTTTCTGTGCAGGTAACTGTTTGGGCCTGTTGACCAGACCATTCACCTCTGTGTATATATATGTATATACACAGTTATATACATATATAGTTTGCCGATAGTAAGTTTTATATAATATATATATACATATACGTATATATATACATATATATACAGAAACGAGTTATCTCTCACTAGAAAGATTAAGAATAATATCTAACAGAATTACAGTAAGGAGAAAATAAACAGAGAAAGTTTGTTTTGACACATAGTAGGCCTTCAATACATGTTAGTTTTTTACTCCTCTCTTCTGAAAATGAGGTGATGCTCACATAAATAGCATAACACTCAGGGACCACAGGAAAATGTAAACACAAAAAGTGAAGTGTACATACTATTATATATTGTAAGAATTTTGGTGCTCTTTTGGAGTGCTATGATATGTTACCTGATGGAGGTGAGAAGAGGGATAGATGCACCATTCATTTTCATTCTTTCATAAACATTCCCGTCTATTATTCTGTCTTTATATTTAACATCAGAAGTGCACATTTCCATCGAAGTTGAAAAATAACGGTTCACAATCCCTGAATATGCAAAATTCAGTCAAAATGTCTGTGCCATTGAGTACAAATAGTAAGTTATCGGTTAATAGTTTGCCGATAGTAAGTTATTGGCAAAACTGTTGCATGTGTCTATTACATGATAAAACAGAAGTCAGTTTATAGCTTACATTGGGATTCTGAAGTGGCATTGGCATAAATCTGTATTTAATTGGCCTTTTAAAATTGTCATAACTTTCCATGTAATAAAAGGTGTCTAGCACCACCATGAGTGTACTGAAGCTGGAAAAAAATGGTGAGAAGGCAAAAGGTTTCAATTTATAGACAACATCCTTGGGTATAAACAGAGGCCTGTAATGGAAAGCCTACTAGGTAATCAGAGGAAGCCTGAGACAAAGACTGTGGCTGAACTCTGTAGTAAAGGACAGTCTATCGGAAACAATTCATTTCAATATCCACAGGGCTACCTGTGTAGACAAAAGACCAAGGAACAAGAGGGATTTGAGATGTCTCAGAAGATTTCTGTTTTGACAAATGATTCAAGGACCAAAAAGCACCTGCATGCCTTGAATCTATGAAAGACCTATGGGAACTTTACTCAGTCACATCCCCAGAAAATGAGAGCAACGTGACCAGAACATATCTGTGATATCTGCCTGACTCCACGTGGAGAATGTGATCAGACTGGTCAATGGAGACACAAGACACTTACAGGACTTCTTTTAGGAAGCAGAACACGTAAAGCAAAAAGTCACTCCATAGGGTTTAAGGTAAATTTAAGATGTTCTTCCTCACACCTTCTCCTAAGATGTTTACAATCAAATCATTCTTCAAGTGTTTTAACAATTAATAACTGTTTGTAGATATGGACCATTGTGTTTAGACCAAAGAGATGAGATTACCCATGCATATATTTGGGCCATTAAGTAGAATGTTGAAATAGGTGAAAGAAAATATTTTGGTTTGTTTGTGTTGTTTAAGCTCATTCCTGGCCACTGCAGCAGGAGCCAAGAGAAATGGAGAAAGCAGAAGAGCCTTTTCCTTTATTCTTGAGTTAATCTATACACCACAGATATCCTTTGCCAGGTGTTCCAGACGGTCCCAGGAATATCTGTCAGTGTTGAGTAGGACTGCTTTACTTTTATTGAAGGTCTTGACATAAAGGTTCTGGAATTCAAAACTGCTATGGAAGTATGATTTCTCCTATATATATAAGCCTATGTTTATTGACAAGGACCTGGATTTAGCAAACAAGGGAAAAACTACAAGAGTGCAGCCATGAAGTACACAAAACAGAAAGAACTGCACATTCATGTGTGTATGCATGCACACACACACACACAACCAATTTTACATTTGACAATTGATAAAGTGATAATGAAAAGTGATTATTCAAATTTACACTGAAACCTAACATTATATGCCAGAGACTGTTTACCTGTATCAGGCACATATAATGTTTCCAAAATTCTGTCTCAGTTGCTTCTCATGATTACAAAATATTTATATCTGTTCCACAAAATACCTTCCAAAATAAATTTTTTTTTGAGTAAGAAACTATATTGCATTTTGTTCTCTCTCTCTATTCAACCACAAGATATCCAATATTAAGTTTGATGTATATGCTTATGATAAATCTATAAATCTATATTTTATTCATATCTATAGCTACATCTATATCTATTATAGATAAATATATAATGCATATGTAAGTATATTCACATACTACTCTGCATCTTTATATTTTCAATTCTATGTCATTTTTCTTATTTGCATTTCTTTAATCACTAGGACATTTCGATATATTTTCATATGTTTGATTATAATTTAAGGTTCTTTTGTAAGTAATATACATACGATCTTTTATTCTCTCCATTGGAATTATTAATACAAGTATTAGGTTGGTGCAAAAGTAATTGTGGTTTTTGTCATTAAAGGTAATATATTAGCCACATGCCTATAGTATACATTATAAATATAATCTGCCAATGTTCCCTATATATCGACTTTTTTCCCACACAGAATCTCCTTCCTAAGCTTTCCTTTCGCTTTCTAATTGGGAACATTATATGGCTCATTGTGAAACAATCGACCCTTGTACTGGAGAGCATTGACCTCTGCCTGACCATCTCAATCATAAATAAGGAGATTGGCTGGGCGTGGTGGCTCAAGTCTGTAATCCCAGCAGTATGGGAGGCCGAGGCGAGTGGATCACTTGAATCCAGGAGTTTGAGACCAGTCTGGCCAACATGGGGAAACCCCATCTCTACTAAAAATACAAAAATTAACTGGGCATGGTGGCGCATGCCTGTAATCCCAGCTACATGGGAGGCTGAGGCAGGAGAATCGCTGGAACCCAGGAGATGGAGGTTGCAGTGAGCAGAGATCATGCCACTGCACTCCAGCCTGGGCAACAGAGTGAGACTCTGTCTCAAAAAAAAAAAATGTATATATAGATACAGATATATAGATAACCGAGGCATTTTTTATTAGTTTCATTTTTCTGTATCCTCTTCACCTCCTAGTTTAAGATTGGATTAGTTTCACTTACCATGTTCTTGAGGTTCATCCATGTTGCAGCATGTACACATATTTTTACTGCTGAATAGCATTTCATTATGTGGACATACCACCTTTGTTTATTCATTTACCAGTTAATAGATATTTGGATTGTTTCCAATGTGGAAGCATAATTATGCTGTTGTAAACTTTCATGTAAGAGTCTTTGGGTGGACATAAGTTTTCATTTTTCCTGGGTAGATTCCTAGTAGTGGTATTGTTGGAACATATAATAAATTTATATTTAACTTTTATGTTTTCAAAATTTCTATTTTTAAGTATAAAAAGTTTCATAATAAAACTAGTATCTAGTTATCTTTGGATTTTTGAAAACTTTCTAATGAAGTTATGGTTATTCACATTTGTTAACTTGTTATAATTTCTCTTTGGTAAATTGTCTTTTCACATCCTTTCTCTAGTGCAGACTTCATATTTTAATTATCAATCTATATTAGCTGTTTATGCTGATCATTTTTATTGTTTTTCTCAGTTTTTTTGCCTTTTAAATTTGCTTCTATTTATGACATTACAGAAGAATTTTAAAGAAATGAGAATATTTACATTTGTGGAGTTTTTTCACTTCTTTTTATCTTAGAAATTTTTCGTTCCTGTAAACATTTATGTTATTTAATCATAGATTTTTATCAATTACATTATAAAATTTTAACTCTTAAATTTAATTGGTATGTGTTTAGTGAAATGTCATAAGCCAAGGGTTATAAACAGAAGTCCTCACCTCCTAAAAATAATTGCCCAGAATCATTTATGGAATAATAATGTATTTTAATATTTGAATATAATAAGTCTCTTCAAATAATTTTTTTACATTTTACTTCTTAAGCTGTTTTCCAAAGTGGCTGCATAAATTTGTATTCCATCCAGTAATATATAAAGTTTCTAGTTTCTCCATAACCTCATATTTGTTATTGTCTGTCTTTAGGTTATAGCCATTTTAGTGGGCAGGGAGTTAAATCTCATTTTTGTTTTAATTTGCATTTCCCTAATGTTTAATGATTTTGAATATCTTTTCACCATATCTTCTTTCATTAAATGCTTATTCAAATCTTTTGCCTTTTTTATTTGGATTATTTGCATTCATGTTATTCAGCTGTAGACAATCTTTTAATATTATTAATATTTCATTAGATATATGATTTGCAAACATTTTATCCTAATGTGGGGTATGTCTTTCATTTTCTTAATAGTATTTTTGGGGTTAGGAAGGTGGGGCAGGAAATGCAGTTTTTCATTATAAATGTAATGACTCCCATGTCCTAACTTCAATTCTTTAACCTCATGTATACAAATTAAATTTAAAAATTATTCTAACTTATGTAAACAAAAAAATAGTATTTTTGAAGTGTAAAAGTTTTTTATTTTGATTAAGTACAATTTATCATATTTTTAAATGGATTATGCTTTTGGTGTTATTCCTAAGAAATCTTTGCTTAATTCAAGGTTACAAAGATTTTCTCCTATATTTTATTCTAAAAGTTTTATGCTTTTAGCTTGTACATTTAGGTCTATGATCCATTTTGAGGTCATTATTGTGTATAATTTGCAAGGGAAGGGTGTAAGTTTATCTTTACCATAAATGCAGAAGTTTATTTGTGAACTTTCAGTTCTGACCCACTGATATACCTATCTGTGCTTATGCTAGTATCATACTGACATAACTAGAGCATTATAGTAAGTTTTGAAATAAGGAAGTGTAAGTCCTTCAACTTTGCTCTTCTTTTTCAAGATTGTTTTGGCTATTTTGGGACCTTTGCCCTGCCATATAAATTTTAGTATCGGCTTGTCAGATTTTCTCTTCTTTTTTTTTTCAGAAACACCTGCTGAAATTTTGATAGGGATTGTATTGGATCTGTAAATCAATTTGGGGAATATTGCCATGTCTTTTGATTCATGAGCATGAGCTGTCTGTATTCACCTGTCTCTCCAGTTTTGGGGCCAAGCAGTTTGTCCTGTGACCTAAATTCTCTGATGGATATGAGCAAAGTTGTTCATTTTTCAGTTTTTTTCATTCCTTTTCCTTGTTATAAGGACAATAGTGATGACTTTCAAGCTCTTTATCTGTCAGACCAGAAAACAGAAGTCTAAATTAACACTAACTTAGTTCCAGGAAGATATAAAAACTTTGCTTCAATATATATCCATTCTTCTGCCCCCTCTTTGTGTTATTATTATCATATATATTACATTGATGTGTATTATAAGCCCCCAAAATACAGTGTTATAATGATTGCCCTATGTAATCTTGCATCTGTAAGAAGTTAAGAGAAGTTGAGAGTAAAAATATCTTTATGTTTTTTTACATTAACCCACACATTTACTCTTTTCATTAATCTTCATTTCTTCCTGTAGATCCTAATTACCATCTGGTGTCATTTCTTTATTCCAATATAGTGCCATTACTCCACCTTCCTTTGTGTTATCATTGTAATAAATATAACATCTTTCATGTTACGAAGCTATCAATACAGTTTTATAATTATTATTTTATGCAATTGTGTGTTAAGTCATTTAAAAGGAAAGAAATAGGTTGAATCCAGATTTTTGGCTATTGTGAATAGTGCTGTAATAAATGTGGGAATGCAGATAGCTTTTTGATACATTGATTTCCTTTCTTTTGGATATATATCAAGTAGTGGGATTGCTGGATCATATGGAATTTTCATTTTTAGTTTTTTGAGGAACTTCTATACTGTTCTCCATAGTAGCTACACTAATTTACATTCCCACCAACAATGTGTGAGGGTTCTCCTTTCTCCACATCATCACCAGCACCTGTTATTGTCTGTCTTTTTGATAAAATACATTTTACCTAGAGTGAAATGATATCTCATTGTAGTTTTTATTTTAATTTCTCTGATGATTAGAGATGTTGAGCATTTTATATGCCTGTTGGCCATTTGTACCTATCAAAGGAAGAATAGGTTAAAACATGTGGTTTGCATATCCAATGGAATATTCTTCAGTCATAAAAAAAGAATGAAATACTGTCATTTCCAGAAACATGGATGGAACTGGAGGTCATTATGTTAAGTGAAACAAGCCAAGCACAAAAAAACACATTGATTGTTCTCACTCATATCTGGAAGCTAAAAAATGATCTCACGGAGATAGAGAGTAGATTGGTGGTTACCAGAGACAGGGAAGGACAGGAAGGAAGGGAGATGAAGAGAACTTGATCAATGGATGCAAATACATGACTTGATACATGTAATAAGACCTAGGGTTTGATCAGTAGGGTAACTACAGTTTTCAATAATCTATTGTACATTCCAAAATAGCTAGAAGAAAGTAATTCAAATGTTTTTAACGTAAAGAAAAGACAAATATTTAAGGTGATGGATATCCCAAGTACACTGATTTGATCTTTGCAAATTATATGAATGTATTGTTATCACATGTACCTTCAAACTATGTATATCTATTAGCATCAATGAAAATATTTTTAAGAAGAGAGAAATAATACATATATATATATATATATACTGTTACATTTACCTATGTAATTATCTTTACCAGTGCTCATTATTTCATTGTATAGATTCATATTAGCATTTGGTGTTATTTCATTTTAGCCTGCAAAAATTTCCTTAGTATTTCTTGTAAAGACAGGACTACTAGCAATGAATTCTTTCAGTCTTTGTTTACCTGGGAATATCTTTTTTCACACTGTCACTTTTGAAGTATGGTTTTACTATTAGGTTGGTGCAAAAGTAATTGCAGTTTTTTACTTTTAATGTTCATTACTTTTAATGGCAAAAAACTCAATTACTTTTGCACCAGCCTAATAGATATGCAATTTTGGCTTGACATTTTTTTCTTTCTTTCTGCGCCTTGACAGTCATCCCTTTGTTTTCTGGCCTCCATTGTTTCTGATGACAAATCAGCTATAATATTATTGTGACTTTCTTGTATTTGATGATTCCATTTTGTCTTACTGCCTTCCAGGTTTGCTGTCTTTGGTTTTCAACAGTTTGTGATGTGCTAACATCTCTTACTCTTTATTCTATTTACAGTTAGTTGAGATTCTTAGATATTTAGATTAGCACTTTTCATCCAATTTGGGATGTTTGGGGACATCATTTCTTCAAATATGTTTTAACAGGTTTATTTCAATGTAGCTCACATATCATACAACTCATCCATTTAAAATGTATAATGCAATGGGTTTTAGTATTTCCACAGAATTGTGCATTAGTCACCACAACCAATTCTACAACATTTTAGTCATCTCTAAAAGAAACCATACTTAACTGTCACCCCAATCTCCCCATACCTCTGAGCTCTAGGCAATCACTAATATACATTTTGTTTGTATAGATTTGCCTATTATGGACATTTCACATAAGTGAAATTATATAAAATATGTTATTATTCGTGACTGGGTTCTTAAAGTTAGCATGTTTTCAAGATTCATCCATGTTGGAGCATGTATCAGTACTTCATTTATTTTTATGCTGAATGATAGTCCATTGTATGAATATACCACCTTTACCCATTCATAAGTTGGTGGACATTCAAGTTGTTTTAAATTTTGGGCTATTATGAATAATGTTGCTATGAAAATTCATGCACAAGTTTTTGTGTGGATATATGTTTTCATTTCTGTGTACATGACTAGGAGTGGAATTGCTGGATTATATGATAACGCTATGTTTAACAATGTGAATACCTGCTAGACCATTTTCAAAAGTGGCTGCACCATTTTATATCCCCACCAGCAAAGTATGAAGTTTGCAGTTTCTCCACATCCTTGCCAACACTTACTATTTTTATTATAGACATCCTAGTGGGTGTGAAGTGGTATCTTATTGTGGTATTGATTTGTATTTCTCTAATGGCTAATGATGTTGAGTATCTTTTCATCTGCTTATTGGCCATTTGTATATCTCCTTTGGAAAAATGTCTATCCAGTTCCTTTGTCCATTTTAAGTTCAGGTGTCTTATAACTTTTGAGTTGTAAGCATTTATTTATATATTCCATATACAATTTCCTTTTAATACATATGATTTGCAAAAATGTTCTCCAATTCTGTGGGTTGGGTTGCCTTTTCACCTTGATGGTATCCTTTGAAGCATAAAAGCTTTTATTTTGATAAATGCCAATTTATGTACTTTTTATTTTGTTACATATATTTTTGTTGTCATAAAAAATAAACCATTTCTTAATTCAAAGTCACAAAGACGACTTTTGTTTCCTTCTAAGACTTTTAGAGTTTATCTCTTACTTTTAGATCTTTGATCATTTTGAATTAATTTATATATATGTATATATATTTGAGACAGAGCCTCGCTCTGTGGCCCAGGCTGGAGCGCAGTGGTGCAATCTGGGCTCACTGCAACCTCCACCTCCCGGGTTCAAGCAATTCTCCTGCCTCAGCCTCCCGACTAGCTGGGATTACAGGCACACACCACCATGCCCCATTAATTTTTGTATTTTTAGTAGAGATGGGGTTTCGCCATGTTGGCCAGGCTGGTCTCCAACTCCTGACCTCAGATGATCCCCCCATCTCGGCCTCCCAAAGTGCTGGGATTACAGGCGTGAGCTACTGCGCCCAGCCAGTTTTTGTATATTTGCATGTGGATAGTCAGTTGTCCCTACACCATTTGAAGACAACACACCAATTTCTTCCACTAAATGGTATTGGCACTCTTTTCTTATATCAGATAACCATAAATATATAGGTTTATTTCTGGATTCTCAACTGTACTCCAACAGACATCTATATGTCTATCTTTTTACCAATACCACCATCGTAATAAATGTAGCTTTGTAGTAAGTTTTAAAATTGGGAAATTGAATTCCTCCAACTTTTTATTTTCCATGATTGTTTGGCTATTCTGAATCCATGCATTTTATTTGGATTTTAGAATGAACTTGTCATTTTCAGAAAAGAAGTGAAGTGGTATTTTGATACGGGTTGTGTGGAATCTGTACATAAAATTGGGGCATAATGCCATCTTAATAATATTCTGTCTTCAGATCCATGAGCAGGAAATTTTCTCTCATTTGTTTAGATTTCATTTTATTTCTTTCAATGATATTTTATAGTTTTAAGTATACAAGTTATCTACTATTGGTTAAATTTATCTCCAAATGTTTTATTCTTAATGGTATTATAAATGGAATTGTTTTATAAATTGTATTTTCAGATTGTTCATCACAAGTGTATAGAAATGAATTGATGTTTGCATATTTATCTTGTATATTACCACCCTGTTGAACTTGTTTAATAGTTCGAACCATCCTATGGGGCCTGTTTATGGATTCCAATGGGGAAGGAATGGCTGAAACCTCTTGAATGATACTGCTGTTTACCTCTTGAGTGTATGGCCTCCAGTGCCCAGAGAACAGAAGTACTCAGACCCTGCTTACTTGCAGCTGCCCACATCCCATGAGGATGTGGGTACTCACTCACAGACTAAACCCAGCAGTCACCTTCATTCATTCATAACCACATGCTGAAAGACAAGAATGTGCCATGCTGTGTGCCAGGCAGCATGACAATGCCTACATTAGCTCTAAGGCTCAGCCAGCCCCTATTTCTCTGTCTCATATTTAAATGGTTGTGAAGAGGACTTACTCCAGCCACAGAGATTTCCTTCCTAGGAAAGCTGCCCCATTGGGGCCACACCAATATGGGTGACCTGCTTCCATCTCTGCTCATCAAGGTCTGTTGATAAGTTCAAACTGTAGAGAGGGCCCCTCAGAGAGGATACTTCCCAGTATGACATCCCCATAATGGCTGGCCAAAACTTCTCCTCAGCTTCTTTGTGTGACCCTCTCTCCCATACTCTCTGCACACTCCTTTCTCTGGGTCTAATACATCACTCAAGATCCCCTATATTAATTTACCCTCAGAGAATGTAAACATAATTTATGTACACAGCCACGTGTATGATTACACATTGAAGCAGAGATTCCAAAGAATTATGTATTTTGGGCAAAATAAATAAGACCTCGAAAAGCATGGAAGGAGAAAATAACATAATACTTTTTCTTCCCATATTACTTGAAATAATATTGCTCTTTATGACATTCCTATATTAATTTTGCCCCACCACACACATACATTTTCCAGAACATGGGAATTTTTGAGACATCTTTTGTAAAGCTACAGTTTTTTTTTTTTTAAAAAAAAGAAGAAAAACAGAAAGAATTATTCAATGTTTTGGTGTCTTAAATCTCTTGTTTTGTGAGAGGATAATGATTCCTGTCTTCAAGAGGGGGCAAGTTCTTGGAGTGATTCTCAATCACCAATAGAACTTGATAGCCTTGTCAATGGAAACAGTCAAACAATCATAATTTTTTCACAGGGATAAGTGAATGAATGGATAGATATTATCCCAGGCGTCCCAGTTTGAAAACGTCATTTCTAAATGGCTTGGTAGCATCTGAATAGCAAATTCTGTGTGGATAGAACATGATTGAGCTTGGTCAAGAACTCTGAATAATAGCAAAATGAATACCTAGAAAACGTAGCAAAACTCTCATTCACAGATATGTGTCTATGGCATCAGGGAATTATCTCCACAATGTCTTTGGCCAGCAACCACAGTTCTATCTGGTAGTCAGATCTAAACTCTGAAGAAATAATAAGTGCAAAAAAGAAATATGTAAAAGATATTGATAGTGAGTGTTAAATTTTGCCTAAGCTTGTCAAAGCAGTCTGTGTTGGGATACAACTCACTGAGCTGATGAAAGGAGTTGAGGCTACAAAGGAGGGGAAAAGCCTCTGAATAATCTCTGGTAGGATACAGAGATAAAACAAATGAAAGAGCAAGTATTAACACATGAGGAGAGTGCTCTGATTGAGAATATGACTCCAGAATGCAGGCAAAAACTCGCTGGTAGATGGGAGTCCATGAAACTTAGAGTCAGAGAAAATTTAAGGGGAGTATATAATTTTCAGAGGGACAGGTTTGATTAATTATAAACAATTTCCTTTGAAATCCACTTCCTACTAATGAAGGTTTAGGAAACTGAACATCAACTTATCTTTACTACCGTCAGTGCTCCTGGTTCTTCTCTGCCGCCATGAATGACTGGCAGATACATGGGCACTTTTCTTCTTACTAACATTTGTGCTAATTCATTGTGTAAAGGAACTATGTAGCATCCTGTAGAAACCAATGTGTTCTTTCCTTAATTGGTCCTACACCGGGATGACCTCAGACCCCTGTAGTGTCCAGTCAGTTATCTCTGAGCCCTGTCTATTCACCTGAGATGACCCCAGTCTTCACTCCAGTTATACTAGACTCCCTCTCCCTTCCACCCATCCAGCCTCCATAAGTCCTGCCCATTGTTCTGGGTACAGCTCCTCTTCAAGGAGACTCTGACATCTCCAGTGAGGCTACCCTTCTCTTTTATACATTAATGTAGTTTTACAGAGGTCATCCTAACTTCCACGCAGACCTAGACCTTGTTCAGTGGTTATCTTGATATTTCACAGCACATAGGCCACAGGGGATGTTGAGAGTGACCACATAAATGCTCATTGATTCTGGCGATCATGATATCTCTGGGACTGAGGTTCTGTGGTGCAGTGGTTAAGAGTACTGGCCCTAAAGCCATGTCATACTGTTCATATCATCATGTTCAAATCCAAGATGTGGCCCTCACTAACTTAACAACTCTATTGATGATGAAAATAGTGATGGTGTAGGTGAAATCCTGCTCCCTGTACCAAGAGGCCTAGGTGTTGAGGGTCATGGGTAATGACTAGTCCCTGAGGTGCTGTGTCATTCAGGCAGAAACACAGGTTGTTGACATAGAAAAACTGAAGTAAGGAGTAGGGTATTAAAACTTTTAGAAATACTATATTCCAGGTATTATACATTTTTATCTCCCTTGATCCTACCATTTTTATTACCATGACTCATATCAAGTGTTAGGAGAAGTGACTTTCCTCAGAGAAAAAATAATGTGAATTACTTTTCAGGGACTCAAGCCCTGGAAATACTAAACATCCCAATATTTTTCTATCCCATCATGTGGACTTTCAATAGACTTTCAATGTCCTCACGTATACTGTTTGTATTTGCTCTTAAATAGCAAACTATACTACATTTTAAAATTAAAAAGCTATAAAATTTGAAATGTCTTATGTATAGAGATATATGTATATATACATATGGCTTTATATACATATAACTACATATTAATGTCTTTGGTATAGCTTTCTCCATATATAGCATACACAAATTGTGCATAAATAGCATACAAATTATTTATAAGTGCATATATATATATATGCACACATATATACATACATACATACATACACACAAAAAAGGTGTAGGAAAGTATTTATGACCTATATTGAAGACATGGGGTTAGTATGCTTGGCATATAAAGATCTCTTAACAAATAGAGAAATTGGCAAATAATAACAACAGAATGCACAAAGAACTATGTAAATATACAATAAATATTTGAAAATGTGCTCAACCAAATGAAATGGCAAATAAAAATCCAGAGATATCATAATAAGGAAAAGAGGTAAGGTAATATATTACACAGAGGGTAATCACGATTTTGCAAAGAAATGTATTTTACGTGTTTATACATTGGAGTGTTTTTATATCTGAGAATACATTAAAGAAAGAGAAACAATCTGAAGAATATGCACCAAGTGATTAACAGTGAATGGATAATTAAGTACCTAAAATTGCTACTAACAATTGCTAACATGTGTTGGATCTTTCAGCGCTCAAGCAATGCCGTGAGGTGTACTTAGAGAATGCGTTAAGTCACTTTTCTTTTTGGTAGAATGTAAGATTAGAAGTGTGAGTATTCCTTTAACAGTAAAAATCAACTTGAATCTCCAATGGGCTTTCTGGCTAAAAGTTGAAGGCCAAGTAAAAATCTTGGAGCAAGGGCATTTTTTTTTTCTCCTTGCTTCAACTTACTGCTCATAGCGCCTGCCACTCAAAAAAGAGAAATGAAGCCTGGCGCTAGTAAAATACTTAGGTTATTCTCTGATATCCTCATTTTTTAAGGTGTATATAAGATACCTTTTCTCCTTTGGATCTTTCAAATGTCTGAAATTTCCTAAGATAGTTACATAAGTCATAAAACAGCAGTTATTATGAAAATGAATGATGATTTTAAAATTTTATCAGTTGATAGACATACTTCAGCAGTAAGATCATTACTCAAGGAGAACTACAAACCACTGCTCAAGGAAATCAAAGAGGAAACAAGCAGATAGAAAAACATTCCATGCTCATGGATAGGAAGAATCAATATTGTGAAAATGGCCATACTGCCCAAAGTAATTTATAGATTCAATGCTATTCCCATCAAACTACCATTGACATTTCTCACAGAATTAGAAGAAACTATTTTAAAATTCACGCAGAGCCAAAAAAGAGCTTGTATAGCCAAGACAATCCTAAGTAAAAAGAACAAAGCTGGAGGCATCACACTACCTGACTTCAAACTATACTGCAAGGCTACAGTAACCTTGTAGAACAGCATGGTTCTGGTACAAAAACAGACACATAGACCAGTCGAACAGAATAGAGAACTCAGAAATATGACTGCACACATACAGCTATTTGATCTTCGACAAACCTGACAAAAACAAGCAATGAGGAAAGGATTACCTATTTAATAAATGGTGTTGGGAAAACTGGCTAGCCATATGTAGAAAACTGAAACTTGACCCCTTGCTTACACTTTATACAAAATTTAACTCAAGATGGATTAAAGACTTAAATGTCAAACCCAAAACTGTAAAAACCCTGGAAGAAAATTTAGGCAATACCATTCAGGACACAGGCACAGGCAAATTGCCAAAAGCAATTGCAACAAAAGCAAAATGTGACAAATGGGATCTAATTAAACTAAAGAGCTTCTGCACAGAAAAAGAAACTATCATCAGAGTGAACAGGTAACCTACAGAAGAGAAAATTTTTGCAGTCTACCTATGTGACAAAGGTCTAATATCCAGAATCTACAAGGAACTTACATTTACAAGAAAAAAACAAACAACCCCATTAAAAAGTGGGCAAAGGACATGAACAGACACTTCTCAAAAGAAGACATTTATGTGGCCAACAAACACACGGAAAAAAGCTCAACATCACTGATCATTAGAGAAATGCAAATCAAAGTCACAATGAGATACCATCTCACACCAGTCAGAATGGCAATTATTAAAAAGTTAAGAAACAAGAGATGCTGGCAAGGTTGCGGAGAAACGGAAACACTTTTACATTGGTGGGAATGTAAATTAGTTCAACCATTGTGGAAGACGTTGTGGCAATTCCTCAAATATCTAGAACCAGAAATATCATTTGACCCAGCAATCCCATTACTGGGTATACACCCAAAGGAATAGAAATCATTCTATTACAAAGATACATGCACACGTATATTCATTGCTGCACTATTCACAATAGCAAAGACGTGGAACCAACCCCAATGCCCATCAATGACAGGATTAAGAAAATGTGGTACATATACACCATGAAATACCATGCAGCCATAATAAAGAGTGAGATCATGTCCTTTGAAGGGACATGGATCGAGCTGGAAGCCATTATCCTCAGCAAACTAATGCAGCAACAGAAAACAAATACTGCATGTTCTCACTTATAAGTGGAAGCTGAACAATGAGAACACATGTACACAGGGAAGGGAAAAACACACACTGGGACCTGTCAGGGGTTGGGGGGGGGGCGGTGAGGGAAAGCCTTAGGAAAAATAGCTAATGCGTGCCAGGCTTAATACCTAGGTCATAGGTTGATTGGTGCAGCCAGCCACCATGGCACACGTTTGCCTATTTAACAAAATGCACATCCTGCACATGTATCCCAGAACTTAAAAAAAAAAAAAAAAAGAAAAGAAAAGAAAATGAAAATTAAGGGCTGGGAGCGGGGACTCCAAGGAACACAAAGTTTGTGGAATCGATTAGTATGTATCCTCCTATCTCAGTCTTGACTCTCTTTGCTGACTTTCCTACCTTGGGCGCCACCCCGAGACCGCCCATTTCAGTGGGCCTCTGTGTTTGGAGAGATGAACTTCGAAAGACTGGAACACTTCCGCCTGTCAGGCCAGAAGAAATTTCCTGACACCACAGCTGGAAACCCGTGTGCATTTCAGTTCAGGAAAGAATGGTAGGCTTGGTGGGGGGAGCTCCCGCAAAAGGGGAACTAATACAGAAACACTCTGGTATGTCTCTGCTTCTCTTGTTCCAGCGCCGTTTTCCCTATATCCGGAATTCGCCCTTGCGCATTCCAATACCTGAAGCGACCACAGGGCACAGGACAGGGAGCCCTCCGACAGAAAGAGTCGCGGCGCTAAACAAAGCCTGATATCACTCCGCTTCCATAAGCCGGATCCCCATAAACTACGCTCTAGCTCCTCCCACTGCCGTTTGTGGGTAACCCGGACGTGGAAGAACCTAGTCTGCGGAGGAAAAGGTAGATGTTAAATGGTAACTACGCGCGAGGTTCTGAGGATCCCTGGGAACAGGAAGGAGAAAAGAATACCAAAAGTGACAACAGTTTGCCAATCGCAGTCTTTAATCTGATAAAGCGGTTATCTCGTCTTGAGTCCCAGGTGCGGGTCAATCCCCATACACAGCCGCCGCCATTGCCTCGAGTCCTTGTGTCTGACTGTCTGTTCCTGCTGCTGTATGACACAGCATCTCGAGGCAAGGAAATAAGAAAACTGCCTCTGATCCAAGCAGAGAAGGTCAGTGAGAAGGTGGGCATCGCTTGCGGGTGGATGTGGGTATCAGAGGTGAACACTGGATACGCGACCTGGTGATGGGAGGCGGGCGGTGAGAAGGAGAGAGAGATGGGTAGTTGGAATGGCACACAACAATTAAAAAAAAATGATCTACCTTTTTCTAGCTTGATTTCCATACACTCGGTTAACCTCAGACCATGCTTGGGAAGAAAAAGGTTGCAGCTTCTAGCAGGAAAAAGGCAGACTAGATGAGGAAGAGAGGGCTACTTCCACAGGCGAGGACAGTTGTCTGGGGAGCCCTGAGAGGGAGAGAATGTAAAAAGAGGTTGTAAATGTTTGATAATCAAGGCTCTGGATTCGAAAAGGGTCTCATGTCTTGGTTACTGGTCTGACCATTAATAACCACGTCTTTCTCTCTGTCTTTTCATTTGTTCTTTGGGTGTGTATCATGCATTTTTATGTGTAGATCTGTTCCTAAGTTTGCAGCACTCCATGTTTCTGTAAAGATCTGTAGGGGACAGCAGACCTCAAGGGGAGAGGAGGAGGAAAAGAACATTGGCCTGGTTTTTACAGAGTGGGTAGTACTTGGGAGGCAGTACTTGGAGGTGGTAGATGGCTAAGATTAGAGTAGGCAGGAGTGTAAGGGAGCCTCCAGATCTCTCTGCCAGCTTTCCTAACATGTCCTCCTTTACCCGCATTATGTTGCAGAAAATGATAGGCTTTGGGAGAGAGGAAGGAAACATAGGAACCCAGATGAAATATGGAAATAAATACTTTTCATTTTTTCCCCAGCCTCCGTGGTTTGTCTAGGCATTTCGTCCCTACTAACACCACTCCTACTACCTTGTAGGGATGTTTGAGTTGTCTCTGTATAGGAATTGTCAGACTTTGAGAATAGAGCAGAGAGGCTTGGAGATTTAGGAGTGGGAGAAAAAGGGGAGATAGAAAATGTTTGCCAAACAGGTACCTGTATCCAGAAAGAATCTGTGCCCTAGGTGCTGGTCTCTACCAAAGACAGCCTCAACTCTCTCCTGTGTCTTAATTTATTGGTCTCTGTTTTTGTGAATCCCTGTAGGTAGATCTGTCCCCAGGTCTGTGGAACTGTCAGTTGTGAAGTTTTGTAAAATGGCCACCCAACTTAAAACTAGGAAATTACGAAGAAGAGAAAATTGCCCTGTATCTGTTAAGATTGGTGTAAAGGTACAGGGACAGGGGGGCAACTTCTACTAGAGAATTCCATCTCTTCTGTTTTGTCATTTTACCAATTATTTCCCATCTGCCCCACCCCCTGCTGCTGCTGATTTAGTTGGGAGTCTTGGTAAATTGTGGGGGTACAGAATACTAAGACCTGCCTTTCCCACTGTCCACTTGCTTGTCCTGCTCTCATGCTTGAATCTAGTCTAATCTGAACGAGGGACATTCTAGGGCAATCACTGGTGGGCAATAGGAAGGAGGAGGAGGAGTAGCCCTGAAACAAAGCAGTGGGGGAGAGGGGACTAGGAGGAGGGAAACACTAGACAAAGTGTATCTGGAAAGGCAAGAATAGGGGCCAGGGACCAAGGTCTATCACCAGGAGATCAGTTTCCACATTCTCCTGTTTGTTTATTTGTCCATAGGTCTGCCTGTAGATCTGCTGTAGGGCTTGTCACCATTGGAAGCAAGGTAAGGAGGAGAAAGTTACTCCAGATCAGTGCAGGTTGGTATGAGTGTGGGTATTGCCTGGGTAGACCTGTAGGATGGAGTAGTGGAGAGCTGGTTGTCTCCAGCAGGGGTCAAGAACCACTAAAGGGATTCCTCAGCTTCTCATCCAGTTTTCCTTCTCCTTATGCTCCTGTTTGGTGACTGGAAAGAAGGTTGATGGCACTTGGAAGTGTAGGGAGTGGGTGAAATGAAGGGAGAGAGAGTTTGCTAATTATCTACCTCTCTCACCTAGCACTGAATCTCCATATTCTCCTGTCTCCCTGTGCTGATCAGCATGAGGAGAAAAAAGTTGGAAGAGACTGAAAGCCCCATTTCCTTCCTCCACCCCTAGGTCCTACTTCAGTGGCAGATCTGGTGGCCTTGGAGTGGCTGAAGACCACCACCCTCCACAGGGCTGGGCCCATGCACAACCATCCTTCCCTACCTTGAGTGAGCTTCCTCTGCATGTTTTCTATATCACTGGCAGAGCCTGTAGTTGGAAAGGGGACAGAGTGACTACTGGACTTTGTGTGAAAACACCAACCGGGACAAAACTTCAGTCAAGGCTGAGACGGGTGGGGGTATATAACTTGTCCTTACCTTAAACTTGGAACATGGTTGACTCTGGGACAGAAGCAAGGGCTAGAGGAAAGGCTGAGGCTGGCCTGCAAGATGGAATCAGTGGTCCTGCTGCTGCTAGAGTGAATGGTAAAACCCAGGCCAAGGCAGTGGCTGAGGCAGAACTGAAAACAGAATCAGTGACCCAGGCCAAAGCTGGTGATGGAGCAATGACCAGGACACATACAGTGACCTACAGGGAGGCTATGGCTGTGACAAGGGAAGTGATCAAGGTGGAAGATACAACTAAGACTAGAGTCATGGTTCAGACTAAGACAAAACCCCTGGCAGAACGCAGTATAGTGCCACAAACCAAGTCAAGGGCCATGCCTATGTCTAGGGTCAGTACTGTAACCAAGTCTGAAGTCAAGGTTGTTGCTGTCATTGAGGCAAATATTAAGTCCTATGCCAAGTCACATGATAAGGCCAATACTGGGTCCAGACCTGACAGAAGGGAAGAGGCCAGCATTGGGATGAAATCCAGTGATGAGGATGAAGAAAATATATGCTCCTGGTTCTGGACTGGAGAAGAGCCTAGTGTAGGGTCCTGGTTCTGGCCTGAAGAAGAGACCTCTCTTCAAGTTTATAAGCCCCTACCTAAGATCCAGGAAAAGCCCAAGCCCACACACAAACCCACACTTACTATAAAACAAAAGGTAATAGCATGGTCAAGGGCCAGGTATATTGTCCTAGTTCCAGTTGAGGGAGGGGAGCAATCCTTTCCTCCAGAAGGAAACTGGACCCTGGTTGAGACCTTGATTGAAACTCCTCTGGGGATTCGACCTTTGACCAAGATCCCACCTTATCATGGGCCTTATTACCAGACCTTAGCTGAGATCAAAAAACAGATTAGGCAAAGGGAAAAGTATGGGCCTAATCCGAAGGCCTGCCACTGCAAATCACGTGGCTTTAGTTTAGAGCCTAAAGAGTTTGATAAACTTGTTGCCCTCCTTAAGTTAACTAAGGATCCTTTCATTCATGAAATAGCTACAATGATAATGGGCATCAGTCCTGCTTATCCATTTACTCAAGATATAATTCATGATGTGGGTATTACTGTTATGATTGAAAACTTGGTCAATAATCCCAATGTTAAAGAACACCCTAGAGCTTTAAGTATGGTGGATGACAGCTCTGAGTCTTCCGAAGGACCAAAATCAGGGGAGTCATATATACATCAAGTTTGTAAAGGCATAATCTCTTGCCCCATGAACTCCCCTGTGCAGCTGGCTGGACTGAAATTACTAGGGCACTTGAGTGTAAAATTTGAAGATCACTATGTGATTACCAGTTATATTCCAGATTTCCTCACCTTGTTAAACAAGGGAAGTGTCAAAACCAAGTTTTATGTTTTAAAAGTATTTTCGTGTTTGTCTAAAAATCACGCCAATACAAGAGAATTGATCAGTGCCAAAGTACTATCATCATTGGTTGCACCCTTTAACAAGAATGAGTCAAAGGCCAATATTCTTAATATTATTGAAATATTTGAGAATATAAATTTTCAGTTCAAAACAAAGGCAAAGCTATTTACCAAGGAAAAGTTCACTAAATCTGAGCTTATTTCAATATTCCAGGAAGCAAAACAGTTTGGTCAGAAACTCCAAGACTTAGCAGAGCACAGTGATCCTGAAGTGAGAGATAAAGTCATACGATTAATACTCAAACTCTGAATACCCCTCTGTTCTCATAAAACCTCAAACAGTTTTTTGGAGTTGCAATATGAAATCAATGCATATTGTAATTATAAATTCAATACTTATGTTTTCCATGTTGATTGAGGGAGGCAATTTTATGGATACCAATTAATCTTGAGTTCCTGAACGTGTGCTGATTTTTATTGTGCTATATAATATAAATTGAGATATTTTTAGTATTTCTGCAGCGTGACCTGATAATGAATATTCATCCTGAGTAAGCTATACTTCTGTGCTTTATATTGATATAAGTGTATTCTTTTGAGATTTTATTTACATGTTGTTAATAAAGTTGCATGCTAAAACTGGTGAAAATATTGTCCTAGTTCTTCAGTTGAAATCTAGTCTGGGGGGATAAAGCACAGAGAGCATAAAGATGGTGAAGAACACTGCCTGTGTGTCTGTAGTGGGGCACAAACAAAACAAGTTCACATTGACAGATTATTTAGTTTCGACATACTTAAGAAGTAGAATCACTCTATGCAAGAAGACAGGACTGTGCTATTAGCTGTCTGTAGGCTCCTACTGATAGGGCTTCAAATGAGGAAAGAAGCCCTATCTGGGCAGCTCTGGGGAAGGGAGTAAGGAGGAAGGGAATACAGATGCTTTCATTGTAGTCTCAGTTCCAGAATTTGTGCTCAGCTTTTCACATAAAATGTCTCATCAGGATGCCTTGAAGCTTTTTAACCCCAAGAGTATTCCTGGTTCTCACCCCTATTCAGTAAGCCATGGACAGCTGCACAGGAAGTGTGGTTCTGAAGGGACCCAGCCCCACTGTACCTTCAACAGCTCCCTCCCTATCCAGGGGTATCAGATTTACTGCTTCATCTGGGATTCTTTTCCCCTGAAGTCCTGGGCCTCAGAGGAGAGTCTTTCTGGGGATTACCCACTGAAACTGCTTCATAGATAATCTCATCTGTCTCATCCTGGTGACTGTTTACTCCTTACCTTTGTTTTCTGGCCAATGTTTGGACTTGGTGATTTGTACCACAGTTGGTAGCAGCCCCTTTTTGTGCTGATTCTTTCTGGTCAGAGCTCAGCTCTATGTATGGCATAGCCACAGCATACCAAATTCCTTTAGAAGTGTGTAGTTAGGAAGAAATTAATTCCCATAAAACCCACTGTTCTGTCTATTTGCATAGTTTATAGAGCTGAAGCCATGTTGTCTATACTAAGCTTGTCCTGTTTATTCTTAACAAAAGCTAGGTTCTCTGCAAGGGTTTGTGGAATAGAATGACAATGTATAGTTTAGGATTTTGGGGTCACCTCTGCCTCTCCTACCCCCTGCCTCTTTTACTGTTAATTTACTGCCCAGAACTGGGAAATATAAATATTAGGATCAGTATACAAATGGTCTTTCTGTTGACCTTCCTCTCCTAACTTTTTATGCATTTAGGGGGAGGTCTAAAGTGGAAAATCTCAATATGGTGTAATGGATCCCTACTTTTAATAGCTATCTCTAGTTTAATTTCTACTAGGATCAGTTGTGAATCTATTGTGGTACATCTAAAAGTTTAAATGAAGCACAGTTAGCTACACTTGTGCATTAAGGGAAACAAGCAAGGTAGTTTTTTTGCAATGTGAAACTTCAATTTAGATGATTTTTGAAGTTCTTTATAACATTTTTTAATCCACAGAACTCCTGTAGCCTGTAATACCAGCTGTGGGTACTACTCTCAGTGTTGGAGATCATCAAAATACAATTGGACCAGACCCTTTGGAAATAATTCTGTGTCTCAAATGCCCTGTGGAGCACACACTTAATCAGTTGATGGCTATGGAATTTTCCAACATCAGCTAAAGAGAAGGGTGAGTGTGGGGTGTGTATGTATTTGTGTCAAAGCACAAAGTTGATGGTCTCTCCTTGGATGGGAATTGTGGGATGCGAAGTCATCTCCTAGATTGTTCATGAGGTGTCATCTGTTGATGGACACTTAGGTTATTTCCATCTTTTGGCTCTTATGAATATTGCTGCAGTGAACATTGGAGTACAAGTATCTGTTTGAGTCCCTGATTTAAATTCTTTTGGGTATATACCTAGACGTGGAATTCCTGGGTTGTATGATTTGTTTAGCTTTTTGAGGAATTACCAGCTGTTTTCCACGGTGCCTGTACCATTTTACATTCCCGCCAGCAATATGCAAGGGTTCCAATTTATCCACATTCTTGCTGACACTTGTTGTTTTCCATTATTATTTAAATAGCCATCTTAGGAGGTGTGAAGTAGTATATCATTGTGGTTTTAATTTGCATTTCCCAAAAGTCTTATGATGTTGAGCATCTTTTCGTGTGCTTATTGGCCATTTGCGTATATTTTTTAGAGAATGTATGTTTAAGTTCTTTGCTCATTTTTAATTGTGTTTTTGGTTATTGTTGCATTATAGGAGTTTTAAAATACATATATTCTGGATACATGCCCCTAATTAGCTATATGATTTGCAAATATTTTCTCCTGTTCTGTAGATTTTTTCACTTTTGATGATGTCATTTGATGTGCAAAAGTTTTTAATTTCAATGAAGCCCAATTTATCTATTTTTTTCTTTTGTTGCTGGTGCTTTTGGTGTCATATCTAAGAATTCATCACCAAATTCAAGGTCACAAAGATACCCCTATGTTTTCTTCTAAAAGTGGTATAGTTTTAAACATCAGAGTAATTAGTGTTTCTGTCACCTCAAACATTTATCATTTCTTTGTTTTGGGAACATTCAAAATCTTTTCTTGCTATTTGAAAATATACAATTATTTATTGTTAACTGTAGTCACCCTACATTGCCATGTAGATCATTAGAACTTATTCCTCCTATCTTGCTGTAATTTTGTATCTGTTAACCAACCTTTCCCTCCCCATTCCTTTCCCTATATTCTCTTAACTTTTAATTGAAAAAAAAGACCACAATAACTTTTGCACCGTCCTAATAGTAACCACTATTCTACACTCTACTTCTATGAGATGAGCTTTTTTAGCTTCCACATGTGAATGATAATATGTGGTATTTATCTTTCTGTGCCTGGCTTATTTCATATAATGTCCTCCAGGTTCATCCATGTTTCCACCAATGACAGGATTTCTTTCATTGTTATGGCTGAATAGTGGTCTGTTGTGTATATATACCACATTTTTTTATCCTTGCATCTGTTTATGGGTACTTATATTGATTCCATATCTTGGCTATTGTGAATAGTGCTGTGATAAACATGAGAGTGCAGATGTCTCTTTGATATACTGATATCCTTTCTTTTTGATACATACCCAGCAGTAAGATTGCTGGATCATATGGTAGTTCTATTTTTAGTTTATTGACAAATCTCCATGCTGTTTTTCATAATGGCTGTACTAATTTACATTCCCACGTACAATGTATAAGAGTTCCATTCTCTCTGCATCCATCCCAGCATTTGTTATTTTTTTTGTCTTTTTGACAATAGCCATTCTAACTGGGGTGTGATGATATCTCATTGTGGTTTTGATTTGCATTTCCCTGATGATTAGTGATGTTGAGTGTTTTTTCATATAATTTTTGGCCACTTGTATGTCTTCTTTTGAGAAATGCCTATTCAGATCATTTGCCAATTTTTAAATTGAATTATTCGTGTTTTTGTTGTTTAGTTGTTTGAGCTCCTTGTATAGTCGTGTTCTATACAATGTTTCAGTCAATGATGGACTGCATGTATGACAGTGGTCCCATAAGAATATAATACCAAATTTTTGCTGTACCTTTTATATGATTAGATACATGAATACTTACCACTGTCTTACAATTGCCTGCATTATTCAATACAATAACATTCTATACAGGTGAGTAGCCTAGGAGCAATAGGCTGTACTACGCAGCCTAGGTATGTAGTAGGCTATACCATCTAGGTATTTGTAAGTAGTACTTTTCTTCTTCTAAGTAGAAGAGCTTTTTTGCCCTTCTTCTTTTAGAAGATCTTAAGAAAATCTGAATCTGTGATAGTCTTACAATGGTGAAAATGTCTAAGGACACATTTCTCAGAATGTATCCACATGGTTAAGCAATACATGACTATATATTCTGGATATTAGTCCCTTGTCAGATGAATAGTTTGCAAATATTTTCTCCCATTCTGTAGATTATCTCTTCGCTCTCTGATTGTTTCTTTTGCTGTGCAGAAGCTTTTTAGTTTGATATAATCCCATTTGTCTATTTTTGCTATTTCGCCTGTGCTTTTGAGGTCTTATCCATAAAATCATTGCCCAGACCAATGTATTTCTCCTATGTTTTCTTTTTCTAGTAGTTTCATAGTTACATTTAGGTCTATAATCCATTTTGAGTTGTGCTAGGAAACCTGGATATCCATATACAGATGAATGAAACTAGACCTCTCTATCTCATCAAGTACTGCAGAATTTTGATTACAGTAGTTTTATAGTACATTTTGAAATCAGGAAGTGTATGTGCTCCAACTTTGTTCTTCTGCTTCAAGATTGTTTTTGTTATTCTGAGTCCCTTTCCATTCCATGTCAATTTTAGAGTCAGCTTTTCCATTTATACAAAAAAGTCTTTGGAATTTTCACATTGAAATTTTGCTTGGGGGTATTGCCCTCTTTATAATATTTAGTTTCCAAACTATAAAGACATAATGCCCTTCCATTTATTTTGATCTTTAACTTCTTTTAGCAATAGTTTATAGTTTTAGGTATGTAAGTTGTTCATCTCCTTAGTTAAATTTATTCCTGGGTATTTCATTCTTTTATATGCTATTGTAAATGGAATTATTTTCTTTCTTTTTCATATTGTTCATTGCTGGTATATAGAAACATAACTGATATGTGTGTGTTGATTTTGTCACTTGCAACTTTGCTGAATTTATTCACTCTAGTAGTTTTTTTGTGGATTCTTTTGAAATTTCTATCTATAGGGTCATGTCATCCATGATAGAAATACTTTATCTTCCTTTTTCTTATATGGTTACCACATATTTCTTTTTCCGGTCTAGTTGCTCTGGCTGTAACTTGAATAACAGTGCAGAAAACGGGCATGCTTGTCCTGTTGCTGATCTTCCCAGTGAAAGCTTTCAGTCTTTTACTATTGAATATGACATTAGCCGTGGGATTTTCATAAATGTCTTTTATCATGGTAAGGAAGTTCCTTTCTGTGCCTAACTTTATGAGTGTTTTTTTAAAGGATATCAGGTTTTATCAAATATCTTTTTTGTATCAACAGAGATGATCATGCGCAGATTTTTTTGTTCTATTCAACTGGTATATTACATTGTTTGACTCTCTCATGTTGACCACCCTTGCATTTCTAGGATAAATCCCACTTGGTCATGGTATATAATCTTTTTAATATGCTGTTGGATTTGTTGTGCTGGGATTTTGTTGATAATTTTTGCATCTATATTCATAAGGGATATTGGTACGTAATGTTTCCTTGTGATGTCTTCATCTGGTTTTGGTATCAGAGTAATGTTGGCTCCGTAGAATTAGTTAGAAGATATTCCCCCTTCTACTTTTTAGAAGAGCTTGAGAAGGATTGTTGTTGACTCTTCTTTATGTTTGTTGGAATTGTCTAGTGAAACCGTCTGGTCCTGGAATTCTCTTTTTGGGGAAGTTTTTGATTACTGGTCTAATTTCCTCACTCTTTATGGGTCAGTTGAGATTTTCTATTCAGTTCAGTGTCTTTTCTATTCAGATTTGGAGTCCGTTTGTATAATTTACACATGTATTTAAGAATTTGTTCTCATTGTTCAATTCCCACCTATGAGTGAGAATATGCGGTGTTTGGTTTTTTGTTCTTGCGATAGTTTACTGAGAATGATGATTTCCAATTTCATCCATGTCCCTACAAAGGACGTGAACTCATCATTTTTTATGGCTGCATAGTATTCCATGGTGTATATGTGCCACATTTTCTTAATCCAGTCTATCATTGTTGGACATTTGGGTTGGTTCCAAGTCTTTGCTATTGTGAATAATGCCGCAATAAACATACGTGTGCATGTGTCTTAGGGGAACATCACACTCTGGGGACTGTTGTGGGGTGGGGGGAGGGGGGAGTGATAGCATTGGGAGATATACCTAATGCTAGATGACGAGTTGGTGGGTGCAGTGCACCAGCATGGCACATGTATACATATGTAACTTACCTGCACATTGCGCACATGTACCATAAAACCTAAAGTATAATAATAATAATAATAATAATAAAAGAAAAAAAAAAGAATTTGTTGATTTCATCTAAGTTATCTAATTTGTTGGTGTATAAATGTTCATTGTGTACTTTTAATCTTTTAAAATTTCTGTGTGGCTGGTAATAATGTTCCCCCTTTCTGGTTTTAGATATTTGTGTCTTCTTTTTTTGTCTCTAGCTGAAAGATTGTCAATTTTCTTTATCTTTTTGAAGAACCAACTTTTGGTTTCATTGGTTCTCTCTACTGTTTTTCCATTCTCTATTTTGTTTATTTCTACTCGAATCTTTATTATTTCCTTCCTTCAGTTAGCTATGGGTTTCGTTTGCTCTTCTTTTTCTAGTTCCTCAAGGTGTAAAGTTAGGTAATTGATTTGAGATCTTTCTTATTTTTTAATGTAGGTGTTTATAGTATAAACTTCTCTCTGACCACTGCTTTTGCTGCATCCCATAAGTTTAGTTATGCTGTTTTTGTTTTTATTCATTTCTGAGTATTTTCTGATTTTCCTTGTGATTTCTTCTTTGACCCATTGGTTATTTAAGAGTGTGTTGTTTAATCTCCATATATATGTGAATTTTTTATTTTTCTTTCTGGCATTGATTCCTAGCTTCATCCATTGTCAATGAAGATATTTCACATGATATCAGTCTTACAGAGTTCATTGAGACTTATTTTAGAAGAATGTGTTTTTGCTATTGTTTGGTGCAGAGTTCTATATATGTCTGTTAGGTCTAGTTGATGTATACCACTGTTCAAGTCCTGTATCTCTTTATTGATCTTGAGTCTAGATGCTCTGTTCATTATTAAGTATGGGGTTTGAAGTTTCCTACTATTATTATAAAACTGTATTTTTTCTCTTCAGTTCTGTCAGTGTTTGCTTCTTCTTAGGGACTTTCGCTTTCCTACTTATTTACATTCTCCTGTATTTTAACCCCACTATTTTTATAGGTTTCCCCATATCTGCATGGAACATATAATCATTTTTCCCTTGGGAGGAAAAAAATCCTTTTCCTAACACTAAACTCACACTTTTCCAGCTGTCTTTCTCTCCACCCTTTCAGAATAATGAAGTTTTCCGCATTTGTTGTCTCTGCTTTCTCATTTCTTACTCAGTCCTCACACAATTGCAATCTAGTTTCTTTCTCCACTACTCAACTAAAACTCTGCCTCAGTGTCACCAAAGCCTCCATATTCCCTAAAGAAAAGCAATTTAAATTTTTTAAAATTTTATTTATACATGCTGTTATGGAATAATAATGTTTTTTTCCCCCACTTTTGATGTATCCTTACATGTAGTGGGATCTTTATTAGAATAACATCTCTGGCTTTTCTGTGTCCCCACCCTTACTCATTCTTACCCTTCTCTCTTCCCTTTCTTGTTCCACAGAGGGTTGTGTCCTTCTTTGCGGTGTCTTGGGTCATAGGCATTTTTTTGTTTTAGTGGACACTAGAAATCTCCTTACAAAGGGATTATATCATCTTATGCTTCCTCAGTATATCAAAGCCCCTCATTCCTCACACACTCACCAGCAGTACTATCTGCATATTTAAACATATCTACCAATCTGATGATGAAAATGGTGTCTCTTCCTTTTATGTTTTTACTAATGTTGAAGACAATAAATAAGCTCTCTAAACTCACAGAAAAGAATCAAATTGGAAATACAAATTAAAATAAAATACAAATACAAATACAAATCAATTTGTAAGCAGCAAAATGCTTATTAGAAAGATTTTGGAGGCTGAAGAATTGTCTGAAGAGAAAAGCATTTTTTCTTTGCCTGAACTTAATATTCAAAATTCCTGATATGCAAATAGAAGTCATCTCATAGCACTAACAAACTTGAGTTTACTATTATGTGACCTTTTATTCTTTTAGCTGTTTCAAATATGTTGAGACACTTCAGATAATTATAAGTTATTGATAATTAGTATGATAATAAATGATGATTCAAAACTATATTAGATGATATAATTCAACACTAAGATTACTAAGCTCTTCTTGAAGGAAGTTTCTATTCAAAATGTATAAAAGCTTAAATCATCTTGGTGGTGGTAAGAACAGTTTAGACAATCATCTTTGTACTATGTAAAATAAAATCTGACAGTTTATTTTCTAAAATATACTTAACACATTTTTATTAATGTTCATTCACAACTAATGGTGTCTTCTTTTTTTTTTTTTAGATGGAGCCTTGCTCTGTCGCCCAGGCTGGAATGCAGTGGTGCGATCTCGGCTCACTGCAACTTCTGCCTCTTGGGTTCAAGCGATTTTCCTGCCTCAGCCTCCAGAGTAGCTGGGACTACAGGCGCACGCCACCACGCCCGGCTAATTTTTGTATTTTTCACAGAGATAGGGGCTCACCATATTGGTCAGGCTGGTCTTGAACTCCTGACCTTGTGATCCACCCACCTCAGCCTCCCAAAGTGCTGGGATTACAGGCAAGAGCCACCATGCCTGGCAGTGTCTTCTTATTACTGACCTAGTTGAATACCCGAAGTTGTGGGAACAGGCTCTGTAAAGTATGAAATTCCATTTTCTTAGCTGAGAATTTTTTTTCTCTCTAAGGTGATACTTACAGGATTTTCAAACATGTCTAGATCTCATTGATGTTAATGTTTTTTGGGGAATTGATTTATTTACCAGAGAAGAAAGTTAGGCACACTGAAATATATGATCCAAAATGAAAAGTGAGAAAATGGTTGTATGTGCAAACATATGATCTGATCTCCTATGTTAGAACTCCATTCTGTGCTACAGCAAATCCCATAATCTGATTGCACTAAAGTGACCCTAAGCAGTATATATGTTTAATGAAGAATTCTATGTCAATATTGTTTGTTCTCTAGCGGGGATTTATTTCATTGAGATAACATAATTGAAGTAATTTTATGCTCTTCAAAGCACCTTAGATGATAAACCCTAGCCCAGGGCTGAAGATTTATCCCTCAGTGAGATAATGACCAAGTACACAAAAAGCTTGTGCTTCTAGAGCAGGCCTCTCTATCACCTTTGAATTCCTTAAACAGATAATAATTTATTTTGAGTCAAAAGTTTTGAATATCACCCCTTGGTGTGTAAATCCCAAGTGGATAAGAAGCAAGAGAAAATGGCTCAAAGGTTTTGCCTTTTTGAGACTCCTGTTAATGTGCTTTTTCTAGTATACCAAAAATAATGGTATTTAATATTTAAATAACTTTATCAATCAGTAAAAAGACCAATAACACAATTAAAAACTAGGCAAAGGACTTTAATAGACATATATCCAAAGAAGATATACAAACGGCCAACAAGCACATGAAGAGATGCTCAACATTATTGGTCTTTAAAGAAATGCAAGTCAAAACCATAGCTACACCACTCCACACTAGTATGTCTATAATTTTTTAATGGAACCTAAGTATTGGCAAGGATGTGGAGAAATTGGAACTCTTATACATTGCTTGTGGGAATATAAAATGGTACAGCCACTGTGGAAAATAATTCGATAGTTTTTCTAGTGTATCACTTTCATTCACTTCTCGTTTCTCCTTTTTTTTTGTATTTTTTTCCATTGTTTTTCTTAGTGGTTACTCTGGGTATTACAATTAATATCTTAACTATACAACATCCAAGTTTAAATTAATACCAACTTAGTTTCAATGATATGAAAATTCTGCTCCTTTATACTTCCATCTCCCTCTTTATGTTATTATTGTCACAAATTCGATCTTTATATACTGTGTGCCTATTAACAGATTTATAATTATAGTTTTATGCATTTGGCTTTTAAAACATATAGGGAAAAAAACAGAAGTCAAACACCAAAAATGCAATAATACTGGCTTTTTGAAAAACTGACTTTATATTTTATAGTAGTTTTAGGTTTACAGAAAAATTGGGCAGAAAGTACATACAGAGAGCTCCCATATATTACTTTTCTCCCATATCCCACCTCTGCCACCCGGTGCCCACGGGTTCCCATATTATTAGCATCTTGTATTAGTATGGTACTTTTTTTTCAAACGATAAATGAATACTGATACATTATTATCAACTAAAGTCCCTAGTATACTTTAAGGTCTACCCATAAGTTGTACATTTCATTTTTTTTAAACATTATAGTAAAATACACATGACATGAAATTTGCCATTTTAACCACTTTTAACTGTCCAATTTGGTGGTGTTAAGTGCAATCACATTGCTGTGCAACTATCACCACTATTGATCTCCAGAACTTTTGCATCATTTCAAATTAAAATTATACATATTAAAAAATATCTCCTTGTTATTCCCTCCCATCAGCCCCTGGGAAGCACTAACCTACTTTCTTTCTCTGCTAAGTCTTTCATGCATTTTGAGTTAATTTTTGTATATTGAGTAAGGTAAGGTCCAACTTTTTTTTTTTTTTTTTTTGCATATGGTTATCGAGTTGTCCCAGCAACATTTTTTGAAAACACTGTTCTTCTCCCACTAAATAGTCTTGGTACCTTTGTCAAAAATCATTTGAACATATTCTTGAGGGTTTATTTCTGGGCTCTCTATTCTATTCCATTGGTTTATATGTCTGTCTTTATTCAAGTACCATACTATTTAGATTACTTTAGTTATATATAGTAAGTTTTGAAATCAGGAGGCATTAGTCCTCCAACTTTGTTCTTCTTTTCCAAGGCTGTTTTATCTATTCATTGTCCCTTGAGATTCCATATGAATTTTAGGATAGTATTTTCTATTTGTGCAAAACACATCATTGGGATTCTAATAGGAATTACATGGAAGCTTATAGATTGCTTTGGATTGTATTGAAAACAGCATTAAGTCTTCTGATCGATTAAATAGGATATCTTTTCCGGTTTTCAGTGTGTAAGTCTTTGGCTTCCTTAGTTAAGCATATTTCTAAGTATTTTATTTTTTTGATTCTATTGTAAATGAAATAGTTTTTTGGCCGGATGCGGTGGCTCAGCCTGTAATCCCAGCACTTTGGGAGGCCGAGGCGGGCGGATCATGAGGTCAGGAGATCGAGACCATCCTAGCTAACACGGTGAAACCCCATCTCTACTAAAAATACAAAAAATTAGCCGGGCGTGGTGGTGGGTGCCTGTAGTCCCAGCTACTTGGGAGGCTGAGGCAGGAGAATGGTGTGAACCCAGGAGATGGAGCTTGCAGTGAGCCAAGATTGCGCCACTGCACTCCAGCCTGGGTGACAGAGCAAGACTCCATCTCAAAAATAAAAAAAAAAAAGAAATAGTTTTTTTTTTTTAATTTCCCTGTCAGATTGTACCATTGTTAGTATACAAAATACACCACATTTTTGTTGATTTTGTATCCTTCACTTTTGCTGAAATTGTTTATTAGCTTTAACCATTTCTGGGGAAAATCTTTGGGGTTTTCTATATGTATAATCATGCCATCTGTAAATATAGATACTTTTATTTTTTTCCATTCCAACTTATATACCTTTTATTTCTTTTTTTTAATTTTATTATTATTATACTTTAAGTTTTAGGGTACATGCACACAATGTGCAGGTTTGTTACATATGTATACATGTGCCATGTTGGTGTGCTGCACCCATTAACTCATCATTTAGCGTTAGGTATATCTCCTAATGCTATCCCTCCCCCCTCCCCCCACCCCACAGCAGTCCCCGGAGTGTGATGTTCCCCTTCTTGTGTCCATGTGTTCTCATTGTTCAATTCCCACCTATGAGTGAGAACATGCGGTGTTTGGTTTTTTGTCCTTGTGATAGTTTGCTGAGAATGTATTTATTTCTTTTTTTTTTTTTTTTTTTGGACTAATTGCTTTGGCTAGAACTTTAAATACTATGTTGAATAGAAGTGGAAAAATGGACTTCTTGTCTTGTTGCTGATATTATGGGAAAAGCTTTCAGTCTTTCACCATTGAATATGTTGTTAGCTGGGGGCTTTTCATGTATGTCCTTTGTTTTGTTGAGGAGTTGAGGAGGTTTCCTTTTATTCCTAGGTTGTTGAGTGTTATTTTTTTCATGAAGGATTGTTGAATTTTTCTAAAATGCTATTTCTACATGAATTGAGATGATGATGTGTTTTTTTTCTCTTAATTCTGTTAATAGGGTATAGTATATTGTTTGATTTTTGTATGTTGAACCATCCTTACATTCCAGGCATAAGTCCCTCTTGGTCCTTGATATGGTTTGGCTCTGTGTCCTCACCCAAATCTCTTCTCGAATTGTAATCTCCATGTGTGGAGGAAGGGACCTGTAATCCTCACCTGTTGAGGAAGGGAAGTGATTGGATTATGGGGGTGGTTTCCCCCATGTGGTTCTCATAATAGTGAGTGAATTGTCACAAGATCTAATGGTTTTATAAATGATAGTTTTTCCTGCATGCTCTCTCTCACCTGCTGCCATGTACGATGTGCCTGCCTCTCCTACTGCCATGATTGAAAGTTTCCTGAGGCCTCCCCAGGCATGCAGAACTGTGAGTCAATTAAACCTTTTTCCTTTATAAATTACCCAGTCTCAGGTAGTATATTTATAGCAGTGTGAGAATGGACTAGTACAGTAAATTGGTACCATAGAGAGTGGGGCAGTGCTATAAAGATACTTGAAAATGCAGAGGGAACTTTGGAACTGGCTAATGGGCATAGTTGGAACAGTTTGGAGGGCTCAGAAGACAACAGAAAGATGTAGGAAAGTTTGAAACTTCCTAGAGACCTGTTGAATGGTTTTGACCAAAATGCTGATACTGATATGGACAATGAAGTCCAGGCTGAAGTGGTCTCAGATGGAGATGAGAAAATTCTTGGGAGCCGGAGCAAAGATCAATCTTGCTATGCTTTAGCAAAGAGACTGGCAGCATTTTGCCCTTGCCCTAGAGATCTGTAGAACTTTGAACTTTAGAGACATGATCTGAAATTGGAATTTATGTTTAAAAGGGAAGTAGAGCATAAAAGTTTGGAAAATTTGCAGGCTGATGATGCAATAGAAAAGAAAAACCCGTTTTCTTGGAAGAAATTCAAGCTGGCTGAGGGAATTTGCATAAGTAACGAGGAGCCAAATGGTAATCACCAAAACAATTGGGAAAATATCTCCAGGGTATGTAAGAGATCTTGGTATCAGCCCCTCCCATCACAGGCCTGGAGGCCTAGGAGGGAAAAATGGGCTGGGCTCAGGGCATCCCTGCTCTGTGCAGCCTCAGAACTTGGTGCCCTGTGTCCTAGCTACTTCAACTCCAGCTGTGGCTAAAAGGGGCCAAGGTATAGCTCAGGCTGTTGCTTCAGAGGATGCAAGCCCCAAGCCTTGGTGGCTTTCACATGGTGTTGGGCCTGTGGGTGCACAGAAGTCAAGAATTGCAGTTTGGGAACCTCTGCCTAGATTTCAGAGGATGTATGGAAATGCCTGGATGTCTAAGGAAAAGTCTGCTGGAGGGGTGGAACCCTCATGGATAGCCTCTGCTAGGGCAGTGTGGAAGGGAAATGTGGGGTTGGAGCCCACATAGTCCCCACTGGGGTACTGCCTTACAGAGCTGTGAGGAGAGGGCCACCATCCTCCAGACCCCAGAATGGTAGATCCACTGACACCTTATACTGTGCACCTGGAAAAGTCACAGACACTCAACAACCAGCCTGTGAAAGCAGCTGGGAGTGGGGCTGTACTCTGCAAAGCCACAGGGTCAGAGCTGCCCAGGGCCGTTGGAGCCCACCTCTTGCATCAGCATAACCCAGGTGTGAGACATTAAGTCAAAGGAGATCGTTTTGGAGCTTTAAGATTTAATTACTGCCCTGCCGGATTTCGGACTTGGATGGGGCCTGTAGCCCCTTCGTTTTGGCCAATTTCTCCCCTTTGGAACAGGAGCATTTACCCAATGCCTATACCTCCATTGTATCTAGGAAGTAACTAACCTACTTTTGATTTTAAAGGCTCATTGACAGAAGGGTCTTGCCTTGTCTCAAATGAGACTTTGGACTGTGGACTTCTGAGTTAATGCCTAAATGAGTTAAGACTTTGGGGGACTGTTGTGAAGACATGATTGTGTTTTGAAGTGTGAAAAGTCATGAGATTTAGGAGGGGTTGGGATGGAATAGTATGGTTTGGCTCTGTGTCCCTACCCAAATGTCATCTCAAATTGTAATCCCCAGGTGTTGAGGGAGGGACCTGTAATCCCCACCTGTTGAGGGAGGGAAGTGATTGGATTATGGGGGTGGTTCCCCCATGCTGTTCTCATAATAGTGAGTGAATTCTCACAAGATCTGATGGTTTTATAAATGGTGGTTTTTCCTGCACTCTCCCTCTCACCTGCTGCCATGTGAGATGTGCTTGCTTCCCCTACCACCATGATTGTAAGTTTCCTAAGGCCTCCCCAGCCATGCAGAGCTGTGAGTCAATTAAACGTCTTTCCTTTATAAATTACCCAGTCTCAGGTAGTATCTTTATAGCAGTGTGAGAACGGACTAATGCAGCCATGGAGTATAATTTTTCAAATATGTTGCTGAATTTGGTTTGCTAGTATTTTCTTGAGAATTTTGCATAAGTATTCATAATGAATATTGGTTTATGGTTGTTAGTTTTTTCTTATAGTACCTTTGACTTTGGTACCAAGCTAATAGGAAGTAGCCCCTCTTCTTTCATTATTTTTTAAAGAGCTCGGAAAGGATTCCTGTTAATTCTCCTTTAAATGTTTAGTAAAATTTACTAGTGAAACAATCTGGTCCAGTGTTTTTCTTTGTTGGGAGGTTTTTTGATTACTGATTTGATATCCTCACTAGTTATAGGTCTATTCAGATTTTCTATTACTTAATTATTCAGTTTTGGTAAATTGTATGTTTCTAGGAATGTATCCATTTCATCTAGGTTATCCAGTTTTTTGGCATGCTGTTGTTCATAGTACTCATACTCTTTTTTTGTTTCTATAAAGTGGTAATAATATTTCTGCTTTCATTTCTGATTTTATTAATTTGAGTTCTCCATCATTTAAAGTCAATCTAGCTAAAGGTTTGTCATTAAAAAATATTTTCAAGTGCTCACTTTTGATCTTACTGATTTTCCTTGTTGTTTTCTACTCCATATTTATCTCCATTCTAGTGTCTATTATCTTCTTTCTGCTGGCTCTAGGCCTAGTTTGTTATTCTCTTTCTGATTCCTTAAGGTGTATAGTTTAGTTGTTGATTTGAATTTTTCTTTTTCTTTCTTTTCTTTTTTTTTTTTTTGCGATGGAGTCTTGCTCTGTCGCCCAGGCTACAGTGCAATGGCACAATCTCGGCTCACTACAACCTCCATCTCCTGGGTTTAAGCCATTCTCCTGCCTCAGCCTATCAAGTTGCTGGGACTACAGGCATGGGCATGCGCCACCATACCAGGCTAATTTTTGTATTTTTAGTAGAGATGGGGTTTCACCATGTTGGCCAGGCTGGTCTCAAACTCCTGACCTCAAGTGATCTGCCTACCTCGGCCCCCCAAAGTGCTGGGATTACAGGCGTAAGTCACCACGCCCAGCCTGAAATTTTCTTATCTTTTAACTCTAATGCTTATTATCTCCTTATTGCCTTCAATTTCACTGAATTCTGCTCTTTTATGATTTCTTTGTTCTGCTCAATTTGGATTTAGTATCCTCTTCCTGTTTAGTTTTTAAAGGTGGCATGCTAGATAATTAGTGTTATTGATACTTCTTTTTTCTGATATATCTATTCAATCCTATAAATTTACTGTTAAGCACTGCTTTATTTGCATGCCGCAAATTTTGATGTTATATTTTCATTTTGATTTATTTTAAGCTATTTTAAAAAATTTCTCTTGTTAGTTCTTCTTTGATTTATTTGTTATTCAGAAATGTGTTGTTTAATTTTCAAATATTTTGGATTTGACAGCTACATTTCTATTACTTTCTTGTTTAATTCCATTATGGTCCAAGAACATACACTGACCAATTTGCTCTTTTAAGTTTGTTAAGGTACTTTTTGTGACTCACAATATGGTCCATCTTGGTGTCTGTTCCATGTGATCTTTAGAAGAATGTATATTCTGGTTTTAGATGAAATATTCTACAGATGTCAATTAGAACCAGTTAATTGTTGGTGCTATTCAGTACAACTGTGTCCTCACTGCTTTTCCGCCTAGTGGATCTTTCAATTACTGAGAGTGTTGAAATCTCTAATTATCATAGTGAATTTGCCTGCTTTTTTTTTTTTGCAATGCTATCACATTTTGCCTCCAATATTTTGATACTCTGTCTTTAGGAACATATATAGTAAGAGCTGTTATGTCTTCTTTGACATTTGACCCATTCATTATTTTTTTTTCTTTTATTATTATTATTATTATTATTATTATTATTATACTTTAGGTTTTATGGTACATGTGCACAATGTGCAGGTAAGTTACATATGTATACATGTGCCATGCTGGTGCGCTGCACCCACCAACTCGTCATCTAGCATTAGGTATATCTCCCAATGCTATCCCTCCCCCCTCCCCCCACCCCACAACAGTCCCCGAAGTGTGATGTTCCCCTTCCTGTGTCCATGTGTTCTCATTGTTCAATTCCCACCTATGAGTGAGAATATGCGGTGTTTGGTTTTTTGTTCTTGCGATAGTTTACTGAGAATGATGATTTCCAATTTCATCCATGTCCCTACAAAGGACATGAACTCATCATTTTTTATGGCTGCATAGTATTCCATGGTGTATATGTGCCACATTTTCTTAATCCAGTCTATCATTGTTGGACATTTGGCTTGGTTCCAAGTCTTTGCTATTGTGAATAATGCCGCAGTAAACATACGTGTGCATGTGTCTTTATAGCAGCATGATTTATAGTCCTTTGGGTATATACCCAGTAATGGGATGGCTGGGTCGAATGGAATTTCTAGTTCTAGATCCCTGAGGAATCGCCACACTGACTTCCACAAGGGTTGAACTAGTTTACAGTCCCACCAACAGTGTAAAAGTGTTCCTATTTCTCCACATCCTCTCCAGCACCTGTTGTTTCCTGACTTTTTAATGATTGCCATTCTAACTGGTGTGACATGGTATCTCATTGTGGTTTTGATTTGCATTTCTCTGATGGCCAGTGATGGTGAGCATTTTTTCATGTGTTTTTTGGCTGCATAAATGTCTTCTTTTGAGAAGTGTCTGTTCATGTCCTTCGCCCACTTTTTGATGGGTTTGTTTGTTTTTTTCTTGTAAATTTGTTGGAGTTCATTGTAGATTCTGGATATTAGCCCTTTGTCAGATGAGTAGGTTGCGAAAATTTTCTCCCATTGTGTAGGTTGCCTGTTCACTCTGATGGTAGTTTCCTTTGCTGTGCAGAAGCTCTTTAGTTTAATTAGATCCCATTTGTCAATTTTGGCTTTTGTTGCCATTGCTTTTGGTGTTTTAGACATGAAGTCCTTGCCCATGCCTATGTCCTGAATGGTAATGCCTAGGTTTTCTTCTAGGGTTTTTATGGTTTTAGGTCTAACGTTTAAGTCTTTAATCCATCTTGAATTGTTTTTTGTATAAGGTGTAAGGAAGGGATCCAGTTTCAGCTTTCTACATATTGCTAGCCAGTTTTCCCAGCACCATTTATTAAATAGGGAATCCTTTCCCCATTTCTTGTTTTTGTCAGGTTTGTCAAAGATCAGATAGTTGTAGATATGTGGCATTATTTCTGACGGCTCTGTTCTGTTCCATTGATCTATATCTCTGTTTTGGTACCAGTACCATGCTGTTTTGGTTACTGTAGCCTTGTAGTATAGTTTGAAGTCAGGTAGCGTGATGCCTCCAGCTTTGTTCTTTTGGCTTAGGATTGACTTGGCGATGCGGGCTCTTTTTTGGTTCCATATGAACTTTAAAGTAGTTTTTTCCAATTCTGTGAAGAAAGTCATTGGTAGCTTGATGGGGATGGCATTGAATCTGTAAATTACCTTGGGAAGGATGGCCATTTTCATGATATTGATTCTTCCTACCCATGGGCATGGAATGTTCTTCCATTTGTTTGTATCCTCTTTTATTTCCTTGAGCAGTGGTTTGTAGTTCTCCTTGAAGAGGTCTTTCACATCCCTTGTAAGTTGGATTCCTAGGTATTTTATTCTCTTTGAAGCAATTGTGAATGGGAGTTCACTCATGATTTGGCTCTCTGTTTGTCTGTTATTGATGTATAAGAATGCTTGTGATTTTTGCACATTGATTTTGTATCGTGAGACTTTGCTGAAGTTGCTTATCAGCTTAAGGAGATTTTGGGCTGAGACAATGGGGTTTTCTAGATATACTATCATGTAGAGAATTTTAGACCAATATCCTTGATGAACATTGATGCAAAAATCCTCAATAAAATACTGGCAAACAGAATCCAGCAGCACATCCAAAAGCTTATCCACCATGATCAAGTGGGCTTCATCCCTGGGATGCAAGGCTGGTTCAATATACGCTAATCAATAAATGTAATCCAGCATATAAACAGAACCAAAGACAAAAACCACATGATTATCTCAATAGATGCAGAAAAGGCCTTTGACAAAATTCAACAACCCTTCATGCTAAAAACTCTCAATAAATTAGGAATTGATGGGACGTATCTCAAAATAATAAGAGCTATTTATGACAAACCCACAGCCAATATCATACTGAATGGGCAAAAACTGGAAGCATTCCCTTTGAAAACTGGCACAAGACAGGGATGCCCTCTCTCACCACTCCTATTCAACATAGTGTTGGAAGTTCTGGCCAGGGCAATTAGGCAGGAGAAGGAAATCAAGGGTATTCAATTAGGAAAAGAGGAAGTCATTCATTATTGTTGAAGTCTGCTTTTTTCTTTTGATTCTTTTGATTAGTGTTTGCATCTTATGTCTTAGTCTCCTTTACTTTCAAGCTATCTGTGTCTTTATATATATATAGTGGATTGTTATTGACAACATATAGTTGGGTCTTGATTTTTTTCATTCACCCCTAAAGTCTGCCTTTTAATAGGAGTATTCAGACAATTCATATTTAAAGTGATTGTTGACATATTTAGATAAGTGTTTAACACATTTGTAACTATTTTATGTTTGTTACCGTGTTCTTAGTGTTGTATTTTGTATTCCACTTTGTTTCCGTCTTCTCTGGTTTTAATTGAGCATTTAAAAAATTATTCTGTTTATTTTGTTCTCTTAGTACATTAATTATACAAACTGAGTATCCCTGTTTTGAAAATTTGAAATCTAAAATGCTCCAAACTCTGAAACTTTTTGAGCACCAATGGGACTTTAAAAGAAAATACTCATTGGATTTCGGATCTCAATTTTTTTGTGTTAGGGATGCTGAACTGATATAATAAGTATAATGCAGATATTCCAAAATCTGAAAGAAAAAAAAAAGCTGGAATCTTAAACTTTTCTGGCCCCAAGCATTTCAGAGAAGTATTTCTTTTTACAATTTTCATAGTGATTGCTCTAGGGTTTGTCATATACATTAGCAACTACTCTAAATCCAGTTTCACATAACACTATACTGATTCATGGGTAGTTCACATACCTCATGACAAGGTGTTACCAATTCTTCTCTCTCATCCTTTCTAACATTGTTGTCATTATTTCAAATATCCATAAGCTGTAATCACTGAATACATTGTTTCTATTGTTATTTTGAACAAATTATTGTCTATTAGATCAATTAGAAATAAGAAAAATATGGTTGACTGTTGAACAACACAGGTTTGAACTGCACTGGTCCACTTATATGCAGATTTTCTTCTGCCTCTGCCATCCCAAGACAGCAAGACCAGCCCCTCTTCTTCCTCCTCCTTGGCCTACTCAATGCGTAGATGATAAGGATGAAGAACTTTATGATGGTCCACCTCCACTTAGCGAATAGTAAATATACTTTGTCTTCCTTATGATTTTCTTAATAGCATTTTCTTTTCTCTAGCTTACTTTGTTGTAAGAATATAATATATAATACATCTAAGACACAAATATGTGTTAATAAGCTGTTTATCAGTAAGATTTCTGATCAACAGTAGGCTATCAATAGTTTGGGAAGTCAAAAATTATATATGGATTTTTGACTGTGCAGTGGGGTCAGCACCCCTAACCCCTGTGTTGTTCAAGGGTCAACTGTAAAATATTTGTAAATTTCATTTATCCCTTCTTCAACAGTCCTTTTTCCCTATGTGGATCTGACTTTCTTACCTATATAGTTTTCCTTCCCTCTGAACTACTTTTAACATTTCTGGCAAGAGAGGTCTACTGGCAATAAATTCTCTTAATTTTTTAAAGCACTTCTAGGAGACTGCCAGGAAACAAATCCAACAAGCTTATTGTTTTATTTATGAAAACAAATCCTCATTTGAATGTCCCAAATCAAATGGTCTTTAAATACAAAGACTGTCACAACCAGAGTTAAAAATTTTTACATAGAACTTATTGAAGTAGTTAATCATGGAAGTTAATCATAATTATGTTTTCAGATAAAGTGGGTGGCTCTTAAAAGTGACTTTGAGTTGGGTAGAATTATTGCTGAGGAAGCTTTATGCTCTCTCTCTATGAATGTGGCATGTAAGCTCAATGTTCTTGAGCATGATAGTCACTCAGAGTGGATGGCACACAGATTGATGTTCTCAAAGAGCCCCACCAGGTAGGCCTCTCACACTTCCTGCAGCTGCTGAGCTTTGGAAGTGCAGGTTGGTCTGGAAGTTCTGTGCGATCTTGTGCACCAGATCATGGAATGGCAGCTTGCGGATCAGCGGCTCAGTTGGCTTCTGGTAGCAGCGGATCTTATGCAGGGCCACTGTGCCAAGCTGGTAGCTGTAGGGCTTATTTATGCTTCTGGTGCTGGAGCACTCTTGTGGGCTACCTTGGTGGCCAGATGTTTACATGGCAGTTTACTGCCAGTAGACTTGTGTGTAGTCTGCTTGATGTGGGCCATTTCAGATTAACCAAAGAAAAAACACAGATTTGGTCTCAAATTTTGTTTGTCTGAAAGTCTTTATCTTCTACACTTTAGAAGGATTATTTTGTTGTATACAGTATTTCAGATTGGTGTGTTTTTTTACTATAACATTTTAGATATTGCACTCCACTTTCTTCCTGATGGCATGGTTTCTGAAGATAAGTTCAACCTAATTCTTAGCCTTGCTCTTCTGTAAGTAAGGCATTTTTTTTTCTTTTGGCTTCTATGAAGATTTTATCTTTGTCTTTCATTTTCTGCAGCTTGAGTATGATATGTCTATGTGTAGATTTTTTGGTTAAATTCTGCTTAGTGTTCTCTGAGCTTCTTGGATTTGTGGTTTGGCATCTGCTATGGTTTGAATATCCCCTCCAAAATTCATGTTGAAATTTTATTGCAAATGTAATACTGTTGGGAGTTGGGACCTTTAAGAGGTATTTAGGTTGTGAGGTCTTCACCATCATGAGTGGATTAATGCCATTATTGAGGGTGTGGGTTAGTTATTGCAGGAGTTAGGCCCTCTTTTTTTCTTTGTCTCACATGCTGACTTGCCCTTCCATAATGTTATGATGCAGCAAGAAGACCTTCACCAGATTCAGCCTTTTGATCCTGGACTTCTCAGCCTCCAGAACCATGAACCAAATAAACCCCTTTTCTTTACAAATTACCCAGTCTGTGATAGTCTTTTATAGCAGCAGAAAACAGACCAAGACAGCATCTGTCATTCAGTTTGCAAAAGTTTCAGCCATTATTACTTCAAATGGTTGTTTCTTTCTTTCTTCCCCTTCTGGTATCACCATTATCTGTGTGTTACAACTTTTGTAATTGTTCCATAATTCTTGGATATTCTTTTCTGTGTTTTTCCTTTTGGTTTATCTATTTATTTTATTTATTCTTTCCTTTTTATTCTTGTCAGTTTGAGGACTTTCTATTGATATACTTCTAAGCTCACCGATTCTTCCCTTGACTGTCCAATCCACTGATGAAGGAATCCTTTAGAGGTATTCTTCATTTCAGTTACAGTGCTTTAAATTTCTAGCATTTACTTTTGAGTATTTCATATAATTTTCTTTTCTTTGTTTTTTGTCTAACTTTTATTTTAGGTTCAGTGGTACATGTACAGGTTTATTATATAGGTTTATTATATGGGTGTATTATCTGTACACCTGCACCACAGGGGTTTGGTGTACAGATAATTTTGTCACCCATGCACTAAGCATAGAACCGAATAGGTATTTTTTTTATTATCTCCCCACTCCTACCCTCAACCCTCAAGTAGGGCCCAGTATCTGTTGTTCCCTGCTTTGTGTTTATGTGTTCTTGTCATTTAGCTCCCACTTATAAGTTAGAACATGCGATATTTGATTTTCTGTTCCTGCATTAGTTTGCTAAGGATAATAGTCTCCAGCTCCATCAATTTGCTGCAAAGGACACAATCTCATTCATTCTTATGGCTGCATAGTATTCCCTGGTATATATTTACCACATTTTCTTTATCCAGTATACCATTGATGGGCATTTAGATTGACTCCGTGTCTTTGCTTATTGTGAATAGTGCTGCAGCGAATAAATGCGTGCATGTGTCTTTATGGTAGAACAATTTATATTCCTTTGGGTATATACTCAGTAATGGGATTGTTGGGTTGAATGGCCATTCTGTTTTTAGTTCTTTGAGGAATCACCACACTGCTTTCCACAATGGCTGAACTGATTTACACTCCCACTAGCAGTGTATAAGTGTTCCCTTTTCTGTGCAACCTTCCCAGCATGTTATATTTTGATTTTTAAATAATAGCCATTCTGACTGCTGTGAGATGGTATCTTATTGTGGTTTTGATTTGCATTTCTCTAATGATTTATGAAGTTGAGCATTTTTTTTCTTTTATTATTATTATACTTTAAGTTTTAGGGTACATGTGCACAATGTGCAGGTTAGTTACATGTGTATACATGTGCCATGCTGGTGTGCTGCACCCATTAACTCGTCATTTAGCATTTTTTCATGTGCTTGTTGGCCACATGTATGTCTTCTTTTGAAAAGTGTCTGTTCATGTCCTTCACTCACTTTTTAATGGGGTTGTTTGCTTTTTGCTTGTAAATTTGTTTAAGTTCCTTATAGATGCTGGATATTAGACCATTGTCAGATGCATAGTTTGCTGATATTTTCTCCCATTTTATAGGTTGTCTGTTTACCCTGCTGATAGTTTCTTTTGCTTGCAGAAGCTCTTTAGTTGACTTAGTTCTCTTTTATCAATTTTTGCTTTTGTCACAATTGCTTTTGGCATCTTTGTCATGAAATCTTTGCCCGTTTCTGTTTCCAGAATGGTACTTCCTAGGTTATCTTGCAGGATTTTTATAGTTTTAGGTCTTACATTTAAGTCTTCAATCCACCTTGAGTTGATTTTTGTATATGATGTAAGGAAGGGGTCCAGTTTCAACTTTCTGCATATGGCTAGCCAGTTATCCTAGCACCATTTATTGAATAGGAAGTCCTTTTTCCATTGCATGTTTTTGTCAGTTTTGTTGAAGATCAGATAATTGTAGGTGTGTGGCATTATTTGTGGGCTCTCTGTTCTATTTCATTGGTCTTTCTGTTTTTGTACCAGTAGCATGCTGTTTTGGTTATTGTAGCCCTGTTGTATAGTTTGAAGTTGGGTAATGTGATGCCTTCAGCCTTATTCTTTTTTTTAGGATTGCCTTTGCTATTCAGGCTCTTTTTTGGTTCCATATGAATTTTAAAATAGTTTTTGTCTAAAATCTCAATGGTAGTTAAATAGTAATAGCATTGAATCTGTAAATTGCTTTGGGTCTTATGGCTATTTTAACAATATTGACTCTATCTATGAGCATGGAGTATTTTACCATTTGTGTCATCTCTGATTTCTTTGAGTAGTGTTTTGTAATTCTCATTGTAGAGATCTTTCACCTCCCTGGTTAGCTGTATTTCTAGGTATTTTATTCTTTTTGTGGTCATTGTGAGTGGGATTATGTTCCTGGTTTGGCTCTCAGCTTGGATGTTGTTGGTACACAGGAATGCTATTGGTTTTCCTATATTGATTTTGTATCCTGAAACTGCTAAAGTTGTTTATCAGCTCAAGGAGATTTTGGTCATAGATGATAAGGTTTTCTAGATACAGAATTATGTTGTCTGCAAACAGGGGTACTTTGACTTCCTCTCGTCCTATTTGGATGCCTTTTATTTCTTTTTCTTGTCTGATTGCTTTGGCCAGAACTTCCAAATACTATATTGAACAAGTGTTAAGAGAGGGCATCCTTGCCTTGTGCCGGTTTTCAAGGGGAATGCTTTCAGCTTTTGCCCATTCCCTGCAATGTTGGCTGTGGGTTTGTCATAGATGACTCTTATCATTTTGCAGTGTGGTTCTTCAATGCCTAGTTTTTTGAAGGTTTCTAACATGAAGGGGTGTTGAATTTTATCAAAAGCGTTTTCTGCATCTATTGATAAAATCATGTGGTTTTTGTCTTTAGTTTTGTCTATGTGATGAATCACAATTATTGATTAGCATATGTTGAACCAACCTTGCATCCCAGGAATAAAACCTACTTGATTATGATGGATTAGGTTTTTTATGGGCTGATGTTTGCTAGTATTTTGTTGAGGATTTTTGCAGCTGTGTTCATCAGGGATATTGACCTGAAGTTTTCTCTTTTTTGTTGTGTCTCTGCCACTTTTTTGTATCAGGATGATGCTGGTCTGATAGAATGAGTTGGGGAAGAGTCCCTCCTTCTCAATTGTTTTGGAATAGTTTCAGTAGGAATGATACCGGCTCTTTGTACCTCTGATAGAATTTGGCTGTGAATCAGTCTGGTCCTAGGCTTTTGTTGGTTGGTAGGCTATTTATTACTGATTCAATTTCAGATCTCATCATTGGTCTGTTCAGGGATTCAGTTTCTTCCTAGTTCAGTCCTGCAAAAATGTATGTGTTCAAGAATTTATCCATTTCCTCTAGATTTTCTAGTTTTTGTGCATAGAGGTATTCATTATAGTCTCTGATGGTTATTTGTATTTCTTTGGGGTTAGTGGTAACATCTCTTTTGTCATTTCTAATTGTTTGGATCATCTCTCTTTTCTTCTTTATTAGTCTAGCTAGCAGTCTATCTGTCTTACTGATTTTTTTAAAGAAGCAACTCCTGGATTCATTGATTATTTTTTATGACTTTTCATGTCTCAGTCTGCTTCAGTTCACTTCTGATTTGGCTATTCCTTATCTTCTGCTAGTTTTGTGGTTGGTTTGCTCTTGCTTCTCTATTTCTTCTAGTTATGATCTTAGGTTGTTAATTTGAGATTTTCCTAAGTTTTTGATGTGGGCATTTTATGCTATAAGTTTCCCTCTTAACACTGCCTTTGCTGTGTCTCAAAGATTGTGGTGTGTTGTATCATTGTTCTCATTAGTTTCAAAGAACTTCTTTACCCAGAAGTCATTATTTACCCAAAAGTCATTCAGAAGCAGGTGGTTTAATATCCACATAAATGAATGATTTTGAGCAATTTTCTTTGTATTGAAGACTATTTTAATTATGCTCTGGTCTGTAAGTATGGTTGATATGATTTCAGGTTTTTTGAATTTGCTAAGGATTGTTTTATGTTCAATTGCGTGGTCAATTTTAAAGCATTTGGCATGTGGCAATAAGAAGAATGTATATTCTGCTGTTTTTGGATGGAAAGTTCTGCAGATGTCTATTAGGTCCATTTGGTCAAGTGCTAAGTTCAGGTCCTGAATACCTTTGTTAATTTTCTGCCCTGATGATCTGATACTATCAGTAGGGTATTGAAGTCTCCCACTGTTATTGTGTGGGAATCTAAGTCTCTTTGTAGATCTCTAAGAACTGTTTTAATGAATCTGGGTGCTCCTGTATTGAGTGCATATATTTAGGATAGTTAGGTCTTCATGTTGAATTGAACCCTTTACCATTATGGGTTCCAAAAAAGACTTTCTTTATCTTTTTTGTTTTTGTTGATTTAATGTCTGTTTTGTCTGAAATTAGGATTGTAACCCCTGCTTTTTTCTGTTCTCCATTTGCTTGGTAGATTTTTTTCCATTCCTTTATTTTGAGCTTATGGGTGTCATTACATGTGAGATGAGTCTTTTGAAGTCAGCATACCATTGGGTCTTGCTTCTTTATCCAGCTTGCCAATCTGTGCCTTTTAATTGAGGGCATTTAGCCTGTTTACATTCAAGTTTAATATTGATATGTGTGGATTTGATCCTGTCATCATGATGTTAGCTGGTTATTATGCAGACTTGTGTGATTGCTTTATAGTTTCACTGGTCTGTGTACTTAAAAGTATTTTTGCAGTGGCTGGTAACAGCCTTTCCTTTTCATAGTTAGTGCTTTATTCAGGAGCTCTTGTAAGGCAGATCTGGTGGTAACAAATTCCCTCAGCCCTTACTTGTCTGAAAAGGATCTTATTTCTCCTTCACCTAGTAAGCTTAATTTGGCCAGATATAAAATTCTGGGTTGGAATTTCTTTTCTTTGAGAATGGTGAATATAGTCCCCAATCTCTTCTGGTGTGAAGGGTTTCTGTTGAGAGGTCCACTCTTAGCCTGATGTGGTTCCCTTTTTAGGTGACCTGCTCTTTCTCACTAGCTGCCTTTAACATTTTTTCTTTCATTTCGATCTTGGAAAATCTGATGATTATCTGTCTCGGGGATGATCTTCTTGTGTAGAATCTTGCAAGGGTTCTCTGCATTTCCTGAATTTGAATATTGGTCTCTCTAGCGAGTTTGGGGAAGTTTTCATGGATGATATGCTGAAATATGTTTTCCAAGTTGCTTGCTTTCTCCCCATCTCTTTCAGGGATGTCAGTGAGTCATAGATTTGGTCTCATTACATAATCTTGTATTTCTTGTAGATTTTGTGTTTTCCTTTCAATTCTTTTGTCTTTATTTTTGTTTGACTGTCTTATTTAAGGGAACCAGTCTTCAAGCTCTGAGATTCTTTCCTCACCTTGTTCTATTCTGCTGTTAATACTTGTGATTTGATTGCATTATGAAATTCTTGTAGTGTGTTTCTCAGCTCTTATCAGGTCAGTTTGTTCTTTTTTATACTGACTATTTTGTCTATAAGCACCTGTATATCCTTTCTTGTGATGCTTAGCTTCCTTGGATTGGGTTTCAGTGTTATCCTAAATCTTGATGTTCTTCATTCCTATTCATATTCTGAATTCTATTTCTGTTTTTTCAGCTCTCTCATCTCAGTTAAGAACCCTTGCTGGAGAACTAGTGTGTGCAGTCATTTGGAGGAAAGAAGACACTTTGGCCTTTTGACTTACCAGAGTTCTTGCACTGTTTTTTTTTTCTCGTCTGTACGTGTGGGTGTTTCTTTAACTGTGGTGTAAATTGAGTACAGTCAGTAGACTTCTTTTCTGGATGTTTTCAGAGGGCTGTGGCTTTATGCAAGGACTTTATTTGTAACTGAATTCTTGTCTTTGGTTTCGCAGGGGAGTATGTTCGCAAAGTATTTTTGGTGTTGAAGTTTTGGGGTATGATCTAGTATGTGGCACTTATGCATAATGGTCAGTAGGTAGGCTCTTGCTTAGTCATGTGGCTCCTGTGTATTTCTCTATGGTTGCAGCTGTGTCCCTCTCAATGCTCTGACAATACTGGCTCCTCTCCCACTTGAGTGCTGGCTGCAGATCTCAACTTGGCACTCCCAAGCTGTACACTGTGGCTCTGGGGTGATCTCAGGCTTTCTGTTCGCTCCCCAGTTTGGAGACAGCAGAAGGAGGGACCTTAGCTGTGGTTGTGGCCTAGGGTCTTTCACTTGTCTCCGGGGTGCTACCCCAGAGACATGTAAAGCTGTGATCAATCAATGTGATTGGCCCGGGATGGGGAGGCTGTACTTACGTGGGCCCAACCTAGAGGGCCCCTGCCTGGTGATGAGCAAGAGGAGTGGGTGGGACCTGTGGGAGACAGACTGGTCTCCTCTCCTTAAAGCAACTGCAGTTTGCTGGAAGTGTGGATAAAGCACTCAGGGTCTTTACTCCTTCCCCAGTTTGAGGACAGTAAGAGCAGTTCCACTGCAGAGGCAGTGGCAGAGGGGCTTTCAGTTGCCCCTAGGAGTTCTACCTCCAAGAAACACAGAGCTGCTGCTACTGGGAGTGTTCAGCCAGGGGCTAGATCAGCTGCACTGCTGTCCTGAGGTAGGGGCTCTACTTGTTGGGGAGCAGGGTATCACGGGCTCACAGGGAGGAGAGACCGACTCCTCTCCGTGTGGCGACTGTGTTATGCTGTAAGCTTGCGTGAAGCCCTTGAGCTCTTTGTTTCTTTCCCCAACTGAGGGTAGCAGGGGCGGAAACTGCTACTGTGGCAGTGGCAGAGGGGCTGTTGGTTGCCTCCAGGAACCTCTTCCAAAGAAAACTCAGAGCCACTACCAGTGGGGTATGCTCAGCAGTGAGTAGGGCAGCTGTTCTGGAGTTGTGAGCCTGGGGCCCTGCCTGGTGAAGAGAGGGGGATGAAGACGCCCAAGGAAGAGGAACTGGACTCCCTTCCATATGGTGGCTGCAGTGTGCTGGAAGTGCCAACACAACAACTAGGCCATTTGTTCCTTCCCCAGCCTAAGGGTAATTAGGGAAGTACCACTGCAGCTGCAGTGGTGGAAGGGTTTTGAATTGACTCTGGGATTTCCTACTTGGAGAAATGCTGAGCCACCTCTAATTGAAGTGTTCAGGTGGGTGCAGGGTAGTTCTGCTGGAGTCCCAGGTCGGGAGGCCTTGCCCAGTGAGAAGTGGGGACAGATACCTGCATGGGGAACAATGTGGCCACTTTTCCATGGGGTAGCTGCACTGTGCTGAGGGTCTGCAGCAGTCCCTAGTTACTGTGGACTCGTGAGAGCTTGAAGGTAGCAAAGGCAAGGGCTGCAAGAGAGCAAAGATGTTGGCTTGCTCCTTCTTTGAGCTCTGTCCCAGGGATCTGCAGAGCTGCCACCAGCATGAGAACCCCAGCGAGGGGGTGGCTGGAGTCCCAGGTTGGGAGGTCCTGCCCAGTGGGAAGAAACGGTATTGGAGACCCACATAGAAAACAGTCTGGCTGCTTTTTTCAGGGTGGCCACACTGTGCTGGGAGTCTGTGCCACACCCTAGTTGCCTGGGACTCTCCGGAGCCTGAAGGCTGCAAGATTACAAAGATGGCAGCCCACCTCTCTGGGAGGTGAGGAGCTGTTACAGGCCTAAGAGCCCTAGTAGGGGGTAACTAAAGTCCAGACCAGTGTGTCTTAGCCTGTGAGGCTTGCAGACCTTCATTGTTCAGCACCCTGGATTCAGCACCTTTCTTGGGGTTGTATAAGAGAGGCTTACTTCCCCCCAACCTTTTTTTTTGAGACAGAGTCTAGCTCTGTCCCCCAGGCTGGAGTGTGCAGTGGCACAATCTCGGCTCACTGCAAGCTCCACCTCCTGAGTTCACGCCATTCTCTTGCCTCAGCCTCCCGAATAGCTGGGACAACAGGCGCCCGCCACCACGCCCGGCTAATTTTTTGTATTTTTAGTAGAGACGGGGTTTCACTGTGTTAGCCAGGGTGGTCTTGATCTCCTGACCTCGTGATCCGCCCGCCTCGGCCTCCCAAAGTGCTGGGATTACAGGCGTGAGCCACCGCACCTGGCCTACCTCCCCTTTTACCAGAGCTGCAGCTGCTAATGCCAGGATGCCTGGAGATCCAAGGCTCCTTGGGACTCTGCATATATGTGAGTATGGCTCTGCCCAGTCTCCACATAGCTCTGTGTGTCAGTCCGAAGGCCCTGGTGGAGTGGGCTCACAGGGGGATCTCCTGATCCTGGAGTTCCAAAGATCCTAAGTGTGGATTCCTGAGGTTTCTCACTCACTCACCATTTCCCATGGAGGGGGAACCTCCCAGATGGACAGAGATCCTTTCTTACTCCTCTCTGTTCTTCGTGGGTCGAGTTGTTTGCTTGATGAATTCCAATATGTTTACCTGCATGTTTCAGTTGAAGATGTAGTGTTTAATTGCTACTGTTTCTTTTCTTTGTGAGTGTGGCATACACTAGCTACTTCTAGTCAGCCATCTTGTCCTTCCCCCTCATTCTTCATAGGGTTTTCAAATCTCTCTGTTTATATTACTCATTTGTTCTTAAATGTTGTCCATTTTTTTCCACTAGAGCACTTATCATACTAGTCTGATAGTTCCAAAAATCTCTGCCATATCTGAGTCAGGTTCTGATGCTTACTTTGACTCTTGAGACTGTATTTTGCACTTTAACATGCCTTGCAATTTTTTGTTCAAAGCTAGACATGATATATTAGGCAACAGAACTCAGAAAAATAGGCCTTAAGTGTGAGGCTTTATGTTTATCTGTCTAAGAATCAGGCTATATTCAATATTTGTTGTAGCTGTAGATTGTCAAACTCTAAAATTTCTTCTGCTATCCCTGCTTTTTCCTATTCTGTTGTCTTTGGGTTCCTGGGAGATTACTTTTTATTTAGGGTCTGATACTTAACAGTTGTTCCAGCTGTAATTCCCTGTTATTAGACATTAGCCTGATTGATGTAGTGGTAAGCAGTGGGTACAAGGGGGATATATTCTATTGTCTTATGATTAGGTCTTAGTCTTTTAGTGATCTAGTACCCCTGTGCTGTGACCTTCACAAGTTTTTCTCAGTTTTTTCTTCCCACTAGGTGACACGGGAATCCTAGAGGGGGCTGAATTGGTTATTTTCCTTACCCTATATCAGGCTAGTGGGTACTAGATCTGGGTATTTCCCTTCTTTACAGTCGGATAGGCATTGATAAAACCCAATTCACTTGGGTTCTGGTAAAATAGTTTCCCTTTGGGGAAGCAGGGATTGTTAAGGAGAACAGAATACTCCGGGCATATTTCAAATGGTTACTCCCCGCTCCACACCCCCGCCCCCACTGCCAACCCCTGTCTTCTTACTAGAAACATGAGGATATTTTATTTATTTTTATTTTTATTATTTTTTTTTACCAGTCTCTATATTGAGAACCTGTCAGCGCTCCTGGAGACAAAACTCACAAAGATTTGGGAGCCTCTCTGAGAGGAACCTCTAGAGGTTTTAACTGTAAAGCTAGTCCACATTGAGCCTTCCACTACTGGGTCTAGCAGTGGGCTTCTGCTCCTGAGATTCTGATGTCAGTAAGCTGTGGTTTTCAGTAACCACATTTTTTCTCAATTTTGGGGGCAGTGGCTTGTCCTGTGACCTCAATTCTCTGGTGGATCTAAGAAGAACTGTTAATTTTCAGTTTGTTCAGCTTTTTTCTTATACTAACAATGAGAGTAACGACTTCCAATCACTTTACATTTCAGACTGGAAATCAGAAGTCTCTGTTTTATTGATTTTTTGAGTTCTCATTTATGCTACTGAACATTTCTTGTTAGAAGTAATCTTACTTATAAGTTTTAACCATAGTGCCATGTAGGAGCCATAATGTCATCCTTAGAAAAAACAAGTTTGAGAACAGCTTTCTTTCTTTGTATTCCTTATCAATGAAAGGTATAACAGAAGCACTGCCCAATATAATTTTAGCTCTTATATTTATGCCTTTCATATATTCAGAGTTAATTTTTATATATGGCATGAGGTAGGAGTCCAAGTTCATTCTTTGGCATGTAGCTTTCTAGTTGTTCCAGCCATATTTTTTGAAGATATTCTTTCACATTTTATGGTCTCGGTACCATTGTTGAACTTCAGTTGTCTATAGATGTGTTTATTTCTGGCCACTCAATTCCATTCCATTAATCTACACATCTGTCCTTATGTCTGTACCTCCCTGTTTTGATTATTGTAGCTTTGTAGTATGTTTTAAAATTGGGAATTGTGAGTTCTCCAACTTTTTTTTTTTCAAGATTGTTTTGGCTATTTGAAGCCCCTTGCAATTCTATATGAATTTTAATATCTGCTTTTCCATTTCTGCAAAAAGAGGCTTTGTAATTTTGATAGTGATTACACTTGTCCTTAAAGTTTTAAGCAAGAACTATATAGCCTCTGTTCAGTTTGATTGTGAGGCTTTTTTAAATTTAGCAAGTTACATTGTGAATGATGTAATTTCATAAGCAAAGTCCATTTTTGCTGTGTAAGGTAACATATTCACAGATTCCAGGGATTAGAAAATTGACATGTTGTGGGGGCTGATACATTATTTAGTCTACTGTACTACTTACAGTAAAGGCAGTGGTCATAGAATCAAGCAAGTTATATATGGGTAAATAAATGTGGTAAAATAGGCTATCCATATTTTGCAGAAGCTGAAATTCCAGTGATAAACACAAGGTAGAGACTGTTAAAATTTTACTACTTTCATAGACTCTGTGTATCAGCAGTTCGCAACCACCATATGTGTTAGTTGGAAATAATTCATCATTATTAATCCTTGCGGGGAGAAATTCTGTTAATTAGATGTTTGGGAAATGCTATTATAGTTTGCTGTACAAAGAATACTAGCAGTTATCTCTTACAAAACATTGATAATAATATATTTACTTTCCCGTACCTGCTTAAAAATTACAAATAGCATTTTCCTAGAATAAAGGGTCTAGGAAGGACACAGGAAAAGAGGGGGCTATTGCTACTTTTCAAAGGACTCAGTAGACATTAGGGAACATATTCAAGCAGTCAGTATATTTGTAGAAAGCTTGTTGAGTTTTTTTTCTATCCGTTTTCTTTCTGTATGCCAGTTTTATCACAAAATAATACTTATGAGTTCACCTTTCCTTTCTGAGCAATAAACAAGCTTAAGGTATCTAAGCCTTGAAAATTGGCTTTGGTACTGGTCTCTAAATTTGAAGTAATCTCTTTGTTCTTCAACAAGGCCTTACTACCTATTGTCTTATAGCCTTAGGATATGGGGCACACAGCAGCAAGTTTAGGGCTGAGTGAGTACGGACTGACTTTGTGATCTGCTCAGTATCAATATACCCAGCAATTTCCCAAATAATTCCCTAAAGAAGAGTTCTAGTATACCTTCCTACTCCTAAAAATCAGACTGCTTTTCCTATTTTCCTGTTGTTGTAACAAATTACCATAAATTTGATTGCTTAAAACAACATATATTTATTATGTTACTATTCTAGATGTCAGAAGTTCAAATTTAGTCTTGCCGGGTTTAAGTGAAGGTGTTGGCAGGGCTGGTTCCTTCTGGAGGCTGTGAGAGGAGAATCTGTTTTCTTGCCTTTTTTTCAGCTTCTGCCTGTGTTCCTTGGCTTATAATCTCTTTCTCACATCATTTCAGCCTTTAATTTTATTGTCCCATCTCTTTCTGTCTTTGACCTTCTTGCCTCCCTCTTTTAATGACTCTACTTATGTTAGGACTAACTGCATAATCAAGGATAGCCTTCCCATCTCAAGATCCTTAACTTAATTATATGAGCAGAGTCCCTTTTTTCCATGTAAGGTAACATATTGACAGTTTCCAGGGATTAGAAAATGGAATATTGTGGAGAGGGATACATTACTTAGTCTGTTATACAACTTACAGTAAAGGCAGTGGTCACAGAATCAAGCAAGTTATAGATAGGTAAATAAATGTGGTAAAATAGGCTATTCATTGAGTTTTGGGCATTATATAGATATCTTTAACATGCTTACTTCCAGTTATTGGCATTTTACCATCTATGAATTCACATGGGTATATCATAATAAGGGGAAAATTGATGAGTGTCAAACACTGCAGATTTCCTTACCAAAAGGGAGTTGTGAAATTTGACAGTTCTGTAAATTTTACCTCACAAGTGAATTAAAAAACAACTTGGTAACCTGTCTTGTGGTAGAGTTCCTATAAATATGATAGGAGTTCGTTTGAATACTCTCTTTACCATGTTAATCTTCTGTTATGGGCTGAATCCTGTCCACCCCAAAATTCTCATGTTTAAGCACTAATCTCAAGTACTTCCAAATGTGACTGTGTTTGGAGACAGGGCCTTTAAAGGGGCAATTAAGTTAATTAGGGTGGGTCCTAATTCAATCTGATTGGTGTCCTTATAAGAACTGGAAATTTGGACACACAGAGAAATACTGGAGGTGCACATGCACAGAGGAAACACCATGTGACAACACAGCAAGATGGTGGTCATTTGTAAACCAGGGAAAGGAGGCCTCAGGACAAATTAAACCTGCCAAAATCTTGATCTTGGATTTCAAGTCTCCAAAATTATGGGAAAATAAATTTATGTTGTTTAAGTCACCCAGCCTGTGGTATTTTGTTGTGGCAGCACTAACAAACTAAAACATCCTCAAACGTTTATGTATTTGTTTGGCATTTTACATCAGATTGGAAAAAAAGGAAGCCTTGTGTTTATGGTAAAGGTACAGAGTTTCATAGAAGTTTAGACTTTCAGACTTGATAAATCCTATCAAAGCTAGAGCACTTTTCCAGTATTATGTTCAATTCCAGTGTGGCAGTGTGTACATTAGCTTACTACCTGCTTTAGATGGCAAAATAGAAAATTAAATATAGAGAGTACCCAGAAATAAATTCACACATTTATACTTCATTGATTTTTGACAAAGGTTCCAAGAATACACAATGAGGGAAGAACAATCTCTTTAATAAATAGTGTTGGAAAAACTGGATATCCACATGTAGAAGAATGAAATTAGACCCTTATCTTACAACATATATAAAAACCAACTCAAAATGGATTGAAGACTTAAACATTAGACCTGAAACTGTAAAACTACTAGAACAAAAAATAAGAGGAAAACTCCATGACATAGGTCTAGGCATTTATTTTTTGGTTATGAACCCAAAAGCACAGGGAACAAAAGCAAAAATAAACAAGTGGGATTACTTCAAACTAAAAAGCTTCTGCACAGCTAAGGAAACAACCGAGTGAAGAGACAATCTACAGAATGGGAGAGAATATTTGAAAACCATATATTTGATAAGGGGTTAATATCAAAAATACATAAGGAGCTCAACTCAATAGCAAGAAAACAATAACCTGATTTTTAAAATGGCAAAGGACCTCAATAGACATTTCTCAAAGGAAGACATACAAATGGCCAACAGATATGTCAAAAAATGTTCTACATCACTAATCATCAGGGAAATGCAAGTTAAAACCACAGTGCAATATCACTTAAACCTGTTAGAATGGCTATTATTGAAAAGATGAAAGATAACAAGTGTCAATGAGGATGTGGAGAAAAGAGAACCCTTGTACACTCTAGAAATATAAACTAGTACAGCCATTATGGAAAACTGTATGGAGGTTCCTAAAAAAAACTAAGTATAGAACTATCATGTGATCCAGCAATTCCACTTCTTGGTATATGTACAAAACAACTGAAATCAGTATGTAACATATATATATATATTATATATATATATCAGGCACAGAAAGACAAATACTCCATGATCTCGCTTATATATAGAATCTGAAAAAGTTGAACTCATAGCAGTAGAAAGGAGAATGGTGGTTACCAGAGGATGGGAGTGAGAACAGGAATGGGGATGTGTTGGTCAAAGGGTACAAAGTTTCACATTGACAGGAGGAGTAAGTTTTTGACATTTACTGCACAGTATTGCAATTATAGTTAATAATTATGAATTGCATATTTCAAAATTGTTAATAGAGTACATTTCAAATCTTCTCACCAAAAAATGGTATGTGAGGTGATGGCTATGTTAATTAGCTAAATTTATTCCATCATGCATACATATTTCAAAACAATTGTTGTATATGATAAGTGTATACAATTTTGTGAATTACCAAAATAAAAACAAACAAAACCAAAATTAAATTTGAAATGTGCATTCAAAGTAAACCTAGAATGAACTGAACTTACTACAAACAAAAATCTCCACCTCTCTCTTTCTCCCCCCATTCCTATTTTAATTGAATTACAGTCAGTAATTTAGGGAAGAGTGGGCAGGTAGCTCTAAAAAACCAATTTGAATTAAAACTTTTAAAAACCTACTGGGTGAGACACTTGCCAGCCGAAAATATTGTCTCTAACAAAATAATTTGTCTGAATATTTTTATAGGGGTGCTTCTTTGTCTGATTGGTCAGTGATAGATGCTTATAAAGGCATAATGTCTCTTCTGAGATTTTAAAGTATAGTGTAAACTGATATGATTTATATAATCAACAGAAAACCATATGTTCCAGGGGTCTTTATATTTTCAACAAATTGAACAATCTGTTTTGTCCCAAGCACTGTTTCTAGGTTCTAGGAATACAGCATAGAATAAAACAAAACATCATCCTCATGGAGCTTACATTTAGGGATGAGGGAAACAGATAATAAGAAATTAAATATATAAATATGTAATATTAAGTGGTTGTGAATGATACAGAGAAAAATAAAACAGGGTATGAGAGTGTTGGAAGGAGGGATACTATTTTAGATGGGATAGTCAGAGAAGGTCATTCTGAGCAAATACCTGAATGAAGTGATGGAGCAAGTCATGAGGTTATCTAACAGATAAATATTCTAGGCTTTGGGAACAACAAACACAGTGGTCCTTAGGGAGGAATGTGTTTGGCTTGCTCAAAAAACAGCAAGAAGGCTAGTGTGGCTGAAATGGAGGAAGCAAGGGGAGAATGGTGAGAGATTATTTTAAAATGGTAGCCAGGGGCCAGATCATGTAAGATATTATAGGCCATGGAAAGAAGTTTGGATTCTAAGTCTTACAGAAAGCCACTAGAAGGTTTTGGCAAGGGGAGCTGGAGAGCTGTGAGATATATATATATGCTGTCTGATATATATATATATATATAGAGAGAGAGAGAGAGAGAGAGAGAGACAGTCTTGCTCTGTCACCCAGGCTGGAGCACAGTGGCATGGTCACGGCTAAGTGCATGCAACCTCTGCCTCCCAGGTTCAGGCAATTCTCGTGCCTCAGCCTCCCAAGTAACTGGGACTACAGGCATGCACCACCACACACAGCTAATGTTTATATTTTTAATACAGACGGGGTCTCACCGTGTCTCCCAGGTTGGTCTCAAACTCCTGGCCTCAAGTGATCCACCTGCCTCAGCTTCCCAAAATGCTAGGATTACAGGCGTGAGCCACCATGCCTGGCCATGACTTATATTTTTAAATAGTAATCCTGGCTACTGTGTACAGAATGGACTCTAGAGAAACAAGAATTGAGGCAAGAAGGATAACTAGTACCTATAAAAGAATTACAGTGGTCCAGGTAACAGATGATATTGATTTGGAATAAGATCTCAGCTGTGGAAATGGTGGTAAGTGTCCAGCTTTGAAATATATTTAGTGGGTAGATTCAATGGACGTTGTAGATGAATCAAATATAGAGTAAGAGAAAAAGAGGCATTGATTCTGATGCTGAGCAGCTCAGTGAATAAAGATATCACTTATTGCATTTCAGATGCCTTTTAGACATCCATGTTGAGATGGAAAGTAAGCAGTTGGAGATATAAGTTTGGGACTTTAGAGATAGGTCCAGACTAGAGGTAGAAATTTGAGAAACATGAAGGTATAGGTGGTATTTAAAGCCAAGAGGTTGGATGAGATGACTAAGAGATGTAGATAGTGCGAGTAGTAAGAGAGGAAGTCCAAAGATTGAGCTTTGGCAAGGATGCCCTCTCTCACCACTCCAATTCAACATAGTATTAGAAGTCCTATCCAGGGCAATGAGGCAAGAGACAGAAACAAAGGGCGTCCAAAATAGGAAGAGAGAAAGTCAAACTATCTCTTTGCAGACGACGTGATTCTATATCTAGAAAACCCCATAGTCTTGGCCCCAAATTTCCTTTAGCTAATAAACAACTTCAGCAAAGTTTCAGGATACAAAATCAATGTATAAAAATCACTAGCATTCCTATACACCAACAACAGCCAAACTGAGAGCCAAATCAGGAAGGCAATCTCATTTAGAATTGCCACAAAAAGAAGAAAATACGTAAGAATACAGCTAACCAGAGAAGTGAAAGATCTCTACAATGAGAACACTGCTCAAAGAAATCAGAGATGACACAAACAAATGAAAAAACATTCCATGCTCATGGATAGGAAGAATCAATATCATTAAAATGGCTATTCTGCCCAAGGCAATTTACAGATTCAGTGTTATTCCTATGAAACTACCAATGGCATGTTTTGCGGAACTAGAAAAAAAACTATTTTAAAATTCATATGGAACCAAAAAAGAGTCCGAATAAAAATGGCAATCCTAAGCAAGATGAGTAAACCTGGAGGCATCACACTACCTGACTTCAAACTATACGGGCTACAGTAACCAAAACAGCATGGTACTGGTACAAGAACAGACACATAGACCAATGGAACAAAGTAGGGATCCCAGAAGTAAGGCTGTACACCTACGACCATCTGATTTTCGACAAACCTGACAAAAACAAGCAATGGGGAAAAGACTCCCTAGTCAATAAATGGTGCTGGGATAACTGGCTAGCCACATACAGAAAATTGAAGCTGGACCTTACTTACGTCATATACAAAAAATCAACTCAAGATGGATTGAAGACTGAAATGTAAAACCCAAAACTATAAAAACTCTAGAAGACAACCTAGGTAATACCATTCTGGACATAGGAACAGGCAAAGATTTCATGATGAAGATGTCAAAAGCAATTGCAGCAAAAGCAAAAATTGACAAGTGGGATTTAATTAAACTTAAGAGCTTCCGCACAGAGAAAGAAACTGTCAACAGAGTAAACAGACAAACTACAGAATGGGAGAAAATATTTGCAAAGTATTCATCTGACAAAGGTCTAATATCTAGTATCTATAAGGAACTTAAATTTACAAGAGGAAAACAACCCTATTCAAAAGTGGGCAAAAGGCTTGAACAGTTTTCAAAAGAAGACATACATGCGGCCAACAAGCATGTGAAAAAAAGGATTAATATCACTGATTATTAGAGAAATGCACATCAAAACCACAATGAGATAACGTCTCACGCAAGTCAGAATGGCTCTTATTAAAAAGTCAAAAAATAACAGATGCTGGCAAGATTGTGGAAGAAAAGGAACACTTATACACTGTTTGTGGGAACCATTGTGGAAAGCAGTATGGCAATTCCTCACAAAAAAGCAGAACCACCATTTGACTCAGGAATCCCATCACTGGGTGTATACCCAGAGGAGTATAAATCATTCTACTGTAAAGTCACATGGACGCGAATGTTCATTGCAGCACTATTCACAGTGGCAAAGACATGGAATCAACCTAAATGCCCATCAATGATAGACCGGATAAAGAAAATGTGGTACATATACACACTGGAAAACTATGCAGCCACTAAAAGAATTAGATCATGTCATTTGCAGGAACATGGATGGAGCTGGAGGCTATCATCCTTAGCATACTAATACAAGAACAGAAAACCAAATACTGCATGTTCTCATAAATGGGAGCTAAATGATAAGAACTTATGAACACAAAGAAGGAAACAACAGACACTGGGGTCTACTTAAGGGTTGAGGGTGGGAGGAGGGAAAGGATCAGGAAAAGTAATTAATAGGTACTGGGCTTAATACCTGAGTGATGAAATAATCTGTACAACAAACTCCCATGACATGAGTTTACCTATGTAACATAACAAATCTTCACATGTGCCCCCGAACCTAAAAGTTAAAAAAAAGATTAGGCTTTGCGGCATTTCAAAGTTGAGATACAGGAGATGATAATAAATCATCACAAACAAAAGTTAATAAGGTGCAATCAAGGAGTAGCCCGTAAGGTAGGAGAAAAACCAGGAACATATAATATGTTAGAAGCCAAGTCAAGAAGATGCTTCACAGAGGAGTGAGTGATCAACCTGTCTAACACTACTGTTAGGTAAATGACCAAATATCATTTAGTTTCCCAGGACAGTCCTGGTTTATGCCTGTTGTACAGGAATAATTGTTAATAAGACCCTTTTTTACTTTTAGAAGTGCCTTGATTTGGATGATAAATTATATGCTAACTATGATGATAGGTCAACAAGAGGATTGAGAATTGAGTATTGGATTTGGCAACATGGAGATCATTGGAAATCTTGAGGAAAACAGTTTCAGTGGAGCATTCAGCTTCATTGGATTGTAGGATAAAATGAATCCAATGAATACCAACTTCATCGGATTGTAGGATAAAAGACTGGAGTGGTTTGAAGGGAAAAAGAGGAGACAGTGTCTGGTAACAATTGACAACTATTTTGAGGGGTTCTACAGCAAAACATCAGAGAATTGGGGCATTAGCTCTGGAATGATATAGGTACAGGGAGAATTTTGTTTTTCAAGATAGATAATAGTACAGCATGTTTTCATGCTGATGAGAATATTCCAGGAGAGAGGAAAATTTGTGTAGACTATTTTTTTAAAGAGCAGTTTAAGGTTTACAGAAAAAGTGAGAGGAAGGAACAAAGTTATCCCAAATATTTTCTGCCCCCAACCATGCATAGTCTCACCCATTGCCAATATTCCCCACAACAGTGGTTCCATCAGCTAAAATTGATGAACCTACATTGACACATCATTGTCACCCAAACTCCACTGTTCACATTAGGGTTCGCTCTTGGTGTTGTATGTTCTGTGGGTTTGGAAAAATATATAATGTCATGTATCTATCATTGTATTATAATACAGAGTATTTTCAAAAGCCTAAAAATCCTCTGTGCTCAGCCTATTCATTCCTCCCTCTCCCCAACCCATGGCAACCACTGATCCTTCTACTCTTTCCATAGTTTTGCTTTTACATCATATAGTTGGAATAAAACAGTATGTAGTCTTTTTAGACTGGTTTATTTCACTTATTAATATGCATTTAAATTTCTTCCGTGTGTTTTCATGGCTTGATTGTTCATTTCTTTTGAGTGCTGCATAATATTCCATTGTCTGGATGTACCACAGTGTATTTATCCATTCACCTACTGAAGGACATCTTTGATGTTTCCATGTTTGACAATTATGAATAAAGCTGCTAGACACATCAACGTGCAGGTTTTGGTTTGGATGTGTTTTCAATTTATCTGGGTAAATACCAAGGAGAGCAATTGCTGAATTGTATGCTAAGTACATTTAGTTTTGTAAGAAACTGCTAAATTGCCCTCCAAATTAGCTATACAGTTTTGTATTCCACCAGCAATGAATGACACTTCCTGTTGCCTCATATCCTCACCAGTGTTTGGCACTGTAAGTGTTTGGATTTTGGCCATCCTAATAGTTGTGTATTGGTATCTCATTGTTTTTATAATTAGCATTTACCTGATGACATATGATGTGGAACGTCTTTTCATATGTTCATATGCCATCTGTATATCTTCTTAGGTGAGGATATATCTGTTAAGGTATATCTGTTAAGAGGTATATCTGTTAAGATCACTGGCCTGTTTTTAAATTGTCATGTTTGTTTTCTTTTTTTTTGGGGGGGGGTGGAGAACACCATATTGTCCTCCATAAGTAACTTATTTTTATTTTTTTTTATTAAGTATTTATTGATCATTCTTGGGTGTTTCTCGGAGAGGGGGATATGGCAGGGTCATAGGATAATAGTGGAGAGAAGGTCAGGAGATAAACACATGAACCTTTGTCTCTGGTTTTCCTAGGAAGAGGTCCCTGCGGCCTTCTGCAGTGTTTGTGTCCCTGGGTACTTGAGATTAGGGAGTGGTGATGACTCTTAAAGAGCATGCTGCCTTCAAGCATCTGTTTAACAAAGCACATCTTGCACCGCCCTTAATCCATTTAACCCTGAGTTGACACAGCACATGTTTCAGAGAGCAGGGGGCTGGGGGAAAGGCCATAGATCATCAGCATCCCAAGGCAGAAGAATTTCTCCTAGTCAGAACAAAATGGAGTCTCCTATGCCCACCTCTTTCTACACAGACACAGCAACAATCTGATCTCTCCTTCTTTTCCCCACACTTCCCCCCTTCTTTTCAACAAAACCGCCATCATCCTCATGGCCCGCTCCCGATGGTCGCTGTCTCTTCGGAGCTGTTGGGTACACCTCCCAGACAGGGTGGCCGGGTAGAGGCACTCCTCACCTCCCAGACAGGGCGGCTGGGCAGAGGCGCTCCTCACTTCCCAGACGGGGCAGCCGGGCAGAGGCGCTCCTCACTTCTCAGATGGGGCGGCCGGGCAGAGGTGCTCCTCACATCCCAGACGGGGCGGCTGGGCAGAGGTGCTCCTCGCTTCCTCCCAGACGATGGGCGGCCGGGTAGAGGCGCTCCTCACCTCCCAGATGGGGAGGCTGGGCAGAGGTCCTCGTCACCTCCCAGACGGGGCGGCTGGGCAGAGGCGCTCCTCACTTCCTCCCAGATGGGGTGGCAGCCAGGCAGAGGCGCTCCTCACTTCCCAGACGGGGCGGCCGGGCAGAGGCGCTCCTCACTTCCCAGACGGGACGGCCGGGCAGAGGCGTTCCTCACTCCCCAGACGGGGCGGCCGGGCAGAGGCGCTCCTCACATCCCAGACGGGGCGGCCGGGCAGAGGCCCTCCTCACCTCCCAGACGGGGCGGCCGGGCAGAGGCGCTCCTCACCTCCCAGACGGTGCGGCCGGGCAGAGGCGCTCCTCACCTCCCAGACGGGGCGGCCGGGCAGAGGCGCTCCTCACCTCCCAGACGGGGCGGCCGGGCAGAGGCGCTCCTCACTTCCCAGACGGGGCGGCCGGGCAGAGGCGCTCCTCACTTCCCAGACGGGGCGGCCGGGCAGAGGTCCTCCTCACCTCCCAGACGGCGCGGCTGGGCAGAGGCGCTCACCTCCCAGACGGGGCGGCCGGGCAGAGACGCTCCTCACCTCCCAGACGGGGCGGCCGGGCAGATGCGCTCCTCACTTCCTCCCAGACAGGGTGGCAGCCAGGTAGAGGTGCTCCTCACCTCCCAGACAGGGCGGCCGGGCAGAGGTGCTCCTCACTTCCCAGACGGGGCAGCCGGGCAGAGGCGCTCCTCACTTCCCAGACAGCGCGGCCGGGCAGAGGCGCTCCTCACTTCCCAGACGGGGCAGCCAGGCAGAGGCGCTCCTCACTTCCCAGACGGGGCGGCTGGGCAGAGACGCTCCTCACCTCCCAGATGGGGCAGCCGGGCAGAGGCACTCCTCACTTCCCAGACGGGGTGGCCGGGGAGACGCTCCTCACCTCCCAGACGGGGCGGCCGGGCAGAGGCGCTCCTTACTTCCTCCCAGACGAGGTGGCAGCCAGGCAGAGGTGCTCCTCACCTCCCAGACAGGGCGGCCGGGCAGAGGCGCTCCTCACTTCCCAGACGGGGCGGCCGGGCAGAGGCATTCCTCACTTCCCAGACGGGGCGGCCGGGCAGACGCTCCTCACCTCCCAGACGGGGCGGCCAGGCAGAGGCGCTTCTCACTTCCTCCCAGATGGGGTGGCAGCCAGGCAGAGGCGCCCCTCACCTCCCAGACAGGGCAGCCGGGCAGAGGCGCTCCTCACCTCCCAGACGGGGCAGCCGGGCAGCGGCGCTCCTCACCTCCCAGACGGGGCGGCCGGGCAGAGGCGCTCCTTGCTTCCTCCCAGACGGGGTGGCAGCCAGGCAGAGGTGCTCCTCACCTCCCAGACGGGGCGGCCGGGCAGAGGCGCTCCTCACTTCCCAGACGGGGCGGGAGCCAGGCAGAGGCGCTCCTCACTTCCCAGACGGGGCGGCCGGGCAGAGGCGCTCCTCACTTCCTCCCAGACGGGGCGGCCGGGCAGAGGCGCTCCTCACCTCCCAGACGGGGCATCCAGGCAGAGGCGCTCCTCACTTCCCAGATGAGGTGGCGGCCGGGCAGAGGCGCTCCTCACTTCCCAGACGGGGCGGCCGGGCAGAGGCGCTCTTCACTTCCTCCCAGACGGGGTGGCGGCCAGGCAGAGGCGCTCCTCACCTCCCAGACGGGGCGGTCGAGCAGAGGTGCTCCTCACTTCCTCCCAGACGGGGAGGCGGCCAGGCAGAGGCACTCCTCACCTCCCAGATGGGGCGGCCGGGCAGAGGCGCTCCTCACTTCCCAGACGGGGCAGCCGGGCAGAGGCGCTCCTCACTTTCCAGACGGGGCAGCCAGGTAGAGGCGCTCCTCACTTCCAGACGGGGCGGCCGGGCAGAGGCGCTCCTCACTTCCTCCCAGACTGGGTGGCGGTCGGGCAGAGGCGCTCCTCACCTCCCAGACAGGGCGACCGGGCAGAGGTGCTCCTCACTCCCCAGACGGGGCGACCGGGCAGAGGGGCTCCTCACATCCCAGACGATGGGCGGCCAGGCAGAGACGCTCCTCACTTCCTAGACGGGGTGGCGGCAGGGCAGAGGCTGTAATCTTAGCATTTTCGGAGGCCAAGGCAGGCGGCTGGGAGGTGGAGGCTGTAGCGAGCCGAGATCACGCCACTGCACTCCAGCCTGAGCAACATTGAGCACTGAGTGAGCGAGACTCCGTCTGCAATCCCAGCACCTCGGGAGGCCGAGGCGGGCAGATCACTCGAGGCCAGGAGCTGGAGACCAGCCCAGTCAACACGGCGAAACCCCGTCTCCACCAAAAATACAAAGACCAGTCGGGCGTGGCGGCGCGCGCCTGCAATCCCAGGCACTTGGCAAGCTGAGGCAGGAGAATCACAGGAGCCCGAGGCAGGGAGGTTGCAGCGAGGGGAGATCACAGCAGTACAGTCCAGCTTTGGCAACAGAGGGAGACTGAAAAAAGAAGGAGAGGGAGACGGAAGAAAGGGGAGACAGGGAGAGAGAGAGGGAGAGGGGGAGGGGGAGGGGGCCATGTTTGTTTTCTTATTGTTGATTTTAAGAGCTCTTAGTATATTTTGGTTAACAATACTTTCATCAGATATGTCTTTTGTAAGCATTTTCTCAGTTTGTGGCCTCAGCCTCTTGACAGCGTGTTTTGCAGATCAGAAATATTTAATTGTAATGAAGTAAGCTTATTCTTTTTTTAAAAAAACACTTGCTTTTTATGTTTTTTAGTAATACATAGTATTTTTACGTATTATGGGGTACATGTAATGTTTTGTTACATGCATAGAATGTGTAATTATCAAGTTAAGGTATTTAGGGTATCCATCGCCTCTAGTATTTGTCATTTCTATGCGTTGGAAACATTTCAAGTCCTCTTTTCTAGCTTTTTTGACATATATAATATATAGTTGTTAATTATAGCCACCCTATTATGCTATTGAACGTTAGAGCTTATTCTTTCTATCTAACTGTATGTTTGTACCCATTAAGTAACCTCTCTTCATCACCCCTCATACACCCATCTTTTTTCATGGATTATTGCGTTTAGTAGTGTAGCTATGTCATCATCAAACCAGGGTCATCCAGATTTTATCTTATGTTATCTTCTAGGAGATGTACTTTATATTTAAGACTGTGATCTATTTTTAGTTAATTTTTGAAAGATATAAGGTATGTATCTAGATTAATTTTTTTGCATGTGGATGTCCAGTTGTTCCAGCATAATTTATCGGAAAGACTGTCCTTTCTCCATTATATTGCCTTTGCTCCTTTGTCAAAGATCAGTTGACCATATTTATATGGATCTATTTCTGGGCTCTCTGTTCTGTTGCATTGCTCTCTATCTGTTGTCCTTCCTTTCACTGGTACCATACTGTCTTTGATTACTATAGCTTTACAGTTAGTCTTGAAGTCACAAAAGCATGGGATCCCCCATTAGTGGATCGTCCTGGAATTTTTAACTCTCAGATTTGTACACACCTAGCCTTCAGCAATTTGTGAATTACAGTTCAGATTTTCCTACCCTAGCACTGGTTCCCAAAGAGGTTTCTGTTAAAGTATGTTGTGATTCTCTCCATCTACGACTTTCTCTTCCAATTTTTGGGACAGAGGTTTGTCTTGTGACCTCACTTCTCTTACAGATCTAAGAATAATGGTTGATTTTTCAGTTTGTTCAACTTTTTACTTGTTAGGATAGAGTGGTGACTTCCAAGCTTCATGCAGAACCGGACAACAGAAATTGAGAGGGAAATTTTTATGACAGAAGAGAGAAAGAAGAAAATTGCTGGAAATGACCTTGAATAGAGGAGATGGGATATCATCTGGTAAGCAAATAGAGAAGCTGTTTTAGATAAGAGCCTGGGCAATTCATTCATAGAATAGCAGAAAAGGCAGAATTTATGTGCATAGATGCAAGTGGTATAGTAGATATAGTGATAGGAGTTTGTAAAAGTTGCCTTCTAATTGCTATTTTTTTTTCAATGAAATAAGAAACAAAGTCATCAACTCAAAGTGAGTAATATGTAGGAGGTGATTATTGTTTGAGGAGAGAGGAGAATGTGTGATACCTTTTGTTAATTATGGTAAAATATAACACAAAATTTGCCATTTTAACCCATTTTAAGTGGACAATTAAGTGTCATTAATTACATTCACACAGTTGTACATCTGCCACCACTATCTTCTTCTAAAACTTTTTATCACCTCTTATAGTTTAAATTGTGCCCCCACAAAAGATATGTTGGAGTCCTATCCCTTAATATTAATGTGACCTTATTTGGAGATAGGATCTTTATAAAGGTATTCAAATTAACATGAGATCATTAGGGTGGAATCCTAATCCAAAATGATTAGTGTCCTTATAAAAAGGGGAAATTTGGACACAGAGGCAAGCACACAGGGAGAGTGCCAAGTGAAGATGAAGAAAAAGATCAGAGTGATACAAAGAAGTCAAAGAACACCAAAGATTGCCAACAAACCACCAGAAGCTAGGAGAAAGGCCTGAAACAGATCCTTCCCACGTGCCTTCAGAGGGAGCATGGGCCTGCAGACACTTTGATCTCAGACTTCTACCCTATGGAACTGTGCAAAAATAAATGTCTGTTGTTTAAGCCATTCGGTTTGTGTTACAGCAGCCCAAGGAAATGAATACATCATTCTAAATAGAAATTTTTTAATAATTAAGTATTTTCCTCTCCTTGGAGCACTTGGTAACTTCTAATTCTACTTTCTATCTCTATTAATTTGCCTATTCTAGATATATCAAATGAGTGAAATAATACAATAGTTGTCTTTTTGTGTCTGGCTTCTTTTACTTTGCATAATGTTTTCAAGGTTCATTCATGTTGTAGCATGTATCTGAACTTCATTCTTTTTCTGGCTGAAAATTTTATTATATGTATGTATCACATTTTGTGTCTCTATTCATCATTGATGGATATTTGGATAGATTTAAGTCATTTGTCTTTTGTGAATAGTGCTATTAATATTATGAACACTTGAGTACAAGTTTTTGTTTAAATACCTCTTTTCTTTTTTCTTGGATATATTATCTAGGTGAAGAATGGCAAGATCATATGGTAATTCTATTTAGCTTTTTGAGGAACTGCCAGACCTTTCCACAATGACTGCACAATTATACATTTCCAGTAGGGTTCCAGTTTATCCATATTCTCACCAATGCTTTTTTTTTTTTCTGTTTTTTAAAATTATACTGATCATAGGAAGTGTAAAGCAGTATTTCAGTTTGGTTTTGATTTGCATTTCCCTAATGATTAATGATGTTGAGATTCCTTTCACGTGCATATTGACCATTTTTATGTCATTTTGGGAAAATATTTATTCACGTTTTTGCCCATTTTTTAGTTGGGTTGTCTTTTTTTGCTGTTGAGTTGTAGGAGTTCTTTATATTTTCTGGATATTAAACCCTCATCAGATAAATTATTTGCAAATGTTTTCTCCCATTCTGTTAATTTTCTTAATGTTGTCTTTTGATGCACATTGTAAAAATTTTTTAAATCAATTTCCATTTTCTTATTTTTTTATTATTATGCTTTAAGTTCTGGGATACACGTGCAGAACGTGCAGGTTTGTTACATAGGTATACACGTGCCATGGTGGTTTGCTGCACCCATCAACCCATCATCTACATTAGGCATTTCTCCTAATGCTATCCCTCCCCTTGCCCTGCACCCCCCAGCAGACCCCAGTGTGTGATGTTCCCCTCCCTGTGTCCATGTGTTCCCATTGTTCAACTCCCACTTGAGTGAGAACATGCAGTGTTTGGTTTTCTGTTCCTGTGTTAGTTTGCTGAGAATGATGGTTTCCAGCTTCATCCATGTCCCGGAAAAAGATATGAACTCATCCTTCTTTATGGCTGCATAGTATTCCATGATGTATATGTGCCACATTTTCTTCATTTCCAGTCTATCATTGATGGGCATTTGGGTTGGTTCCAAGTCTTTGCTATTGTGAACAGTGCCACAATAAACATATGTTTGCATGTGTCTTTATAGTAGAATTATTTGTAATCCTTTGGGTATATACCCAGTAATGGGATTGCTGGGTCAAATGGTATTTTTAGTATTTCTAGTTCTAGATCCTTGAGGAATCGCCACACTATCTTCCATGATGGTTGAACTAATTTACACTCCCACCAGCAGTGTAAAAGCATTCCTATTTCTCCACATCCTTTCCAGCATCTGTTGTTTCCTGACTTTTTAATGATTGCCATTCTAACTGGCATGAGATAGTATCTCACTGTGGTTTTGATTTGCATTTCTCTAATGACCGGTGATGATAAGCTTTTTTTTTTAATATGTTTTCATATGTTTGTTGGCTGCATAACTGTCTTCTTTTGAGAAGTGTCTGTTCATATCCTTCGCCCACTTTTTGATAGGGTTGTTTTTTTCTTGTAAATTTGTTTAAGTTCTTTGTAGATTCTGGATATTAGCCGTTTTTCAGATGGATAGATTGTAAAAATTTTCTCCCATTCTTTAGGTTGCCTGTTCACTCTGATGATAGTTTCTTTTGCTGTGCAGAAGCTCTTTAGTTTAATTAGATCCCATTTGTCAATTTTGGCTTTTGTTGCCATTGCTTTTGGTGTTTTAGCCATGGGTAAAATTTTTTGATGAAGTCCATTTAATCTATTTTTTTTTCTTTTCTTAATCTTGCTTTTGGTATTATATCCAAGAAACCATTGCCAAATCTAAGGTCATGAAGGTTTACCCCTATGTATTTGTGTTAGTCCACTCTCACACTGCTATGAAGAAACACCGAAGACTGGTTAATTCATAAAGGAAAGAAGTTTAATTGACTTACAGTTTCACATTGCTGGGGAAGCCTCAGGAAACTTACAATCATGGCGGAAGGCAAAGGAGAAGCAGGCACCTTCTTCACAGGGTGGCAGTATGGAGTTAGTGCAAGCAGGGTAAATGCCAGACACTTATAAAACCACCAGATCTTGTGAGGCTCACTCATTATCACGAGAACAGCATGGGGGAAGCTGCCCTCATGATCTAATTACTTCCACCTGGTTCTGCCCTTGACACATGAGGATTATATGGGATTATGCAGGTTACAATTCACGATGAGATTTTGGATGGGGACACAGCCAAACCATATCACTATTCTAAGAACATGATACTTTTAGCTCTTATATTTATGTCTTTAATCTATTTGGAATTAAATATTACATATGGTATGAAGAGGAGTCTAGCTTCATATTTTTTTATTTCAGCAAAATATTCATTATATTACATAATCATGTAAGTTATATGCAATGAAATCTCCCTTCCATGGTATGATACTTCAATAGATTAACCAAGTCCCCAAAATAGGTAGGAAGAAAAATATTGTATCCACTGGAACTGCAAGATGAACAGTATGTAGCCTTTTTACAAGGCTTTTTTTACTTAGTAATATGCATTTAAGTTTCATCCAGATCTTTTCATGGCTTGATAGCTCATTTATTTTTAGTGGTGGATAGTATTCCATTGTCTGGATATGCCGCAGTTTATCTATTAATCTAGTAGAGGACATCTTGGTTACTTCCAATTATTGGCAATTATAAATGAAGCTGCTAGAAACATCCATGTGCAAGTTTTTGTGTGGACATACGTTTTCAACTCACTTGCATGAATACCAAGGAGTTCCATTTCAGTATTATTTGCTAAGAGTATATTTAGTTTTCTAAGAAACCATGACCATCTTCCGAAGTGGCTATATCATGTTGCATTCCTACCAGCACTAAATAAGTTTCTGTTGCTCTACCTCCTTTGCAGCACTTGGTGGTGTCAGTGTCCTACATGTTGACCATTGTATTAAGTGTATAATGGTATCTCACTGTTGTTTTAATTTGCATTTTCCTGATGACATACAATGTGGAGCATCTTTTCATATGTTTATTTGCCATCTGTATATCTTCTTAGGTGAGGTGTCTGTTAAGGTCCTTAGCCCATTTTTTAATCTTGTTTGTTTTCTTATTGTTGGGTTTTAAGAGTTCTTTATATATTATAGATAACAGTTCTTTATCACATATGTCTTTTGCAAATATTTTCTCCTGGTTTGTGGCTTATCTTCTCAGATAACAGTGCCTTTCTCAGAGTAGAAGTTTTTACTTTTAATGAAGTCCCGCTAACCAATACCTTATTTCATGAATCATACCTTTGGTATTATATTTAGAGAATTGTCACCATACACAAGGTAATCTAGACTTTTAGAAAATGTAACCATCTAGGAACTGTAATTTTGCATTTTACTTTTAGTTCTGTTATCCATTTTGAGTTAATTTTGTGAAATGTGTAGAGTCTGTGTCTAGATTTTTTTTGCATGTGGGTGTTGAGTTGTTTCAGTATAATTTATTGAAAAGACTCTCTTTTCTCTATTGTATTGCCTTTGCTCCTTTGTTAAAGATCAGTTGGCCATATTTACATGGGTCTGTTTCTGGGCTCTCTGTTCTGTTGCATTTATTCGCCTGTCCTTTTGTTGATACCACACTGTTTTGATTACTATAGCTTTATAGTAATTTTTAAAGTTGGGTAGTATTGGTCCAACTTTGTTCTTCTCCAATAGTGTGTCAGCTATTATGGGCCTTTTGCCTCTCCATGTAAATTTTAGAATCAGTTTGTCAGTACTTACAAAATAACTTGCTGTAATTTTGGTTGGGATCGCACTGAATTTATAGATTAAATTTGGAAGAATTAATATCTTGACAATATTGAATCCTCCTATCCATATACATGGAATATCTCTGCATTTATTTAGTTATTTTATTTCCTTCATCAGTGTTTCATAGTTTCACTCATATAGATATTGTGCATATTCTGCTAGATTTATACCTAAGTGTTTCATTTTTAGGTGCTAATGTAAATGTTATCATTTTTAAATTACAAATTCTACTTTCTCATTGCTTGTATTTAGGAAAGTCATTTTTAAAATATATTAATCTTGTATCCTGCAACCTTGCCATAACTATCAGTTCCAGAAGTTTTTTTTGTTGTTGTCAGTTCTTTCAGATTTTGTACATACACAATCATTTCATCTGCACATGAAAACAGTTTTCTTTCTTCCCAGTCAGTATAACTTTAATTTCTTTTTCTTGTCTTTATTGCATTAGCTAGGACTTCCATTATAATGTAGAAAAGCAGTGGTGAAAGGGAAAATATCTGCCTCATTCCTGATCTTACTGATAAATCAAGTTTCTCACCGTTAAGTATGATGTTAGCTGTAGGTTTTTGGTAAATATCCTTTATCAAGTTGAGGAAGTTCTCCTCTATTTTTAGTTTGCTGAGACAACTTTATTCTTTTATCTGTGGATATCTGGTTCTCTCATTACCACCACCACATGTAGAGAAAGGACAAGATTTTTAATAAATGGTGATTGAGTCCTCTATTAGTTTGTTTTCATGCTGCTGATAAAGATGTACCCGAAACTGGGAACAAAAAGAGGTTTAATTGGACTTACAGTTCCACATGGCTCAGAAGGCCTCAGAATTATGGCAGGAGGTAAAAGGCACTTCTTACACAGCGGGAGCAAGAGAAAAATGAGGAAGAAGCAAAATCAGAAACCCCTGATAGGCCCATAAGATTTCGTGAGTCTTATTCACTATCACAAGAATAACACGGGAGAGACCATATCCCTGATTCAATTACCTCCCCCTGGGTCCTTACCATAACACGTGGGAATTCTGGGAGATACAATTCGAGTTGAGATTTTGGTGGGGACATGGCCAAACCATATCATTTCACCCATGGCCCCTCCAAATCTCATGCCCTCACATTTTAAAACCAATTATGTCTTCCCAACAATCCCCCAAAGTCTTAAGTCATTTCAGCACAACCCAAAAGTCCACAGTCCAAAGTCTCATATGAGACAAGGCAAGTCCCTTCTGCCTATGAGCTTGTAAAATCAAAATCAATCTAGTTACTTCCTGGATACAATGGGGGTGCAGGTATTGGGTAAATACAACCATTCCAAGTGGGAGAAATTGGCCAAAACAAAGGGGTTACAGGGCCCATGCAAGCCTGAAATCCAGTGGGGCAGTCAAATTTTAAAGCTCCAAAATGATCTCCTTCGACTCTAGGTCTCACATCCAGGTCATGCTGATGCAAGAAGTGGGTTCCCACAGTCTTTGGCAGCTCTGCCCTGTGGCTTTGCAGGGTACAGCCTCCCTCCTGGCTGCTTTCATGGGTTGGCATTGTCTGTGGCTTTTCCATGCACACAGTGCAAGCCGTCAGTGGATCTATCATTCTGGGGTCTGGAGGATGGTGGCCCTCTTCTCACAGCTCCACTAGGTGGTGCCTCAGTAGGGACTCTGTGTGAGGGTTGTGACCCCACATTTCCCTTCTACACTGCCCTAGCAGAGGTTCTCCATGAGGGCCCCACCCCTGCAGCAAACTTTTACCTGGGCATCCAAGTGTTTCTTACATCTTCTGAAATCTAGGCAGAGGTTCCCAAACCTCAGTTCTTGACTTCTGTACACCTGCATGCTCAACACCACGTGGAAGCTGCCAAGGCTTGGGGCTTCCACCCTCTGAAGCCACAGCCCAAGCTGTATGTTGGCCCCTTTCAGCCACAGCTGGAGCAGCTGGAACACAGGGCACCAAGTGCCCGGGTTGCAGACAGCATGGGGACCTTGTGCCCAGCCCACAAGAACACTTTTTCCTCCTGGGCCTCCAGGCCTGTGATGGGAGGGACTACCGGGAAGTTCTCTGACATGGCCTGGAGACATTTTCCCTATGGTCTTGGGGATTAACATTAGGCTGCTTGCTACTTATGCAAATTTCTGCAGCCGGCTTGAATTTCTCCCCATAAAATGGGTTTTTCTTTCTTATCGCATAGTCAGGCTGCAAATTTTCCAAACTTTTATGCTCTGCTTCTGTTATAAAACTGAATGCCTTTAACAGCATCCAAGTTACCTCTTGAATGCTTTGATGCTTAGAAATTTCTTCCGCCAGATACCTTAAATCATCTCTCTGAAGTTCAAAGTTCTACAAATCTCTAGGGCAGGGGCAAAATGCTGCCAGTCTCTTTGCCAAAACATAACAAGAGTCACCTTTGCTCCAGTTCCCAACAAGTCCCTCATCTCCATCTGAGACCACCTCAGCCTGAATTTTATTGTCCATATCACTATCAACATTTTGGGCAAAGCCATTCAACAAGTGTCTAGGAAGTTCCAAACGTTCCCACATTTTCCTGTCTTCTGAGCCCTGTTCCAACCTCTGCCTGTTACCCAGTTTCAAAGTCGCTTCCATATTTTGGGGTGTCTTTTGAGCAACACCCCACTCTACTGGTACCAATTTACTGTATTAGTTTGTTTTCATGCTGCTGATAAAGACATAACCGAGACTGGGAAGAAAAAGAGGTTTAATTGGACTTACAGTTCCACATGGCTGGGGAGGCCTCAGAATCGTGGCAGAAGGTAAAAGGCACTTCTTACATGGCAGTGACAATATAAAAATAAGGAAGAAGCAAAAATAGAAACCCCTGATAAACCCATCAGATTTTGTGAGACTTATTCACTATCATGAGAATAGCACTGGAAAGAACAGCCCCCATGATTCAATTACCTCCCCCTGGGTCCCTCTCACAACATGTGGGAATTCTGGGAGTTACAATTCAAGTTGAGACTTGGATGGGGACACAGTCAAACCATATCAAGTCCCATCAATGGAATGTGAGTGGAAATGATGTGAGCATTTCCTCACCATGGATTTTAAGAAGGAAATCAACTACTTCTATTCTCCTTTTTCTCATTTGCTGGCTGGATGCAGGCTGTGATGAGGCCCTATCATCATGAGGCAGGAAGTGATGGTTAGTTAATGAGAAACAACAACAAAAGGTAGTGTAGATTTCTCATTATTTTTTCTATTATAGAAAGCAATTTGACATTCCATTAATTTCTAATATTTATTGACATTATGGAAATTCAGGTTTTCTTCTCCCTGTAAAGCTAATTAGCTCTCCTTGCCAGCTCCTATAGTTCTAAAAATCCTCAAGGGGTATTTCCTATGTCCTGAATTTTTGGGGTTTTCCTGTGATTCTTCCAGTTGTTGCTGCCATTCTAAGCTGTATTGCCAGGCACTTAATGTCCTCTAACTGTTCTCTCTAATTTTCCTAACCCCACCTATACACAGGGTTTTCATGATGTCAGATCTGAGTAGTAGTCAAAAGTTTAAATCCATGTTAGAAAGGAAGATATTTTCCTCTCTTTAGGTTATGCTTTATTAATGGGATCTGCACACTGGAGTGTTACAGAGTTTACTTAAAGACAGTTATTTCCAGGATACGTATAAACCTGCCTTTGCTATGACAGATATACAGTTGAGGGTTTGTGTTGGAATAGGCACAAATAGGAGTTCTATAATAATTTCAGTGTTGCTATTAGAATAGCTATACTTCCCTAATGGCAAGGCATTGTTCATGGGCTAGGGTCCTTGTGCGTGACTTGGTTTTTCTTCAAGATTAATTCTCTTGAAGTAGACCCCACCCCAAATATTAACTGAAAATATTCTTGGGTCAGGCCTCCCCACCAGTTCTGCAAATGTACGCTGTCTCAAGTAGTAGAGGTAGGCTGAGATCTTTCCCATAGCATTTTCAGGCTACACTGAAAATAGACATCTGTTGGGCCAATTTCACCATATAGTTCACCAGACCAACCTCAGCCCAGTTGTTCCTGACTACAGGGAACTTTAATTTCTGTGTATAACCTTTGAAACTTTGGGATAGAAGAAGGGGATACATTATAAGAAAACACAGGGTTTGGCTCAGCCTTGACCAAAAGAGAAGTCTCAGAAGGAAGCTTTGCTTGAGGCCCATAAAGGACAGTATAGAGGCAAGTAAAACTAAATAGACAAAAACAAGTCTGTGACCATGGTGATTGAGACAGACAAGAGGAGAACAGGCAAGTGATAGGCTGGTGTGCAAGTTCATGAGCATGCTTGGGGGTGGTGGGTGGGATTTGGAAGAAAAGAGTGAGTATGATGAGTGAGCACGGTTGCATCTGTATCGTGGACTTAATGCTTATAGATTATTTGGCTCTGACATTTAGATTTCAGGGGTAAGTCAGGGTTACACAGGTGCTAGTGTAGGCACTGAGGAGTGGAAAGATGACTGTTGTAATTTATTGAACTAGAATCAATTATAGGAGGAAATAAATAGTGCTTAGCAGTCAGAATATCTTACTTCAATCTTTTATTTGCTCAAATGTTTTAAAAATAATAATCTATTTGATACATACCCATACAAAGCTAACACATGAAAAGCTTAAAGTAGGGCCTTTATCACTTCAGTACATACTAACCAATACAAGACCATGTTTTCTAAGAGTACTGACAACAAATTGTCCAACACACATTTTAAAGTCTCACACAGTAAAATTTGTCAGCTTTTGGTAGAACCATTCCTCTGTCAGTAAATATCTTGGAATAAAGATCCTAGCACCTGCAGAATTACGACAGAAGCTTGTGCAAGTGTGATTTTGGACATAATTATAAAACAGTAAAGGGGATTGGTGGCTGTATTGGTGAGATGAGCCCTAAAATATTTCTCAGAGACTGAAGCACAGGTAAAGAAAGGCAGTGGGAATAGAATTCATCAGGATGGTGAGTGTATTCTGTTCCTAATCCTGCTAGTGTTACCAACCAACACAGTGGGTGGGTTCAGTCATTTGACATCAACCCCATGATCACAGCAAGGATTTAGTAAGGGGATTTATTACTTGTAACAAAGTAATGAGAACACCAGGGATACTTCCCAAAATAATGTCTCCCTGAGACGGGGGCTGGGTCAGGTTTTCATAAGCATTGGGTATTAAGGGTATATCCTGATGGCTTTGGATCTTACAATGAGGTGATGCTGAGAGGCATGATCTGACCAGATCCTGCCATCCAGTGTCCACTTCTTAATTCATCCCTGGTCCTAATTCCAAACACTTACATTCTCCCTCTGATTGCATGCTTGGTTCATCTGAGGATGCTCAGGTAACATGATCTGAGGGTCCCTGGCAACTGAAAGACAATGCACAACTTTGTTATATAAAAGTTAAACCAGATGGGTCTGGTGCTGCTACCCTGTAACCAGTTACCATACATGGAATGGCTTAAAATAATACCAATTTATTATTATCTTACAGTCCTGGAGGTTGGAAATCTGCAAAGGGCTTCACCACACTAAAATCAAGATGTTGCCAGAGGAGCTATCCCTCTGGCATTTCTAGGGAAGAATCTGTTTCTTTGTCTTTTCCAGGTTCTGGAGACAGCCTGTATTTCTTGGATCTTGGCTTCCTTCCATCTTCAAAGCCAACAATGACAAATGTAGACTTTTTCATGCTGCTTCAATCTGACATGGAGTCCCTGCCTTCCACATCTAAAGTACCCTTGCAATTACATTGGCCAAGATAACCCAGAATAATCTTAAATTAAACTCAGCTGATTAGCAATCTTAATGATCCTTTGTCAGGTAATGTAAAATGGTACATGTTCTGGCGAACAGGACATGGACATCTTTAGAGGACCGTTACCTGCCAAACACAATGAGGGTAGCGTCTAAATGAGTTTTCAAATGGACAACAGTAACAACATCAACTTGGTGTTTAACCACATTGCTCTGTCTGTCCCATGCAGGAAGCAGGGAAAGGAGGGGCTCAAGAGTAGAGGACAGATGTGGGGGTGAAAGAAGAGGATTCAAAAGGAGCCAGGTTGCTTTGTTTCGGGGAGGGGGGTGCACGGTGGGATCCTCTCCTGAGAATGACTGCTGAAACAATAGGTAGTTGTGGCAGGTGGCTGAGATTCAAGCTGGTTCGAATACCAGCCACATTTCCACACTGCCAAATATCATGGCAAGAGAAGACTTGACAGGGAACCGAAGAGGAGCCAGGACCATCCCTACCTGGTGGCATCAAAGAGAGGGGACTGTTATGACCTCCTGCGGGTCCTGACAGGGAAAGGTCCTCTTTTGGGGGCAACTGTGGCGACGGCCCAATGCCAACGTGAGCCACCATTTGAAATGAGAAACAGCGGTGTGGCAGAAAGAAATGAGTCTGGTGCAGACCAGTGGTTGGTTTCCTAGGGTTAGAGGTCTAGGTCTACCTTCTTTTAGAAGACGGGCAGTGGTGAGTCCTTGATGGGAGCCCCCTGCCCCGGAGTTCACTTAAGAGCAAGTGTACCTTCCTCCCCTGCGTGGCTCCACGAAGCTGGGAAAGAAACGCACAGGACGACCACCCTAGAACCCCGGGCCTGTCTGGACTGAAATCGCCTCTCCCCTCCCACACTGCAGTGCTGACACCCCCTCTCCCATTAGCATCCAGGAAGGAGGGTGAGCAGACTAGGGAGAGAGAGAGTGCAAACACCCAGCAGTCCTTATAGGGGGGCGGTTGGGGCGGGGGTGCAGACACATCACGGGACGGTTTGGTATCCATCCGCTGCTCCCTCCAGCGCGGCTCTTCGCGACCTCGCGATCCTGTCCCCCGCCCGACCCCGCAGCCGCACGCCGGTGCCATATATTATAGCAGCGCCAGAAATGTGGTGGTCGTCGCCACTTTAGGGTCCGCGGGGTCCTCCTGAGGCAGCCTGGTGCCAACCCGCAGGCCCAGGCTGGGGCTCGTCCTGGCCCCGCCCACCTCTGGGTCGGAACTATGGTGGTTCTGTGAGGGGGGCGTCCTGCACTTTCGCGCCGTATCCCTCCGCCCCCCTTCCCGACACCCTCGCGGAGAGCGGTTCTTGCCGCATCCTGCGCAGCCCCTACCCAGTTTGGTGCAGAGGCGTGGGGGGCGGGACTCATCTTTGCCATTCGGATCGCTGGGAAAGAGCTGGGAATCCAACTGAAGAGCAGCCAGAGGAGAGCTGAAGAGAGGAGGGGGAGGCCGATGACCTGGGCCCTGGGCCTCTGAAGGCAAGTAGGGGTGCGTGAGGTGGGGGGCCGTGATTTGGGGGTGGTCCGCCAGGGTGGACCGGCTGGCAATCTTCCCCCCGGACCCTGACAGCCTGGCAACGAGGAGACTATCCGTTCGGAGCCGGGCGCTGGAGAGAGGTGCGCAGTGCCCGAGATCCCTGGCTTTGGGGAGGCGGTGACTGGTGCGGTCCAGGCCGGACCAAGGGCTGAGGGGCTGGCTCCAGAGGCACCGTCAGATCGTCTGGAGGAGAACCGCGCTGACCTCTTCCCAGCCAGCTTTGCAGGCGCCCGCGCGCCGCCCTCGACGGTTTCTGTACCGAGAGACGGCTGTGGGGGAGGCTCCTGCGGGAGAAATGGCCAAACGGGAGCCGTTTTGGGGGGCGCCTGGGGAGGCCCTCGTGGGCCAGCGTCCCAGCTCTGTGCCTAGCCAGCGGGAGGTGGGTCGCGTTCGCTGTTCCGGGCCCTGATTCCGGAAAGGGGCCTGTGGGGCCCCGTGTCCTGGGTGCTGTCCCTTCCCACAGGCTCCAGGTTGATGTCAAAGTCTTCTGTCTGCGCGGTAGGTCTGGCGTATTCTGACAGGACTCAGTGAGCATCTGTAGAGGAGAGGCTTGAAACAAAGGAGGAGCACGAATATTGCCTGGATTTCTGGAGGTGTGTGGGGATGTGGGGTAGGTGCCAAACACTGAAGAACCGAATCGGGGTGGGGGACTGCGACCAAAGCAGGTCAGGCATCCAGGAGCACCTCCTAATCTTCCCCTCTCTAATGGTGTTCCAGGCGCTTCCCCCACCTTCCATCCCCATCTGCCTCCCCCACAGTCCTAAACTGGGGGCTTGAAAGGGTGAGCTTTGGAGGTAGGGGTGATGAGGGAGACATACTGACAAGTACCAATTCACAACCTGTTTTCTAGAATATGCGGCGCCCTTCCCCCATTTTATGCTGCGCAGAGCAAGGGGATGTGGCGCACCTAGTGGTCAATCCTCAGAATTGGAGAAGGGAGTAATGGGAAGAGTATGACGTCAAGAGAAGGAGTTGTTATCTCTAGAACCTTGAAGCAGGGCCTAAAGAAAACGAGAATATTCCACCAGCAAAACCCCGAATGTTGAAAGACAGATATCAATAATATGGGGATTCTTATCCTTAGCGTTGGTCTGTCTACCAAGGGCTTTACTGCCACCCTCATTTCATGTCTTACTTTTTCATCTGTTTGTCCATAGGCCTGCTTTAAGCCTGGCCAGTTCTGCAAGAAAGGCAAGGAGGAGGAGACTGGCTCACACCTCTGGAGGTTGGTGAGAAGGGGGAGGGGGCAATTCAGGGGACAGTTGGAGAAAGAGAGCATAGCAGGTGGCTTTGAGACCAGTGGGTGCAGACCCACTTCTACTCTGCTGGATTTGCACAGTACCAGCATCCTTTTTATTTCTTGCAGGAGACATGAGATAGGTGTAGGTTGGGTTGTGACTCAGAAAGACCTGAGAGCAGGGACCAGGACACAGGAAACCATAGATATATTGAACCCTTGAATGGGAAGACAGATATTTGTCACAGGGGCCAGAGTGCTTGCCTATCTACCATTCTCCATTCTCTCCTGTATGTTCACTTGTCTGTAGGACCCCCTTCTGTCAGCTGTGGGGCTTGACACTACTTGAACAAGAAAAAGAGGGGGAAACTGCACCACATCAGTGAAGGTTGGTATGAGAGCGGGTATACTTTTGGGTGGGGTAGTGGAGACCAGCATGGGTCCGGGAGTGATTAGGGTCCAATCTGGGGGCTTCTTGGCCCCTCCCATTGCCAACACACTTTCCCACCATTGTTGGACCTGTTTTGTAGGAGGCAGCCAGTCCAGAGAGACTTTCTCAAAGCCCAGCTGTCCCACCTAGCATTCAACATCAGTCTCACTGTGTATGTCTCTGCATGGGGTGACACAATTGGAAGAGACTCAAAGCCCCATTTCATTCTCTCTCCCTAGATCCACCTCCAGTGGCTGCTTTGCTGGTGGTGGAGTTGCTGCTGACAACCACCCTCAACGGGTCTGCACCCATCCAGGAAATCTCTGTCTTCCTCAAGCTTGGTTGTGCCTGTTCTACACTCTATCTGTATTATTGAATTACTGACTGAGACTGTGTTTGGGAAGGAGGCTGAGTGACTACTGGACTGGATATTGACTCTAACTCTTGTTTCCAAGCTTATATCCTCAATCACCTAAAGATCAGAGTGTGAAGAAACAAACCTGTGACAGATCTGTGGTTGAGGTTTAGACTGGGGGAGGAGTATATTACTGGACTTTCTTTGTAACTTGTACCATGACTGGAGCAGAGATTGAGTCTGGTGCCCAGGTCAAGCCTGAAAAGAAGCCTGGGGAAGAGGTTGTAGGTGGGGCTGAGATAGAGAATGATGTCCCTCTGGTGGTCAGACCCAAGGTTAGGACCCAGGCCCAGATAATGCCTGGGGCAAGGCCCAAGAATAAGTCCAAGGTTATGCCTGGAGCAAGCACCAAAGTTGAGACAAGTGCAGTGGGTGGGGCACGTCCTAAGAGTAAGGCCAAGGCAATACCTGTTTCACGATTTAAGGAAGAAGCCCAGATGTGGGCTCAGCCCAGGTTTGGTGCTGAAAGATTGTCTAAGACAGAGAGAAACTCCCAGACCAATATCATAGCCTCTCCACTTGTCAATACTGATTCTGTGTTGGTTGCTAAAACAAAGTACCTGTCTGAGGTTAGAGAACTGGTTAATACAGACACTGAGAGCTTTCCTAGAAGGAAGGCCCATTACCAAGCAGGATTCCAGCCTTCTTTTAGGTCAAAGGAGGAGACCAATATGGGGTCCTGGTGCTGTCCTAGGCCTACATCTAAACAAGAAGCCTCTCCTAATTCTGATTTCAAATGGGTAGACAAATCTGTGAGTTCCTTGTTCTGGAGTGGAGATGAGGTCACTGCAAAATTTCATCCTGGGAATAGGGTAAAAGATAGTACCAGATCCAGGCACATGGCCAATCAAGAGGCTAATACCATGTCTAGGTCCCAAACTAACCAGGAGCTCTATATTGCATCTAGTTCTGGTTCTGAGGATGAGTCTGTTAAGACACCCTGGTTCTGGGCCAGAGATAAAACCAATACCTGGTCTGGGCCCAGGGAAGATCCCAATAGCAGGTCCAGGTTTAGGTCTAAGAAAGAAGTCTATGTTGAATCAAGTTCTGAATCTGAGCATGAAGACCATTTGGAGTCCTGGTTTGGGGCTGGAGAGGAGGCCAAATTCAGGTCCAAAATGAGAGCCGGGAAGGAGGCCAATAACAGGGCCAGGCATAGGGCCAAGCGAGAAGCTTGCATTGATTTCATGCCTGGGTCTATAGATGTAATTAAAAAAGAGTCCTGTTTCTGGCCTGAAGAAAATGCTAATACCTTTTCAAGGCCCATGATCAAGAAAGAGGCCAGGGCCAGAGCAATGGCAAAGGAAGAGGCCAAAACCAAGGCCCGAGCCAGGGCCAAGCAAGAAGCCAGGTCAGAGGAGGAAGCCCTCATTGGGACCTGGTTCTGGGCTACAGATGAGTCCAGCGTGGCAGATGAAGCCAGCATAGAGTCCAGTCTACAAGTGGAGGATGAGTCCATAATTGGGAATTGGTTCTGGACTGAAGAAGAGGCCAGTATGGGGACGGGGGCTAGCAGTAAATCCAGACCAAGGACTGATGGGGAGCCTACTGGTGATTCCTTATTTGGGGCTAGGGAAAAGACCAGTATGAAAACTGGGGCTGAGGCCACCTCTGAATCTATACTAGCAGCTGATGATGAACAGGTCATTGTTGGTTCCTGGTTCTGGGCTGGTGAAGAGGTCAACCAAGAGGCTGAGGAAGAGACCATTTTTGGGTCGTGGTTCTGGGTCACTGATGCAGCCAGTGTGGAATCTGGTGTTGGGGTCAGCTGTGAGTCCAGGACAAGGTCTGAGGAAGAAGAGGTCATTGGTCCCTGGTTTTGGTCTGGAGAACAAGTTGATATAGAGGCTGGAATCGGAGAAGAGGCCAGGCCAGGAGCTGAAGAAGAGACAATATTTGGGTCCTGGTTTTGGGCTGAAAACCAGACCTATATGGATTGTAGGGCTGAAACTAGCTGTGACACCATGCAAGGGGCTGAGGAGGAGGAGCCCATTATTGGGTCCTGGCTTTGGACCAGAGTAGAAGCTTGTGTGGAGGGTGATGTCAACAGCAAGTCTAGCCTGGAGGACAAGGAAGAGGCCATGATACCATGTTTTGGAGCCAAAGAAGAGGTCAGTATGAAGCATGGGACTGGTGTCAGATGCAGATTTATGGCAGGGGCTGAGGAGACCAATAATAAGTCTTGCTTCTGGGCAGAAAAAGAACCCTGTATGTATCCTGCTGGTGGAGGAAGTTGGAAATCTAGGCCAGAGGAGGAAGAGGACATTGTCAATTCATGGTTCTGGTCCAGAAAATACACAAAGCCAGAGGCCATTATAGGGTCCTGGTTATGGGCTACAGAAGAGAGTAATATAGATGGGACTGGAGAAGAGGCCAAGTTACTGACTGAAGAGGAGACCATAATCAATTCCTGGTTCTGGAAAGAAGATGAAGCCATTTCAGAGGCTACTGACAGAGAAGAGTCCAGGCCAGAAGCTGAGGAGGGAGACATTATTGGTTCTTGGTTCTGGGCTGGAGAAGAGAACAGACTAGAGCCAGCTGCTGAGACTAGAGAAGAAGACAGGCTAGCAGCTGAGAAAGAAGGTATTGTTGGGTCCTGGTTTGGGGCCAGAGAACAGACCATTAGAAGAGAGGCTGGGTCTTGCAGCAAATCCAGTCCTAAAGCTGAAGAGGAAGAAGTTATTATTGGGTCCTGGTTCTGGGAAGAAGAGGCCAGTCTGGAGGCAGTGGCAGGAGTCGGCTTTGAGTTAAAGCCTGGGACTGAGGAGGAAGAAATCACTGTTGGGTCCTGGTTCTGGCCTGAAGAAGAAGCCAGTATAGAGGCTGGATCTCAGGCAGTAGAGGAGATGGAGTCAGAGACTGAAGAGGAAACCATTTTTGGGTCCTGGTTCTGGGATGGAAAAGAAGTCAGTGAAGAAGCAGGACCATGCTGTGTATCCAAGCCAGAGGATGATGAAGAGATGATTTTTGAGTCCTGGTTCTGGTCTAGAGACAAAGCCATTAAGGAAACTGGAACTGTGGCCACCTGTGAGTCCAAGCCAGAAAACGAGGAAGGGGCCATTGCTGGGTCTTGGTTTGAGGCTGAAGATGAGGTAGATAACAGGACTGACAATGGAAGCAACTGTGAGTCCAGGACATTAGCTGATGAAGATGAGGCCATAGTGGGGTCCTGGTTCTGGGCAGGAGATGAGGCCCATTTTGAATCAAATCCTAGCCCCGTGTTCAGGGCCATTTGCAGGTCCACGTGTTCAGTTGAACAGGAGCCTGATCCTTCACGCAGGCCTCAGAGTTGGGAGGAGGTCACTGTTCAGTTCAAGCCTGGTCCATGGGGTAGGGTCGGCTTCCCATCTATAAGCCCCTTTAGATTTCCGAAAGAGGCAGCATCTTTATTCTGTGAAATGTTTGGGGGCAAACCCAGGAACATGGTACTTAGCCCAGAAGGGGAAGATCAGGAATCTTTGCTTCAGCCTGATCAGCCTGATCCTGAGTTCCCATTTCAGTATGATCCTTCCTACCGGTCAGTCCAGGAAATTCGAGAGCACCTTAGGGCCAAGGAGAGTGCAGAGCCTGAGAGTTGGTCCTGTAACTGCATACAATGTGAGCTGAAAATTGGTTCTGAAGAGTTTGAAGAACTCCTTTTATTAATGGAAAAAATTCGGGATCCTTTTATTCATGAAATATCTAAAATTGCAATGGGTATGAGAAGTGCTTCTCAATTTACCCGAGATTTCATTCGCGATTCAGGTGTTGTCTCACTTATTGAAACCTTGCTTAATTATCCGTCCTCCCGAGTTAGAACAAGTTTTTTGGAAAATATGATTCGTATGGCCCCACCTTATCCAAATCTAAACATGATTCAGACATACATATGTAAAGTGTGTGAGGAAACCCTTGCTTATAGCGTGGATTCCCCGGAACAGCTGTCTGGAATAAGGATGATTAGACATCTCACTACTACTACTGACTATCACACACTGGTTGCCAATTATATGTCTGGGTTTCTCTCCTTATTAGCTACAGGCAATGCCAAAACAAGGTTTCATGTTTTGAAAATGCTACTGAATTTATCTGAAAATCTTTTCATGACAAAAGAACTACTCAGTGCTGAAGCAGTGTCAGAATTTATAGGCCTTTTTAACAGGGAAGAGACAAATGACAATATTCAAATTGTTCTTGCAATATTTGAGAATATTGGCAACAATATCAAAAAAGAAACAGTGTTCGCTGATGATGATTTCAATCTTGAGCCGCTTATTTCTGCATTCCACAAAGTTGAGAAATTTGCTAAGGAACTGCAAGGCAAAACAGACAATCAAAATGACCCTGAAGGGGACCAAGAAAATTAGTAATGGTTAATTGCTGGCCTCAGATTGTCCTTATGTTCCTGAGTTGTGATCCTTGAGTAATGCTTTGATTTTAACAGTTGGTTCTGTGTTGCAACATATATCTTTAGTGCTGACACTAACTTTGTCCAACTCTGTCTGTAAGCTGGAGCATTTTTCTGATGCCAACTGAATATTAGAGCTGAAAACACATTTGTTGATATTTGTCTTGTCCAGATTGTGATGTTCAGTATTTGAGCTTATAGTGAACTGAGCGATCATAAATAAGCCACCCTTCTGATTGTCATTCTACTGTATATATATATATTTGAGTGTTGTTTGTGTTTCAATAAAGTTCTATGTTAAAGTTGGCAGAAATCACCCTTCTTCTTGAAATTAAAATACAGACCCAATGATAACACATGAACACACATAGAGATAATTAATATATGAATAATATGTTCCTTTCAAAAGTTTTTTCTCAGCTTTAAACGCAAAAATTACCAGGGGCTGCTATGTAGGGCATACTTCAGAGAAAAAGTAGCTACTTCGGTTGGACTCTGAAGTTTTGGAAAGATATTGGTGGTGTAAAAAAAAAAAAACATGGAGTCAGGAAAAGTTTTCCTATGGGAGTGAGGTATCCTGTTTGCCTAGAGTGAGTGAGAGGAATATATTGAGCAACATAGAGGATGACATAAGTTTTAAAGAGCTGAGGATTTGCATTTTACAGCTCAAAGTACAACTGCTGCTTCCATACTACCTAAAGGGCAAAAGAATAAGACAGGAAAGCATAGGGATTTGATTGAGTCAGGAAGACAATTTAATCATGATGGTACCATGGTAAGCGTTAAGGCAACATTATACAGCCATTAAACATGATGATGTATAGGGTTTTAGAAAAAGCCCTGACACTTTTGATATTTCATATAATAGAGAACACTGGTGTCATACATGGAAAGTATGATCCCATTTGAAAAATAAATGTGAATAAATTGACCAGACTCATATGAAATGTATATTATCTAATAATAGAAAATTCTACAATGATATAAAATGTATCAAAGGAATGAAGAGGTAAGAGAGACTACAATTTCAGAAGAACTGGCTTGTCAATTAAAAATTTAAAATTATTTAAAGGACAAAACTGCAAAATTACCAAAGTTCCTGAGTTCATCCCACATGTATTTTTACACTTAAAAAGGTTGGAATATATATGTTCAGACAGTAGCAAGAGACAGGGATAAAGTCGGTTTGGGGAGAGAGTCCAGGATAACAGGAAATATGCAAAGTTTTATTTTCTCAGGAAAAAAAAATAGATAGTGACCCTTTTACATTTGGTTTGCCTCAGGATGCAAAGTGCTTTTTCCCACCTGATCTTATTTCTCATTACTTACTATTTCTGGTTCATTATAAATGATATAAATTAAATTCCAATATGATGTTAGTTTGCTAAGGTTTACGAAAGCAGGGCAAAGTGTCAGTTTTGCCTCCCTTCACAAATCAAAAGTTTTCACAGGGATCATCCTACTGGTGCAAATTGGAGTTTGAATGTTTGTTTTGCTTACCAGCATTTTTCAAGACAGATCTTGCGTGTGTTTTAGTATGTCGCTCGAGTCGTATACAAAATATTACAAATCACTTCATCTCCCAAATCCTCATCGAATGTTCCTCGCCAGCCCAGTGATCCTCCAGAGCAAAGCCCGGACTTCCTTCCAGCTGTCTGGGCCAGGAGCTTGAGGGTCTTCTAGCAAGCACCCCGGAGGCTGTCTTCTGACTGTCATCCAGGGCTGTGGCGAACTAGCTGACTGCGCAGTCACGTGGAGGGGGGAGGGGCTGACGGTGAGTCATGTGACCAGGCTCTGGGTTGAGCCGGCCTAGAGGAGTGTTTTCTTACACCCAGAAAGTACAGGAAAGGCGGACGACAACTGTGCTCCTCAGAGCGGGAGGTGGGGGGAACGGCGGAATGTTAAGGTGGGTAGGTGTCTCTCCATGCTTCATCAGCCTGAAAACTAATTTCTCAGGCGACCGGAATTACAGCATTTCTTAGTAGAGGAAACTATCCCTCAGCCAACCGCTAGCGGTCTTAGACGGTCTGTCTTTTGTCCAGGAGCTCAAGAAGCAGAGACTCTACCTGCCCGAGGCGTTCCTGAAGAGAAGCGGCTGTTGCTATTGGAGGAGGTGGGTGCAAGGACGGCAGATGCCATCCCTGAGAGGCAGTGACTGAGACTAGATGAGGGTGCAGGTAGTGCCTCGGATCCTCCGGCTGCCTCCTGCCTTTTGAACGTCCCAGGGCTCCCAGCCCAGCGCCTTGTGTTTCTATGTGTGGGTGGGAGAGGTGGGCATATGGATGGAGTTGGCTTCAGGGGAGCCCAGAGAAGGGAAATGGTGAAGTGACAATTCGTGAACACGTGTGGTGCTGGATCAGGAAAGGTAAGGGTGGGGATGGGAACCATGGGCTATGCTACTGCTGTCTTCCTCCCACCAAGTAGGCACTCACTCTGCTCTCTGTCTGTGTGCTTACTGGCAGTATTCAGGCAGTGGGGATGGCTGATACCAGCTCAAAACTGGCAGAGGGTGGAGGAGGGCAGGAGAAGAGAACACATGCATCTGCCTTTTGCTCCAAGGCTCCAGGTGGCTGGGGATGCAAGAGAGGAATGAACCTCAATCCGGGCAGTTCTAGGAAAAGAAGGAGGAGACATAGACTCGAGGGGAGGAAACCTAGATGCTGTGGGCCCTTCACTTAGGATTTCTCATTAGGATACTCCAAGCTTCTCGACCCCCAAGGGGATTCCTGGATCTCAGCCACATGCAGCAGGATCTCATTCCCGCTGAGGGACACAAAGTGGGTTGCTGCTCCATGTGACGCTGTCTCTCCCTGCTGTCTTGGGCCTTAGAGGAGGGTCTGGGGACCACCTACAGAAACTGCTTCATGGATAGTCTCATAGTTTCCCCTCTGCATATCCTTTGCTCCCTTGTGTTGTGATCTCTGCTCATTCCTTAGGACGTATTTCTTTGGTCTCATTCCAGGTAGCAGTCCCATGGTAAGTCCTTGTCCTCTTTCACATTGAGTATCCTCCTTTCCCCCTGCCCCATGCATCCACTGGGTACCAAGTGAAAGAAAATGGTTCCTCTCCCCACAATACTTCTGGGATAGAATGTGTGGATTTTTCACACCAAGCAAGTCTCTTATTTGAGGACACCAGCTAGGTATCCTACAATTTAATTCAATTCTGACACTATCCAGAGTTAGTGCAGACTTCTCTGGTTAAGGGCTCATTCCCATAAGGCTGACCTCCCCCACTTCAGACAACAGTCACAAGTAATGGATCTCAATGTTACCCACACTTCTGTCTGACTTAGCTACTAGTTGGGAGTTCTCACAACCCCCTCCTCAGGTTCAATAATTTGCTATAAGGACCCACAGAACTCAGGGAAACACTACTTCCTATTATTGGTTCATTATAAAGAATATAAATTAAAAGCCAGATGAAGAGGTACATATGGCAAGATCCAGAAGGGTTCCAAATGCAGAAGCTGCCATCCATGTGGATTTGGGGTACACCACCTTCCCAGAATATGAATGAGTTCACCAACCTGGAAAATCTCAGACAGTTAGGGTTTTTGTAGAGGTTTCATTACGTAGATATGATTGATGAAATCATTGACCATTGGTGATTAGCTCAATCTCCAGCCCCGTCCTCTCCTTGGAGGTCAAGGGGTGAGGCTGAAAGTTCCAACCCTCCAATCATGTCTTAGTGGGGGAGGGGGAACATGGACATCTGCCTTTTGCTCCAAGGCTCTAGCTGGCTGGGAATCCAAGGGAGGAATGAACCTCAATTTTCAGCTCTAGGGAAGAAAGGAGGAAACAGAGACTCAAGAGGAGGGAACCTAAATGCTTTGGGTTCTTCACATAGGAATTTTCATTGCGATACTCTATGTTTCTCAACCCCCAAGTCGATTTCTGGATCTCAGCCTCAGGCAGCAGCATCCTGAGGATCTGCCCTGGATATGAGGCCCTGAAAGGACCCAGTCTCAAACTGTGCTCTCAACAGTTCCTTTTCATCTAATGACAAGGGTTGCTGCTCCATCTGAAGCCCCCTCCTCCTAAAGTCCAGGGCCTCAGAAGAGGGTCTTTCTGAGAACGACCTACAGAGACTGTCTTACAGATTCCCCTCTGTAGACCCTTTGCTGTCTTCCTTGTTTCAGTTTTATGGCCAATGCTTTAGACTTGGTGATTTGCACCTATTCTTGGTGACACCTCCTAGTTGGTGTTGAAGCCTTTTGGTCATAGCTTAGGTCTATGAGATAGCCACATGATACCAAATTCTTTTAGGAGAATATGTTAGAAAAAATAAATTATTAGTCCTATTAACCTCTATATTTTTTGCATTTTACAGATTTGAAGCCAACTCATAAATGTCTTCCACATTATTTTTTACAGCTGCATAGTACTTTATTGTGTCACTACCATAATTTATTTACTCACTTTCCTATGAGTGGACATTTGTTTCTAATATTAAGCTATTACAAATAATACTGGAAGGAATAACCTTGTGAAAATATACAGTATTTTTGTATGTTCGGACGTGTATCTTCACAGATTCCTAGATCTGGTGCTGGTAGGTCAAATAATAAGTGCATGTGTGTAGTTTTATTAGGTATTCTCAAATTTCCCTGCAAAGGGGTACTATAAGTATTTACTGCCACCAGCAATATATGTGAATATCTGTTTTACTACAGCCTTGTTAATCAGTTTCTTATTATTCTTTTGACATTTGTACAGTATCTGATGATTTAACCTCTCATTCCTGATGTTACTAATTGTGTCTTCTCCTTCTCTCTCTTTTTAAAAATTTTTCTGCCTAGAGGGTTATCAATTTTATTGACCATCTCAATGAACTAGCATTTAGTCTTATTGATTTTCTTTATTGTTTTACTGTTTTCTATTTCCTTGGATTCTCCCTTCATATATATTATTTCTTTTGTTTACTTGGTGTTTAAGTTACTCTACTTTTTCTGGTCACTTAAAGTAGAAACTGAGTCCATTGATTTGAGACCTTTCTTCTTTTCTAATATAGGGATTTTAGTACTGCAAATTCCCCTCTAATACTACTTTAACTATATCTCACAATTTTTGATGTGTTTTCATTTTTCTTCAGTTTGAAATTACTTACTGATTTCTCTTTGAGTTTGTTCTTTGATGCAAGAGTTAGTTATTTAGATGTATACTGTGTAGTTCTCAAGTATTTGGGGACTTTTCCAGTTATAGATTTCTAATTTAATTACACTGTAGCCAGAGAACATACTTCGTGTAACTTGAATCCTTTTAATTTACTGAGACTTCATTTATGGTCCAGAATATGGTCTATCTTGATAAATATTCTATGTGTACTTGAAGAGAATGTGTATTCTTCTGTTATTGTGTGAATTGTTCTATAAATGTCAGTAAGGCCCAGTTGGTTCAGAATTATTTTATTCTATTTTATTTTATTTTATTTTATTTTATTTTTATTTTTTTATTTTATTATTATTATTATTATTATTATTATACTTTAGGCTCTATGGTACATGTGCACAACGTGCAGGTAAATTACATATGTATACATGTGCCATGCTGGTGCGCTGCACCCACCAACTCGTCATCTAGCATTAGGTATATCTCCCAATGCTATCCCTCCCCCCTCCCCCAACCCCACAACAGTCCCCGAAGTGTGATGTTCCCCTTCCTGTGTCCATGTGTTTTCATTGTTCAATTCCCACCTATGAGTGAGAATATGCGGTATTTGGTTTTTTGTTCTTGCGATAGTTTACTGAGAATGATGATTTCCAATTTCATCCATGTCCCTACAAAGGACATGAACTCATCATTTTTTATGGCTGCATAGTATTCCATGGTGTATATGTGCCACATTTTCTTAATCCAGTCTATCATTGTTGGACATTTGGGTTGGTTCCAAGTCTTTGCTATTGTGAATAATGCCGCAATAAACATACGTGTGCATGTGTCTTTATAGCAGCATGATTTATAGTCCTTTGGGTATATACCCAGTAATGGGATGGCTGGGTCGAATGGAATTTCTAGTTCTAGATCCCTGAGGAATCGCCACACTGACTTCCACAAGGGTTGAACTAGTTTACAGTCCCACCAACAGTGTAAAAGTGTTCCTATTTCTCCACATCCTCTCCAGCACCTGTTGTTTCCTGACTTTTTAATGATTGCCATTCTAACTGGTGTGAGATGGTATCTCATTGTGATTTTGATTTGCATTTCTCTGATGGCCAGTGATGGTGAGCACTTTTTCATGTGTTGTTTGGCTGCATAAATGTCTTCTTTTGAGAAGTGTCTGTTCATGTCCTTCGCCCACTTTTTGATGGGGTTGTTTGTTTTTTTCTTGTAAATTTGTTGGAGTTCATTGTAGATTCTGGATATTAGCCCTTTGTCAGATGAGTAGGTTGCGAAAATTTTCTCCCATTTTGTAGGTTGCCTGTTCACTCTGATGGTAGTTTCCTTTGCTGTGCAGAAGCTCTTTAGTTTAATTAGATCCCATTTGTCAATTTTGGCTTTTGTTGCCATTGCTTTTGGTGTTTTAGACATGAAGTCCTTGCCCATGCCTATGTCCTGAATGGTAATGCCTAGGTTTTCTTCTAGGGTTTTTATGGCTTTAGGTCTAACATTTAAGTCTTTAATCCATCTTGAATTGATTTTTGTATAAGGTGTAAGGAAGGGATCCAGTTTCAGCTTTCTGCATATGACTAGCCAGTTTTCCCAGCACCATTTATTAAATAGGGAATCCTTTCCCCATTTCTTGTTTTTCTCAGGTTTGTCAAAGATCAGATAGTTGTAGATATGTGGCATTATTTCTGACGGCTCTGTTCTGTTCCATTGATCTATATCTCTGTTTTGGTACCAGTACCATGCTGTTTTGGTTACTGTAGCCTTGTAGTATAGTTTGAAGTCAGGTAGTGTGATGCCTCCAGCTTTGTTCTTTTGGCTTAGGATTGACTTGGCGATGCGGGCTCTTTTTTGGTTCCATATGAACTTTAAAGTAGTTTTTTCCAATTCTGTGAAGAAAGTGATTGGTAACTTGATGGGGATGGCATTGAATCTGTAAATTACCTTGGGAAGGATGGCCATTTTCATGATATTGATTCTTCCTACCCATGAGCATGGAATGTTCTTCCATTTGTTTGTATTCTCTTTTATTTCCTTGAGCAGTGGTTTGGAGTTCTCCTTGAAGAGGTCCTTCACATCCCTTGTAAGTTAGATTCCTAGGTATTTTATTCTCTTTGAAGCAATTGTGAATGGGAGTTCACTCATGATTTGGCTCTCTGTTTGTCTGTTATTGATGTATAAGAATGCTTGTGATTTTTGTACATTGATTTTGTATCCTGAGACTTTGCTGAAGTTGCTTATCAGCTTAAGGAGATTTTGGGCTGAGACAATGGGGTTTTCTAGATATACTATCATGTCATCTGCAAACAGGGACAATTTGACTTCCTCTTTTCCTAATTGAATACCCTTGATTTCCTTCTCTTGCCTGATTGCCCTGGCCAGAACTTCCAACACTATGTTGAATAGAAGTGGTGAGAGAGGGCATCCCTGTCTTGTGCCAGTTTTCAAAGGGAATGCTTCCAGTTTTTGGCCATTCAGTATGATATTGGCTGTGGGTTTGTCATAAATAGCTCTTATTATTTTGAGATACGTCCCATCAATACCTAATTTATTGAGAGTTTTTAGCATGAAGGGTTGTTGAATTTTGTCAAAGGCCTTTTCTGCATCTATGGAGATAATCATGTGGTTTTTGTCTTCGGTTCTGTTTATATGCTGGATTACATTTATTGATTTGCATATATTGAACCGGCCTTGCATCCCAGGGATGAAGCCCACTTGATCATGGTGGATAAGCTTTTTGATGTGCTGCTGGATTCTGTTTGCCAGTATTTTATTGAGGATTTTTGCATCAGTGTTCATCAAGGATATTGGTCTAAAATTCTCTTTTTTTGTTGTGTCTCTGCCAGGCTTTGGTATCAGGATGATGCTGGCCTCATAAAATGAGTTAGGGAGGATTCCCTCTTTTTCTATTGATTGGAATAGTTTCAGAAGGTATGGTACCAGCTCCTCCTTGTACCTCTGGTAGAATTCGGCTGTGAACCCATCTGGTCCTGGACTTTTTTTGGTTGGTAAGCTATTGATTATTGCCACAATTTCAGCTCCTGTTATTGGTCTATTCAGAGATTCAACTTCTTCCTGGTTTATTCTTGGGAGGGTGTATGTGTTGAGGAATTTATCCATTTCTTCTAGATTTTCTAGTTTATTTGCATAGAGGTGTTTGTAATATTCTCTGATGGTAGTTTGTATTTCTGTGGGATCAGTGGTGATATCCCCTTTATCATTTTTTATTGCATCTATTTGATTCTTCTCTCTTTTTTTCTTTATTAATCTTGCTAGCGGTCTATCAATTTTGTTGATCCTTTCAAAAAACCAGCTCCTGGATTCATTAATTTTTTGAAGGGTTTTTTGTGTCCCTATTTCCTTCAGTTCTGCTCTGATTTTAGTTATTTCTTGCCTTCTGCTAGCTTTTAAATGTGTTTGCTCTTGCTTTTCTAGTTCTTTTAATTGTGATGTTAGGGTGTCAATTTTGGATCTTTCCTGCTTTCTCTTGTGGGCATTTAGTGCTATAAATTTCCCTCTACACACTGCTTTGAATGTGTCCCAGAGATTCTGGTATGTTGTGTCTTGGTTCTCGTTGGTTTCAAAGAACATCTTTATTTCTGCCTTCATTTCGTTATGTACCCAGTAGTCATTCAGGAGCAGGTTGTTCAGTTTCCACGTAGTTGAGCGGTTTTGAGTGAGATTCTTAATCCTGAGTTCTAGCTTGATTGCACTGTGATCTGAGAGATAGTTTGTTATAATTTCTGTTCTTTTACATTTATTGAGGAGAGCTTTACTTCCAAGTATATGGTCAATTTTGGAATAGGTGTGGTGTGGTGCTGAAAAAAATGTATATTCTGTTGATTTGGGGTGGAGAGCTCTGTAGATGTCTATTAGGTCCACTTGGTGCAGAGCTGAGTTCGATTCCTGGGTATCCTTGTTGACTTTCTGTCTCGTTGATCTGTCTAATGTTGACAGTGGGGTGTTAAAGTCTCCCATTATTAATGTGTGGGAGTCTAAGTCTCTTTGTAGGTCACTCAGGACTTGCTTTATGAATCTGGGTGCTCCTGTATTGGGTGCATATATATTTAGGATAGTTAGCTCTTCTTGTTGAATTACTCCCTTTACCAGTATGTAATGGCCTTCTTTGTCTCTTTTGATCTTTGTTGGTTTAAAGTCTGTTTTATCAGAGACTAGGATTGCAACCCCTGCCTTTTTTTGTTTTCCATTTGCTTGGTAGATCTTCCTCCATCCTTTTATTTTGAGCCTATGTGTGTCTCTGCACGTGAGATGGGTTTCCTGAATACAGCACACTGATGGGTCTTGAGTCTTTATCCAATTTGCCAGTCTGTGTCTTTTAATTGGAGCATTTAGTCCATTTACATTTAAAGTTAATATTGTTATGTGTGAATCTGATCCTGTCATTATGATGTTAGCTGGTTATTTTGCTCGTTAGTTGATGCAGTCTCTTCCTAGTCTCGATGGTCTTTACATTTCGGTATGATTTTGCAGTGGCTGGTACCGGTTGTGCCTTTCCATGTTTAGCGCTTCCTTCAGGAGCTCTTTTAGGGCAGGCCTGGTGGTGACAAAATCTCTCAGCATTTGCTTGTCTGTAAAGTATTTTATTTCTCCTTCACTTATGAAGCTTAGTTTGGCAGGATATGAAATTCTGGGTTGAAAATTCTTTTCTTTAAGAATGTTGAATATTGGCCCCCACTCTCTTCTGGCTTGTAGGGTTTCTGCCGAGAGATCCGCTGTTAGTCTGATGGGCTTCCCTTTGATGGTAACCCGACCTTTCTCTCTGGCTGCCCTTAACATTTTTTCCTTCATTTCAACTTTGGTGAATCTGACAATTATGTGTCTTGGAGTTGCTCTTCTCGAGGAGTATCTTTGTGGCGTTCTCTGTATTTCCTGAATCTGAATGTTGGCCTGCCTTGCTAGATTGGGGAAGTTCTCCTGGATAATATCCTGCAGAGTGTTTTCCAACTTGTTTCCATTCTCCCCGTCACTTTCAGGTACACCAATCAGATGTAGATTTGGTCTTTTCACATAGTCCCACATTTCTTGGAGGCTTTGCTCATTTCTTTTTATTCTTTTTTCTCTAAACTTCCCTTCTCGCTTCATTTCATTCATTTCATTTTCCAGGGCTGATACCCTTTCTTCCATTTGATCGCATCGGCTCCTGAGGCTTCTGCATTCTTCACGTAGTTCTCGAGCCTTGGTTTTCAGCTCCATCAGCTCCTTTAAGCACTTCTCTGTATTGGTTATTCTAGTTATACATTCTTCTATATTTTTTTCAAAGTTTTCAACTTCTTTGCCTTTGGTTTGAATATCCTCCCGTAGCTCGGAGTAATTTGATCGTCTGAAGCCTTCTTCTCTCAGCTCGTCAAAGTCATTCTCCGTCCAGCTTTGTTCCATTGCTGGTGAGGAACTGCGTTCCTTTGGAGGAGGAGAGGTACTCTGCTTTTTAGAGTTTCCAGTTTTTCTGCTCTGTTTTTTCCCCATCTTTGTGGTTTTATCTACTTTTGGTCTTTGATGATGGTGATGTAGAGATGGGTTTTTGGTATGGATGTCCTTCCTGTTAGTTTTCTTTCTAACAGACAGGACCCTCAGCTGCAGGTCTGTTGGAGTACCTGGCCGGCCGTGTGAGGTGTCAGTCTGCCCCTGCTGGGGGGTGCCTCCCAGTTAGGCTGCTTGGGGGTCAGGGGTCAGGGACCCACTTGAGGAGGCAGTCAGCCCGTTCTCAGATCTCCAGTTGCGTGCTAGGAGAACCACTGCTCTCCTCAAAGCTGTCAGACAGGGACATTTAAGTCTGCAGAGGTTACTGCTGTCTTTTTGTTTGTCTGTGCCCTGCCCCCAGAGGTGGAGCCTACAGAGGCAGGCAGGCCTCCTTGAGCTGTGGTGGGCTCCACCCAGTTCAAGCTTCCAGACTGCTTTGTTTACCTAAGCGAGCCTGGGCAATGGCGGGCGCCCCTCCCCCAGCCTCGCTGCCGACTTGCTGTTTGATCTCAGACTGCTGTGCTAGCAATCAGCGAGACTCCGTGGGCGTAGGACCCTCTGAGCCAGGTGCGGGCTATACTCTCCTGCGGCACCGTTTCCTAAGCCCTTCGGAAAAGCACAGTATTCGGGTGGGAGTGGCACCCCTGGAAAGGGAACTCCCTGACCCCTTTCGCTTCCCGAGTGAGGAAATGCCTCGCCCCTGCTTCGGCTGGCGCACGGTGCACTCACCCACTGACCTGCACCCACTGTCTGGCACTCCCTAGTGAGATGAACACGGTACCTCAGATGGAAATGCAGAAATCACCCGTCTTCTGCGTCTCTCGCGCTGGGAGCTGTAGATGGTAGCTGTTCCTATTCGGCCATCTTGGCTCCTCCCCTCTATTTTATTTTATTTTCTAAGTTCCAGGGTACATGTGCAGGATGTGCAGGTAAATGTGTGCCATGGTGGTTTGCTGCACCTATCAACCCATCACCTAGCTATTAAGCCTGGCATGCATTAACTCATTTTCCTAATGCTCTCCCTGCTTGCTGCCCTCCCCTGACAGGCCCCAGTGTGTGTTGTTCCCATCTCTGTGTTGATGTGTTCTCATTGTTGAGCTCCCACTTATAAGTGAGAACCTGCAGTCTTGGGTTTTCTGTCTCTGCATTAGTTTGCTAAGGATAATGCCTTCCTGCTTCATCCATGTCACTTCAAAGGACATGATCTTTATGATTTTTATGGCTGCATAGTGTTCCATGGTGTACATGTACCACATTTTCTTTATCCAGTCCATCACTGATGGGCATTTGGGTTGATTCCACATCTTTGCTATTGTGAATATTGCTGCAGTGAGCATACATGTGCATGCATCTTTATAATAGAATGATTTATATTCCTTTGGGTATATACCCAATAATGGGATTGTTGGGTCAAATGGTGTTTCTGATTCTAGGTCTTTGGGGAATCGCCACACTGTCTTCCACAGTGCTTGAACTAATTTACATTCCCAACAACAGTGTAAAAGCATCCCTATTCTTCTGCAACCTCACCAGGATCTGTTGTTTCTTGACTTGTTAATAATCGCCAGTCTGACTGGTATTGTATGGTATCTCATTGTGATTTTGATTTGCATTTCTCTAATGATCAGTGATGTTGAGCTTTTTTTTCATATTTTTTTGGCCACATTTATGTCTTCTTTTGAAAATTGTCTGTTCATTTCCTTTGCCCACTTTTTAATGGAGTTGTTTAGTTTTTCTTGTAAATTTAAGTTTCTTGTAGATTCTGGATATTAGACCTTTGTCAGATGGACAGACTGTAAAAGTCTTCTCCCATTCTGTAGGTTGTCTGTTCATTCTGATGATAGTTTATTTTGCTGTGCAGAAGCTCTTTAGTTTTATTAGATCCCATTTGTCAATTTTTGCTTTTGTTGCAGTTGCTTTTGACATTTTTGTCATGAAACCTTTGCCCATCCCTATGTCCTGAATGGTATTGCCCAGTTTTTCTTCTAGGGTTTTTATAGTTTTGGGTTTTACATTTAAGTCTTTAATCCATTTTGAGTTAATTTTTGTATATGGTGTAAGGAAGGGGTCCATTTTCAATTTTTGGCATATGGCTAGCCAGTTCTGCCAGCACCATTTGTTAAATAGGGAATCCTTTCCCCATTGCTTGTTTTTGTCAGGTTTGTCAAAGATCATATGGTTGTAGATGTGCGGTTTTATTTCTGAGTTTTGTATTCTGTTCCATTGGTCTGTGTGTCTGTTTTTGTGCCGATACCATGCTGTTTTGGTTACTGTAGCCTTATAGTATAGTTTGAAGTCAGGTAGCGTGATGCCGCTAGCTTTGGTCTTTTTACTTAGGACTTTCCCGGCCACACGAGCTCTTTTTTGCTTCCATATGAATTTTAAAATTGTTTCTTCTAATTTTGTGAAGAATGCCAATGGTAGTTTAATGGGAATAGCACTGAATCTATAAATCGCTTTGGGCAGTATGGCCATTTTCACAATATTGATTCTTCCTATCCATGAGTATAGAATGTTTTTCCATCTGCTCATTTCCTCTCTGATTTCCTTCAGCAGTAGTTTGTAGTTCTCCTCGAAGAGGTCCTTCACTTCCCTTGTTAGCTTTATTCCTAGGTATTTTCTTCCTTTGTGGCAATTGAAAATGGGAGTTCATTCATGATTTGGGTCTCTGCTTGTTTGCTGTTGGTATGTATGAATGCTTGTGATTTCTGCACATTGATTTTTTATCCTGAGACTTTGCTGAAGGTGCTTATCAGCTTAAGAAGATTTTGGGCTCTATTGATAGGGTTTTCTAGGTATAGGATCATGTTATCTGCATACAAGGACAATTTGACTTCCTCTCTTCCTATTCGAATATACTTTATTACTTTCTCTTGCCTGATTGCCCCGGCCAGAACTTCTAATACTATGTCGAATAGAAGTGGTGAGAGAGGGTATTCTTGTCTTGTTCTGGTTTTCAAGAGAAATTCTTCCAGCTTTTGCCCATTCAGTATGATATTGGCTGTGGGTTTGTCATAAATGGCCCTTATTATTTTGAGATATGTTCCTTCAATACCTAGTTTGTTGAGAGTTTTTAACATGAAGGGATGTTGACTTTTATCGAAGGCCTTTTCTGCATCTATTGAGATAATCATGTGTTTTTTTCTCTTTAGTTCTGTTTATGTGATGAATTACATTTATTGATTTGCATATGGATTCGGTTTGCTAGTATTTTACTGAGGATTTTTGCATGTATGTTCATCAGGGATATTGGCTTGAAGTTTTCTTTTCTTGTTGCATCTCTGCCAGGTTTTGGTATCGGGATGATGCTGGCCTCATAAAATGAATTAGGGAGGAGTCCCTCCTTTTCTGTTGTTTGGAATAGTTTCAGAAGAAATAGTACCAGCTCCTCTTTGTACCTCTGGTAGAATTCAGCTGTAAATCCATCTGGTCCTGAGATTTTTTTTGGTTGGTGGGCTGTTTATTACTGCCTCAATTTCAGAACTTGTTATTGGTCTGCTCAGGGATTCAACTTCTTGCTGGTTCAGTCTTGGGAGGGTGTATACTCCAGGAATTTATCCATTTCTTCTAGATTTTCTAGTTTATTTGCATAGAGGTGTTTATAGTATTCTCTGGTGGGGTTTTTTTTTTTCTATTTCTGTGGGGTCAGTGGTGGTATCCCCGTTATCATTTCTGATTGTGTTTATTTGAATCTTCTGTCTTTTCTTCTTTGTTAGTCTAGCTAGTGGTCTATTTTATTGACTTTTTTATATATATAAAAAAACAGCTCCTGGATTCATTGTGCAGTGGTGCGATCTCAGCTCACTGCAAGCTCCGCCTCCTGGGTTCACACCATTCTTCTGCTTCAGCCTCCCGAGTAGCTGGGACTACAGGCGCCCGCCACCACGCCCGGCTAATTTTTTTTTGTATTTTTAGTAGAGATGGGGTTTCAGTGTGTTAGCCAGGATGGTCTCAATCTCCTGACCTTGTGATCCGCCCGCCTTGGCCTCCCAAAGTGCTAGGATTACAGGTGCGAGCCACTGTGCCCGGATTCATTGAATTTTTGAAGGGATTTTCATGTCTCTATCTCCTTCATTTTTGCTCTCATCTTGGTTATTTCTTGTCTTCTGCTAGCTCTGGGGTTTGTTGACTCTTGATTCTCTAGCCTTTTTGTTGTGATGTTAGGGTGTCGATTTGAAATCTTTCTAGCTTTTCAATCTGGGCATTCAGTGTTATACATTTTCCTCTTAACACTGCTTTAGCTGCATCTCAGATTCTGGTACATTGTCCCTTTGTTCTCATTAGTTTCAAAAAACTTCTTGATTTCTGCCTTAATTTCATTATTTACCCAGGAGTCTTTCAGGAGCAGGTTGTTCAGTTTCCATGTAGTTGTGTGGTTTTGAGTGGGTTTCAATTCACTCAACTCTTAATCTTGAGTGCTCTGTGGTCTGAGAGACTGTTATGATTTCAGTTGTTTTGCATTTGCTGAGGAGTGCTTTACTTCCAATCATGCGATCAATTTTAGAGTAAGTGCCATGTGCTGCTGAGAAAAATCTATTTTCTGTTGTTTTTGGGTGGAGAGTTCTGTAGATACCTATCAGGTCCATTCGGTCAAGAACTGAGTTCAAGTCCTGAATATCTTTGCTAATTTTCTGTCTCAATGATCTGTCTTATACTGACAGCAGGGAATTAAAGTCTCCCATTGTTATTTTGTGGGGGTCTGAGTCTCTTTGTGGGTCTTTAAGAACTTGTTTTATGAATCTGGGTGCTCCTGTATTGGGTTCATATATATTTAGGATAGCTAGCTCTTCTTGTTGAATTGAACCGTTTACTATTATGTAATGCCCTTCTTTGTCATTGTTGACCTTTGTTGGTTTAAAGTCTATTTTGTCAGAAACTAGGATTCCCACCCCTGCTTTTTACTGCTTTCCATTTGCCTAGTATAATTTCCTCCATCCCTTTATTTCAAGCCTGTGTGTCTTTGCACATGATATGTTTCTCTTGAATACAGCATATTGATGCATCTTCTCTTTTTATCCAGCTTGCCATTCTGTGTCTTTTAATTGGGGCATTTACCCCATTTACGTTTAAGGGTAATATTGTTATGTGTGAATTTGATCCTGTTATCATGATGCTGGTTGATTAATTTTGCAGACTTGTTACTGTAGTTGCTTCATAGTGTCGTTGGTACTTCAGTGTGTTTCTGTAGTGGCTGGTAATGGTTTTTCCTTTCCATGTTTAGTGATTCCTTCAGGAGCTCTTTCAAGGCAGGCCTTGTGGTGATAAAATCCCTCAGCATTTGCTTGTCTGAAAAGGATTTTATTTTCCTTCACTTATGTAGCTTAATTTGACCGGCTATAAAATTCTGGGTTGGAAAATTTTTTTCTTTAAGAATGTTGACTATTGGCCCCCAATGTCTTCTGGCTTGTAGGTTTTCCACTGAGATCTGCTGTTATTCTGATGAGCTTCCCTTTGTAGGTGGCCTGGTCTTTCTCCCTGGCTGCCCTTAACATGTTTTCCGTCATTTTGACCTTGGAGAATCTGGTGACTGTGTGTCTTGGGGTTGATCTTCTCATGGAGTATCTTATTGGGGTTCTCTGGATTTTCTGAATTTGAATGTTGGCCTGTCTTGCTAAGTTGGGGAAGTTCTCCTGGATGTTATTCTGAAGTATGTTTTCCAACTTGGTTCTATTCTCTCTGTCTCTTTCAGGTACTCCAATCAGTCATAGGTTTGGTCTTTTTACATAGTCCCATAGTTCTCGGAGGTTTTGTTCATTCCTTTTCTTGCTTTTTTCTCTAATCTTATCTGTCTGCCTTATTTCAGCAAGATAGTCTTCAAGCTCTGATATTCTTTCTTCCACTTGATCAATTTGGCTGTTGATGCTTGTGTGTTGCTTGAAGTTCTAGTGCTGTGTTTCTCAACTTCATTAGGTCATTTATGTTTCTCTCTAAACTGATTATTCTAGTTAACAGCTCCTGTAACCTTTTATCATGATTCTTAGCTTCTTTGTATTGGGTTATAACATAATCCTTTAGCGCAATGAAGTTTGTTATTACCCACATTCTGAAGCCTACTGCTGTCAGTTCATCCATCTCAGCTTCAGCCCAGTTCTGTGCACTTGCTGGAGAGGTGTTGCAATCATTTGGAAGAGAAGAGGCAGTCTGCCTTTTGGAATTTTCAGCACTTTGCATTGGTTTTTCCTCATCTTCATGGATTTATCCACCTTTGCTCTTTGAGGCTGTTGACCTTTGTATGGGGTTTTTGTGTGGTCTTTTTTTGTTGATGTTTTTGTTGTTGTTGCCTTCTGTTTGTTTGTTTTTCTTCCAGCAATCAGGTCCCTCTTCTGCAGGTCTGCTGCAGTTTGCTGGGGGTCCACTCCAGACGTTGTTCACCTGGGTATCACCAGTGGAGCCTGCAGAACAGCAAAGATTGCTGCCTGCTCCTTCCTCTGGAAGCTTTGTCCCAGAGGGATACCGACCTGATACCAGCCAGAACTCTCCTGTATGAGGTGTCTGGCTACCCCTGTTGGGAGGTCTCACCCAGTCAGGAGGCATGGGATCAGGGGGAAGCTCTCTGGCTTCCGCTTAGTGGAGCTGGCATGCTGTGCTTGGGAAATCCCCCTTGTCCACATCACCTGGACTCTTCAGAGCCAGCAGGCAGGAAAGATTATGTCTGCTGAACCTGAGACCATGGCCACCCCTCTCTGAAGGTGCTCTTTCCCAGGGAGATGAGAGTTCTGTCTGGAAGCCCCCAGCTAGAGTTGCAGGAATTCCTGCAAGTAGGCCTTGCCCAATGAGGAGGGATGGATCCAGGTGCCACCTAAAGAAGCAGTCTGGCCAAGGTCTTCCACAGCCACTGTGCTATGCTGTGGGGGAATATCACCCAGTCCAAACCGCCCAGCTTCTCTAGCACTGGCAGTGGAAAACTGCCAACTAGAGCCACAGTAATGGTGGTCGCCCCTCCCCCCGGGAATTCAGTCATCTTCCGCAGACTCCAGGCTGTTGTGCTGTCCAGCGGGGATTCCAAGCCAGTGGGTCTTAGCTTATGGGATTCTGTGGTTGTGGGACCTACTGAGCAAGGCTACTTGGCTCTCTGACTTCAGCCCCCTTTCCATGGGAGTGGACGGCTCTTCTGCCACCCTGGAGTTCTGGGAGCCACCAGAGTATGTAAAAACTCCTGCAGCTCAGTGCCTGCCCCAACTGCTACTGACTGGTGCAGCTGCCGTAGGTATGCCCAGTTTTGTGTTTGGGACCCAAGGCCCTGGTGGTGTAAGCACACAAAGGAATCTTCTGATCTGCAGATTGCAAAAATCCGTGGGAAAAGTGTAGAACCCTGAGCAGGTAGCACAGTCCCTCACCACCTCCCTTGGCTGAGGGAGGGAGGTCCCTTTGCACCATGCAGCTCCCAGGTGAACTGTCGCCCCACCCTGCATTTCTTTGTTCTCCATGGATGATGCCATCCACCTAGTTAGTCCCAGTGATCCAGAGAAAATCTGTGTACCTCATTTGGAAATGCAGAAATCACTTGCCTTTTGCATTCATCTCAGTGGGAGCTGCCAACCAGAGCTGTTTATACTCAGCCATCTTGGGCCCTTCTCCAGTTCATAATTTTATGTCTTCTGTTGTACATCTTTACTTATTTTGTCTCTATTTTTTGTTATTGAAAGAGTGTTGCTGAAATCTTTGACTATAAGTATGCACATCCCTATTTACAATTGTGGATATGCCTATCTCATTGAAGTTCTATCACAGTATTTTTGTTATTATCATTGTTTATTAATATACTGCAGGGTTCACCTTGACAATTTTTCATTATTGTTTATGATTGAAGTTGCCTATAATTTTATTTTTATTCTTTAGTTTTCTCATTATGGTTTTGTTATGTTGAACTCATTAAATCAGTTTGGATAGCTTTTGTTCTTTTTCTAGTCTCAGGAACTGTTTGTATAAGATAGAGATTGTCTGTACCTTAAAGACACCTTAAAACTTATCTCTGAAACATTTGTACCCAATGCCTTTTAGGGTGGCACATATATCATATACTCTTTACAGATTAAAATAAGCTTTTCATACCGCAGCTTATTCACACAGTTTGTTGTACCTGGAGAAGCTACCTTTCTTACTTTGTCCCTTCCCTCCAGTTATCCTTCCCCCGCTATAATGTCTGTCTGTCAAAAGCCTGTCCATCCTTCAGCTATTTTCTACAAGGCCATCCACCCCCTACATGGTGACACTCCTGATCCCTCTCACCAACTCCGTGAACTTTCACCTTCTTTTGAGCCCACTTCCTAATCTAATGTGTTTATACCTTCACTCCAGTGGTTAACTTGTACTGTTTGATTGGATAGCCATTCAGATAATCTTCATATTCTGCCATTAACATTCCTGATCCTTCCTTCTCTGTGTATCTTTGTTTATCCTTGGCCCAGGTATTCAATGCTGGTTCAGGTTAGTGGAAACACCTTGCTTCAGAATCAAGTAAATAATTCCTTTGAGATGGGACTGTACACTAGACAGTTTGTCTTAGAAAGAGATGGTAAGCTTAGAACATACTGTTTTTAATGTGTTTATGACCTTAGTGGCATATATTTTTAATTTTTAAGTCATTTACTAATGGAATTGGATAATGTAGTATTGCACTGTTGTTTTGATCTTAGTAAAGAGGTTAAACATATTTTCAGATGTTTATTAGCTAGCTGTATTTTCTTTCTTGTGAGTGGAGTATTTTTAGGTTTTCCCCATTTGCCTTTAGAGGTCCTTGGTTTAGAGGTTTTCAGAGGTTCAAGAAATCCTTATAAATTTCTGTGCACACACAAACCTATGAACAGTCCAGCAATTTTGAAAGGAAAGTAATTTGGAGGTTGGGCAGGAATCTAAAATTTTTTTTATCAACTATGGTTATTAAAACAGTAGAACTGACTCAGGAAAAGATAAATGGGACACAGAGAGCCCATATATAGGCATTTATACTAAGACGACAGTTCAGATTCATGGAAAAAAGTGAAATATTCAGTCTGCTGTGGGTCCTCAAGACCATCCACATGTTCAATGATTTGCTAGCAGTACACACAGGACTTGGCATATAGTTGTACTCACAGCTGTGATTTATTACAGTGAAAGGATACAAAACCAAACCAGCAAAGGGGGAAAAAGCATGGAGCAAAATCTAGAAGGAAATAGGCTCAAGCTTCCAAGAGTCCTCTTGCCGTGTGTGGTCACACAGGATATGCTTAATTCCTCCAACAATTAATTGTGACAACATGTGTGAAATGTTTTGTCTACCAAAGACAACATTAGAGACTCAGTGCCCGAGATTTTTATTGGGGGCTTTTCATGTATCTGCCCTTTGCCTAGCACAGACCAAAATTCCAGAATCCAAGAAGGAAAGAAAGTATTTTGCATGAACCACATTGTTTGCACAAAAAGTTTATGTACAGTGAGCCATTCTTATCAGCTCTAGGAATGGTGGGAATTCTCCCTTAGTCCGAGTTCCCAGACTCCAGGGCCGTCCTGGCAAGCAGGAGTTTCTAAGGAGAGCAATCTCAGGCCTGCTATGTTAACTTTTTTTTTTGCATATTTAGTGAACGGTGTTGGAATAATTAGCTAGTTATTTGGGAAAACAAGTTAAATTCCAATACACATGAACAAATCCCAGGAAGATTAGATGCCTTAATGAGTGTTTTAAATGGAGTCAAGGAGAAATAAATACTCATTTACCTAGAATGAATTTTGGCTGGTAAATGAAAAATGGAAGAGGAAAATAGAAATGGATTTTTTTCTACATAATACCAATATCATTTATTCAATAATATGCCCCTACTCCAACAATTTCTCATGTCTCTTTTGAAATTGATGATGTCATTTTCACATGTGTTTCTGAGGTAACTGTTCTCTGGTGTTAGAAACATACCAGTTCACTTACTGCAGTTTATAATAAGCATTGTGTCTTATCTGAGATGTTATATCCATAACTCACATACATGGTTGGGCTCTCTAGTTAATTTCATCTCCAATTAATTTTATTTTCATATTCCATCAATCAGATTGATTAGTGGTGAGGGACACTAATATTCTTCTATAACTTCCTTGAAACTTTCTTGGAGTTTCAAAATGGAAAAGGCTGTCGGTCAGACCAAAGGATGTGTCTCTGTGTTGCCAGGTCTACTGGATGTCCTCAAGAAGCCATCCATAACACTTAGTACCTTGATGACATTAAAAGAAGTACACAATATCTGGCCCTAGACCATACCAACTCAGAAGCTCAATAACCTCATAACAGAAAAATAGATCCATCTGTGTGGGAAAAGCTCATGTTTAGCAAGTTCACGAGATTTACAGGATTCAAAATATCAGTTTATTAAATTATAAGGAGAAATAGTAACAGCATAGGAACTAGAATACTAGCATTTAGTGGATTCACTCACTTTATACAGACCTAGAGAAAAATAAAATTAAAATCACAAGACCAAGTAAGTAGTTTTGATTGAGAAGTAAATAAATTTTTCAATTTAAAGTTCCAGGATACATGTACAGAATGTGAAGGTTTTTTATATAGGTAAATGTGTGCCATGGTGGTTTGCTGCACCTATCAACTCATCACCTAGGTATTAAGCCTGGCATGCAATAGCTCTTCTCCCTAATGCTCTTGCCTCCCCCGCCCTCCCCCTCCCTCCCCCAACAGGCCCGAGTGTATGTTGTTCCCTTCCCTCTGTCCATGTGTTCTCATTGTTCAGCTCCCACTTATAAGTGACAACATGCAGTGTTGGGTTTTCTATTCCTGCATTAGTTTGCTGAAGATAATGACTTCCAGCTCCATCCATGTCCCTGAAAGGACATGATCTCATTCCTTTTTATGGCTGCATAGTATTCTATGGTATATATGGTACCACATTTTCTTTATCCAATCTATCATTGATGGGCATTTGGGTTGATTCCATGTCTTTGCTATTGTGAATAGTGCTGCAGTGAACATACATGTGCATGTATCTTTATAATAGAATGATTTATATTCCTTTGGGTATATACCCAGTAATGGGATTGCTGAGTCAAATGGTATTTCTGGTTCTAGGTCTTTGAGGAATTGCCACACTGTCTTTCACAATGGTTGAACTAATTTGCATTCCCACCAACAGTGTAAAAGTGTTCCTATTTCTCCACAGCCTCATCAGCATCTGTTGTTTCTTGACTCTTTAATAATTGCCATTCTGATTGGTGTGAAATGGTATCTTAATGTGGTTTTGATTTGCATTTCTGTAATGATCAGCGATGTGGAGCTTTTTTTCATGGTTGTTGGCTGCATAAATGTCTTCTTTTGAGAAGTGTGTGTTCATGTCCTTTGCCTACTTTTTAATGGGGTTGTTTGGGGTTTTTTGCTAAATTTAAGTTCCTTGTAGATTCTGGGTATTAGACTTTTGTCAGACGAATAGATTTCAAAAATTTTCTCCCAACCTGTACGTTGTCTGTTCACTCTGATTATAGTTTCTTTTGCTGTGCAGAAGCTCTTTAGTTTAATTAGATCCCATTTGTCAATTTTTGCTTTTGTTGCAATTGCTTTTGATATTTTTGTTGTGAAATCTTTGCCCGTCCCTACATTTTGAGTGTTATTGCCCAGATTTTCTTCTGGGTTTTTATGGTTTGGGGTTTTACATTTAAGTGTTTAATCCATCTTGAGTTAATTTTTGTATATGATGTAAGGAAGGGGTCCAATTTCAGTTTTCTGCATATGACTAGACAGTTTTTACAGCACCACTTATTAAATAAGCAATCCTTTCCCTGTTGCTTGTTTTTGTCAGATTTGTCGAAAATCAGATGGTTGTAGATGTGCAGTCTGATTTCTGAGATCTCTATTCTGTTCCATTGGTCTATGAGTCTGTTTGTACCACTACCATGCTGTTTGGTTACCACAGCCTTGTAGTATAGTTTGAAGTAGTGTGATACCTCCAGCTTTTTTCTTTTTGCTTAGGATTGTCTTGGCTATACTGGCTCTTTTTGGTTCCATATGAATTCTAATGTAGTTTTTTCTAATTCTGTGAAGAATATCAATGGTAGTTTAATAGGAATAGCATTGAATCTATAAATTGCTTGGGGCAGTGTGGCCATTTTCACGATATTAATTCTTCCTATCCATGAGCATGGAATGTTTTTCTATTTATTTGTGTCCTCTGACTTTTTTGAGCAGTGGTTTGTAGTTCTCCTTGAAGAGGTCCTTCATTTCCCTTGTTAGCTGTATTCCTAGGTATTTTATTCTCTTTGTAGCCATTTTGAATGGGAGTTTATTCATGATTTGGCTTTCTGCTTGTCTGTTGTTGGTGTATAGTAATGCTTGTGATTTTTGCACATTGATTTTGTATCCTGACTTTGCTGAAGTTGCTTATCAGCTTAAGAAGATCTTGGGCTGAGGTGATGGGGTTTTCTAGATATAGGATCATGTCATCTGCAAAAAGACAATTTGACTTCCTCTCCTCCTATTTGAATACCCTTTATTTCTTTCTCTTGACCAATTACCCTGGCCAGAACTTCTAATACTATGTTAAATAGAAGGGGAGAGGCCGGTCACGGTGGCTCACGCCTGTAATCCCAGCACTTTGGGAGGCCGAGGCGGGCAGATCATGAGGTCAGGAGATTAAGACCATCCTGTCTAACATGGTAAAACCCCATCTCTACTAAAATACAAAAAATTAGCCGGGTGTGGTGGCGGGTGCCTGTAGTCCCAGCTACTCAGGAGGCTGAGGCAGGAAAATGGAGTGAACCCGGGAGGCGGAGGTTGCAGTGAGCCAAGATCGCACCATTGCACTCCAGCCTGGGTGACAGAGCGAGACTCCGTCTCAAAAAAAAAAAAAAAAAAAAAAAATAGAAGGGGAGAGAGAGTGTATTCTTGTCTTGTGCTGGTTTTCAAGGGAAATGCTCCCAGCTTTTGCCCATTCAGTATGATATTGGCTATGAGTTTGTCATAAATGGCTCTTCTTTCTTTTCTTTTTCTTTCTTTTTTTGAGATGGAGTCTTGCTCTGTCACCCAGACTGGAGTGCAGTGGCACAATCTCGGCTCACTGCAACCTCTGCCTCCTGGGTTCAAGTGATTCTCGTGCCTCAGCCTCCTGAGTAGCTGGGAGTACAGGCACCTGCCACCATGCCAGGCCAATTTTTGTATTTTTAGTAGGGATGGAATTTCGCCATGTTGGCCAGGCTGGTTTCAAACTCCTGACCTCAGGTGATCTGCCCGCCTCGGCCTCCCAATGTGCTGCGATTACAGTCATGAGCAACCACGCCTGGCCATAAATGGCTCTTATTATTTTGAGGTATGTTCCTTCAATACCTAGTTTGTTGAGAGTTTTTAACTCGAAGGGATGTTGAATTTTATCGGAGGCCTTTTCTGCATCTATTGAGATAATCTTGTGGTTTTTGTCATTGGTTCTGTTTATGTGATAAAATACGTTAATTTGATTTCATATGCTGAACCAGACTTGAATCCCAGGGATGAAGCCAACTTGATCATGGTGGATAAGCTTTTTGATGTGCTACTAGATTCTGTTTGCCAGTATTTTACTGAGGATTTTTGCATTGATGTTCGTAAGGGATATTGGCTTGAAGTTTTTTTGTTTTTGTTGTATCTCTGCCAGGTTTTGGGTATCAGGATGATGCTGGCCTCATAAAGTGGGTTAGGGAGGAGTCCCTTCTTTTCAGTTGTTTGGAATAGTTTCAGAAGAAGTGGTCCCAGCTCCTCTTTGTACCTCTGGGTGAATTCAGTCGTAAATTTGTCTGGTCCTGGGCTTTTTTTGGTTAGTAGGCTATTTATTCCTGCCTCAATTTCAGAACTTGTTATTGGTCTATTCAGGGATTCAACTTCTTCCTGGTTCAGTCTTGAGGGTCTGTGTGTCCAGGAATTTATCCATTTCTTCTAGATTTTCTAGTTCATTTGCATAGCGGTGTTTATAGTATTCTCTGGTAGTTTTTTGTATTTCCGTGGGGTCATTGGTGATATCCTCTATCATTTTGTATTGTGTCTATTTGATTATTCTGTCTTTTCTTCTTTATTAGTCTAACTAGTGGCCTATTTATTTATTTATTATTTATTTATTTATTTCAGAAAACCAGCTCCTGGATTCATGGACTTTTTGAAGGGTTTTTCATGTCTGTATCTCCTTCAGTTCAACTCTCATCTTGGTTATTTCTTGTCTTCTGCCAGCTCTGGGGTTTGTTTGCTCTTGGTTCTCTAGTTCTTTTAGTTGTGTTGTTAGGGTGTTAACTTGAGATATTTGTAGCTTTTTGATGTGCGCATTTAGTGCTACAAATTTCCCTTTTAACACTGCTTTTGCTGCGTCCCAGAGATTCTGGTACTTTGTATTTTTGTTCTCATTAGTTTCAAAGAACTTCTTGATTTCTGCCTTAATTTCATTATTTACCCAGGAGTCATTCAGGAGCAGGTTGTTCAGTTTCCATGTAGTCGTGTGGTTTTGAGTGAGTTTCTTAATCTCGAGTTCTAATTTGATTGTACTGTGGTCTGAGAGACTGTTATGATTTCAGTTCTTTTGCATTTGCTGGGGAGTGTTTTACTTCCAATTATGTGATCGATTTTAGAGTAAGTGCTACATGGCACCAAGAAAAATGTATATTCTGTTGTTTTTGGATGGAGTGCTCTGTAGATATGTGTCAGGTCCACTTGGTCCAAAGCTGAATTCAAGTCCTGAATATCCTTGTTAGTTTTCTGTCTTGACTATCTGTCTAATATTGACAGTGTGGTGTTGAAGTCTTCCACTATTATTGTGTGGAGGTCTAAGTCTCTTTGTAGATCTCTAAGAACTTCTTTTTATGAATCTGGGTGCTCCTGTATTCGGTGCATATATATTTAGGATAGTTAGCTCTCCTTGTTGAATTGAACTTTTACCATTGTGTAATGCCCTTCTTTGTCTTTTTTGATATTTGTTGGTTTAAAGTCTGTTTTGTCAGAAGCTAGGATTGCAACCCTGCTTTCTTTCTGCTTTCATGAGCCTATGTGTGTCTTTGCATGTGAGATGGGTCTTTTGAATACAGTACACTGATGGGTCTTGACTCTTTATCCACCTTGCCATTCTGTGTCTTTTAATTAAAAATAGGGAATGCTTCATGAATTTGCATGTCATCTTTGCACAGGGGCCATGCTAATCTTCTCTATATCGTTCCGATTTTAGTATGTGTGCTGCCAAAGTGAGCACAATCTTTTTTCATATTAATTTAAATGTGTAAAATTTAGTTATAAAGTTGGAGCATATGATCAAGCCTGAATGATCCTACTCAAAGTGCTAATCTGAAGTTTAAAAAAAAAGGAATCTATGCCAGAATTTATTTAAATTGACAACAAATTACACATTATTTTCATAGCAGGTTTTTTTTTTATGAAAGTAGCAGTGAGCACATTGACATTATGATGCAAGCTTCTTATGTCTTTGTGGAATGGTAACAAGCAGTTTGCCACAGGTGGCTGAACTGGTTTATTAGTTCTAGTAAGTTTCTTGTGGATCTTGGGATTTTCTATGTATAGCATCACATCATTAATGATGAGAGAGAGTTTCACTTTTTCCTTTCCAATTTATATGCCCTTTATTCTTTTGTCTTGCCTAATTATCTGGCTAGACTTCCAGTACTATGTTGAATTGATGCAGTAAAAGTGGGCATCCTTGTCTTGTTTTTGATTATAGGAGAAAGTCTTTCATCCTTATGTATGATGCTAGCTGTAAGTTTTTTGTAAATGCCTTTTATCATGTGAAGGAAGTTCTCTTTTATTCCCGGTTTGGTGAGTGTTTTTATCATGGTAGGGAGTTGGAATTTGTCAAAGGCCTTTTCTGTATCAATTTGTAAGAACGTGATGTTTTTCCTTCATTCTCTTAATTTGATGTATTATGTTGATTTTCATATATTGAACTAAATATGTATTCCTGGAATAAATTCCACTTGGTCATGGAGTATAATATTTTAATATACTGTTAGATTCAGTTTGATAGTTGTTGATATTTTTGAGAATTTTTACATCTATATTCATAAATGATATTGATCTATAGTTTTCTTGTGATATTTTTGTCTGGCTGTGATATCAGTTTAAGGGTGTCTTCATAGAATGTTAGGAAATGTTGCAGTCCTCTTCTAATTTTTGGAATACTTCAAGATGTATTTGTGTTAAATTTTTTTTTTTTGAGACAGTCTCGCTCTGTCGCCCAGGCTGGAGCGCAGTGGTGCAATCTCAGCTCCTTGCAACCTCCGCCTCCCAGGTTCAAGCTATTCTCCTGCCTCAGCCTCCCAAGTAGCTGGGATTACAGGCATGCACCACCATGCCTGGCTAATTTTTGTATCTTTAGTAGAGATGGGGTTTCACCATGTTGGCCAGGCTGGTCTAGAACTCCTGACCTCAGGTGATCCTGCTCACCTCAGCCTCCCAAAGTGTTGGAATTAAAGGCGTGAGCCACTGCGCCCAGCTTTATGTTAATTACTTTTAAATGTTTGGTACAATTCACCACTGAAGCCATTTGATCCTGGACTTTTCTTTGCTAGGAGGTTTTTGGTTACTGATTCATTCTCTTTACCTATATCTCATCAGATTTTGTACTTTTTGAGTCATTTGGGCAGTTTTTGTGTTTCTAGGAAGTTGTCCATTTTATCTAGGTTATCTAATTTGCAGTAGACAATTGCGGTAGACATAGTATGTTTTATACTACTTCATATTTCTGTAAGGTCGCTAGTAATGTCCCCACATTTTATTTCATTTTAAAACTATTTAATTGATATATGATTGATATATAAAAAAGCTCTATACATTTAATGTTAATGATAAGGGCATAAATATATCTATCACTTTCCAAAGAGTCCTCCCATCCCCTTTATTATCATTGTGTGTTTGTGTGTGTGTGTGTGTGTGTGTGTGTGTTAAGAACACTTAACATATCTACTGTCTTAGCAAAGTTTAGGTATATAATACATTATTGTTACCTATCGATATTATGCTGTATATTAGTGTATTTGATAGGAAAAAAAAACATAAGATGTTCTTCCTTCTCTCAGATGCTCCCCTCAACACAACACAGAACACTTTTTGTGGCCAAAATGTGTGGCTTTTTTCCCTAAACACCAAACTTTTTTGCAACAGACACCAACAGGGTGTCTTATAATTCAATTTGATTATGACACTCTCTACCTGGAATTAGAGTCAAATCCTACAGGTTAAGGGCTCAGACCCACAAGACGGCCCCCCACTTCTAATGCCAGTTGAGAGCTCCAGATTGTTTTACACGTGCTTCTGACCTACCAGCTAATAATCAGGGTTTTTCTAGACCCCTTCCTCAGGTACAATTAATTTGTTAGCATGACTCACGGAATTTAAGAAAACAGTTACATTTACTGGTTTATTATATTAATAAAGGATATGACAAAGGGTATAGTTGAACATTGAGATGAAGACATACCTAGGGTGTGGACTGGAAGGTTCCTGAGTGAAGGAGTTTCTGTCCCCTTGTAGTTGGGATGTGTGACCTTCCAGTAGTCTCTCTTGATCCATTGCATTTATGTGCTATCAGCTGTACTGTCTTTTCTTTCATTTCTGATTTTTTCGAGTCTACTCTCTTTTTTTCTAGTCTAGCTAAAGGTTTGTCAATTTGGTTTATCTTTTTGAGAAACCAACTCTTAGTTATTTGGTCATTTTGATTGTTTTTCTAGTCTCTATTTCATTTATTTCTGCTCTTATATTGATTATTTTCTTTTTTTCTAATCACTTTAGGCTTGATTTTTTCTTCTTTTTCTCTGTGAGTTATAAAGTTAGGTTGTTTATTTCAAATCTTTTGTTTTTCTTAATGTTGGCATTTATTGCTATAGACTTCTCTGTTATAATGCCTTTTGATGTATACTATAAGTTTGGTATATGATATTTTCATTTTTGTTTCTCTCAAGATAATTTTCATTTCCTTTTTTATTTAATCTTTGATTTATTGGTTTTTCAGGGGAATGCTGTTTAACTTCCATGTATTTGTGACTTTTCCAAGATTCCTCCTGTTGCTGATTTCTAGTTTTATATTGCTGATATAAATATTATTATTGATTCTAGCTGATAACAACTTAAGTTTAATCACAGACAATAACTACACTTTTACTTCTCCACTGCCACATTTTAAGTTATTGATGTCACAATTTACATCATTCTGTATTGTGTGTTCATTAAAAAATTATTATGGCTACAGTTATTTTTAATGCTTTTGTCTTTTAACTTTATACTAGAGTTAAAAGTGATTTATATAACATCATTACATTATTAGGCTATTCTGAATTCAACTATATACTTATTTTTACTGGTGAGTTTTATACTTTCATATGTTTTAATGTTGCTAATTATCATCCTTTTGTTTCTAAACTTGAAGAACTCCCTTTAACATGTGGTAAGGAAGGCCTATTGGTGATAAACTCCCTCAGCTTTTGTTTGTCTGGGAACATTTTTATTTATTTATTTATTTATTTTCATTTCTGAAGGACAACTTGCTGGACAAAGCATTCTTAGTTGATAGTGTTTTTTTTTTTTTTCTTTCAGCTCTTTGAATGTATTATCTCACTCTCTCCTGGTCTGCAAGGTTTCTTCTAAGAAATCCCTTGTAATGTTATGGGGATTCCCTTTATGTGGTGAGTTGCTTTTCTCTTGCTGCTTACAGAATTCTCCTTGTCATTGACTTTTCGCAATTTGATCATAATGTGTCTCGGTGAATACCTTTTTATATTCAATCTGTTTTGAGTTCTTTGGGCTTCATGGATCTGGATATTAATTTCTCTCTCCAGATTTGGGAAGTTTTCTGTCATCATTTATTTAAATATGCTTTCTTTCCCTTTCTCTTTTTCTGCTCCTTGGCGTTTCATAATGCATCTATTGGTTCACTTGGTGGTCTTCCATAGTCCTGTAAGCATTCTTCACTCTTTTCCATTCTTTTTTCTTTTCATTCTGTGTACTGGATACTTTTAAACGATCTTTCTTTAAGTTTACTGACTTTTTTCCTGCATGATTAAGCATGTTGTTGAGCTATCTGTTGAATTAATTGTTCAGTTCAGTTATTGTTCAGCTCCAGAATTTGTTTGGTTCTTTTTTATAGTTTCTATCTCTTTGTTAAATTTCTCATTCTGTTCATGTATTTTTAAAATTTCATTTAGTTGTTTATCTGTGTTATCTTGTAGCTCACTGAGCTTTTCTAAGACAATTATTATGAATTCTTATCAAGAAGTTCATTGATTTTCGTTTCTTTGGCATCAGCCATTGGAGCTTTATTTTGTTCCTTTGGTGTCTCATGTGTCCTTGATTCTTCATTTCCCTTGAAGCCTTGTGTCTCTGTCTTCACATTTGAAGAAATAGTAACCTCCTCGAGGTAAAGATCTTCACAAGTGAGTCTGACTCAAGATTTTGGGGGATCTCTCAGATATTTTGTATGGATATATCTGCTCCAATCTTCTTGTTCCCTGTGAGGGTGAAGTCTTGGGATTGTGTACCTTCTCTTGATTTCACAATGCCATGCCAGCTGCTGAAAGCCTCCTAATTATTTTCTCTATGGCAGTGCAGTCTTGAAGTGTCAAGATTGAGCATTTTCTCCAAATCTAGCAGAGTTGCAGTGGCTGGTCATATCTGTATGCTGTCTATTGAGGCTCATGCACACTATCTGTGGGTGAATGCAGGGTCTCAGCTCTTGGGGAAGGAGCATGTGGACTAATGAGGGTGTATGTCAGCTAGTTGAGAGGTCCACAGGTGAAACATCCTATGAGGTTCGTGAGTGGAACTTTTGGTGGAATACACAAGCCAGTTCATAGGATCCGTCAGTTTCTGAGGAGGTCTCTTTTGGCCCTGAGCTCTGCCACCCTGGGCAGGTGGGCGGTGGGGGGGTGACGTGGGTATATGAAATTGTTCTACTTACCCTCTTCAATACATCTATTCCTAGGTTGTTTTTTTTGTTTTTGTTTTTGTTTTTGTTTTTGTTTTTTTCTACAGCAGGGAGCTCGAACCTTTCAGCCGGATTCCTGGGCTCCCCTAACTGTTTTCTCATCTGTCTCAGTCCATTTTATGTTGCGACAAAGAAATGCTTGAGGCTGAGTTATTTATAAAGGAAAGAGGTTTATTTGGCTCATGGTTCTGCAGGCTGTACAAAAAGCACAGCACCAGCATTTACTTCTGGTGATGGCCTCAGGCTGCTTCTACTCATGACAGACGGTGAAGGGGAGCCAGGGTGTATAAAGATCACGTGGTGAGAGAGGAAGTAAGAGAGAAAGGGAGGTGCCAGGCTCTTTTTTAACAACCAGCTCTCCTGGGATCTAGTAGAACAGGAACTCACTCACCCCGTCCCTGAGGGAGGATATTAATCTTTTCATGAAAGATCTACTCCCATAACCAAAACACTTCCCATTAGGCTCCACCTCCAAGATTAGGCATCAAATTTCAACATGAGCTTTTTAGGAACAAACATCCAAACTATAAAGTTGTTTGTTAAGATCAATGTTTCTATGGAGATACAGGGGCTGGATCCTCCTATTCTGCAATTGTGTGTTGTGCTGATGTGTTCTCTACTTCCTAATTTCTATAAATTGAGTCTCTCTCTTTCTTTCTTTTTTTTTTTTTTTTTTTGGTCAGTCTTGCTAGAGATTTGACAATTTTCTTGTCTTTTGGAGGAAGAAGCTTCTGGTTTCATTCAGACTCTCTATTTCTTTTCTATTCTCTATTGATTTTATCTCTGCTCCCATATTTACCCTACAGATCTGCAAAATACCAGAACTCATTATTTCTATCCAGCTGTAATTCTGTATCCAGAATTTTTATGTAATGCTCTTTTACAACTTCTATCTCTATTGATATCCTCACTTTGTTGAGATAATAGTTCTCCAGGCTTCCTTTAGTTCTTTGTTCATTGTTTCCCTTAGCTCTTTGAGCATATTTAAGACAGTTTATTTAAAGCATAAAGTCTGCATTGAATGTGGCAAATGTCTAGGCTTACTCAGGGTCTATAGCTATTAATTTTTTTTCTTTCTGTGAATGAACCATACTTTCTTACTTTTTTTGTGCCTCTTTTTTTGTTGAAAACTGGACATTTATATTATTATAATGTGGTAACCTTATAAATCAGGTTATCTCTCCTCGGGGTTTTTTGTTGCTATTTGTTGTAGGTTGTGATTTTTTGTTTGTTGAGTGATTTTTCTGATCTATTTCTAAAGACTATATTCTTTGTCATTTTTGGTCCCTGAAATCTCTGTTCTGTTATCTCAGTGGTCACTTAGTGATTAAACATGTTTTTAAAAATATCTAAAGTTAAAAAAATGTTTTTAGTTATCTTACAATCTTTGTAGATTGGCTCTGTGTTGGTGAACTCTTTTGGTGCTTAGCTTGGCCATTTACATCTCTGCATAGACCTTCACTTCCTCCTTGCTAAAGCCTAAAGTAAAGGTCAGGTAGAAGTGAAATCTTCAGGTTTTCTCCAGTGTTTTCTGAGCATGTATCTCTCGCATAGCTTTCTGTTTCCCTTTTATATACAGGGGCTTTTAAAAGCCCTTACTCCCCACATATCTCCTTCAGTAGCATTTTCCCCCAGGAATTTTGGTCTGTCTATGGCTTGTTCTTTCTATTATTTCTTGTCCTAGGAGGCTGCAGCCTGCTTGTTTGCCTTTAAATGCTTTCAACAAAAGTTAAAAGGCTGGCAAAACAAACAAACAAAACAAAAAAAACCCACAACTCTGAGCTAACCCCTCTGGGAGCTTTCGGACAGATCAAAACACAAAACCACATTTATGTGAGAACAGCGTCCAAATTGCCTCTCTGGCTCCTAGCAAGCCACACCAGGAAAACAAGCAGCTGCCCCTATGGCAGCCTACTAGCTAGGTAGTGTAGGATGGTAGACACTAAGTTAAAATGCCATAATGCTGTCTCACTGAAATTTGGTACCTTTTAAAAATTAAGTGTTCCCTTTATTGTTGTAATTCCTAAATTATAATTTGTCTTCCAAAATATTTTATTCTGACCATTTTTTCTTTAATGGATGAATGCAGTTTTGGAGTTTCCTCCTCTACCGTTTTCAATGATGTCACTCACTTGAGAAATTTTAAACCTAAGCCTACGAACACACAGAGATGAAATTCTATTTCACATTAATTGACTGGTCAAATGAATACTACATAGATAATTTTGAGGTCGCAAACAAGTAGTGAGCCTAGGTACATTACTGAAACAAGCAAATCCCTGGAATTACCTACCTTCACCTTAGGACATAAAGAATTCCTACAATTGAAATTTAAAGGAAAATAAGTACCTCATCGTTAAAAATCACAAAACACACTAGAGTAATTTTTTTTCTTCCTTTTTTTTCTTATACTTTAAGTTTTAGGGTACATGTACACAACGTGCAGGTTAGTTACATATGTATACATGTGCCATGTTGGTATGCTGCACCCATTAACTCTTCATTTAACATTAGGTATATCTCCTAATGCTATCCCTCCCCCCTCCCCCCACCCCACAACAGGCCCCGGTGTGTGCTGTTGCCCTTCCTGCGTCCATGTGTTCTCATTGTTCAATTCCCACCTGTGAGTGAGAACATGTGGTGTTTGTTTTTTTGTCCTTGCGACAGTTTGCTGAGAATGATGGTTTCCAGCTTCTTCCATGTCCCTACAAAGGACATGAACTCATCGTTTTTTATGGCTGCATAGTATTCCATGGTGTATATGTGCCACATTTTCTTAATCCAGTCTATCATTGTTGGACATGTGGGTTGTTTCCAAGTCTTTGCTATTGTGAATAGTGCTGCAATAAACATACGTGTGCATGTGTCTTTATAGCAGCATGATTTATAATCCTTTGGGTATATACCCAGTAATAGGATGGCTGGGTCAAATGGTATTTCTAGTTCGAGATGCCTGAGAAATCGCCACACTGACTTCCACAATGGTTGAACTAGTTTACATTCCCACCAACAGTGTAAAAGTGTTCCTATTTCTCCACATCCTCTCCAGCACCTGTTGTTTCCTGACATTTTAATGATTGCCATTCTAAATGGTGTCAGATGGTATCTCATTGTAGTTTTGATTTGCATATCTCTGATGGCCAGTGATGATGAGCATTTTTCATGTGTCTTTTGGCTGCATAAATGTCTTCTTTTCAGAAGTGTCTGTTCATATCCTTCACCCACTTTTTGATCGGGTTGTTTGTTTTTTTCTTGTAAATTTGTTTGAATTCATTGTAGATTCTGGATATTAGCCCTTTGTCAGATGAGCAGATTGTAAAAATTTTCTCCCATTTTGTAGGTTACCTGTTCACTCTGATGGTAGTTTCTTTTGCTGTGCAGAAGCTCTTGAGTTTAATTAGATCCCATTTGTCAATTTTGGCTTTTGTTGCCATTGCTTTTGGTGTTTTAGACATGAAGTCCTTGCCCATGCCTATGTCCTGAATGGTATTGCCTAGGTTTTCTTCTAGGGTTTTTATGGTTTTAGGTCTAACGTTTAAGTCTTTAATCCATCTTGAATTAATTTTTGTATAAGGTGTAAAGAAGGGATCCAGTTTCAGCTTTCTACATATGGCTAGCCAGTTTTCCCAGCACCATTTATTAAATAGGGAATCCTTTCCCCATTGTTGTTTTTCTCAGGTTTGTCAAAGATCAGATGGTTGTAGATATGCAGCATTATTTCTGAGGGCTCTGTTGTGCTCCATTGGTCTATATCTCTGTTTTGGTACCAGTACCATGCTGTTTTGGTTACTGTAGCCTTGTAGTATAGTTTGAAGTCAGGTAGTGTGATGCCTCCAGCTTTGTTCTTTTGGCTTAGGATTGACTTGGCAATGCGGGCTCTTTTTTGGTTCTCTGTGAACTTTAAAGTCATTTTTTCCAATTCTGTGAAGAAAGTCATTGGTAGCTTGATGGGGATACCATCGAATGTATAAATTACCTTGGGCAGTATGGCCATTTACACAATATTGATTCTTCCTACCCATGAGCATGGAATGTTCTTCCATTTGTTTGTATCCTCTTTTATTTCATTGAGCAGTGGTTTGTAGTTTTCCTTGAAGAGGTCTTTCACGTCCCTTGTAAATTGGATTCCTAGGTATTTTATTCTCTTTGAAGCAATTGTGAATGGGAGTTCACTCATGATTTGGCTCTGTGTTTGTCTGTTATTGGTGTATAAGAATGCTTGTGATTTTTGCACATTGATTTTGTATCCTGAGACTTTGCTGAAGTTGCCTATTGGCTTAAGGAGATTTTGGGCTGAGACGATGGGGTTTTCTAGATATACAATCATGTCATCTGCAAACAGGGACAATTTGACTTCCTCTTTTCCTAATTGAATACCCTTTATTTCCTTCTCCTGCCTGATTGCCTGGCCAGAACTTCCAACCCTATGTTGAATAGGAGTGGTGAGAGAGGGCATCCCTGTCTTGTGCCAGTTTTCAAAGGGAATGCTTCCAGTTTTTGGCCATTCAGTATGATATTGGCTGTGGGTTTGTCATAAATAGCTCTTATTATTTTGAGATACGTGCCATCAATGCCCAATTTATTGAGAGTTTTTAGCATGAAGGTTGTTGAATTTTGTCAAAGGTCTTTTCTGCATCTATTGAGATAATCATGTGGTTTTTGTCATTGGTTCTGTTTATATGCTGGATTACGTTTATTGATTTGCGTATGTTGAACCAGCCTTGCATCCCAGGGATGAAGCCCACTTGATCATGGTGGATAAGCTTTTTGATGTGCTGCTGGATTCTGTTTGCCAGTATTTTATTGAGGATTTTTGCATCAATGTTCATCAGGGATATTGGTCGAAAATTCTCTTTTTTTGTTGTGTCTCTGCCAAGGTTTGGTATCAGGATAATGCTGGCCTCATAAAATGAGTTAGGGAGGATTCCCTCTTTTTCTATTGATTGGAATAGTTTCAGAAGGAATGGTACCAGCTCCTCCTTGTACCTCTGGTAGAATTTGGCTATGAATCCATCTGGTCCTGGCCTTTTTTTGGTCGGTAAGCTATTAATTATTGCCTCAATTTCAGAGCCTGTTTTTGGTCTATTCAGAGATTCAACTTCTTCCTGGTTTAGTTTTGGAGGGTGTATGTGTTGAGGAATTTATCCATTTCTTCTAGATTTTCTAGTTTATTTGCATAGAGGTGTTTATAGTATTGTCTGATGGTAGTTTGTATTTCTGTCAGATTGGTGGTGATGTCCCCTTTATCATTTTTTATTGCATCTATTTGATTCTTCTCTCTTTTCTTCTTTATTAATCTTGCTAGCAGTCTATCAATTTTGTTGATCTTTTCAAAAAACCAGCGACTGGATTCACTGATTTTTTGAAGGCTTTTTTGTGTCTCTGCTTCCTTCAGTTCTGCTCTGAGCTTAGTTATTTCTTGCTTTCTGCTAGCTTTTGAATGTGTTTGCTCTTGCTTCTCTAGTTCTTTTAATTGTGATGTTAGGGTGTCAATTTTAGATCTTTCCTGCTTTCTCTTGTGGGCATTTAGTGCTATAAATTTCCCTCTACACACTGCTTTGAATGTGTCCCAGAGATTCTGGTATGTTGTGTCTTTGTTCTCGTTGGTTTCAAAGAACATCTTTATTTCTGCCTTCATTTCGTTATGTACCTAGTAGTCATTCAGGAGCAGGTTGTTCAGTTTCCATGTAGTTGAGTGGTTTTGAGTGAGTTTCTTAATCCTGAGTTCTAGTTTGATTGCACTGTGGCCTGAGAGATAGTTTGTTATAATTTCGGTTCTTTTACATTTGCTGAGGAGTGCTTTACTTCCAAGTATGTGGTCAATTTTGGAATAGGTGTGGTGTGGTGCTGAGAAGAATGTATATTCTGTTGATTTGGGGTGGAGAGTTCTGTAGATGTCTGTTAGGTCCGCTTGGTGCAGAACTGAGTTTAGTTCCTGGACATCCTTGTGAACTTTCTGTCTCATTGATCTGTCTAATGTTGACAGTGGGGTGTTAACTTCTCCCATTATTATTGTGTGGTGGTCTAAGTCTCTTTGTAAGTCTCTAAGGACTTGCTTTATGAATCTGAGTGCTCCTGTATTGGGTGCATATATATTTAGGATACTTAGCTCTTCTTGTTGAATTGATCACTTTACCATAATGTAATGGCTTTCTTTGTCTCTTTTGATCTTTGTTGGTTTAAAGTCTGTTTTATCGGAGACTAGGATTGCAACTCCTGCTTTTTTTTGTTTTCCATTTGCTTGGTAGATCTTCCTCCGTCCCTTTATTTTGAGCCTATGTGTGTCTCTGCACGTGAGATGGGTTTCCTGAATACAGCACACTGATGGGTCTTGACTCTATCCAATTTGCCAGTCTGTGTCTTTCAATTGGAGCATTTAGCCCATTTACATTTAAGGTTAATATTGTTATGTGTGAATTTGATCCCGTCATTATGATGTTAGCTGGTTATTTTGCTCGTTAGTTGATGCAGTTTCTTCCTAGCCTCGATGGTCTTTACAATTTGGCATGTTTTTGCAGTGGCTGGTACCAGTTGTTCCTTTCCATGTTTAGTGCTTCCTTCAGGAGCTCTTTTAGGGCAGGCCTGGTGGTGACTAAAATCTCTCAGCATTTGCTTGTCTGTAAAGGATTTTATTTCTCCTTTACTTATGAAGCTTAGTTTGGCTGGATATGAAATTCTGGGTTGAAAATTCTTTTCTTTAAGAATGTTGAATATTGGCTCCCACTCTCTTCTGGCTTGTAGAGTTTCTGCTGGGAGATCAGCTGTTAGTCTGATGGGCTTCCCTTTGTGGGTAACCCGACCTTTCTCTCTGGCTGCCCTTAACATTTTTTCCTTCATTTCAACTTTGGTGAATCTGACAATTATGTGTCTTGGAGTTGCTCTTCTCGAGGAGTATCTTTGTGGTGTCCTCTATATTTCCTGAATTTGAATAGTGGCCTGCCTTGCTAGATTGGAGAAGTTCTCCTGGATAATATCCTGCAGAGTGTTTTCCAACTTGGTTCCATTCTCCTCATCACTTTCAGGTACACCAATGAGACATAGATTTGGTCTTTTCACATAGTCCCATATTTCTTGGAGGCTTTGTTCGTTTCTTTTTATTCTTTTTTCTCTAAACTTCTCGCTTCATTTCATTAATTTGGTCTTCCATCACTGATACCCTTTCTTCCAGTTGATCGAATCGGCTACTGAGGCTTGTGCATTCGTCACGTAGTTCTCGTGCCTTGGTTTTCAGCTCCATCAGGTCCTTTAAGGACTTCTCTGCATTGGTTATTCTAGTTAGCCATTCTTCTAATTTTTTTTCAAGGTTTTTAACTTCTTTGCCATGGGTTCGAACTTCCTCCTTTAGCTCAGAGTGTTTTGATCGTCTGTAGCCTTCTTCTCTCAACTCGTCAAAGTCATTCTCCATCTAGCTTTGTTCCGTTGCTGGTGAGGAGCTGCGTTCCTTTGGAGGAGGAGAGGCGCTCTGATTTTTAGAGTTTCCAGTTTTTCTGCTCTGTTTTTTCCCCGTCTTTGTGGTTTTATCTACTTTTGGTCTTTGATGATGGTGACGTACAGATGGGGTTTTGGTGTGGATGTCCTTTCTGTTGGTTAGTTTTCCTTCTAACAGTCAGGACCCTTAGCTGCAGGTTTGTTGGAGTTTACTGGAGGTCCACTCCAAACCCTGTTTGCCTGGGTATCAGCAGCGGATATTGGTTAACAGCAAATATTGCTGCCTGATCGTTCCTCTGGAAGTTTTGTCTCAGAGGAGTACCCAGCCGTGTGAGGTGTCAGTCTGCCCCTACTGGAGGGTGCCTCCCAGTTAGACTACTCGGGGGTCAGGACCCACTTGAGGAGGCAGTCTGTCCGTTCTCAGATCTCCAGCTGCGTGCTGGGAGAACCACTACTCTCTTCAAAGCTGTCAGATAGGGACATTTAAGTCTGCAGAGTTTTCTGCTGCCTTTTGTTTGGTTATGCCCTGCCCCCAGAGGTGGAGTCTACAGAGGCAGGCAGGCCTCCTTGAGCTGCGGTGGGCTCCACCCAGTTCCAGCTTCCAGGCAGCTTTGTTCACCTACTCAAGCCTGGGCAATGGCGGGCGCCCCTCCCCCAGCCTCACTGCTGCTTTGCAGTTTGATCTCAGACTGTTGTGCTAGCAATGAGCGAGGCTCCGTGGGCATAGGACCCTCTGAGCCAGGCGCAGGATATAATCTCCTGGTGTGCCATTTGCTAAGACCGTTTGAAAAGCGTAGTATTAGGGTGGGAGTGACCCGATATTCCAGGTGCCATCTGTCACCCCTTTCTTTGACTAGGAAAGGGAATTCCCTAACCCCTTGCGCTTCCTGGGTGAGGCGATGCCTCGCCCTGCTTCGGCTCACACTCGGTGCGCTGCACCCACTGTCCTGCACCCGCTGTCCGACACTCCCCCGTGAGATGAACCTGGTACCCCAGTTGGAAATGCAGAAATCACCCATCTTCTGCGTCGCTCACGCTGGGAGCTGTAGACTGGAGCTGTTCCTATTCAGCCGTCTTGGCTCCACACTAGAGTAAATTAAATTATAGGAACAAGTTCCTGAAGAATCAACATTCCCAGGAACCTCATATTTTGGAATTTTTATAACATGTAATATAAAATATTGTAATAGGCTCCTAAGTGAAAATGCATTAAAATTATTAACAAGGTACCAAGAAAACTTCCAAATATATTAGAAAAGTAAATATAAATAAACATTTTGCAAAGAAAAATAATATACTAATTGAAATGGGAAACATAAAGAATATTAAAACCAAATAAAGAGGAGTTTAAGTGGAATTTAGAATTGAAATTTTTTCTGCAATTAGCATTAAGATACAAGATATTTCAAGTAGAAGGGAAAGAGAGCATGAGGCAGAGGCACCTTTTGAAAAGACAATGCTTGAGGATTATTTAGAACTGATGAAAGACAGAACCACATATTCAAAAACCCCAGTGAATCTCAAGCAACTTAATAAAAAGATACATGCCCTTAACACATCATAGTAAAATTGTGTACAGTAAAGTCATACACAGGATATTAATAGGAGTTAGAGAAAAATAAATTGCCTTCAAAGTAATACCAATTATATATGCAGCTGATAATCAATAGTAGTAGTGAAAACCAGAAAACAACCAAATTAAGTACTCAATGTAAAAGAAACAAACCTGTCAATCTAGAATCCTACCTCCAGAGAATAAGAGGGGGAAAATGGTTAACATAAATCTAGCCTTGGCAGCTAACTCTTAGGTAACAGGAAATATACAGCAAGGAGTAACAGGTGAAAAAAAATTATAAATATTCAATCAGACAAATCCCGAGTGTGGGACATTATGGAAAACAATCCACCTGGTAACTTAAAAAACTCAGTGTCACAAAAAAAGTTGAAGGGAATAACTGTTGTAGATTAAATAAGAGTTAAGAAATATATCAATAACTTCCTAGTCATCCAGGCAGCTAAAAAAAGAAATATATCAATAACGAATAGCTAATAGAATGTGTTATCTGTGGTTGGAACATGGTTTGTAAAAGGAGCTATGAGCCGCATTTTAGAGCAATTTGAAAAATTTAAATATGGAGTGTATTTCAAATGTAAGGAATTATAGTTAAACTTATTAAGGGGATTATAATGATATTTAGTTATTTAAGAGACTATTCTTATATTTTGAAGATGCAAAAAAAATTATTTAGGGCTTACATATTATTTACTTTGAAGTGTTTAGACAAAATATAAAAATGATGAATACCAAGATACAGATATAGATATATATATCTCAAAATAGTAACAAATGAATCCAGGTGGGTATATAGGTGTTATTCTTTCTATTTTATGTATGGTCTAAAATGTTTATAATTTTTTAAAAAATGAATAAAATGAGATTGAAATGAAACCACTTCATGCATGAAGAGCTGCTATTTGAAAGATAAAAGCCAGGAATCTTTATCTTCCTACTGAGTAGTAATTATGTGATCAGCACCATGCTAGACACTGGGTTAAAGTGATAAAATACACAGACATAATTTGGTGGTGACCATGAAAATTAGAAGGGATCATGGATTTCACTACTGCTTATTGTTTCATTCTTCTTCTAGTGTAGCACTACCTTAAAGAGATCAAAATATGACATCAGACTTTATGTAACTGTTTATCATGAAGCTACAATAATTAACTTGGTGATGAATTAAAAATAGAACAATGAAAGAGACTAGAGTACATTAACAGACCAAAATAGATAGAGCTATTTAATGTATTATAGAGATGGCATAACTGTGGGCAAAAGATGGATTGTTCAATAAATGGTATTTGGAGAGTGATGACAGGGAAAATGGTGGAGTGAGAAGTGTTAGGAATCCGTCTCTCCACGTAGACAACAATTGTACTTCTAGAAACTAGAAACTGTCTGACATGACTGTTTTGGAAATCTTGATTCTGCTTAAACTCTTTCAGCTTCCAAGGGGAAAACTTTGCTGGTAAATTGTAGTTATTATCAGTCCTTTTTAGCCATCAGTGCAATAGGAGCTACTCATACTCTAGCCTCCTTCCAAGGCCCGTGTCAGTGTAGGGACAGAAACCTGTGTCTCTGGCATGGCTTGTTGGAGCTACACTGCATAATAAGGGTATTGTCCTCCAAATATCAGCAGTTTATATTCTGTTACGGATAGCTGCTTCTGATTACTGAGGTGCAGGTAAATAAACCTGGCAACCGTTGTTTTACTCCTCGCCAGCTCAAGTAGCTTCCAGAGGATTTAAGCGAGCCTCATCATCATTTTTTTTTTTTTTTGGACATTCAAAAACAACTGCATATACAGAGTAATTTAGAAAGGCACTGTGTATACCCAAGGAAAGATACGGTCCCAGAAAAGACCTGAGAAGACCTTAAGCTTCCACCCCATGCTGACTTCTGGCATAGAGACATGTTACAACAATTTTTTAAACCACAGAAAACCTTAGGGAAGGGGATATACAATTCGACTTCCAGAGTTACCACATTATAAGATTCAAATGTGCACTCTTTAACAAAAGGCCACAAGGCATGAAAAGAAACATGAAAGTATAGCCTATTAAAAGCAACAAAATAATAAATAAACAAAAAACATGCCTGAGGAAGCACAGATGCCAAACTTACTAGACAGAGATGTTAAAACTGTGGTCTTAAATATGCTCAAAGAGCTAAAGGAAGACATGAATGATGACAGTAAAATGGTGTATGTACAAAATGGCAGTATCAATAAAGATATAGAAATTATGAATAAAGAACCCAAAGGAAATTCTGGAGCTGAAAGGTACAGTAACTCAAAAGACATTCAACTAGTGCAAAAGCTGATTTCAGCAAGCGGAATAAAGATTCAGAGAACTAGAAGATAGAACCTTTTAAATTATTGAGTCTGAGGGACAGAAAGGGGAAAAAAATGAAAAGTGAACAGAGCCTAAGGGACCTGTGGGACATGATCCAGCAGAACAACAGGCCAACTTACACATTATGGGAATATTAGGAAGAGAAGAGAGAGAGAAAGGGGCAGAGAGATCATTCAAAAAATAATAATGGCTAAAAACTTTCCAAATTTGATAAAACACTTGAATGTAAAAATCCAAGAAGCTCAATGAACTAGAAACAGGACAAAACAAAGTGACATGCTAACACACATTATAATCAAATTATTGAAAGACAAAGACAGAGTGAATCTTAAAAGCAGAAAGAGAGCAGTGACTGATCATATACAAGTGATTGTCAATAAGACTGTCAGCCAATTTGGTATCAGAAACCTGGAGGCCAGAATATGTTGGATTTATATCATAAAAGTGCTTGGGGAAGAGTCAACTGAGAATTCTATGTCCACCAAAAAATATTTTTTAATGGGGATAAATTAAGACATTCTCAGATAAACAAAATCTGAGAGAGTTCATTTTCACTAGATATGCCAAGCAAGAAATTCTAAAGAGAGCCATGCAGATTTAAACAAAAAGAAACTAGACAATAACTCACAGCTGTATGAAGAGATAAAGATCTCTAGCAAATATAAATATGTAAGTAATGACAAAAGCCAGTACTGTTAGAATTTTGGACTGTAGCTCCACTTTTTTATTTTTTGTATGACCTGAAAGACAAATGCATAAAAATCAATATTTAATGTATGTTTTGGACATGCAATGTATAAAGTTATAATTTGTGACAATAACAGAAAAGGGGATGGAGCTGACTAAAGAAGACACAAAATCTCAACAGTGGAATGACATTAGCAAGGTGGCAGACTAGGAAGCTTCAGGCCCTCCCCCTCTCACAAAGACTCCAATTTAACAGCAGTATATCAACCAGAGTACCTATGTTAAACTCTAGAGAACAACTGAGAAGAGAGACCACCCAGGTCATGATTTTCCCCACCCCTTTTGCTGGAATCCTTTCTTGATTTTACATTGTCATCAGCAATGCACGAGGGTTCCAATTTCTCTACATCCTCACCAACTCCAATTGGTTGAAAGATTTAAACACAAATCTTGAAATCATAAAAGTACTAAGACAATATATTAGAGTTTTTTTATATTTTATATATAAATTAATTATATTTTACATTTTATTTTATATATTTTATTATATATATTTATATAAAATAAATTTATATTTTTATATTTTTTATATTTTATATTTATAAATTAAATAAATTTATATTCTAGCATCCTATTAGGTGTGAAGTGGTCTCTTATTGTGGTTTTTATTTATGTTCTATTAATAACTAATGTTTCTATCTAACCTATTTATATTCTAGGTTAGATAGAAATAAACGGGACATAAAAAATTGATAAAGTTAACTGATAATGTTAACATGATTCATAATATCATAAACATTTGCAGATGAATTAATCTTGCATATAGAAAATCCTAGGAGATCCACTAAAACCTGTTTAATGAACAACCTCAGTAGAGTTGCATGATAAAATATCAATATGTGAAAACATATTGTATTTCTATACAGTAGTAATGATCAAACAAATAATGACATTTTTATAACTGCAAGCTCATCAAAATAATTTTTAAAACTAAGGAGTAAGTTTTACCAAAAAAGTGCAATATTTGTTCACTGAAAACTCTAAAAATTGTTGAAAGGAATTGAAGACCTAAATAAATGGAAAGACATCCCAGGTTTATGGATTGTGAGACTTAATATTATTAAAATATTGATACCAGCTAAATTGATCTATAGACTCAGTGTAATCCCTACCAAATTCAGCTGCCTTTTCATAGAAATTCAGAAGCTGCTCTCAAAATTTATATGCAGGTGATCCACAGTATCCAAAATAATCAATAAAAGAACAAAGTTGGAGGACTCACACTATTTGATTTCAATGCTTACTATGAAACTACAGTAATCCAGACTATGTGGTGCTGACATAAGGGTAAACATAAATATGAATGAAAAAGTATTGACAGTCCAGAAATAAATCCTTACATGTATTGAGTTTGACAAGAGCATGAGAGCCACACAATAGGGTAAGAATTGTCTTTTCAACAAATGGTGTTGGGATAATTGGACAGGCACCTGCAAAATAATGACTTTTAATCCCTGCCTCACACCATATATAAAAATGAACTAGAAATTGTTCAAAAACCTAAATGTAAGAGCTAAATCTATAAAACCCTTAGAAGAAAACACATGGTATAAATCTTCGTGACTATGGACCTTTGTGACATTTGGTGACTCACATATGACACCAAAGCACAAAGAACAAAGGGAAAAATAGGCAAACTGTACATCATCGAAATTAAAAACTTTTGTGCTTCAAAGGACATAAGTAAGTGAAAACCCAACCCAGAGAATGGGAGACAATATTTCAAATCATATACTTAGCAAGGAACTTCAATCTAGAGTGAATAAAAACTGTTTCAACTCAAAAATAAAAAGACAACCCAATATAAAAATGGTCAAAAGATCTGGATAAATATTTCTCCAAAGAAAATACAAAAAATTGCAAGTAAGCACATGAAAAGATGCTCAACATCATGAGCTATCACTGAAATGCAAATCAAAACCCCCAAACATTTCCATACCCATTAGGATGAAAATAATTAAAAGACAGATAATAAAATGTGTTGGTAAGGATATGGCAATATAAGCATCCTCATACACTGCTGGTGGGAATGTAAAATTGTGCAGTTGTTTTGGAAAGCAGTCTGGCAGTTTTTCAAAAATGACCTTATGTTGTAGCAATTTCACTTCTAGGCATGTATCCAAGAAAAGTGAAAACATATGTCCACATAAAATGTTGTGCACACATGTTCATAGCAGCATTATTCATAATAGATAATACATAGCAACAACCCAGGTTTCCATCAACTGCTAAATAGATAAATAAAATGTGGTATATTCATACAATGGAATAATTTTCTGCAGTAAGAAGCAATGAAGTACTAATAAATGCTACAACAGGGAAGAGCCTTATGCTAAGTGAAAGAAGTCACAAAGAACCATTGTAGTCAATTCCTATAATTTCATGTTGCTCTGGCATCCACCCTAGATATAGGGTTAACTTTCTAACTTTCTCATACCAGAGGCAGGGCCTAATCACCTAATTCTCCACTTCCTCCCACTTTTTCAATGTGGTCAATCCAGATATCTGCCTTACACAACCAGATATCCACCACCCTCTGGGACAGAGAGAGATATCCTACTTGACTTGCCCCACTGACCCTCACACCCAACATGGACAATGCAAATATGCCACAGTGATCACCTCTCAGTGATGGTGTGACCTCCTGGAACTCATCCCTACTTGCTTCAAACTCACCAGTTTGAACTCATAGGAAACATGTTTGGGTAATGCCTTTGATCACAATAAAGGCCCAGCCTGCAGGTCTGTCCCACTCAACACCCATTGGTTGCGTATCCTGCTGTCTTCAGACTTCTCATCAGCCCTTGTGGGCAACCCTCTTCTCTTGTAGATCTGAGTAATAAAAATATTTTGTATTTCATGTGTTTTGTTGTGCTGTCTTCTCTGTGCCTCATTTGACTTACACAACCAAACCTAACTATCCTCCTGGTCAGGGCTCTCCTTGCAAGTGGCTATCTTAGCAGGGATAAACTGGACACAGGTCAAACAAGAGCCACAAGGGTATCTGCCAGTATAAACAAGTTTTCAGTGAGAGGGACACCTGGTCATAGGTTGGACACTTAGGCATTAGGCTGTCTGCCAGGATGAAGTATCCTATGAAAAGCACACTGTAAACATTGAAGACCACCTTCCTTAAAGCCCCATTCAGCGCAGGGCTGGAATTTATAGCCACTCTCCAGACAGAGACCTCAAGACCAAATTAGAAAAAAAATCATAACAATAAAAATCACAACAACTACATATTAAATGATTCCATTTATATGAAAAATCCAAAATAGACAAATTTATAGAGACAGATGAATTGTTGCCTCTGGTTTGGGGGTTAGGGCAATGCAATCTGACAACTAAGGGACAGAGAATATCTTCTTGGGCTTAAAAATGTTACAAAATTGATTTTGGTGATGAATGCACAACTCTAAGTGTATTAAAGTCTTTGAATTGTACATTTTGAATTGGTGAATTGCATGGTATATGAATTGTATTTTAATAAAGCTGTTTTAAAGTATTTTAAACAGGCTGGGCACGGTGGCTCACACTTGTAATCCCAGCACTTTGGGAGGCCGAGGCGGGCAGATCACGAGGTCAGGAGATCGAGACCATCCTGGCTAACACGGTGAAACCCCGTCTCTACTAAAAATACAAAAAAATTAGCTGGGCGCTGTGGCAGGCACCTGTATTCCTAGCTACTCATGAGGCTGAGGCAGGAGAATGGTGTGAACCCGGGAGGCGGAACTTGCAGTGAGCCGAGATTGTGCCACTGCACTCCAGCCTGGGCGACAAAGCGAGACTCTGTCTCAAAAAAATAAATAAATAAATAAATAATAATAAAATAAATAATAATAAATATTATAATAAAATAAAATATTATAAACAAGTCAAAAAACAGCATATACTGGAAACACTAGTTACAACAGATGTGGCAATCTACAGGCTCATTTTGTGAGTTAACAAAGACATAATATAAATCAATGGAGTGAATATCCCAATGGAAAGCTGAGTAAGTAAATAATTAGTTCACAGGAAAGAAAAAAGGTTTGTAGTACTCAACAAATAGATTTGGGACTTTTGTTAATTATTACTGTTGTTAACCAAGATTTCCTGCAGTCCAATTTTCAGACTCTTAGCCTTGCACTTCCCTACACCTTTGAACACAACAATGGCCATGTAAGTTGCTTCGGTCGATGCAATATTCAAACAGATTTTTGTCAGTTCTGGCAGGAAACTTTTAAGAGCCGCTCTGAGATTTGTCATGATCAGTCTTTTCCTATGTCATGGTAACCAGCAATGTTTCAGATCATAACTGTTCCATTTAATCCTCATGAGTAAAGCTCCCAACAGACGTGTTAGACATGTAATATGAACAACAAATATATTTTTGTGATTTTTTTTGAGACAGAGTCTCACTCTGTTGTCCAGGCTGGAATGCAGTGGCGTGATCTTGGCTTACTGCAACCTCTACATCCTGGGTTCAAGTGATTTTCTTGCCTCAGCCACTCGAGTAGCTGGGATTATAGGTGTGCGCCACCATTCCTGGCTAATTTTTGTATTTTTAGTAGAGATGGGGTTTAGCCATTTTGGCCAGGCTGGTCTCAAACTCCTGGCCACAAGCTATTTGCCTGCCTTAGCCTCCCAAAGTATTTTGGTTATTTTAAGTTGCCCAGATTTGGGGGCCATTTGTTACGGCAATGTAATGTAGCACATCATTATTGATAGGCTCCCTCACAATTGTAGAACACATTAAAATAATAGTATTCCATTTTTTACCTTTCATATGAACAAAAATAAAAATTGGATAATTCCCAGTGCTGACAAGGTGTTTCTGAAACAGACAGTTTCATTTTAAAAAATATTCTTTTATTCATTGAGAAATAAACATTGTATATATGTATGATGTCCAACATGATGCTTTGATATATAGATACATTGTGGAGTGACTAAATCAAGCTAATTAACACATCTATTCCATCTCATGAGTTTGTCATAAATTAACGAATCCCCTATACTCATATATTTAGGTTATATCTATTTTTTCCTACTATAAACAATTCTGTAAGGAACTTCTCTGTGGGAAATTTCTAGTACTAAATGATACATTTCACTCGTGTATTTTTTATTTGTGTCAGCCCAGTTATAGTTCTTGCCCTATTTCACCCAGTAAGATTACCTGGGTGAATTCTAGGATATTGAGAAAAGATATTGAAAATCTGAAGATTATATAGGTGCTTGTGTTTGCTGATGCTTGGATCAATTCTGTTTTTCTGTTTTATCTACACTTTGAGTGCACTCTCTCCAAGGTGTTTTTCTTTTCTAAAGTTAGCCCATAGATGAAGGAATAGCAGAGGATTAATATTCTTGTAGCTAAATTGATTTGCACATTCTTAAGGTATTTCCCTAGGGAAAAATTCTAGAATTCCTGGCTCAAACAATCTCTGATAAAGAACTCTTAGTTGTATTTAAAAAATTACAATCACCCTTCTGTCACTTTCTCTATAGTGGCACAGAAACGCTTATTCAGTGATCAATTCAAGTACCTGAACATCGAAGAGGAGTAAAGTTTAAATGGCCTTGAGAGACTTGTGAAAAATAGCTGTCAAGACTTCTTTAAGTAGCATAGATAAAAAGTCAAAAATTTTAGTGTCAGCTGCAATATATAAAGATCTTAGAAGTCATCACTCCCAAATTTAAATAAGAAAAACCTGAACAAACTGAAAACAAATTGCCTTTTTTTTGGTCCTATCAGAGAACTAAGGTCATAGGCCAAACCAATACCATAAAATCTGGAGAAACAGTACATTCAGAGTCAAAGCTGAAATTGGCTTACATGGAATAGAATTTACTGGAGCCATAAACTGGTAGGGACACTTAAATGTTAAGTTGATGAACTGCTTGACACTGACTGTAGAGCAGCAGGAGAGTGAGAAATTCTGGGAGTCATAGTCTTATAGGGGCTTTTTATGGATTTAACCTTCAGGAAACTCACTCAGTTCTTATGGTGAAGAACCAAGAATTATCCCCTCATGAATCTGGCAGAGGGAGAGGAAATATAACCATTTTTAAGTATACCCAGAACATTCTCCATACAACTGACTACTCTTAAGAGAGACAAACTACTGGAGCCTTATCCCACCTGGGGTCAGGCATTTCACAATTCCAACTCCACCTAGCATTCTTGTCTCACTTTCGGAGGAAGAAAGTTAAGAAACACTTATGAGGTCACAGGCCAAAGGAAAATATCCAATTTTAGCCCCTTCTACACTTCCTGTCTCACTCTTAAGTTTAAAAAAAAAAATGAGAAGCACTTGTGAATGTCACAAAATGGGCAAAAGCTCACAAAAACATTGAAACCTAATAATAGGACCAGGAAATACTTCTCCTTCCCCCACTGCCTGCCTCCATTTCTACTACATCAATAAAGCTACTGTATTATAGCAGGATATTAAGACACACAAAACTGTACATATCAGACCATATTTAAGAAATCTCTAGGGAAACCCAAAGACAGCAGGGGAGACTAAAGCAAGGACATCAGAAGAAAATTAAGCTATAGCGAACAATAAACACAGCCTAACTACTAGCCAGACTAAAGGCCTACTTACCTCATTTTCTTTTACCCAGTACATCATATTGATCTTTCAAGAATAAAATGCAAGTATAATAGAAAAATACCAAGGAATCAAGACCTAGAGTAAGCATCAGAATTAGTTTGGGATATGGCAGAGACTTTGGAATTATCTGACTAGGAATTTAAATAGGAATTTAAAACAACTATGATTAATATGCTAAGTGCCCTAATGGAAAATGCAGACAACATGCAAGAACAGATGGTTACTGTAAGCACAGAAATTGAAAGTCTAAGAAAGAAACAAAAGGAAACTGCCAGAAATAAATAGAAATGAAGAGTACCTTTCATGGATTCCTCAATAAACTGGACATGGCTGGAAGTAGAATCAGTGAGCTTGAAGAAATTCCAATTGAAACTTCCAAAACTTCCAAAAATTTCCAAAACAGAATGCAAAGAGACAAAACAGGAGAACTGTGGAACAATTACAAAACATGTAACTTACATGTAATAGGAATAACAGAAAGAAAAGAGAGAAAGGAACAGAGATATTTGATGTCATAATGGCCGAGAATTTTTCAGAATTAATTACATATACCAATCCACAGATCTAGGAAACTCAGAGAACATGGAGCAGGATAAAAATCAGAACATCTACACTAGTTATATTATATTCAACCTGCAGAAAATCAAAGACAACGGGAAAATATTTTAAAAGCCAGAGAAAACACTTACCTACAAAGAAGCAGGGATAAGAACTGCATTCAGATTTTTTTCAGAAACCGTAGAAGCAAGAAGAGAGTGGAGTAACATATTTCAAGTGTTAAAGGAAAAGAACACCAACATAGAATTCTATGAAATTACCCTTCTAATCTAAAGAAGACATTCTGGGTATTCTCAGACAAATAAAAATTGAGAAAATTTGTTCCCAATAGACCTGGCTTGTAAAGGTATCAATAGACAATCTTCAGAGAGAAGGAAAATTATGCAGGTCAGAAATTCAGATTTACATAAAGAAAGGAAGTGTGTTAGACAAGGAATAAATGAGGGTAAAATTAAATCTTGTATTTTTCTTATTAATTGATTTAACAGAAAACAGTTTGTCCAAAATAATAATGTTAACAACAATGTATGTGATCATTACAACTTATAGATTAGTGTAATAAATGACAACAATGGTATAAAGGATTGGAGGGATGAATTAGAAATACCCTGTTATAAAAGTACTTCTCTCAAGGGAAATTTTTAAATAACCTAAAAAAGTTATGAAAATACAACTTATCAAAGCTGTGGGATGTAGCAAAACAGTGCGTAAAAAGAAGTTTATAGCATTTCATGAATATATTAGAAAAGAAGAAAGATCTATAATCAGTAATCTAAGCTTCTATCTTAGGAAAGTATACAAAGAAGAGGAAATTAAATTCAAAGTAATCAAAATAAAAGATAAAATCTAGGCAGAAATCAATGATACTGAAAATAGGAAATCAATGGAAAAACTCAATGAAAACAAAAGCTGATTCTTTGAAAAGATTAAAAACATTTATAAGTCTCTAGCCAGACTAAGAGAAAAAGAGACAAGGCACAAATTGTTCATATCAGAAATAAAGGAAGGCCTATCACTACTCTCCTGTTGACATTAAAAAGATAATAAAAGAATATTATGAACAACTTTGTCCAAAACTTTGATAGCCTAGCTGGAATGGAACTATTCCTTGAAAAACACAATCTACCAAAACAAACCCAGGGAGAAATAGATAATCTGCCTAAGCCTATAACCATTAAAGAAATTGTATCATAGCAAAGACATGGAATCAACCCAAAAGCCCATCAGTGATAGACTGGATAAAGAAAATATGGTACATATACACCATGGAATACTATGCAGCCGTAAAAAGGAATGACATCATGTCCTTTGCAGAGACATGGATGGAGCTGGAAGCCATTATCCTCAGCAAACTAACACAGGAACAGAAAACCAAACACCACATGTTCTCACTTGTAAGTGGGAGCTGAACAATGAGAACACATCAACACAGGAAGGAGAACCACACACACTGGGGCTTGCTGAAGGGGATGTGGGGAGGGAGAGCATCAGGATAAATAGCTAATGCATGTTGGGTTTAATACCTAGGTGATGGGTTGATAGGTGCAGCAAACCACCATGGCACAAGTTTACCTATGTAACAAACCTGCACATCCTGTACATTTATCCTGGAACTTAAAATAAAATTTAATTAAAAAAAAAAAGAAACGGAATCAATGCATAATACACTTCCAAATGAGAAAGCACCAGGCCCAGATGGGTTCACTGGTGAATTCTACCAAACAGGAAGAAATTATAACAATTCCATACAATCTTTCACAGAAAATAGAACCCAAGGGAATACTTTCTTTAAAAATGCTATGAGGTCAGCATTACCCTAATACCAAGACCAGGTAAAAAAGTTACAAGAAAGTAAAACAGACCAATATCCCTTACACACATAAATGTAAAAATCCTCAACAAATATTAGCCCATCAAATCCAGCAATGTATAAAAAGAATTATATACCACAACCTAGTAGAATTTATTCCAGGTATGCAAGAATGTTTCAACATTCAAAAATCAATTAGTATAACCCATCACATCAAAAGGCTAAAGAGGAAAAATGATAGTATTACATCAATAGAGCAGCAAAGGTATTTTGCAAAATCTAACACCCATTCATGATTTTAAAAAGAGAAACTCTCAGAAAACTAGGGATAGAGGTGTTATGGGCTGAATGTGTATGCCCCATGCCAAATGTGTATATTGAAGTTCCAACACCCAATGGGATGGCATATGGAGGTGGGACCTTTTGCAGTTCATCAGGTTTAGATTAGCTGATGAAGATGGAACTCTCAAAATGGGATCAGTGCCCTTATAAAAAGAGACACCAGAGAGCTTGATCTCTCTCTCTCTCCGACTGCATGCACACACTGAGGAATAACCATGTGAGAACACAATGAGAAGGTGAATGAATGAATAGGAAATCAATGGAAAAACTCAATGAAAACGAAAGCTAGGAAAACAAGCTAGGAAGTGAGACCTCACCAGGAACCAAATCTGCTGGCACCTTGATCTTAGACTTCCTAGCCTTCACACCTGTGAGAAATGAATGTCTATTATTTAAGCCACTCAGTATATGGCATTTTGTTATAGCAACCTGAACTAAGACATAGAGAACTCTTTATACTTAATAAAGAACATCTACAAAAATCTACAGCTAACATCATAAGGGTAAGAAACTAGATGCTTCCCTGCAAAGATCAGGAACAATCCAAGGATGTCCCTTCTCACTAATCCTATTCAACATTGTACTGGAAGTCCTAGCTAATGCAGTAAAACAATAAACTCAAATAAAAGGTACACAGATGTGGAAGGAAGAAATAAACTTATCTTTGTTCACAAATGACATTATTATTATTATTTTGAGATGGAGTCTAGCTCTGTATTTTTAGTAGAGATGGTGTTTCACCATATTGGCCAGGCTGGTCTCGAACTTAGCCTCAAGTGATCCTCCCACCTTCCAAAGTGCTGGGATTACAGGCATGAGCCACCGCACCCGGCCCACAAATGACATTATTGTCTACATAGAAAATCCTTCAAAATTGCCCTTATATGCTCTCAGCAAACTAGTATTTCACGCATGAGAAATAAAAAGAAAAAAGTGCCCCCAAAGACCATTGAACCTCTCATTGTGAAACAGAAGCTCATGAGTTTTAAACAGAGAAGAAGTCAGGAGGGGCCTCTGAACAGTTTGTTCTCCAAGCAGCCGAGCACACCTTCACTAAGGAGAACCACATTCTAGGATTTAGCATTGGTCTTGAATTACTTATCTCAGATCCAAAAGTTCAACTTGCTGTAGGCTTTGATGTGTTTATGCCTAAAACTTCACTGTACTCTATATTGTCAAACTACACTCGCACAGAAAGCCTTTTGTTTAGAAAATGGTGTGTGCATTTTTTATAACGACTTTGGCTAACTCCTTACCCAATAGTAAGAGAAAAAAAGGACTTGATGACAACCAAAAAGGACTAGACCAAAATACTGTGTGTACAATAAAAGTGAGAAGTGTTACAGCATTCCAGAAAGGATTAACATGAAAGCTAGCACAATGAAACCATAAGCATTCTGCAACTAAATTGACAAGAGAAGAAAGAAGGTATGGGAGCGTAGTAAGACAATGAGATCAAGGGGTATACTGAGGCTGGACAAGAACGCATATATCCTATAGATATTGATGACTCATGAAGGATTTTACATGTGAAGGAATAATATGAAATTATTTAGAAGTAGATCACTGTAGAGATGTCCAATAGAACTTTCTATCATGATGAACATATTCTATATTTCTGGTGTCCAGAATTGTCCCACTGCCCAAAATAGCCATCAAGTGACTATCAAACACTTGAATCCAAAAACGTATAATAAAATATAAAAATATAGATTATGAACAGTGGGATTTGTCCCAAAATTACGGGTTAGCTTAACATTTGAAAATCAAGGTAATTACCAAAATGAAGAAGAAAACTGATATGATCATTTCAATAGATGCAAAAATTTTTGACAAATTTCAGCACCCATCCATTATGGAAAAAAAAGTCAGAAAACTAAGGAGGAAGAAAAAGAAAAAGAAAAGAAGGGAACTTCCTCAATAAATATTGAAAAGGAAGAACACTGTTGGAGGATGTATTTACCTGACTCCGGTACTTGCCAAGAAGCTACAAAAATTAAGAATGTTTGGCACTGGCATAAGGGTCAATAAATAGTTCAATGTAATAGCCTAGGAATTGGCCCACACTTATAAAATTTTTAGATTTTTCTACAAAGGAACCAAGCAATCCAACTGGGGAAAGTGTTTTTAACAAATGATGCTTGGACTACTGAATATATATATGGAAGAAAATGAACCTTGACTCCAGCCTCACACAACACACAAAAAATAAATTTGAGACAGATCATAGATTTAACTATAGAAGTTAAGCCACAAAGTTTATAGAAAAAAAAAGAATTTATTCATGGCTGGGACTGTAGGCAAAGGTTTCTAAGAGAGTGTACATAAAATAAACTAAAACTTGGGGGAAAATCAGCAAAGAAAGGCTGAAAAATATTTCAAATTAAAGTAAACCAAAGAGACACACCACATTCAGTGTATACACACATATTTGATTCTGGGTCAGTAAAGAAAATGACTATGAAAGAACTTTTGGAACCAATTGACAGAGTGTGAACAGTTTATAATTTAGATAATAGTGTAGTAATAAATTGTATCAGGCCGGGCACAGTGTCTCATGCCTGTAATCCCAGCACCTTGGGAGGCCGAGGCGGGCGGATCACTTGAGGTCAAAAGTTCGAGACCAGCCTGGCCAATATGGTGAAACCCAGTCTCTACTAAATATACACAAATTAGCCAGGCGTAGCGTGCATCTTTATTTCCAGCTACTCGGGAGGCTGAGGCAGGAGAATTGCTTGAACCCAGGAGGCGGAGGTTGCAGTGTGCTGAGATCGTGCCACTGCACTCCAGCCTGGGCTAGAGAGAGGGACTCCATCTCAAAATAAAATTAAAATAAAATAAAATAAAATAAGTTGTATCAATTGGATAGAGAATACATTTCTTGATTTTGATAATAAAAAAGAAAATTCCAAAAACAATGACAAAAGACCCAGTTACTAACAAACATTTATGGCAATGTTGCAAAATAGAAGGTTAAGATGTAAAAGTCAATTTTTTCTTATATCCCAGGAATGAAAAATTATAATTTGAAATAAAATATACAATACCCTTTATATTGGCACCAAAAATGAAATACTTAGGTATAGATATACAAAAATAACTACAAGTTCTCTCTGAGGAAACTACAAAACATTGATGAAAGAAACAAGATCTAAATAAATGGAAAAATATTCCCTTTTTTTTATCATAACATAATATCATGAAGATGTCAGTTCATCTGCACTTGATCTATAGACTCAATGCACTCCCAATCAAAATCCCTGCAAGTTATGTTCTGGATATTGGCAAACTGATTATAAAGTTTATGTGGAGAAGCAAAAGACACAGAATAGCCAACACAATATTCAAGAAGAAGGACAAGGTCAGAGGACTGACACTACCCAACTTTAAGACCTACTGTAAAGCTTAAGTAATTAAGAGGGTTTGATATTGGTGAAAAACAGACAAGTAGATCAGGGCAACAGAAGACAGAGCCCAGAAGTAGACCCACAGAAATATGGTCAACTAATCTTTGACAAAGGAGCAAAGGTAATTTAATGGGGAAAGGATAGTTGTTTCAACAAATAGTGCCAGATTCACAGGCAAAAAAAAAAAAAAAAATAGACAAAGACCTTACCCCTTTCACAGATACTAACCGAAGTTTAAAAGGCAAAACTATGAAACTTCTGGAAGATAACATAATAGAACATCTAGGTAACTTTGGGTTTGTCAACAACTTTTTAGATACAACAAAAGCATGATCCATGAAAGAACAAATTGATAAGTTGGGTCTCATTAAAGATTATTCTCCTCTACAAAATAAACTGATAAGAGATTGAAAAAGAGAAGCCACAGAGAAACTATTTGCAAAACAGACATCTGATAAAAGATTGCTATCCAAAATATACAAAGAATTCTTAAACTTAACAATAAGAAAACAATCAACCCATTTTAAAATTGGGTAAATGATGGGAACAGACACTTGGCCAAAAAACATATTCAGATGGCAAATGAGCATATGAATACATACTAAATATCACATGTCTGGGGAATTGCAAATGAAAATGACAGTAGAAAGCCCAAAGTTAAGCTAAAAGGGTTAAAACAGGTCCTTGTCCACAGTGAGTAAGAGGGACAAAAGGAAGTAATGCAAGCTGCTGCACAGGCAAGGGATATACGAGTGTGCAAGTTCACAAGCGTGCATGTGGGAGATGGGTTGGGGTTGGGGACAGAGGGGTGGGTATCATGAGTCAGTACAGCTGCCTCTATGTCCTGGGCTTAATGCTTGTGAGTTATTTGTTTTGGAAATTTAGATTTTAGGAGCAAGTCAGGGTTACACAGGTGCTGGTGGAGGCACTGAGGAGTAAAACCATGGCTGTTGCAATCTATTAGACTGGAACACATTTTAAGAGGAAATAAATAGCTTGTACAAGTCAGACAGACATAGGTCAGCATCTTCTTTTAACTTTTTATTTACTCTCGACTTTAAAAATGACAAACTATCCGAGCTGGTTTCCTCATCTGGTATAAGGAGGTAGTAATAATACATTCTGGTAGTAGTCTATAATGTCTTTACACACAAAGAGATTAGAACAGGGCCTTTCTCAGTTCAGTAAATGTCTATCATAGTCCCTGTTTTCTAAACGAATTGACAACAAATTGTCCAACACGTTTCAAATTCTCACGGTAAAACCGATCAGCTTTTGGTAGAACCACCCCTCTATAGGTAAATATCTTGAGAGCAAGATCCCTGCACCTCCAGAATTACCACAGTAACTTGTGCTGGCATAGTTTTCGATACATCTGCAAACTTTCAGAATAGGGAATTGAACAAGAAACCACAGGTGAATGTAAGCACCACAAGAAAGGGGATTCATTTCTCCTTGGTTTATACTGTATGCCCACTGCCTAGGAGAAAAGTAGGAGCTCAATATATATTTGTTGAATAAAAGAAAGGCATCAGTGACGTTATGAAAGGGGAAGAACAGCTCAGGAAGGCAAAGAGATGCACACGCGCTAACAAATTCCAGCAGACCCAGGTTCTGTTCTCCCAAGCCTGGAATTCATTCATGAGAGTATGCTGTGGAACAGAGAAAATCCACCATTCAGTTAAGGCCATGAAAAAAGCAGAGTTAACGTGGTCTTCCTCTAATACATAACATTCATCTCCAGATGTGGTACAGAATCATCCTCACATGTTTTCTTCATATCAGCAAAATATTGTACAGTTATAGTAAATATCTGGTAACAAAAGCTATATGGAAATATATGAAAATTCATCATAAGAATAGGGCTCCTGGCCAGGTACGGTGGCTCACGCCTGTAATCCCAGCACTTTGGGAGGCCGAGGCAGGCAGATCACCTGAGGTCGGGAGTTCGAGACAAGCCTGACCAACATAAAGAAACCCCATCTCTACTAAAAATACAAAAAATAAGCCAGGCGTTGTGGCGCATACCTGTAATCCCAGCTACTCGGGAGGCTGAGGCAGGAGAATCACTTGAACCCAGGAGGCGGAGGTTGCAGTGAGCCAAGATGGCACCATTGCACTCCAGCCAGCCTGAGCAACAACACCGATACTCCCTCTCAAAAACAGCAACAACAACAACAAAAGAATACGGTTCCCTTTTGTACCTGGGAAATACCAGTGGTTTCAGCAAAAAGGAACTTTCTCCAAGATTACCTATAAGGGACATAAAAAAAAATCACTCTCCTTTAGGAAGCAAAGAAGAGGCAATTGATGTAGTGGTGAGGCATGAGCTCCAAAATAGATCTTCCCCAGAGACTGATCCATGGGTAAAGAAAGTCAAGGGGAATAGACTTCAACAGGATGGTGAGTGTATTAGGTTCATACTGCTGCTTTAACCAATTACCACACATAGAAGGGCTTAAAATCATACAAATTTATTATTATCTTACAGTCCTAGAGGCTGGAAATCTGCAAAGGGTTTCATTACACTAAAATCAAGATGTTGCCAGAGGAGCTATCCCTCTGGCATTTCTAGGGAAGAATCTGTTTCTTTGTCTTTTCCAGGTTCTGGAGACAGCCTGTATTTCTTGGATCTTGGCTTCCTTCCATCTTCAAAGCCAACAATGGCCAGTGTAGACTTTCTCATGATGCTTCAATCTGATACTGAGTCCCTGCCTCCCTCTTCCACATCTAAAGTACCCTTGCAATTACATTGGCCAAGATAATCCATCATAATCTTAAATTAAATTCAGCTGATTAGCAATCTTAATGATCCTTTGCCAGGAAATATGAAATGGTACATGTTCTGGAGAACAGGACATGGACATCTTTAGGGGACCGTTACCTGCCAAACACAATAAGGGTAGCATCTAAATGAGTTTTCAAATGGACAGCAGTAACAACATCATCAACTTCGTATTTAACCACATTCCTCTGTCTGTCCCATGCAGGAAGCAGGGAAAGGAGGGGCTCAAGAGTAGAGGACAGATGTGGGGGTGAAAGAAGAGGATTCAAAAGGAGCCAGGTTGCTTTGTCTCTGGGGGGGGGGGGTGCACGGTGGGATCCTCTCCTGAGAATGACTGCTGAAACAACAGGTAGTTGTGGCAGGTGGCTGAGATCCAAGCTGGTTCGAATACCAGCCACATTTCCACACTGCCAAATGTCATGGCAAGAGAAGATTTGACAGGGAACCGAAGAGGAGCCAGGATCATCCCTACCTGGTGGCATCAAAGAGAGGGGACTGTTATGACCTCCTGCGGGTCCTGACAGGGAAAGGTCCTCTTTTGGGGGCAACTGTGGCGACGGCCCAATGCCAACGTGAGCCACCATTTGAAATGAGAAACAGCGGTGTGGCAGAAAGAAATGAGTCTGGTGCAGACCAGTGGTTGGTTTCCTAGGGTTAGAGGTCTAGGTCTACCTTCTTTTAGAAGACGGGCAGTGGTGAGTCCTTGATGGGAGCCCCCTGCCCCGGAATTCCCTTAAGAGCAGGTGTACCTTCCTCCCCTGCGTGGCTCCACGAAGCTGGGAAAGAAACGCACAAGACGACCACCCTAGAACCCCAGGCCTGTATGGCCTGAAATCGCCTCTCCCCTCCCACACTGCAGTGCTGACACCCCCTTTCCCATCAGCGTCCAGAAAGGAGGGTGAGGGGACTGGGGAGAGGGAGGGGGCAGACACCCAGCAGTCCCTGTGAGGGGGGTGGTTGGGGCGGGGGTGCAGACACATCACGGGGCGGTTTGGTATTCATCCGCTGTTCCCTCCAGCGCGGCTCTTCCCGACCTCGCGATCCTGTCCCCTGCCAGGGACCCCAGCCGCCCGCTGGTCCCATATATTACAGCAGCGACAGAAATATGGTAGTGGTCGACACGTTAGGGTCCGCGGGGTCCTCCTGAGGCAGCCTAGTGCCAACCCGCAGGCCCAGGCTGGGGCTCATCCTGGCCCCGCCCACCTCGGGGTCGGAACTACGGTGGGCCTGGGAGGGGGGCGTCAAGTACTTTCGCGCCGTATCCCTCCGCCCCCCTTCCCGACACCCTCGCGGCGAGCGGTTCTTGCCGCATCCTGCGCAGCCCCTGCCTACTTTGGTGCAGAGGCGTGGGGGGCGGGACGCGTCTTTGCCATTTGGATCGCGGGGAAAGCAGTGGCTCCAAGTGAGCCAGAGGAGAGCTGAGGAGAGGAGGGGGAGGTCGACGACCTGGGCCTTGGGCCTCTGAAGGCAAGTGCGGGTGCATGAGGTGGGGGTCCGCGTTGCGGGGGTGGTCCGGCAGGGTGGACCAGCAGGCAGCCTGCCCCGCGGACCCTGACAGCCTGGCAACGAGGAGACTATCCGTTCGGAGCCGGGCGCTTGAGAAAGGTGCGCAGTGCCCGAGACCCCTGGCGATGGGGAGGCGGTGACCGGAGCGGGCCCGGCCAAGGGCTGAGGGGCTGGCTCGGGAGGCACCGTCAGATCGTTTGGAGGAGAACCGCGCTGACCGCTTCCCAGCCAGCTTTGCAGGCGCCCGCGCCCCGCCCTCGACGGTGTCTGTGCCCGGAGAGGGCTGTGGGGGAGGCTCCTGCGGGAGAAATGTCGGAGCGGGAGCCGTTGTGGGGGGCGCCCGGGGAGGCCGTTGGGGGGCGCCCGGGGAGGCGGGTGGGGGTCGGCGTCCCGGCTGTGTACCCAGTCCGCGGGAGGTGAGCCGCGTGTGCTACTCCGGGTCCCGATTCCCGAAAGGGGCCTGTGGGGCCGCATGTCCTCGGTGCCTTCCCTTCCCACAGGCTCCAGGTTGATGTCAAACTCTTCTGTCTGTGCAGTAGGTCTGGCGTATTCTGACAGGACACAGTGAGCATCTGTAGAGGAGAGGCTTGAAATAAAGGAGCACGAATATTGCCTGGATTTCTGGAGGTGTGTGGGGATGGGGGTTGGGCGCTAAACACTGATTGGGGACCTGAATCGGGGTAGGGGACTGTGACCAGAGCAGGTCAGGCATCCAGGAGCACCTCCTAATCTTCCCCTCTCTAATGGCGCTTCCCCCACCTTCCATCCCCACCTTCCTCCCCCACCGTCCTAAACTGGGGGCATGAAAGGGTGGGCTTTGGAGGTGGGGGTGATCAGGGAGACATACTGACAAGTACCAATTCACAACCTGTTTTCTAGAATATGCGGCGCCCTTCCCCCGTTTTATGCTGCGCAGAGCAAGGGGATGTGGCGCACCTAGTGGTGAATCCTCAGAATTGGAGAAGGGAGTAATGGGAAGAGTATGACGTCAAGAGAAGGAGTTCTTATCTCTGGAACCTTGAAGCAGGGCCCAAATAAAACGAGAATATTCTACCAGCAAAACCCCGAATGTTGAAAGACAGATACCAATAATATGGGGACTCTTATCCTTGGCGTTGGTCTGTCTACCAAGTGCTCTTCTGCCACCACTTATATCCTGACTGTCTTACTTTTTCATGTATTTGTCCATAGGCCTACTTTAAGCCTGGCCAGTTCTGCAAGAAAGGCAAGGAGGAGGAGACTGGCTCACAGCTCTGGAGGTTAGTGAGAAGGGGGAGAGGACAATGCAGGGGACAGTTGGAGAGAGAGAGCATGGCAGGTGGCAGATCAACTTCCACCTGTAGTAGAAGTGGCAGACCCACTTCTATTCTGCCGGATTTGTACAGTGCCAGCATCCTTTTTATTTCTTGCAGGAGACACGAGATAGGTGTAGGTTGGGTTGTGACTCAGAAAAGACCTGAGAGCAGGGACTAGGACACAGGAAACCATAGATACATTGAACCCTTGAATGGGAAGACAGATATTTGTCACAGGAGCCAGAATGCCTGCCTACCTACCAAGCACTCACACTCCATTCTCTCCTGTATGTTCACTTGTCTCTAGGACCCCCTTCTGTCAGCTGTGGGGCTTGACACTACTTGAACAAGAGAAGGAGGGGGAAACTGCACCACATCAGTGAAGGTTGGTATGAGAGCGGGTATACTTTTGGGTGGGGTAGTGGAGGCCAGCATGGGTCCGGGAGTGATTAGGGTCCAATCTGGGGGCTTCTTGGCCCCTCCCATTGCCAACACACTTTCCCACCATTGTTGGACCTGTTTTGTAGGAGGCAGCCGGTCCAGAGAGACTTTCTCAAAGCCCAGCTGTCTCACCTAGCATTCAACATCAGTCGCACTGCATACGTCTCATACAATTGGAAGAGACTCAAAGCCTCATTTCATTCTCTCTCCCTAGATCCACCTCCACTGGCTGCTCAGCTGGTGGTGGAGTTGCTGCTGACAACCACCCTCAACGGGTCTGCACCCATCCAGGAAATATCTGTCTTCCTTTAGCTTGGTTGTACCTGTTCTCGCTCTATCTGTATTACTGAATTATTGACTGAGACTGTGTTTGGGAAGGAGGCTTGAGTGACTACTGGGCTGGATATTGACTCTAACTCTTATTTCCAAGCTTATATCCTTAATCACCTAAAGATCAGAGTGTGAAGAAACAAACCTGTGACAGATTTGTGGTTGAGGTTTAGACTGGGGGACGAGTATATTACCTGACTTTCTTTGTAACTTGTACCATGACTGGGGCAGAGATTGAGCCTAGTGCCCAGGCCAAGCCTGAAAAGAAGGCTGGGGAAGAGGTTGTCGCTGGGCCTGAGAGAGAGAATGATGTCCCTTTGGTGGTCAGACCCAAGGTTAGGACCCAGGCAACTACTGGGGCAAGGCCCAAAACTGAGACCAAGTCTGTGCCTGCGGCAAGGCCCAAAACTGAGGCCCAAGCAATGTCTGGGGCAAGGCCCAAAACTGAGGCCCAAGTAATGGGTGGTGCAAGACCCAAAACGGAGGCTCAAGGAATGGCAGGGGCCAGGCCCAAAACCGATGCCAGGGCAGTAGGTGGCGCTCGTTCTAAAACTGATGCCAAGGCAATCCCTGGAGCAAGGCCCGAGGATGAAGCCCAGGCGTGGGCCCAGAGTGAATTTGGGACTGAAGCAGTGTCACAGGCAGAAGGAGTGTCCCAGACTAATGCCGTTGCCTGGCCACTGGCCACTGCTGAGTCTGGATCAGTTACTAAATCTAAGGGCCTGTCTATGGATAGAGAACTAGTCAATGTGGATGCTGAAACCTTTCCTGGCACCCAGGGTCAGAAAGGAATCCAGCCCTGGTTTGGACCAGGGGAGGAGACTAATATGGGGTCTTGGTGCTATTCCAGGCCCAGGGCCAGAGAGGAGGCCTCTAATGAGTCTGGGTTCTGGTCAGCAGATGAGACCTCTACAGCGTCTTCTTTCTGGGCTGGAGAAGAGACAAGTGTCAGATCATGGCCCAGGGAAGAGTCCAATACCAGGTCTAGGCACAGGGCTAAACATCAGACTAATCCCAGGTCCAGGCCCAGATCCAAGCAAGAAGCCTATGTTGATTCCTGGTCTGGATCTGAGGATGAGGCCGGCAACCCATTCTCCTTCTGGGCTGGAGAAAATACCAATAACTTGTTCAGGCCCAGAGTCAGGGAGGAGGCAAATATCAGGTCCAAGCTCAGGACAAATAGAGAAGATTGTTTTGAATCTGAGTCTGAAGATGAGTTCTATAAGCAGTCCTGGGTTTTGCCTGGAGAAGAGGCCGATAGTAGATTCAGGCACAGAGACAAAGAAGATCCTAATACCGCCTTGAAACTCAGGGCCCAGAAAGATGTTGACAGTGATAGGGTCAAACCAGAACCCAGGTTTGAGGAGGAAGTCATTATTGGGTCCTGGTTCTGGGCAGAAAAAGAGACCAGTTTGGAGGGTGGAGCTTCAGCAATCTGTGAATCTGAGCCAGGAACTGAGGAGGGGGCCATTGGCGGATCCGCATACTGGGCTGAGGAAAAGTCCAGTTTGGGGGCTGTGGCCAGAGAAGAGGCCAAGCCGGAGTCTGAAGAAGAGGCCATATTTGGGTCCTGGTTCTGGGACAGAGATGAGGCCTGCTTTGACCTAAATCCCTGTCCTGTGTACAAGGTCAGTGATAGGTTCAGAGATGCAGCTGAGGAGCTTAATGCATCCTCCAGGCCCCAAACCTGGGACGAGGTCACTGTTGAATTCAAACCTGGTCTTTTTCATGGGGTTGGCTTCCGATCCACAAGCCCCTTTAGAATTCCCGAAGAGGCTTCTGAAATGCTTGAGGCAAAGCCCAAGAACCTGGAACTTAGCCCAGAAGGAGAAGAGCAGGAATCTTTGCTTCAGCCTGATCAGCCTAGTCCTGAGTTCACATTTCAGTATGATCCTTCCTACCGGTCAGTCCGGGAAATTCGAGAGCATCTTAGGGCCAGGGAGAGTGCAGAGTCTGAGAGTTGGTCCTGCAGCTGCATACAGTGTGAGCTGAAAATTGGTTCTGAAGAGTTTGAAGAACTCCTTTTATTAATGGACAAAATTCGGGATCCTTTTATTCATGAAATATCTAAAATTGCAATGGGTATGAGAAGTGCTTCTCAATTTACCCGAGATTTCATTCGAGATTCAGGTGTTGTCTCACTTATTGAAACCTTGCTTAATTATCCATCCTCTAGAGTTAGGACAAGTTTTTTGGAAAATATGATTCACATGGCTCCACCTTATCCAAATCTAAACATGATTGAGACATTCATATGTCAAGTGTGTGAGGAAACCCTTGCACATAGTGTGGATTCCCTTGAGCAGCTGACTGGAATAAGGATGCTTAGACACCTCACTATGACTATTGACTATCACACACTGATTGCCAACTATATGTCCGGGTTTCTCTCCTTATTAACCACAGCCAACGCGAGAACAAAGTTTCACGTTCTGAAAATGCTATTGAATTTGTCTGAAAATCCTGCTGTGGCAAAAAAACTATTTAGTGCCAAAGCTCTTTCAATATTTGTGGGTCTCTTTAACATAGAAGAGACAAATGATAATATTCAAATTGTTATTAAAATGTTTCAGAATATCAGTAACATTATAAAAAGTGGAAAGATGTCCTTAATTGATGATGATTTCAGTCTTGAGCCGCTTATTTCTGCATTTCGTGAATTTGAGGAGTTAGCTAAGCAACTACAAGCCCAAATAGACAATCAAAATGATCCTGAGGTGGGACAACAAAGTTAATATAATTAACCACCTGCCGCTGATCAGCCTTATGTTCCCAAAGAGCCCTGAGTAGTGCTTTGGTGTTCACAGTCTGTTTTTTTGTTGTAACTTATATTTTTTAATGCTGATGTTAACTTTGTCAAACTCTTGTTTTGAGCTGGATCATTTTGTGGATGCCAAATGAATATCAAAACTGAAAACACATTTGTTGATATTTGTCTTGCTGTCCAGATTGTGATATTTTTCAGTATTAAGCTTTCAATGAACTGTGTCACCTAAGTAAGCTACCCTGCTATTCGTTGTTTAAATATATGGTTCTCTATTTGAGTCTGTGTTTTCAATAAAGTTCTATGTTAAAATTGGCATAAGTGACCCTTCTTCAGTTTAAGAACCATGTACAGATAAATCGTGTGCACTTACAAACAGGTAATTATTAGTATGACAAACATGCACTCATTAGAAAATTCTGTTCTTGAGTTAAGAAGGGAGAGATTATTGTGGGCTCTGATATTTGAGGAATGCTTCCGAGAAGAGGGACCCACTTAAATTGGTCAGGATGGAACAAATTGGTCAGGATAGGAGAGCAAGACAACTTGCCCGCCTGTTTGCCCAATTATGAGCCTTCCCAACAAGCAACCTAAAATTAATACTTCTTATAGGACCCATTTAAATTACCATCTTAGCCCTGGGACTTGCATAAGGGTAGGATAAGACAAATCATTAGGTTGCTCTTGGAAGTGGGCAGTGGTGGTTTGAAGAAAAGCGTGTAATTGAATAATCTGTTCTGGTAGCATGGATGAACCCAGTCTGCCTGAAACAAGTAAAAGGAGTTTGATGAGAAAAGCAGTTAGAAAGTTGGGAAGAGGCCAATTTGGGGAACAGAATAAGCCAAATCTGCATATTTAACCATTCAAAGTACAGGTGTTACTTCAATGCCACCTAAAGGCTGAAAGAGTAGGATAGCATAATTAAATGGAGTGGGGAATATGATTTCCTTTATATTCCTAGACAAACCATTCAAAGTACAGGTGTTACTTCAATGCCACCTAAAGGCTGAAAGAGTAGGATAGCACAATTAAATGGAGTGGGGAATATGATTTCCTTTATATTCCTAGACAAAGGAAAGTGTTAAGGAAATACCATGCAGCCGTTGGAATGATTATGTATGGATAGGTTTATTGACACAAAAGGACATTAATTATTTTATATTTGGTGAAACAGAGAATGTGACATCATGTATGGAAAATTAGATTCCATTTTTAAAACATCTGTAAATGTACACAATTCCTATGCAATTTCAATAAGAATTTCTAAACACAGTCTGGAATAAAATATATACCTTGTTAAAAAATGCTTAGAGACAGGCGTTGGGGAGATGCAAACATTAATAAGACAAATTAAAAAATTAATATGCTTACATTTTGTGCCTTGAGTTATAGATGAGCATGCCGGAAAGGACAGAATTATATAAATGAATAAACTATAAGTGTTAAAAAATGGTTAGAGATAATATCATTTAGAAAAGTTGTAAATGAATGAGCTATCAGAAAGACTAGCTTTTTATAAAATGTTTTCAAGATAAAAATTAAAATTGGCCAGGCACAGTGCCTCTCACCTGTAATCCCAGCCCTTTGGGAGGCCGAAGTGGAAGGATTGCTTGAGCTCAGGAGTTCAAGGCCAGCCTGGGCAACATATTGATGCCTTGTCTCTACTAAAAATACCAAAAATTAGCCCAGCATGGTGGCACGTGCTTGTAGTCCTAGCTACTCAGGAGGCTGAGGTGGGAGAATCACTTGAGCCTAGGAAGTTGAGGCTGCAGTCAGTCATAATCACACCACTGCACTCCAGCATGGGTGATGTGAGTGAGACCTTGTCTCAAAAAAAATAAAATAACCAAGGGTGGGCCAGGCGCGGTGGCTCACGCCTGTAATTCCAGCACTTTGGGAGGCTGAGGTGGGCGGATCACTTGAGGTCAGGAGTTCGAGACCAGCCTGGCCAACATAGCGAAATGCTGTCTCTAGTAAAAATACAAAAACTTAGCCAGGCATGGTGATGCGCTCCTGTAATCCCAGCTACTGGGGAGGCTGAGGCAGGAGAGTCGCTTGAGCCCGGGGGGCAGAAGTTGCAGTCAGCTGAGGTCGCACCACTGCACTACAGCCTGGGTGACAGAGCAAAACTCCGTCTCAAAAAAAAAAAAATTACCAAGGGTGTTAAGTTTAATATTAGTCTGTTCATGGTACAAAAATGGCACCTTTTTCACACAATTATTACCGTAAAAAACATAACATTTCCTTTTGAGGTGACAACAAAATTCTGGAGCTAGATAGTGGTGATGGTTGTACAACACTGATAATGTACTGGGTTGTATACTTTAAAATGGTTAAAATGGTAAATTTTATGTTATGTGTATTTTGCCACAATAATTTAAAAAATGACCACACCATACCTTCAGTCAGGAGAATTGGAAAAGACAGGGATATATGTTGGTTTGGAGAGGAAATTCAGACGTACGAGAAATATCCAATGTTTTATTATTTTTAGACATGATAACATTTATTTGTCTGAGGATGCTCTAAATTTTCAAAGGTAAAATTACAACTTATGTAAATGTAAAAAGAATATGTGAAAGATTTTTCAACACAATTAATGAACAACTGCTAGGATTAAGAAAACAGTTGAAGGGTATATGTGTATATACAATATACACAATATGAGGATATAAACAAAACATTGATTTCATAAACACATAGGAAATTAATAAATGTTAGAATAACACTGCCAGGTTAAATATAAAACTGGTTAATATCTTACAGGGCAATAAATTGTAATATTTAAGGATATCTATTGCACTGGACATAAATCATTTACATATCTATTGAATAAAATATCTACATGTTAACATCAGTGTCTACAGAGTTGAAAAATAGGTAAATCAATAGACATCCCAGCACTGCCCTGAAATGACATCCAGTAACTAATGGTGACTTTACCTAAGTTTTGTATAATTTTTCTGACAGTGCAACATGCTTTTTTTCCCCACCTGATCCTAGTTTGGTAAGGTATATGGAAGTGGCAGTTTTGCCTCCCTTCGCAAGCCATAAGTTTTAACAGGGATTATCCTGGTGGTGCAAATTGGAGTTTGAATGTTTGTTTTGCTTACCAGCATTTTTCAAGACAGATCTGTGTGTGTTTTAGTATGTCGCTTGAGTCGTATACAAAATATTAAAAATCACTTCATTTCCCAAATCCTCATCGAATGTTCCTCGCCAGCCGAGTGGTCCTCCAGAGCAAAGGCCAGCCTTCCTTCCAGCTGTCTGGCCAAGGAACTTCAGGGTCTTCTAGCAAGCACCCCAGAGGCAGAAGACTGTCATCCATGGTACAGGACTGCGGCGAACAAGCTGACTGCGCAGTCACGTGGGGCTGACGGTGGGTCAGGTGACCAGGCTCTGGATTAGGCCTGCCGAGAGGAGTGTTTTCTTGCATCCAGAAAGGACCTGAAAGGCGGACGACACCTGTGCTCCGCAGAGCAAAACGTGGGAGGAACGGCGGGATGTTAAGGTAGGTAGGTGTCTTTCCATGTTGCATCAGCCTGAAAACTAATTTCTCAGGCGACTGGAACTACAGCATTTGTTGGTAAAGGAAACAATCCCTCAGCCAACCGGGAGCGTCTTAGCCCGTCTGTCTTTTGTCCAGGAGCTCAAGAAGCAGAGAGTCTACCTGCCCGACTCATTCGTGGAGAGGAGCAGCGGTTGCTATTGGAGGAGGTGGGTGCAAGGACGGCAGATGGCGTCGCTGAGAGGTGGTGACTGAGACTAGATGTGGGTGCAGGTAATGCCTCGGATCCGCTTGCTCCCTCCTACCTTTTGAACACCCTTGACCCTTCATCCCAAGGCTCCCAGCCCAGTGCCCTGTGTTTGTATGTGTGGGTGGGGGAGGTGGGCATATGGATGGAGTTGGCTTCAGGGGAGCCCAGAGCGGGGAAATGGTGAAGTGACAATTCGTGAATACCTGTGGTGCTGGATCAGGAAAGGCAGGGGTGGGGATGGGAACCGTGAGCTATGCGTCCGCACTCATTCTAGTCTCTGTCTTCTTACTGGCAGTATTCAGGCAGTGGGGATGGCTGATACCAGCTCAAAACTGGCAGAGGGTGGAGGAGGGCAGGAGAAGAGAACACATACATCTGCCTTTTGCTCCAAGGCTCCAGGTGGCTGGGGATGCAAGAGAGGAATGAACCTCAATCCGGGCAGTTCTAGGAAAAGGAGGAGGAGACATAGACTCGAGGGGAGGAAACCTAGATGCTGTGGGCCCTTCACCTAGGATTTCTCATTAGGATACTCCAAGCTTCTCAACCCCCAAGGGGATTCCTGGATCTCAGCCCCATGCAGCAGGATCTCATTCCCATTGAGGGACACAAAGTGGGTTGCTACTCCGTGTGAGCTCTCTCTCCCTGCTGTCTTGGGCCTAAGAGGAGGGTCTTTCTGGGGACCACCTACAGAAACTGCTTCATGGATAGTCTCCTAAGTTTCCCTCTGCATACCCTTTGCTCTCTTGTGTTGTGATCTCTGCTCATTCCTTAGGATGTGTTTCTTTGGTCCCATCCTAGGTAGCAGCCCCATGGTAAGTCCTTGTCCTCTTTCACATCGAGTATCCTACTTTCCCCCTACCCCATGCACCCACTGGGTACCAAGTGAAAGAAAATGGTTCCTCTCCCCACAATACTTCTGGCACAGAATGTGTGGATTTTTCACACCAAGCAATTCTCCTATTCTTTGAGGACATCAGCTAGGTATCCTACAATTTAATTCAATTCTGACACTACCCAGAGTTAGTGCAGACCTCTCTGGTTAAGGGCTCATTCCCATAAGACTGCCCTCCCCCACGTCAGACAACAGTCACAAGTAATGGATCTCCATGTCACCCACACTTCTGTCTGACTTAGCTACTAGTTGGAAGTTCCCACAACCCCCTCCTCAGGTTCAGTAATTTGCTATAAGGGCCCACAGAACTCAGGGAAACACTACTTCCTATTACTGGTTCATTATAAAGGATATAAATTAAAAGCCAGATGAAGAGGTACATATGGCAAGGTCCAGAAGGGTCCCAAATACAGAAGCTGCCATCCATGTGGATTTGGGGTAGACCACCTTCCCAGAATATGAATGAGTTCGCCAACCTGGAACCTCTCAGACATTTGGGATTTTTGTAGAGGTTTCATTACATAGGCATGATTGATGAAATCATTGACCATTGGTGATTAGCTCAATCTTCAGCCCCTCTCTTCTCCTTGGAGGTCAAGGGGTGAGGCTGAAAGTTCCAACCCTCTAATCATGCCTTGGTCTTTCTGGTGACCATTCATACCTTGAAGCTATCTAGTGCACCCACCAGTCATCTCAGAACATAAAAAAAGACACCTATCACTCCAGAGATTCCAAGGGTCTTAGTGTCAAGAACTTGAGACTAAAGCCACATGTAACAAAAGATGCTTCCGTTATCCCTATCAGGAAATAGCAAGGGTTCTAGGAGCTCTATGCCAGGAATATGGGACAAAGAATTATGGTTACCAAAGGCTGGAAAGGATATTGGGGATGGGGTATAAAAAGGAGTTGGTTAATGGGTACAAAAATACAGTTAGAAGGAATATGATCTAGTGTTCAGTAGCACAATAGGGTGCCTATAGTTAACAATAGTTATTATATATTTCAATATAATTAGAAGAATAGATTTGGAATGTCCTCAGTGCAACAAAGTGATAAATATTTAAGGTGATGTATATCTCAATTATATTACACATTGTATGCTTATATCAAAATATAATTTATACCCCATAAATATGTACAAATATTACATATCCATGTGAATTAAAAATTTTAAAAAATTTTAAAAATAACTCATTTCAAATTTCAATCAAAATAAAAAAGATCAAATGCTGATTTCTTCATATATCACAATACATACAAAGTCAGTGTAAAAAAGTGTTGCTAGGAAGAAATGACTTTTTCTAATGCCACTCCTATCCTTATGTTTATACCAAGTTTATAGAGTTGAAACTATGTTGTTCTACTACTTTAGGCCCTCCTATTTAGACTTAAAAGCTAGGATAGATACAAGGTATGTGGGGCAAAATCATAGGTAGAGATTAGTCCCTAGGACTACATCCTCCTCTCCTACCCTCTCCTATTATTTTCTTCTCTTTACTCTCCAGAATTCTGATAATATAAGTACTGGGGCCAGCATTCAGCTTATGGTTTTCTACTCAAGTTGTCTTGTCTCTTGTCTCTGTGTGTTTTTTCGAGTATGTCAACAGAGAAGACTTCAAGTATGGTGTGGTATAATAGAGAATATAGCTGATCTTTATCCCTAGTTGCTGACACAGAGCTTCAAAAAATCTTGGAATTTCCTGTGTGACAGGAGTATCTCTGTTATGCTAATGAAGTGACTTATGGTGGGCCCCTAGATAGCTTCAGTATGGGGACTGGTCACCAGAAGGACCAACCATGTGATTAAAGGGTTGGAACTTTGGGCCAGCTCAACCTTCAGGGAAGGCAGTGGGGCTAGGTATTAAGTTCAATCACAACCAATGGTTTAATCAATCTTGCCTATGTAATAAAACCCCAGTGAAAACTTTGAACTTCAGGGATAAGTGGAGCTTCTTGGTTGGTGAACATATTGTTCTCTAGGGAGGGTGGTGTACCCTGACTCCATAAGGAGAGGGTATGGAAGCTTTGTGTCCAGGATCCTTTCAGACCTTGTCCTGTGTGTATACTTAAATGAAACTGTAATAATAAGAATAGCACTTTTCATGAGTTCTGTGAGTTGTTTCAGTTAATTATGAAACCTCATAATGTCATACAAACTCCTGAATTTATAAGTGGTCAGTCAGAAGCATGGGTGGCTTCCTGAGAATTGGGGCTGGTATCTGATCTAAAGTAGGGGCAGTGTTGTTGGTGATTGTGCCCTTAAACCTGTGGAGTCCAATGCTAACTCCAAGTAGTTGGTTTCAAATATTTGACGTCAGAACAATAGTGTAATTTTCCCTAGTTTTAGCAGCCACACCTAGATTAATATACATAAAGCTTACCTTTGCTGTGTATTCTACATCAACAAGTTAAAATGAAGGAGTCAGACCCAACAGTGTATTATGGGTGAAAAAAGTGGTCTGTTTTTGTGACATGTACCTGTAATTTAGATAATTTTTAAAATTATCTATGTATCTATTTATCTATATCTATCTATGTGTCTATCTAATCTATCTATCCATCTAACCTGTCATCTTTTTTTTTCTTATCACAGCTCCCTTAGCCTAGAATTCCTGTTGTGGGTATTGCATTTATATTTGGAAAACTTCAAACTGTGGCCTGATTAAATACTTCTAAGTCCCAAATGTACTCCAAAGCAGATACTTAAACAGTTTATGCCTGTAGAATTTTTCAGTCTCAGCCGAAGAGCAGGGCGACTGGTGTGTGTGTGTGTGTGTGTGTGTGTGTGTGTGTGTGTATCCAAGCAAGATGATGATTGCCTTTGTTCTGACTTGTAGGGGGTAGACTCCTTCCTCAATTATTTTTCTGGGGTATAGTTGAAATAAAAGCTTCATCATTCACTCAGGCCTCTTGTTCCTTCTCCCTTTTTTGATAAATATTATGGGCTACTTTATATAATAGAGGCTACTTCAGATGTCACTTGGCCTAAAATGTTGTTGCATGGGGATAGTATCAGAGTGAATTTTTCATCTGTCTAGTCTGGACTTTTAGCAGCCACTAATTCTCAACTCTGCCCCCAATTTCAAAAGAGCAACCTTCAATGGGATCTCATCTATAAAATACCACCAGATTTTCTATCAAGGCTTTCACGACCTTGCACCCTTTAATACAAGTCTGCCTTTCTATCTCCATCTCTCATAACATTCTTCCAAGTCAAGGCCAGGACTAGAATGAAATAAAGAAAGAAGCTCTCGTTTTCAAGTGCCTCACACTATTCCAGGCCTTGCCCCACTTTGCCTGCAGTCAAGCCACACTGGAAAATCTGTTGTTTTCCCAACTGTATTGTGTGCTTTACTACTTTTATGCCCTTCCCACATGCTGTCCCTTCAATCTTCAATGTTCTTACCCTTTTTCTGTCTATGGGAAACATCCTTTTGGGCTCAGTTCAAATGCCAGGGCCTTTTTGAAGTCTGATACCTCCTCGCCCTTATCCCTTGCCCCTTGATAGGAAGTAATTCCTCCATTCTTTGTACTTACACAATATTTTATTTGCCACTTGGCCACTTCTTTCTTTTCTTTTTTTTTTTTTTTTTTTTTTTTTTTGAGACGGAGTCTCACTTTGTCACCCAGGCTGGAGTGCAGTGGCACGATTTCAGCTCACTGCAACCTCTGTCTCCCAAGTTCAAGCGATCCTCCTGCCTCAGCCCCCCCTAGTAGCTGGGATTACAGGCACGCACCACTAATTTTTGCACCATTAATTTATGCCCGGCTAATTTTTGTATTTTTAGTGGAGACAGGGTTTTGCCATGTTGGCCAGGCTGCTCTTGAACTCCTGACCTCAGGTGATCCACCCACCTCGGCCACCCAAAGTGCTGGGATTACAGGCGTGAGCCACTGCGTCCAGCCCACTTGTTTCTTTATACCATGTTTCAGAGTCTTTTTATTTTTTTTATTTTTATTTTTTAATGAATAACATAGAACTAGTGTTGAGGGACAGGAAGCATAGAGAAAGAAGCTTGGACTCTGGAAGTGTGATTCAAACCCCAGTCTGTCTGACTGCAAAGCCTGAATGTTTACTACTTAAAATAGTAATTTCTGTTAATATTAAGATTTATTGGATTTATTGGGTGATTTCTATGTGCCAGGGTACTCTACTAAGGGCTCTAAATGTATTCACTTAGTTAATCCTCAAAACAAACTTATGAGGTAGGTGCTGCTATTGTTTCCATTCTACATATGAGGAAGCTGAGGCACACATTGGTTAAGTAGCTTAGCCAACCTCACTGAGTCGGTTAGCAGAGGAGGTGACATTCCCACCTTTGTGGTTTGAATCTGGAGCTGATGTGCATTACTTTTATTCTATGTCTATATTCCTCCAGTGCTAGTTATCACTAAAAGCTTTCATAATCATTGTAACTGTTTTTACAATCAGATCTTCTGTTCCTCAAAGCTTGTAGCAAAGTATTTATCATAAAGAAATTATACCTGACTATTGTTAGACCTCCTGTCCCTTATCCTTTTTCCCTGTTTATCAGCCTATTCCACCCTTTCCTTCCTTCCCAACCCAATGTCCATCACAGTACATTATTTTTACTACTCTTCTACCTCATCCTTTAGTGCCTGGCTCCACTGTCCTGGAAAAACCCCAACTCTGGATAAATTTCAAGTATCTACGACTTTCTATACCTGTGTTGTTTAGTGCACCTGGGAAAATTAATCATATTGTTCTAACTGTCGACACTGTAAATGTGTCTTTCTCAATATCAGCACAGTCCCCTGAATTGAAAGCAGGTAACCTTTGATATCTTTATAATCTGGATATTTCACAAGGGTGCACCTTCACACAATGATCCTCTGAATTGAAACTAGGTTTATCTATTATCCTAAGTATTTAATATACCTCTGGACCTCCTGGATAAGTCAGAGTTTGGCTTCTGCCTGAAGCTTTACTTTTTAATCTGCAGCAGAAGCCAAACAGTTGTCAGACCTCTAGCAATCATTAGGACAAGTGTTGAGAATTTCTGGCTTTTCTTTCCTGGGAAACATGAGTTCTGCTACTGCAGATGTAGGTGCTCACTGATGGACACAAGTCAGGAATTCTTACTCATTGAAGAGCTGTTTTGTGCCTGAGCACATCTAGGATTGTTCCATTTTCATATAACAAGGAATTCAACTAAAACTAACTTAATAAGGAAATTAATTATCCAAAGATTGTAAGTACTGAAGTAGAGCAGCCTTCATGGTTGTTTAATTCAGCGAAGGACTCAGCTTTTTTCCGTCTCTTCTGCCATTCACAATATCAACTTCTGTCCTAAGGCTGATAGCTTGACGGCTACAATTCTAGGAGGTAAGCAACTTCCTGAGGAAGAAGAAAAGACAATCTTTTCTGATGACTTTGTCTTATGAATGAGGACACTTTCCTCAGAAGTCCATCTGTAACCTTCCCCTAATGTCACATTGAGTGGAATTTGATCAATGCCTCTTCCTAAACAAGAGAGTACCAAGGGGATAGATTATCCATAGACCAAAGAGACTCACGCCTGGAAATGGAATTAGCCTCTCTGTGACATGTGACTAAAAGGAGGAGAAAGTCAGTAACCTGCAGTGGCAACTATGCAAAAATGGCATCCTTTTAGTAAACGGTTATGGTAAGCAACACAGAATATACAAAGCACTGAGGCTACAGCACAAAGCACAATGACACTGACTTAGCAATTATGACCTTTAAAAACCATGTAGTTCTCATCTATTCTTTCCTGCTTTCTCCAGCCCACTCCATAATAGGAATAGATCAGAAATTTTAAAAGAACTAGAAAGATCTGATATACGCATGTGGTGCAGGATATCAAATAGTTTTCTCAGTATACACAATAATCCTGTAAAGTAGTTAATGCCAGCTCCCTTTTAAGGATGAAGAAACTGGGTTATAAAGACATTAAGTACCTTTGCTAAAGTTACACAAATAATTAGTGACAAAGTCTGTATTCATACTTTGAACTGTCTGGCTCTGAAATCTGGGTACTCCCAACTCTTCTGTACAAACTCCCTTTAGAATGTACTCCCAGGGCTCAGAAACTAGTTACTCTAGTCTAAGCAAGCACTTAGCAATTATTAGGCAGTTAATGTAAACTATAGATTCTAATAGTATCATGCACTGCCTCTTGATGGTGGTGGTGGTGGTAGTGACATAGACAACTTTTCTCTCCTAGCACTAAGTTACAGTTCCTCAGACTTCATTACCAAGAATATATATTTTTTTTAATTTTTAAAGATTTTTTGTAGAAACAAGGTATCACTGCATTGCCCAGGCCAGTCTTGAATTCCTGCGCTCAAGCGACCCTCCCACCTTGGCCTCCCAAAGTGCTGGAATCACAGGCATGAGCCATTGTGCATGGCCATTACCAGGAATTTTGATTCAGGAGGTCAAAATTCTAATTTGCACTGCACATTACAAATTTTTGGGCTGAGATGTCAGGTTCAGGGAGCCCCATAAATTTCCTGTACCTGGGAGTGAAAAGAGCTAATATTTATGGAGCAGCTGGGTTTTCCAGGGCAACCTAATTCCCAGATGTGATGTTCAGCAGAAAAGAAGCAGACAAAAGCAATGTGCACTGCTTTTTTTTTTTTTAAGATAGAGAGGGGGTCTTGCTATGTTGCCTAGGCTGCTCTTGAGCTCCCGGACTTAAGCGATTCTCCTACCTTGGACTCCCAAAGTGCTGAGATTAAAGGTGTGAGCCACCACACCCAGCCCATTTTAAATTTTTTATTTTTTATTTTGCACTGCTCTTTAGCTTCCCTGTTAAAACCCATAGCCAGACTTACAGTTTCAGTTCCAACATATAAGAACTTGTAAGTCATTGCTCCTGTACTTAAACCAGAAAAAAATCTGAACAAACAGAATCAACAACGTTTCTTAGATTCTTCAAAGAACTGAGGCATAGGGCAGTTGACTACCCCAAATTCTGAAGGCAAATCCAGAGAGTCACAGCCTATTTCTTCTTTCATAGAACAGAAACTGCTAGAGACATAAATAGGTAAGAGCACTTAAATGTAATTTTGATGAATTGCTGGAGACTGAGTGTGGAATAATATGAGAGTGAGAAACCCCTGAGGATCTGCAGTCAGGGAGGTCCCCACACTTTTGTGGGCATTACTTCCAAGAAACCCACCATATTCTTGCAGTGAAGAACCCAAAAATATCTCCTCATGGCCCCTGCAGTGGGAAGGGAACTGTACTTTTGTGAAATACACCCAGAGCCTTCTTCACTTTTTTTAAAAAAAGCCTATTCTGCGTGGAAAAGACTTTATCAGAGCCTTATCTCAGCTGAGGGAAAGGCGTTTCTCCTATTTCAGACCCCTTTAGGTTTCTAGTCTCATTTAAGGGAGAGAAGGGAGCTAAAATAAAACTCTTATGAAAATGAAAGCCCAGGGACACAGGCTCACAAAAGACTGAAATTTAATCATAATATTATAGAACACTTCTCTCCTCTACACTTCACCACCATGCTAACAAGGCTTTATTATAATAATAGTGGATAACAGTGAATAACAGCTAAAAGAGCTGCAAAATGTAAACTCTCCCTGAGAAGAATATTTAGGGAAATGCTAGAAATCAAATATACTGTAACAGAGCCCAGACACAGTGGCTTACGCCTATAATCCCAACACTTTGGGAGGCTGAGGTGGGTAGATCACCTGAGGTCAGGAGTTCAAGATCAGCCTGGCCAACATGGAGAAACCCCATCTCTACTAAAAGTACAAAAATTAGCTGTGCGTGGTGGCGGGCGCCTGTAATCCCAGCTACTCAGGAGGCTGAGGCAGGAGAATCGCTTGAACCCAGGAGGTGGAGGTTGCAGTGAGCCGAGATCGTGCCACTGCACTCCAGCAAATGAAGAATGCCTTTGATGGGATTTTCAGTAGACTGGACACAGTTGAGGAGAGACTCAGCAAGCTTGAGTAGCAGTCCCCAACCTTTTTGGCACCAGGGGCAGGTTTTGTGGAAGACAATTTTTCCATAGACTGGGGGCAAATGACATGGTTTCAGGACAATTAAAGTGCATTACATGTATTATGTACTTCATTTCTATTATTATTACATTGTAATAGATAATGAAATAATTATACAACTCACCATAATGTAGAATCAATGGGAGCCCAGAGCTTGTTTTTCTAAAGCTAGATGGTCCCATCTTGGGGTGATGGGAGGCAGTGACAGATCATCAGGCATTAGATTCTCATAAGGAGCATGCAACCTAGATCCTTCACATGTGCAGTTCATAATAAGGTTTATGCTCTTATGAGAATCTAATGCCACTGCTGATCTTCCAGAAGGCGGAGCTCAGGCGGTAATGAAAGTCACGGGGAGTGGCTGTATGTACAGATGAAGATTTACTGGCTAGCCCGCCACTCACCTCCTGCTGTGTGACCCAGTTCCTAACAGGCCATGGATGGGTCCAGGTCCGTGGCCTGGGGGCTGGGGACTCCTGAGCTTGAGGATAGGTCAATAGTGTAAACCAAAGCTGGAGCCAAGATGGCTGAATAGGAACAGCTCAGGTCTACAGCTCCCAGCGTGAGCAACACAGAAGACGGGTGATTTCTCCATTTCCATCTGAGGTACCGGGTTCATCTCACTAGGGAGTGCCAAGACAGTGGGCCCAGGACAGTGGGTGCAGCGCACCGTGCATGAGCCGAAGCAGGGCGAGGCATTGCCTCACTCGGGAAGTGCAAGGGTTCAGGGAGTTCCCTTTCCTAGTCAAAGAAAGGGGTGACAGACGGCACCTGGAAAATCGGGTCACTCCCACCCCAATACTGCGCTTTTCTGATGGGCTTAAAAAATGGCGCACCAGGAGATTATATCCCACACCTGGCTCAGAGGGTCCTACACCCACGGAGTCTCACTGATTGCTAGCACAGCAGTCTGAGATCAAACTGCAAGGCAGCAGTGAGGCTGGGGGAGGGACACCCGCCATTGCTGAGGCTTGAATAGGTAAACACAGCAGCCAGGAAGGTCGAACTTGGTGGAGCCCACCACAGCTCAAGGAGGCCTGCCTGCCTCTGTAGGCTCCAACTCTGGGGGCAGGGCACAGACAAAGAAAAAGACAGCAGTAACCTCTGCAGACTTCAATGTCCCTGTCTGACAGCATTGTAGAGAGCAGTGGTTCTCCCAGCATGCAGCTGGAGATCTGAGAACGGGCAGACTACCTCCTCAAGTGCGTCTCTGACCCCTGACCCCCGAGCAGCCTAACTGGGAGGCACCCCCCAGTAGGGGCAGACTGACACCTCACACAGCCAGGTACTCCTCTGAGACAAAACTTCCAGAGGAATGATCAGACAGCAGCATTTGCGACTCACGAAAATCCGCTGTTCTGCAGCCACCGCTGCTGATACCCAGGCAAACAGGGTCTGGAGTGGACCTCTAGCAAACTCCAAGAGACCTGCAGCTGAGGGTCCTGTCTCTTAGAAGGAAAACTAACAAACAGAAAGGACATCCACACCAAAAACCCATCTGTACATCACCATCATCAAAGACCAAAAGTAGATAAAACCACAAAGATGGGGAAAAAACAGAGGAGAAAAACTGGAAACTCTAAAAAGCAGAGTGCCTCTCCTCCTCCAAAGGAACACAGCTCCTCACCAGCAACGGAACAAAGCTGGATGGAGAATGACTTTGACGAGTTGAGAGAAGAAGGCTTCAGACGATCAAACTACTCCAAGCTACAGGAGGAAATTCAAACCAAAGGCAAAGAAGTTGAAAACTTTGAAAAAAATTTAGACGAATGTATAACTAGAATAACCAATACAGAGAAGTACTTAAAGGAGCTGATGGAGCTGAAAGCCAAGGCTCGAGAACTACGTGAAGAATGCAGAAGCCTCAGGAGCCGATGCGATCAAATGGAAGAAAGTGTATCAGTGGTGGAAGATGAAATGAATGAAATGCAGCGAGAAGGGAAGTTTAGAGAAAAAAGAATAAAAAGAAACGAACAAAGCCTCCAAGAAATATGAGACTATGTGAAAAGACCAAATCTACGTCTCATTGGTGTACCTGAAAATGACGGGGAGAATGGAACCAAGTTGGAAAACACTCTGCAGGATATTATCCAGGAGAACTTCCCCAATCTAGCAAGGCAGGCCAACATTCAGATTCAGGAAATACAGAGAACGCCACAAAGATACTCCTCGAGAAGAGCAACTCCAAGACACATAATTGTCAGAGTCACCAAAGTTGAAATGAAAGAAAAAATGTTAAGGGCAGCCAGAGAGAAAGGTCGGGTTACCCACAAAGGGAAGCCCATCAGACTAACAGCAGATCTCTCGGCAGAAACTCTGCAAGCCAGAAGAGAGATGGGGCCAATATTCAACATTCTTAAAGAAAAGAATTTTCAACCCAGAATTTCATATCCAGCCAAACTAAGCTTCATAAGTGAAGGAGAAATAAAATACGTTACAGACAAGCAAATGCTGAGAGATTTTGTCACCACCAGGCCTGCTCTCAAAGAGCTCCTGAAGGAAGCACTAAACATGGAAAGGAACAACCGGTACCAGCCACTGCAAAATCATGCCAAACTGTAAAGACCATTGAGGCTAGGAAGAAACTACATCAACTAAAGAGCAAAATAACCAGCTAACATCATAATGACAGGATCAAATTCACACATAACAATATTAACTTTAAATGTAAATGGACTAAATGCTCCAATTAAAAGACACAGACTGGCAAACTGGATAAAGAGTCAAGATCCATCAGTGTGCTGTATTCAGGAAACCCATCTCAAGTGCAGAGACACACATAGGCTCAAAATAAAAGGATGGAGGAAGATCTACCAAGCAAATGGAAAACAAAAAAAGGGAGGGGTTGCAATCCTAGCCTCTGATAAAACAGACTTTAAACCAACAAAGATCAAAAGAGACACAGAAGGCCATTACATAATAGTAAAGGGATCAATTCAACAAGAAGAGCTAAGTATCCTAAATATATATGCACCCAATACAGGAGCACCCAGATTCATAAAGCAAGTCCTGAGTGACCTACAAAGAGACTTAGACTCCCACACAATAATAATGGGAGACTTTAACACCCCACTGTCAACATTAGACAGATCAACGAGACAGAAAGTTAACAAGGATACCCAGGAATTGAACTCAGCTCTGCACCAAGCAGACCTAATAGACATCTATAGAACTCTCCACCCCAAATCAACAGAATATACATTCTTCTCAGCACCACACCACACCTATTCCAAAATCGACTACATAGTTGGAAGTAAAGCTCTCCTCAGCAAATGCAAAAATCAGAAATTATAACAAACTGTCTCTCAGACCACACTGCAATCAAACTAGAACTCAGGATAAAGAAACTCACTCAAAACCGCTCAACTACATGGAAACTGAACAACCTGCTCCTGAATGACTACTGGGTACATAACGAAAAGAAGGCAGAAATAAAGATGTTCTTTGAAACCAACGAGAACAAAGACACAACATACCAGAATCTCTGGGACACATTCAAAGCAGTGTGTAGAGGGAAATTTATAGCACTAAATGCCCACAAGAGAAAGCAGGAAAGATCCAAAATTGACACCCTAACATCACAATTAAAAGAACTAGAAAAGCAAGAGCAAACACATTCAAAAGCTAGCAGAAGGCAAGAAATAACTAAAATCAGAGCAGAACTGAAGGAAATAGAGACACAAAAAACCCTTCAAAAAAATAAATGAATCCAGGAGCTTGTTTTTTGAAAGGATCAACAAAACTGATAGACTGCTAGCAAGACTAATAGAAAAGAAAAGAAAGAAGAATCAAATAGATGCAATAAAAAATGATGAAGGGGATATCACCACCGATCCCACAGAAATACAAACTACCATCAGAGAATACTACAAACACCTCTATGCAAATAAACTGGAAAATCTAGAAGAAATGGATAAATTCCTCGACACATACACCCTCCCAAGACTAAACCAGGAGGAAGTTGAATCTCTGAACAGACCAGTAACAGGCTCTGAAATTGTGGCAATGATCAATAGCTTACCAACGAAAATAGTCCAGGACCAGATGGATTCACAGCCGAATTCTACCAGAGGTACAAGGAGGAACTGGTACCATTCCTTCTGAAACTATTCCAATCAATAGAAAAAGAGGGAATCCTCCCTAACTCATTTTATGAGGCCAGCATCATCCTGATACCAAAGCCGGGCAGAGACACAACAAAAAAAGAGGATTTTAGACCAATATCCTTGATGAACATTGATGCACAAATCCTCAATAAAATATTAGCAAACTGAATCCAGCAGCACATCAAAAAGCTTATCCACCATGATCAAGTGGGCTTCATCCTTGGGATGCAAGGCTGGTTCAACATACACAAATCAACAAACGTAATCAAGCATATAAACAGAACAAATGACAAAAACCACATGATTATCTCCATAGATGCAGAAAAGGCCTTTGACAAAATTCAACCCTTCATGCTAAAAACTCTCAGTAAATTGGGTATTGATGGGACGTATCTCAAAATAATAAGAGCTATCTATGACAAACCCACAGCCAATATCATACTGAATGGGCAAAAACTGGAAGCATTCCCTTTGAAAACTGGCACAAGACAGGGATGCCCTCTCTCGCCACTCCTATTCAACATAGTGTTGGAAGTTCTGGCCAGGGCAATCAGGCAGGAGAAGGAAATAAAGGGTATTCAATTAGGAAAAGAGGAAGTCAAATTGTCCCTGTTTGCAGATGACATGATTGTATATCTAGAAAACCCCACTGTCTCAGCTCAAAATCTCCTTAAGCCGATAAGCAACTTCAGCAAAGTCTCAGGATACAAAATCAATGTACAAAAATCACAAGCATTCTTATACACCAATAACAGACAAACAGAGAGCCAAATCATGAGTGAACTCCCATTCACAATTGCTTCAAAGATAATAAAATACCTAGGAATCCAAGTTACAAGGGATGTGAAGGACCTCTTCAAGGAGAACTACAAACCACTGCTCAAGGAAATAAAAGAGGATACAAACAAATGGAAGAACATTCCATGCTCATGGGTAGGAATAATCAATATCATGAAAATGGCCATACTGTCCAAGGTAATTTACAGATTCAATGCCATCCCCATTAAGCTACCAATGACTTTCTTCTCAGAATTGGAAAAAACCACTTTAAAGTTCATATGCAACCATAAAAGAGCCCACATCGCTAAGTCAATCCTAAGCCAAAAGAACAAAGCTGGAGGCATCACGCTACCTGACTTCAAACTATACTACAAGCCTACAGTAACCAAAACAGCATGGTACTGGTACCAAAACAGAGATATAGATCAATGGAACAGAACAGAGCCCTCAGAAATAACCCCGCATATCTACAACTATCTGATCTTTGACAAACCTGAGAAAAACAAGCAATGGGGAAAGAATTCCCTATTTAATAAATGGTGCTGGGAAAACTGGCTAGCCATATGTAGAAAGCTGAAACTGGATCCCTTCTTTACACCTTATACAAAAATTAATTCAAGATGGATTAAAGACTTAAACGTTAGACCTAAAACCATAAAAAGCCTAGAAGAAAACCTAGGCATTACCATTCAGGACATAGGGATGGGCAAGGACTTCATGTCTAAAACACCAAAAGCAATGGCAACAAAAGCCAAAATTGACAAATGGGATCTAATTAAACTAAAGAGCTTCTGCACAGCAAAAGAAACTACCGTCAGAGTGAACAGGCAACCTACAAAATGGAAGAAAATTTTCGCAACCTACTCATCTGACAAGGGGCTAATATCTAGAATCTACAATGAACTCAAACAAATTTACAAGAAAAAAACAAACAACCCCATCAAAAAGTGGGCAAAGAACATGAACAGACACTTCTCAAAAGAAGACATTTATGCAGCCAAAAAACACATGAAAAAATGCTCACCATCACTGGCCATCAGAAAAATGCAAATCAAAACCACAATGAGATACCATCTCACACCAGTTAGAATGGCGATCATTAAAAAGTCAGGAAACAACAGGTGCTGGAGAGGATGTGGAGAAATAGGGATACCTTTACACTGTTGGTGGGACTGTAAACTAGTTCAACCCTTGTGGAAGTCAGTGTGGCGATTCCTCAGGGATCTAGAACTAGAAATACCATTTGACCCAGCCTTCCCATTACTAGGTATATACCCAAAGGACTATAAATCATGCTGCTATAAAAACACATGCACACGTATGTTTATTGCGGCACTATTCACAACAGCAAAGACTTGGAACTAACCCAAATGTCCAACAATGATAGACTGGATTAAGAAAATGTGGCACATATACACCACGGAATACTATGCAGCCATAAAAAATGATGAGTTCATGTCCTTTGTAGGGACATGAATGAAACTGGAAATCATCATTCTCAGTAAACTATCGCAGGAACAAAAAACCACACACCGCATATTCTCACTCATAGGTGGGAATTGAACAATGAGAACACATGGACACAGGAAGGGGAACATCACACTGTGGGGACTGTTGTGGGGTTTGGGGAGGGGGGAGGGATAGCTTTAGGAGATATACCTAATGCTAAATGACGAGTTAATGGGTGCAGCACACCAGCATGGCACATGTATACATATGTAGCTAACCTGCACATTGTGCACATGTACCCTAAAACTTAAAGTATAATAATAATAAAATAAAATAAAGAATTAAAAATCTTAAATGTAAAAAAAAAAAATAGTGTAAACCAAAAAAGTACGTAAGACATGTCTGAATTGATTTAGAAGTTTATTTTGCCAAGGTGAAGACATTCCCAGAAGAAAAGAGCATGGAATCACAGAAACAGTCTGTGTTCTGTGCCTTTATCCAAAGATAATTTTGAGGGCTTCAATATTTAAATGGAAACAGCAGGCTAGAGGGGAAGAGGGAGGGTACAGTAATCCACATGATGCAAGGGAAAAGGAGCAGAAACAGGAATAGTCAATTCCGTATTCCTCTGGCCGACAGTAAATCAGCACTTTACATAAGATAAGGAAAATGTGTAGTATGTACCTGTGGAGATATTTAACCTTTTATCTGTAGCTATCTGCTTAGGAACAAAAAAAAAAAAAAAAAAAAAAAAAAAAGAAAGGTATTTTATTGCATGACTTAGCTTTCAGCTTAATATTTTCCTTTTGGCATAGTGAATCAGGGTCCTGGGTTTTTATTTTCTTTTCACAATAGAAACTTCTAAATTGAAATGAAAAAAAGAACTGAACATTGAAGCACTGTGGGATGATTTTAAAAGGTATAACATATGCATAGTTGGAATACTAGAAAGAAAACAGTGAATTTGGAGCAGAAGAAATATTTCAAATAATAACAGCTGAGAATTTTCCAAAATCAATGACAAACATCAACCACAGATCCAGGAATTTTAGAAAATACTAAGCAGGATAAATACCAAAAAAGTCTACACCTAGGTGTTACCATTGGAAGGTATCCAAGTTACCGACAGTGAATCCATACAGGTCTGCAGCAAACTCAATTCTTGTCTGCTCAGAAGAAACAATTTGACTAAGGGGCATAAAGCAGAAAAAGAGACCGAGGCAAATTTCAGAGCAGGAGTGGAAGTTTATTTAAAAAGTCTTCAGGGGCCGGGCGCAGTGGCTCACGCCTGTAATCCCAGCACTTTGGGAGGCCGAGGCAGGCAGATCACAAGGTCAGGGGTTTGAGACCAGCCTGACCAACATGGTGAAACCCTGTCTCTACTAAAAATAAAAAAATAAAAAAACCCAGCTGGGCGTGGTGGCACATGCCTGCAATCCTAGCTACTCAGGAGGCTGAGGCAGGAGAATCACTTGAACCCGGGAAGCGGAGGTTGCAGTGAGCCGAGATCACGCCACTCCAGCCTGGGCAACAGAGCGAGACTCCAACTCAAAAAAAAAAGAAAAAAAAAAAAACGCTTCAGAACAGGAAAGAAAGGGGAGTACACTTGGAAGAGACCCAAGCAGGCAACTTGAAGGACAAGCACACTGTTTAACTTTGATCCTAGGATTTTATAGGCTGGTTCCTTTCCCATGATTCTTCCGTTAGTGTGGGCTGCCTGCATGCAAGGTGCCCTCCTTACCCTTGGGAAGTGAGCACGCACAGTGTGTTCAGAAAGTTGCATGCATGCCCATCTGAGGCTTTCTTCCCTTTTCCAGTGGAGTGCCCCCAGAAGGTCATACTCTGTCATTCTGTCTCTTAATGCACATGCCTGGGAAATTGCTTCTCCCTGGTATCTGCATTCAATTAACATTTTAGTGCAATAGGTGTGGACTATCAGGAAATGGCCTCTCCTTCATGCCAGCTGCCAACTATCACTTTTAAAGAGGCAATGGGATAATTGCGGAACCATCACCTGACATTCCTAGTGGGTGGGTGGAGAGCCCTCTCTTGCCCTGCTCATGCCTGTCTACCTGTAACATTCCCCCCTCAAGAGCCCAAGACCCCAAATCTTTGGGGAAAAATGGACAAAAGTCAGTCTTCTGTAACTGCTTTCCACTGACAAAGGGACAGTGGTGGTTCAGTGGGTCTTGGCCTCTTGCTAGCTGACAGGGCAGGAACGTCATTCCGTGGATTGGTGAAAGCAGTATCTAGTCAGGTCCGAGGGAGTCAGGGGCAGGATTTTGCCACCTTCCTGTCCCACTGATGATCAGTCTAGGGGTCCCCTATAGAAGGGTGTCTCTTGAATATTGAGAGGATGATATCCCTCACTGAAGATCATCTGGAGCTTGATGACCCAACCTTTTTTTTTCTTCTGAGCTGCATCAAGAGATCACTGGTTGGTTTACAGGAATAAGCAGGGTTAGTCCAAAATGCAGACAAAAACTTAAAAACAACTGATGAGACTAGATTCTAATTGTAGGTATATAATAATTTTTGAAAAATATTTTTCTCTCTCCAGTCCTCGTGATTTTTTTTTTAATTATGATAGGACTGGTTTGTTTGGAAAGTAAACTTTAGTCTTGGTATACTTAGCCTGATTATTTGCATAAAGCCCAGCAAGAATAATTTTTTTTCACATAGGCTTTTAAAATTTGCTTTGATGGAACTCTGTTCCATAAGTAATCTCAGATAAGACTTTTTAAAACTGAGCTCACCCATGGGTTTGTACCTTCAAATAACTATGAGTTAAGTAAATTTCTCTTTTTTTGAGGTTCCAAAATAACTTGGGGCTCCTAGGCCTGTCAGAAAATGACATTCTTTACATACCACAGGTCAGGAACCCTGTACAGGGACTGTGTAGACAAGGTATGAGGCCAGTTTTCCCAAAGGGCTTTTATTGGCTCTATAAGTCAAGCTTGATTCCTTAAATGAAGACATGTCATTCCAGTCAAAGACTTGGTAAAACAACCAGTTTCTCCCATTGCCCTGTTGCAAAAGAAAGCATTCTTATTGCACTTATGCAAATAACTATATTGCCATAAGTTAAGAATACTCACAAATTGGCTGGGTGCAGTGGCTCACGCCTGTAATCCCAGCACTTTGGGAGGCCGAGGCAGGAGCATCACCTAAGGTCAGGAGTTCGAGACCAGCCTGACCAACATGGTGAAACCCCATCTCTACAAAAAATGCAAAAAAAATTAGCCGGGCATGGTGGCGGGCGCCTGTAATCCCAGCTACTCGGGAAGCTGAGACAGGAGAATTGCTTGAACTTGGGAGGCAGAGGTTGCAGTGAGCCGAGATCACACCACTGCACTCCAGACTCCAGCCTGGGCAACAAAGAGCGAAACTCCATCTCAAAAAAAAAAAAAAAAAAAGCTCACAAATTGTTTCCAAATTCTGGAAAAATCAGGTAGCGAGAAAGGAATAGGCTCCAAATTTTCTTAACAGGAGTATACTTTACTCAATTGTTAAAAGCTGTAAATAACTCAAGAAAAGTTTTCTTGAATCTGAAAAACAAAGGATCAGCAACATTTTAAGCAAAATGTTAAAAAAAAAGATGACTTCAGTCTTTTATTAGTTTTGTCCATTCAGTTAACCCCTGTTCTGCTTGATATTCATGAACATTTCAGCTCTCCATGAAAGTCCTGAAAGGTATTTTTTCCTTTATTTTAATGTCACTTTCACTTGCATCCGTGTGAAGAGACCACCAAACAGGCTTTGTGTGAGTAACATGGCTGTTTATTTCACCTGGGTGCAGGCGGGCTCAAAAGAGAGTCAGCAAAGGGAGATGGATTATCATTAGTTCTTATAGGTTTTGGGTTAGGCGGTGAAGTTAAGAGCAATGTTTTGCGGGCAGGGGTGGATCTCACAAAGTACATTCTCCAGGGTGGGGAGAATTACAAAGAACCTTCTTAAGGGTGGGGGAGATTACAAAGTACATTGATCAGTTAGGGTGGGGCAGGAACAAATCACAATGGTGGAATGCCATCAGTTAAGGCTATTTTTACTTCTTTTGTGGATCTTCAGTTACTTCAGGCCATCTGAGTGTATACGTGCAAGTCAGAGGGGATGCGGTGGCTTGGCTTGGGCTCAGAGGCCTGACAACTTGCATCAGTGGCCTTTGACCAGCCTATATCCTTGTCTCCATGGCCTTATAGTGACTCTCACTCAGAGGATTTTAGTAATAAAATAATTATCTTTTTTCTTAGAAGCCTGTTTCTCTGTTAACTGCCGCAGTGGCTGGACTTCCCTCCCCCCTCCCTTAGAATATGACCTTGAAGGTCTTGATGCACATTGAGAAGGGCATGGAAGTAATTCGAGAAATGGAGGCTATAGGAGGCAGTGGAAAGAAGCAAGAGGAATACTCATGGAAAGCCTTCATATGCTCACGAAAACAGGAGCCCTTGTATTCAAGAGGGTAATGTTTATTTGCCCTCTGAACATAAAACAGTAACCTCTGAGGACTTGGGGCTTGGGGTAAGAATTTCTTCTCCTCCCAAAGTGGTGGTGGCTTAAAAAGCAAGAGGGTGGGCTCCTTAAAGGACCAGAGTGAAGCATTATGCAGGCAGACAAGCCATCAGAAAACTTAGCGCTGGGGCATAACAGGAACAAAATGCACATGATGAGTTGTAAGAAGCCAGCAGCACTGGAGTTCCAATTAGTGTTCTGGCCACATGCCAGCAGACAGGGGAAAGATGGAATGTCACCCGAGATAGTAAAAACAAATATAAACCTCGGGGGATATCCACAAGGGAGCCTGTGCCTTTGCTGCTGCAGAAATGCAGAGAGCCATGGGCGCATGAATAATAGGGAGTGTGTATTTTAGAAGTCATGTGGCATGCAAAGTGAAAGCAAAAAAGCAGACTTTCACCCAAGGCAGAAGGTCTGGTGGGCGTGAAAAGCCATTTTAGAACACACACACAGAAAACAGAAGAATGGATGGTATACATTTTTGGAAAAGAGCCAATTTTAGTTGGAAAGAAAAAGCAGAGGAAATCCCAGACATTGCATGGTTTTTAGGCCTCAGCCTCACCGCTCTCATGAGCCTCCTATCTAGGAGGGCCATTTAATGCTTCTGACCTACTTGGTGTGGACCCTAAGGTCCTTCCCACCCCTGCAAGCCACCCATTAGGGTGAGCTGGGAAATCAGCCACAGAAAGCAGAGTCACTTATGGAGAGAGAGAGAGAGAGTGAGAGAGAGATTGATTGATTGATTGATTGATTGGGAGAATGTAAAGGAAGAGAACAAGAGTCTCTGCCTGGTAATCCAGGGAATTCTTCCGAATCTTAACCAAGATCAACAAGTGTTACTTCCACGAGTCTGCAAGAACCACAGTGTTATAGAGCTTGGGGCCCAAGTCCCTTAAAATACCTGGAAAGCCTTCCCCAGATTGTGAAGAGTAAAATAAATACCTAACTTTTCAATGTCCAAAAACCAACCAACATCAACAAGCATCAAGAGCAGCCAGGGAAGCCTAACCTCACCAGACAAACTAAATAAGGCACCAGGGACCAATCTTGGAAAAACAGAGATGTGTGACCTTTCAGACAGAGAAGTTGAAATAGCTGTTTTGAGGAAACTTAATGAAATTCAGGATACCACAGAGAAGGAATTCAAAATTCTATCAGATAAATTTAACAAAGACATTGAAATAATTAAAAAGAATCAGGCAGAAATTTTGGAGCTGCATACTGAAGAATACATTAATAGCAGAATTGATCACAAGAAAAAGAAAGAGAAGAAAAGAAAAAGAAAGGAAGGAAAGAAAGAAGAAAGAAAAGAAAAAACTGCACACGGGGGTCGGATGCCTCCAACCAAAGAAGGCAAGGCATAGATATCTCTTAACATCTGAGTCACATGGCCAATATGTTACCGGTGGCAAATAACCGAGTCTCATGGTACCTAATATGTTAAGGGTAACAAGTGTCCAAGTTACCATTGGTGAATCTGTATGGGTCTGCAGCAACCTCAGTTCTTGCCTCCTCAGAAGAAAGAATTTGACTGAGGGACATAAGGCAGAAAAAGAGACCAAGGCAAGTTTCAGAGCAAGAGTGGAAGTTTATTTTAAAAGGCTTTAGAACAGGATAGAAAGGAAAGCATGCTTGAAAGAGACCCAAGCGGGCGACTTGAAGGACAAGTGCACTGTTTAATCTCGATCCTAGGACTTTATAGGCTGGCCCCTTTCCCATGATGCTTCCGTTAGTGTGGGCTGCCTGCATGCAAGGTGCCTTCCTTATCCTTAGGAAGTGAGCATGCACAGTGTATTTAGAAAGTTATATGCATGCCCATCTGAGGCTTTCTTTCCTTTTCCAGTGGAGTGCTCCCAGAAGGTCATACTCTGCTATTTTGTCTCTTAATGCATATGCCTGGGAAGTTGCTTCACCCTCGTGCCTGCATTCAATTAACACTTTAGTGCAATAGGTGTGGGCCATTAGGAAATGGCCTGTCCCTGGCACCAACTGCCAATTTTTCAATTTTAGAGAGGCAATGCGATAATTGCTAAATCATCTTCTGACAGTCCTAGTGGGTGGGGGGGAGAGCCCTCTTCTGCCCCAATCATGCCTGTCTAACTCCCTGTAACATAGGCATATCATATGCAAACTGAAGAAAGACAAAGAGAAAATACTGAAAAAAACAAAACAAAACAAAACAAAACCCCTTACCTACAGAAGAACAAGGATAAGAATTACAGTGCAGAAGCCATGCAAGTAAAGAAGAGAGTGGGCTGTAATATTTAAAATATTGAAAGAAATACTACCAACCTAGACCTCTGTGATTAGTAAAATTATCTTTAAACATGAAGGAGAAATAATTTCTCAGACAAACAAGAACTGAGGATATTCATCACCAGCAGACCTGCCCTGCAAGAGATGTTAAAAAGAAGTTCTTCAGGGAAAAGGTACAATAATATAGGTCAGAAATTTATAGAAAGAAAGGGCATTGGAGAAGGAATAAATGAAGGCATGCTTGCTATTGCCCTTATCATTCTTGTCCATCTCAGTGTGCTAATGAAACCACCTTTGCTAAAATTATAGCTGATGAAATTATGACAGTGAAAGAGATCAGACCTTACCAACTCCATCTTGCTTCTAAACTTTAAGCTGTCCTTGTTCATTCCTGGGTGTAGGCCAAACTAACCTTGGGAAGGAATTTAGTTTATAGTTTAACTCTGAAACAAAATTGATAATAGCCCTTTCCCAGTCGGGGGCGGGGTGGGGGGGGGACCTTCTTGCCTGGGGACCAGTCTGCCTTTGTAGGCCTAACAAATTAGCTACAAGATTAAAAATTATGGTTTAGGGGCCACACAGCCTCTGGCTGCAAGAGTCTGAACCTCCCCAAATTGCTCCTGGGAATAACATCACTGTTGAAAAACCTAAGATGAGTACTTGAGATACTTTGCAGACCCTGCCTTCCTTATTGGAAGCAAGTAAAACTCCAAAAAAATAAAGCAGTTGTACAGCAAACTAAACTTTAGTTCTCGACCAAATTTTGGGAGATCAGGGATTCTCTGGAGGAGGGCTTCCAGGCCTCTGCAAGTTGTCCTATTGGTTTGAGCCATAAAGATAGCTCAAGCTGGTACCAAGCACCTATAGGAGATTCGTGAAGGTCAGGGGCATCTCCACTCGGAATCCCTTTGTGGTTACCAAAATATGAACCCCAAATATCTGAGACAGTTCTCAGTCAATTGAGGAAGTTTATTTTGTCAAGGTTAAGGATGCTTCTGTGACACAGCCTCAAGAGGTCTTGACAACATGTGCCCATTGCGGTCGGGGCACAGCTTGGTTTTGTAAATTTTAGGGAGAGATGAGACATCAATTAATACATGTGAGATGCACATTGATTCTTTCCAGAAAGGCAGGACAACTCCAAGAGGGGAAGGGGCTTCCAGGTCAAAGGAAGATAAGAGATAAATGGTTGTATTCTTTTGAGTTTCTGATTAGCCTCTCCAAAGGAGGCAATCACATACGCATTTATCTCAGTGAGCAGAGGGGTGACTTTAAACTCCGTCTGTCCTTTGTCCACAGGGAATTTCCTTGTGGAAAAATGGTGAGGGATGTATGTAGCTTTTTTTTTTTTTTTTATCTTAGTAACTATCTTTTTTAGGAATAGAATGGGAGGCAGATTTGCCCTAAGCAGTTCCCAGCTTTACTTTTCTCTTTGGCTTAGCGATTTGAGGATCCTGAGATTTATTTTCCTTTTGCAATAGATATATACTTATAATGCACACTTTCCATAAACCATATGTATTATTGTACAACTTGCATTTTCACTTTGTATTTTGAGTTATTTCCATTTTGGTATATATAGAGCTACTTCTTTTTGGTATCATAGTAGGGTAGAATAGTACTTTATAAAATAAATTTATCATACTTAGTTTAATCCTTTCCCTATTGATGGTCATTTATGTAACTGCCCAATGGGTTCTTCCTGCCAGCTGCACAAACAAAATCAATTCAAGGAGACCATGGCATTGCAGTAAAGAAAGAGTTTAATTGATGTGGTGCTGGCCACACCAAATGGGAGATGGAGTCCTGTCTTAACTCAATCTCCTGAAGAATTTGGGGGCTAGGGTTTTTCAAAGGTAGTTTGGGGGAAGTCATGGGGGTGGCTAGGCAATGGGTACTTGGTGCTGATTGGCTGGGGGTGCAATCATAGGGGTGTGGGAAATGGTCCTCCTGTGTGCTGAGTCACTTCTGGATGGGGCCTCAGGAGCAGTTGGTGGGTCTAGGTGGAGCCAGACATGCAATAAATCTGAAAAGATACCTCAAAAGGCCAATCTTAGGTTCTACAATAGTGATGTTATCTGCAGGAATAATTGGGGAAGTTGCATATGTTGTAACCTCCAGAATAAAGGCTGTCAATCCTTTATGTCTACACCTTAGCAGGACTCAGGCTGCTCCATCCTCCTAGCCTGGTGGTTTCATTATTAGCTTTACAAAGGCATTTGGTTAAGTTTTGGGGAATGGCTATTATCATTTAAACTGTAAAGTAAATGTCTCCCAAAGTTACCTTATAAGCCCAGGAATAATTAAGGGCAGCTTGAAGGCCAAAGGCAAGACAGGTGTTAGCCAGATCAGCTCTCCTTCACTGCCATAATTTTCTCATTGTTATAATTTTTGCAAAGGTGGTTTCATTTACATTATTTACAATTAATTGCTATTAAAAGAAATTATGCATTTTAATATTCTTGCATATATTTACTTAAAGCATTATACTGGAGAAAGAAAACTCTCACATCAGAATCTGCAGGCCTATGTCCTTCATATTTAAGACATTGTGTTAAAGTTTTAATACTATTAAGCTTAAAGGACAAAGCCAATAAGAACACACAAATGTTAAGATCATATCCTAAAGTGATTCATCAAAAAGTAGTGTGACATGCAATTGAAACTCCTGTTTCTCTTAGTATGACTAGTATCTCCTAAGTCACATATATTGGTGTGTCAGATTGAGGCATCCACAAAGGGAATACAAATGACCAGGAAAATGATCATATTTTTCTGCCTCTTTGTGCTCTATATTTTAAAATGTAGGTATTGGTACTTTTAGGAGTTGCTTCACAATCTCTGTCTTCCTCTCTTGCTCCCTTCCAACACTGAAAAACCATACAGAAAGCAGCTGTGGGTGGCATACTCTGGACTAAGCCCTGGGGTTACAGGCAGCAAAGACAAACCTATGAATTAGCATTGATCTGCAAACCACAGAGGGTACCATGGAATTGTCATGACTCAGTAGCCCCTCACCTCCTTCAACCCTTGACTGACTATACCATCTACAATGTGCTGAGAATACAGTGGTGAACAATACCAAAAGGGTACTTTCATTCAGGGAACTTCCAGTCTAACAACTCAAACTCCCCATCGCTTGGAAGGGAGAGAAAAAATATATATATATTCAGAAGAAAAAAGCACATGTATGCATTAGGCAGGGTGCAAGGCTGGGAGAAAAGGAGGAGTTGAGGAGCGCAGCTGGGATCTGGGATCTGCCTTGAGGAAGTGCGCGAATAGTGGTCCCCTCTCCTCACAAAACAGTGGAGAGTCGCCAAGACCATCCCTACCTGGTGCCATCAAAGAGAGAGGACTGTTATGACCTCCTGCGGGTCCTGACAGGGAAGGGCCCTCTTTTGGGGGCAACTGTGGCGACGGCGCAATGCCAACGTGAGCCACCATTTGAAATGAGAAAAAGCGGCGTGGCAGAAAGAAATGAGTCTGGTGCAGACCAGTGGTTGGTTTCCTAGGGTTAGAGGTCTAGGTCTACCTTCTGTTAGAAGAGGGGCGGTGGTGAGGCCTTGATGGGTGCCCCCTGCCCCAGAATTCACTTAAGAGCAGGTGTACCTTCTTCCCCTGCGTGGCTCCATGAAGCTGGGAAAGAAACGCACAAGAGGACCACCCTAGAGGCCCAGGCCTGTTTGGCCTGAAATCGCCTCACCCCTCCCAGACTGCAGTGCTGCCACCCCCTCTCCCATTAGCATCCAGGAAGGAGGGTGAGAGGGCTGGGGAGAGAGAGGGGTCAGACACCCAGCAGTCCCTGGTTGGGGACTTGGGGCGGGGGTGCAGACACACCAAGCGGCGGTTTGGTATCCATCCGCTGCTCCCTCCAGCGCGGCTCTTCGAACCTCCTGATCCTGTCCCCTGCCCGGGCCCCCAGCCGCCCTTCGGTCCCATATATTATAGCAACGCCAGAAATGTGGTGGTGGTCGCCACGTTAGGGTCCGCAGGGGTCCTCCTGAGGCAGCCTGGTGCCAACCCGCAGGCCCAGGCTGGGGCTCGTCATGGCCCCGCCCACCTCTGGGTCGGAACTAAGGTGGGCCTGGGAGGGGGCGGCCAGCACTTTCGCGCCGTATCCTTCCGCCCCCCTTCCCGACACCCTCGCGGAGAGCGGTTCTTGCAGCATCCTGCGCAGCCCCTGCCCAGTTTGGTGCAGAGGCGTGGGGGGCGGGACGCGTCTTTGCCATTCGGATCGCGGGGAAAGCGGTGAGAATCCAAGTGAGGAGCCGCCAGAGGAGAGCTGAGGAGAGGAGGGGGAGGGCCACGACCTGGGCCCTGGGCCTCTGAAGGCAAGTGGGGGTGCGTGAGCTTGGGGTGGTCCGCCAGGGTGGACCGGCTGGCAGTCTGCCCCGCCGACCCTGACAGCCTGGCAAGTAGGAGACGATCCGGTCGGAGCCGGGCGCCGGAGAGAGGTGCGCAGTGCCCGAGACCCCTGGCGATGGGGAGGCGGTGACCGGTGCAGGCAGGGCCAGGCCAAGGGCTGAGGGGCTGGCTTGAGAGGCACCGTCAGATCGTCTGGAGGAGAACCGCGCTGACCGCTTCCCAGCCAGCTTTGCAGGCGCCGGCGCCCCGCCCTCGACGGTGTCTGTGCCCGGAAAGGGCTGTGGGGGAGCTCCTGAGGGAGAAATGGCGGAGCGGGAGCCATTGTGGGGGGCGCCCGGGAAGGCCGGTGGGGGCCGGCGTCCCAGCTCTGTGCCCAGCCCAAGAGAGGTGGGCCGCGTTCGCTACTCGGGGCCCTGATTCCGGAAAGGGGACTGTGGGACCCCGTGTCTTGGGTGCTGTCCCTTCCCACAGGCTCCAGGTGGTTGTCAAAGTCTCCTGTCTGCGTGGTAGGTCTGTTGGGTTCTCCAAAAGTGGAACTTTGAGTGGGTGAATTATGAAGACACTAAAATGAAATGTTTAACCGCCTTTTATAATACCGCACTGTTTTATTGCCTTACATATTTAGATCCCCACATCCAGTTTTGTGCAAGCAAATAGGGTGTGGACTTGGTCGAATTTCACAACAGTGGTCCATGTAAATAAGGGTAGTATTTTTCCACCTTTCTTGTTCAGGATCTGTTTTCTCAACATGCTGATCCACTTTAAGTAATGTCATGATGTGTGAGAATGTGGGTTCCAAGTAGAGGGGTAATCTTTTTGAAGGGTCAATTTAGAACATTTGAAGTCAATCTGCTTCTTCAATTTACGGTTCTGGAAACCAAAACTCCATCTCCAGCCACTCCTCACAGACCCTCTCATTTTGGTACAGAAGTAGTCCCACAGAAGAATTCATGGCATTTCTGATGGTGGATATCAGAGGAGCTATGAGAGTTAGGAGACTTTATTTACTTAGTTTCTGATTCTCAAAAAGGAGGTGTTAGAATCCGAATTCTGGGAATCTGTCGATTAACCTGCTATTTTTCTACCATTGTTAACATAGTCTCTTGGGGTTATTTTTTGCTAGTTGCTCCGCCTTCTTTTTGTAGGGCGTGACTCTTCTTTGGTGGGAAGGATAGCATCTCCTGAGAACCCTGTTGTATGAGCAGGCTGACATAGGTGGTGAATAAAGTAGGATCTAGGTATGCATGGGGAAGGGGAGGGACATGCACAGATGGTATTAAAATAAGAGTCTCCATTATGTTCCCTGCCTGCTTTGTAAGTACAATTGCCTATGTTCCACTACCTATTTCTGCACCTCATTTTTTTTGTTTAGGAAAGGAGCTGTAACTTCTATTGGGAAAATGACTGACTTCAAAGTTGGCAGGAGGTGTAATCAGGCTGCAGGTCTTGGGGTGATTAGGGAATCATTGAGGAAGAGCAGACAGGTGGGAGACATTTAACATAGCCTTGAATATTCAAAAGCATATATTATAACCCTTGTTATGGGCATTAGATCATCTTAGTCTCTTCTGTTTTCTTTCCTCTGCCTTCCTTTCTATCCTTAGGTCTGTTTCTTTCTAGGTTCCTGTAGAGATCTGTATGTAGCTGTTCACTTGGAAGTTAATTAAGAAAGAGAACAAAAACTATTCATTTGGATTCAAGGTAGGTTTATGTGTGAGCACCCCTGTTGATTGGGGTTATGGAAAGGCTGTTGCCAAGTGGGTTAGACCAGATCATATCTTGGCACCACTGTCTTCCATCTTTCTAGTCACCTCTGACCTCACATTTGTGTACAAGTGATGGGGTGGGGTGAGCCAGGATTATGCCTATGAGGTAATTGGTAGACATTGGGGCAGGAAATGGGAAGATAAGCCACAGGGAGTACTAGGAGGCCAGAAGTGTTATATAACCAAAGCCCTAGATTTGGAAAGGCAGAAATTGGGTTTAGAGATTAGAGTGTAGGTCTATCAACCAAATACTCAGAACTCCATTCCCATCTGTATTTTTGTCCATAGGCCTGCCCATGAGTTAACTATAGGGCATATCAACACTGCAAACAGGGAAGGAGGAAAAATTGCACTAGATCAGTGCAGGTTGGTGTGAGTGCTGCCTGAATACACCTATGAGGTCTAGTGGTATATATTTTAGTGGTGGACCTACTAGCATGGGTCCAAAGAGACTGGGCACTCCTTTAGCCTTTCTCACTCTCAGCAAGCTTACCTGCCATCTTTGTTCCTGTTTGATGCAGAGTAAAAGAATGACAGTGCTTGGGCAGGACATTGTTGAGCATTAGTGGCAGTGTGCAAGGTATAAAATTAAGTAGCAGAGTTTTTTATTAATCCACTTCTACACAATTCATTTCTACTCTCCTATGTCCTTCTGTGTGGCTGTTTGCGTAGAGAAGCACAGTTGGAGAAGACTGAAAGCCAGTTTCTTTCTTCAACCTCAGGTCCATCTCCACTGGTGGCTGTGGTGGCTTTGGATTGTTGGAAGACCATCACCTTCAGCAGGTCTGCACTTGGGAACAATCATTCTCCCCCAGCCCGAGCGTGCCTCTGCCCTCTGTATCATTGACAGAGGCTGTATGTTTGGAAAGAGAACTTTGTGACTGCAGAACTGACAGTTGACTCTAATTCTTGCTACCAAGTTTTTCCCTGATCCAGTGAAAGAGTGTTAAGACTTCGACCTAGGACACATTGAGAACCAAGGCCAAGACTGGACAGGGCCATATAACTGGGCTTCAACCATGGCTGGGACTAAGAATAAGACAAGAGCCCAGGCCAAAACTGAAAAAAAGGCTGCTATACAAGCTAAAGCTGGAGCAGAGAGGGAGGCTACTGGTGTTGTTAGGCCTGTAGCCAAGACCAGGGCCAAAGCAAAAGCCAAGGCAGGGTCTAAGACAGATGCAGTAGCAGAGATGAAGGCAGTGTCTAAGAACAAGGTTGTTGCTGAGACGAAGGAAGGAGCTCTGTCAGAGCCTAAGACTCTGGGCAAAGCCATGGGAGATTTCAGTCCCAAGGCTGGGAATGAGTCCACCAGCTCCACATGTAAAAATGAGGCTGGTACTGATGCCTGGTTCTGGGCTGGAGAAGAGGCCACTATCAATTCCTGGTTCTGGAATGGAGAAGAGGCTGGTAATAGTTCCAGCACTAAGAATGATAAACCTGAAATTGGTGCCCAGGTCTGTGCTGAGGAGTTGGAGCCTGCGGCTGGGGCCGATTGCAAACCTAGGTCAAGGGCTGAGGAGGAGGAGGAAGAGAATGTTATTGGGAACTGGTTTTGGGAAGGAGATGATACTAGTTTTGACCCTAATCCTAAACCTGTGAGCAGGATAGTTAAGCCTCAGCCTGTGTATGAAATTAATGAAAAAAATAGGCCCAAGGACTGGTCTGAGGTAACTATCTGGCCCAATGCCCCTGCTGTAACTCCAGCCGTGTTAGGATTTAGATCCCAGGCACCATCTGAGGCAAGCCCTCCTTCATATATTGTTCTGGCCTCCGCTGAAGAAAATGCCTGTTCTTTGCCTGTGGCAACAGCTTGCCGCCCTTCTAGGAACACTCGCTCATGCTCACAGCCTATCCCTGAGTGTCATTTTGATTCTGACCCCTGCATCCAGACCATAGATGAGATTAGACATCAAATCAGGATCAGGGAGGTAAATGGGATTAAGCCATTTGCTTGTCCTTGCAAAATGGAATGCTATATGGATTCTGAGGAATTTGAAAAACTTGTTAGCTTACTTAAGTCAACTACTGATCCTCTTATTCATAAAATAGCACGGATTGCAATGGGTGTCCATAATGTTCACCCATTTGCCCAAGAGTTTATTAACGAAGTGGGTGTAGTGACACTTATTGAAAGCTTGCTCAGTTTTCCTTCCCCTGAAATGAGAAAAAAGACGGTAATTACTCTGAATCCTCCTTCTGGGGATGAAAGACAACGCAAAATTGAATTACATGTTAAGCATATGTGTAAAGAAACCATGTCATTTCCTTTGAATTCACCAGGACAGCAATCTGGATTAAAGATACTAGGACAACTGACTACTGATTTTGTCCATCACTACATTGTTGCCAATTACTTTTCAGAGCTTTTCCATTTGCTGTCCTTAGGAAATTGCAAAACCAGAAATCTTGTTTTGAAACTACTTTTAAATATGTCTGAAAATCCAACTGCAGCCAGAGACATGATCAATATGAAGGCATTGGCAGCATTAAAACTCATCTTTAACCAGAAAGAGGCAAAAGCCAATCTTGTTAGTGGTGTGGCCATATTTATTAACATAAAGGAGCATATCAGAAAAGGCTCAATTGTAGTTGTTGATCACTTGAGTTATAATACACTCATGGCCATTTTCAGGGAAGTTAAAGAGATTATTGAAACAATGTAACATGAGCCAGAGTTAGAACATTTTGAGCCATCTTCAAACTCTAGCAGGCTGTACATTACAGTGTACACATTATACACTGCATCTTTAACACAAAGTCACCTGTGACAGGCTCTAGGTTTGAGCTAGACTATTTTGGGGGTATCAAATGAATATTATACCTTGGGCTGAAAATGTTTGATTTTTATCTTGTCTAGATTGGCATATTTTTAACATTTTACTTAAGATAGCAAACCAGTTCGTTTTAAGTAAGCTAACTTGTTCATTAGTATCTGCTTAGATACATCTGTGGCTTAAAATGGCAAAAAAGAAAATATCCTTGAGTTTGTAATCTAGTTACAGAAGTAAGGCATACACACACACAAAGATAACAGTACCTAGAGAGAGAGTGTGTGTGAGTGTGTGTGTCTCTGTGTGTGCACGTGCACGCTCATGGCCAAATGTGCGCGCTCTACATAAAGGAGGCAGGAGTTCCTATAGGCTATTTAATGTAAGAGAAACTACTATTTTTCTCCTGTTCCAGCTGTATCAGATACTCGTTCCACAACACAGAAATGACTCAGAATCTCAGACAAAATGTATTATTTGTTCAATTTTAATTTTGCTACAACATTCATAACTCTTAAATTGTTAGCCTGTTTCGTTTACATCAAAGTTATCTCACAAAAGAGAAGGCAGGAAACGTTTTGTGAGTGCGTATTCTATGTCAAACACTGTGTTGGCACCATATTTTACAAGTTATTTTCCTCTTCTCACAGTGATCTTGTGAGCTAGTTGCTTGTATTTTTATTAGAACTCATTATTCTGGGTACCCTCCAATGAGAATTAGAGAGGTTAAATACCTTTTCCTAGATTCCCACAGCAGGCAGGTGGCATAGCTGTTTTGTCTGACACCAGAACCCATCTCACCACACTGCTTTACAGTCTTCCTGAAGGACATGTTGAGGTGGGGGGGCCTTCAAAGCTCAGAGACTGGTTTGAATGGTTTAATTTTGCAATGGATCATGTCCATGCCAGGTGTTACAATTCTTAACTTCCTCCAAATTCATGTGTCCATTAGACATTTGGCTACCTCTGGCTGGAGGTCAGGAGAAAATTCTGAGGTAAATAGATGGATTTTATCTGGCAGTGTCGAAAATAGTAGGAGCCCAAAACTTTGTTCAATGAGTAAGATGTAGATTTGGAGTCACCAGCAAGGGAAACTTGTTAGACGTCCTTTGTATCTTTTTCTATCCATTTGTATTTTTTCTTTCCCAAAGAGCTGAAATCATTTTATACCCTGAATTTAAAAGGTAATTGCTTTTTTCCTCTTTGCAAAATCATACCTTAATTTTTTTTTTTTTTTTTTTTTTTTTTTTTTACCATTTATGATTTATTCTCCTGTGTGTCATATGAAAGGCCAAGGGGCTTTATCTTTTACTAGTAGGCAAGCCTGGGTATTTCTGCATTTGTACCAGCTAACACTACAAAATAGACTTAATTAGAGAAATTTAGACCCAGAATTGCAGCTTCAACAACACAAAACAGGAAAGCTAGAAGAGGTTGCTGTGTCAACCTACAAGATAGTGATCTTGGAAGTTGGTATGGACCAGAAAGCAGTCCCAGGACATTTAGGCTATTGCTGAGTTCTCTAAGACTCATGGTGGGAATTATAATCCCTGGTCTAAGCTGATATGAAAGTTTCTATGTGTGAAAATATGGAGTTATATGCTTTGAGATTTTCTGCCAGTTAAGAAACTAAAACAAGATCATACTGTAAATGTTTGTAACTTGCTTCCCCCCAGTTGTATACTGTAAACATCTTTGCATGTCAATAAATATGCCTCTACAACATATTTTTGAATCAGTTAATATTTTTCCTATGTTAACAGTTGGTATGTAGTGTTGTAATCCTTTATTGCATATTCTCATAACATACAATATACACATTCTTTTGCAAAAATAGGAATACAGTATTGAGACTTGCCTTTTCCTCTTAACAGTTATCTTTTCAATTTAGTATTATATAGATCTGTCACATGCTTTTCATCTAATAACTTTATGGAAATATAATTGCCATACATTAAGCTGCATGTTGAAAGTATACAGTTTGATCAGTTTTGGAATGTATATACACACAGAACCATAACCACAATCAAAATTGTAAACACATTCATCACCCACCAAAGCTACTTTTTTTTTGAGACAGAGTCTTGCTCTGTCACCCAGGCTGGAGTACAGTGGCACAATCTCGGCCCACTGCAACCTCTGCTTCCCAGGTTCAAGTGATTCTTGTGCTTTAGCCTCCTGAGCAGCTGGAACTACAGGTGCATGCCACCACATCCAACTAATTTTTTTTTTTTTTTTTGTATTTTTAGTAGAGACAGGGTTTCACCATGTTGGCCAGGCTGGTCTTGAACTCCTGGTCTCAAGTGATCTACCCACCTTGGTCTCCCTGAGTGCCAGGATTACAGGCATGAGCCACCATGCCCAGCCTCCCCCAAAGCTTCTTAATGCCCCTTTGTAATCCCTCCCTCCTCTCTCTCCCTGTGCCCCTAACCCAGGCAACCATGGGTCGTTTTCTGACAAAATAGAATTGTTTTCATTTTCTGTAACTGTGTATAAATGGACTCATACAGCATGTAGTCTTTGGTCGGGAGGGGATCTGGCTTATTTCACTTAGTGTAATTATTTGAGATTCATCCATATCATGTGTCTCACTATTTCATTGCTTTTTATTGCCAAGTAGTATTCCACCATATGGCTTTACCACAGTTTATTTATCCATTCACTTGTTGATGGACATTTGGGCTGTTCAGAGTTTGGCCATTATAAGTAAAGCAGCTATGAGCATTTGTGTACAAGTGTTTTTATGGACATAGGCTTTCATATCTTTGGAATGACATCTAACAATATTGAATCTTCTGACCCATGAATAAAATCTCTTTCCACTTATTTAAGTCTCATTTATTTCTCTAAGCAGCATTGTGTAGTTTTCATGCAACATGCTTTTTTAGCAGCTGCATATATTCTTTTATGTGGTTCTATTACATGTTATTTAATCCGTTCCCTGATGATGAACACTGACAGGATTTGGGAAGCATGAGTAATTCTATGATTTGGTATTTAAATCTTATTCTATAGGTGAGGAAGACCAAAGTTGTGATGGGTAAAGAAGCAGCAGTCACTAATATTAGCCAGAATGGGGGCGGGTATTTCATCATTTTTATAATTGGGACAACGATTTTCCGTGTTAATACATGATTATAGAGTAGTCTTGCTTTTGTCTTGATACATGACATTCATGGAGTAGCCTGGTCTGATGTTAATGTTCTGTGAAATTGTTTCAATTCAGTGAGAGAACATCAAGGCCTAGCTGTGAGTGCTGGGCCAGCTCTTAGATGTCAGACTGCTTTTCTTCTTGTCATGGATATTTACAAATATTTATGTATATTGCCTAACCTTCAAAATGAATCTCACCAACCTCATCTCATGGATCATGAATGTCTGTTTCTTCATATACTTGCCAACACTTCGTATTACTGTTTTTAAGTTTTGCTACTCATAGACAAAATCATCTCATTGTTATTTTTATAACAACATTTTAAAGGTTACATAATACTACATATTATGGATGTGACAATTGAATCGCACCTTTATATTCCATTGGGTTAATTGTAGGTATGTGAAGATGGACCCCATTACTTAGTGGGTGGAAGAGAGGAGTATATATACATCTGTGTCACTTTGCCTATTTTCTTTATGCCTCCTCATTGCTGTCCTTCCCAAATGATCTGGAGGCCCTTGCAATTATCACCAACTGACAACTAGAAAAGTTGTATCACTTTATGCCCTGGGAACTAGATTTAAAACAAGAATGAAGAGTTTAGCTGTGCTGACATTCTGTTACAGAGTTCAGGCCCTGAACTCTGTTATGGACCAACACTTAAGCAACAGCCATAGTGATTAGACTTGCAAGTGATACGTACACACAACTACAGCTCAAAACAAAATGGGGCTTATTAATGAGACAAGCACAAATGCTTTCCAGTTACAGTTTTATGAAGATAACATAAATGTACTTCTATTTCTTCAAAGAGTTGATCATTTATAAAATAAGCTTCAGAGAAGTATCATAATTAATTGTGAGTTGATAAAAGTCTTCCAGAGCAACATGCACATTTTGCTTTAAGATTTTAGCTTATCTCTGGACACCCACTTTCAGCTCGATAATGTGCTATCTTGTGTCAGCAGCTCTTCTGAAAGGAGCTCTGGCCACCTCTCTCCTAAAGGTGCCGTGTGCCTCTCAATGGTCGTTGCTAGGGTTTCCCTGAAGGAGAGGAGAACTGCAGAAACTTGCAAACTGGAACAGCTATTTGTTGTGTATGTTGAACACCTCATTTAGCAAACAAAACTAGGCTGTTCTCAGGTTGTGATATCCAAAATAAAGCAAAATATAAAAGACTTGGATAGAAATATTTTTCTTCTCCAGAGGATGTTAATATTCCATGTAGGAGGGAGAGACTGGCTACTCCCTAAGGCCCAGTTAGGTCCTTTGTGGAAAGCTGTAAAATGTTAGGAACAAACAAAATGCTTAGTATGTTAGCAATGAACAGGAAAGAGGAGTAATGCAGAAAGCAATAATGTGTTTCCAGGTGCTCTGCTCTGAATTAGGAAAGAGTGCTATTCCCTCACCTTGTTGATAACAAAATGTCATTTTAATGGGAAATTGCACTGGAGAAAGCGTGCTCCACTAGGCCCATGCTTTATTATGTAGCTTTTATGTGTAGCTGTGCTATTGTAGTTTAAGTATACAAAGAATTAATCTTTTATCAGAACCATCTTGATTCTACAAAATATGATAATGTGATATGAGTTAAATTGCACTCCTTAACACACATCGAATACTTTTTTTTTTTTTTTTTTTTTTTTTTGAGATGGAATCTTGCTCTGTGGCCCAGGCTGGAATGCAATGGCGTGATCCCGGCTCACTGCAACCTCCGCCTCCCGGGTTCAAGTGATTCTCCTGCCTCGGCCTCCTGAGTAGTTGGGATTACAGATGCTCACCACCACACCCGGCTAATTTTTGTATTTTTAGTAGATACGGGGTTTTGCCATGTTGATCAGGCTGGTCTCGAACTCCTGACCTTAGGTGATCCACCCACCTCGGCCTCCCAAAGTGCTGGGATTACAGACGTGAGCCACTGCACCTGACCTACATGAATACTTTTATAATGGCCTTCTGGAAAGCCATACACTTGTGCTGCAATTGTTCAAAACATTGAAATTGCCTTTAGAACCAGTTTGTATTAATTTTATATTTATGATTGACGCATTATAATTGTGTATATTTATGGGTACAGTATGACGTTTCAATGCATGGGTGCATTGTATAATGATCGAATCAGGATAATTACCATATCCATCACTATAACCACATTCAGAACCAGTTTGTGAGTTATACAAGGACACCAGGATCATCGCTTTATAGCCGTGGCTATATATTGAATATTTTTGTACTCAAGATCAGTGCTTTTCCATCTTCATCATGTCCTAACACACTCAGAAAAAGAGTATTTGCATGGTATAAACAGACACATCTGTTCCACCTTAAAGGCATCAGCCTCAAGGACTCCAGCTCCCCCATTCCCACCTGCAGCTACTGTGAGCACTGAGGGAAGTGGTATCTTCAGCACACCTGTAACCTATTTCTAGCATGTGATTGGAATGCTCTACCCCAGGTCCGTGATTTTCAATCTGCCTTTCTTGGAGTCTTAGGATTCCCAGGAAATGCTTCAAAAGGCACTACAGAGGTTCAGGGGAAGCTGAGTGGGTTGGATCTATGTGCTTCCCACTACTCTCAATCAAAACAACTTAGCTTTGGGATTATGTGTAAGAGTGTGTTTGGAAAAAAGTTCCCCCTGTTAAAAGTTGCTGTGACCACTTCTATAAATATCCATTCATCCATCCATCTTTAAAAAGAATCTGCATCTAATGGTTGAGTTGCCCTTCTGCATATTCCTAACACTGACAGTATTACTATCTACTGATTTTTTTAGTTGATGGAAATCTATTCATGTTACTCAAAAGATTCCCGTGCTCAGGTTTCACATAATTTATTAAAAGCTCTAGCTAATACCTTCAAATAAAGTTTGTAAACTTTTATAAATTCTATTTTTGGAGAAGTGTGTCACACACATGGCAGTCAGGCAAGAGTAAATAGTAGTTTTGAATACAAGTCCCAAATGTATCATTTTTTTATTTTGATGCCAGAGTTCTCAACTTCCTTGGCAGTATTTTCTGTCTGCCAAAAGCATAGGCCTCCACTGTACACACGTCCATTTGTGCAAAGGTTCCCCTAGGAAACATTTCTAGAATTTGAATTTCTAAGTCTGAATAGAACATTTTTCATCATTGGTGAAGGTGTAGAACAGTGATTCTTAACCCTGGTTGCATTAGAATCACCTGGAGAGCTTTTAGAACCTAGTCATGCCCAGGATCTGCTCCCAAAGATGCCTATTTAATTGGTCTGGAGAGGAACTTGGGCCTTGATAATTTTTAAAACGTTCCCTAGGTAATACTAATGGGCAGTCAAATTTGAAAACCGCTGTTGTAGAGAATCAGGCAATCTCATCAACTGCTGGAGGCAAAGGAGAATAATTTGGTGTAACCTCTTCTAATGGTCATTTGCCAATATCTATTAAAAATGTTCATATTTTTGAATGAGAAATTAATAGATATTTATCCTACAGAAAAAAATACATAAAAGTGGGCACAAATATTGTATAAATATGTTAATTGTATCAATGTTTGTATTTTTGAAACTAGAAATATTCAGCATATCCACAAATAGGAGATTAAATAGCTTACAGTAGTTCCGTAGTATGGGATATTCTGCATTAGTTTAAAGTAATCGAAGAGATCTATATGTACTAAAATATGATCTTCGTTTTGAAAATGCATGAAAAGAGAAAAACTGGAATGACATATAAAATATCTGATAGGTTTATAGCTAGTGGAGGAACTAGAGTGTTTTATTATCTTTTTATCTTATTTCTCTAATTTTTCTTTGGTAAACAAATACTACTTATGTAATAAAACATACAACCTTAAGGAGAAGATCTGATAAGGAAGCATTTGTTACACAAAAAGTTGAGCATATGCCCATAAAGGAAATATCAATTAAATGGAGCTTCTCGGGCCGGGTGTAGTGGCTCATGCCTGTAATCCCAGCACTTTGGGGGGCTGAGGTGGATCACTTGAGGCCAGGAGTTTGAGACCAGCTTGGCAACATAGCAAAACCCCTTTCTACTACAAATACAAAAATTAGCCAGGTGTGGTAGCGCGTGACTGTAATCTCAACCACTCAGGTGGCTGAGGCACGAGAATCACTTGAACCCGGGAGGTGGAGGTTCCAGTGCGCCGAGATCATGGCACTGCACTCTAGCCTAGGCAACAGAGGGAGACTTTCAAAATAAAATAAAATGAGATAAATGGAACTTCTCTAGGGGTGAATTATTGGGGCAAGATACAAAGTCGAATTTCATGAACTCATATTAGTCTAGGAATTACAAAATATCGTAAATGAGAAGATGTAAATATGAGCTAAAATTCACAGTAATCGCCCAAGTAAATGAGATATTTAAGCAATCCAGAATCTTTTCTCATCAAGTTGATTAAGGGAAATAATCTCCCAAGGTGTTGGGAGGCTGATAGGAAAGTGTGTGTTTCATAATCAGAACCCAAGAAATCTGACAGACACAAACTTTGAAAGTGTATAAGGGAATGATCAAAAATTAGCTGGGTGTGGTGGTGGGTGCCTGTAATCCCAGCTACTCAGGAGGCTGAGGCAGGAGAACCGCTTGAACCCAGGAGGTGGAGGTTGCAGTGAGCCAAGATGGTGCCACTGCACTCCAGCCTGGGCAACAAGAGCAACACTCCATCTTGAAAAAGAAAATGTATAAGGGGATGAGAAATGTTTTGTTTTCCAGAGGTCAAGGGAAGTCGCAGATCTTGGATGGCCATTACATATATTATTGGCAATGCAGAGAGTCAATTTACATCCAGACACCATACTCTCTTTTAAAAATGACTGCACCAAATAAGTCTTGTGAAAAGAAAAGAAAATAATAAAATTGTGTTTTTATCTTAAACTAGTAACAGAAGCAATCAGTTGCTGAATGGTCTGTCGCTTTATATTCAGTAGGACCTCCCTAGACAGGATTATTTTGTGAAGTAGCATGGTTGGAACAAAAAGTAGCTAAGGAAGACATTTCTTTTTTCCTTTTAATAGACATTCTGTGCACCCTTTAACACAATATGGTTGCAGCATCAAAGGACACAATTGATTAATAGTCATCATAAAACTTCACAACCATCCTACAATGTGAAAAACTGAGCACTTAGCCTCTACTAAAGGTTTGTTTATTACATGAATGGAGGAATGAACGAATGAGCTGTGAGGCACTAGATATTGATAAAAACAATTCTCTATCTTTAAAGTGGAAGTTGAGAAGAAAACATTAGTTCCTTGAACAGGCAACTACCTTTGCCACCAGTAGGTTTAGTCATAGAAAAATCTCGTGAATGGAATCTGTGGTCTTTGAGGTATTTCAAACTGTGATAGAAACAATGCAATGAATTCGAGCAGGTCCTTTCTTTAGGACTGATCTACAAAATATGATAATGTGATATGAGTTTAATTGCACTCCTCTACACTATAAAGGACATCTACACTGATCAGGCAAACCTCACAATTCAAATGAACCAATTCAAACTGCACATGTGAGCTTCTCAAATGTTCTGTAGGTATAGGCTCAATAGAGCGTTGTTTGCTATTAAATATTAGAAAGTTTACGAATTTGTGTTGGGCAGCATTGAAAGCCATCCTGGGCCGCATGAGGCCTGCGGGTCACGGATTGGACAAGCTTGCTTTAACTCATAATTTGATTTTTTAATGTTTCTCTGATGCATGCGAAAATCTTATGAGTAAAAAGACAATGCTTGGGCTCTGCTTTAAAATACTCTAGAAAACACACACACACACACACACACACACACACACACACACAAGTGTTGGAGAGAGTTTTAAAAATGACTGGCAAAATGTTACTAGATGTTGCAACTTGCATATGGGTGTTCATTAAGCTATCTTCTGTACCTTTGTATATGCTAGAAATTAAAATTTTAATCCAAAAAAATAAATATTGGAATCTTAATATACAATTTTAATACTTTTATCATTTGACATGTCCTATATAATATGCGGTGAGGATGAAAATACAACTCCATTTTCTTTTGAATATGTGTTAAAAATAATAATAAAAATTATTTTTCTTTACCCAGTGATTTGAAAATGCCACTTTTATCATAATAAACATTTATAATGCTTTGGTCACTCTCTCAGTGGGCTTTCTATTTTATTTCATTAAATTATATATTGTTATATTGGTTTTAATTGTTCTTGTAATTTGTTTTAGTATAAAACAGAGAAAGAGTCTCTTCATTATGCTTCTTCTGAATGGCCATCATTCTTGTTTTATTTTATTTTATTTTATTATTCCTGTTTCTAATGGAAGTAAGGATGGGTAGAGTGACTTACTCAGTGTTATAAAGTAAGAATGTTGTTGATATAGCCCAGGGATCCAGATTTCATGCCTCCCATTACAGTATTCTGTTTGTCAGCATCGTTATTTTGCTTTATTCTTTTGTGGGATCTTGTCTCTCTGTACCTTGAAGGATATAACCAACATCAAGTTCTCTTGCTTCTCTGCTGCTGACAGTGAAAAAAAAGGGAAGCAGGAATGTACACACACCAGTTACATATAAATGGGTGGTCTTTCATCCCTATCTCAATTATATAATCCTAAACATTCTACAATACAAAAATGATGCTTAAGGTAATATATAATGTAATATGTGCTTATTTCTCTGTCTGATTCTTAAAAAATTTCTGATATATTTAACAGTCATGCTGCAATCTCACCAGAATTCTTACACTTAGTCATTACATTCAGTTCAATTAGTTAAACAAAAACTCCCAGAGTGTTTGGCCCTGGCTGAGGCTCTACAGATATATGTTGCTGTGTGGTAGGATACCATTGTGGTTAATACCAATGTGCTTTGATACCATACAGTCTGGGCTAGCTAGTCTGCCTCTGCCCCCTACTAGCCATGTGGTCCTGGACAAGTTTCTTAACCTTTCTGTACCTTGAGGTCCTGATCCATAAATGGGGATAATACCTTAAAGAGCTGTTATGAAGCTCAAATACATTAATGTCATTAAAGTACTGAGCATGGTGTCCAGCATAGAAATGTAGGCTAGGATGGACCTTCATGCTTTTTGTTCATCTGTCTTGACGTTGAAACTCCTTTTGGGTCTGGCTTTACTTGCTGCTCATATAACCAATTTCTACATGTTTTAGCATTTAAAACATGCATTTAATAAAGGGGAACAAAAGCTAAGCTCTAAATTTTGGTTGAAACTGCAGATTTTGATACAGTTTATAAGAACGACTGTACTTCAGTTTGAGAAACTCATGTAAGGATGAAAAAAGACTGGAGACTCTCAATTCTGTATGCCATATGCATTTATTTGACAAATATGTATGGAATGTCTATTATATGCCAGGCTCCAGAAGCCCTCAAACCATATCTTTATTACAGAAATTTCTTCTAGGGTCCAGACCCATGAATTCAAATACCTATGAGCAATTTATATCTAAAGCAGTGATTCTCATACAGGAGCAATTATGTTCCTTAGCTCCAGGGACATGGAAATGTCTGGAGACATTTTTGGTAGTCACACCTGGGGGTGCTACTGGAATCTTATGATTAGTGGCCAAGGAGGCTGCTGAACATCCCCCAATGCCTAGGACAGCCCCCACAGCAAAGAACTCTCCAGCCCAAAATGTCAATAGTGCTGAGGTTGAGAAAACCTGCTCTAGAACAGGGCAAATGTTACTACCCACACCTATCTGCAAAGGTTCATGGTGGAACCCAAGGTTGGGGTCTGACCACCCTGGATTCGAATAACCATGCTGCCTCTTATTGGGCGTGTGTCCTTGTAAAATATATTTAACCTCCATTAGCCTTAGGAGAGCCTGCTTCTGGGGAGGAATAAGTTTAAGCAGGGAATATTGATACCTAACTTACAGAACAGTTGTAAGGACTTAGAGAAACAGTATGTGAAGTGCCTAACACAGTGTCTGACCCGTCATAGGCCCTTGAAGTGTTAGTTTTCTTTCCATCCCCCTTTCTAACTTCTGCTTCTGAGATGACTTTAACCTAAACTACATAGTGCTAAGCAGCATAATTGTGTTCTAAAGAGCTTCTGAAAGCAAGGCAACAGAAAGAAAAATAAACTCACACAGACCCACATTATGTGTAAGAGTTGGTGCCTGTTCTGTGTTGTGGCATCGTGCATTGTAGGTGGGATGGGGAAATGTCACCCCATTTCTTTAGAATCAGTGTACCTTTCCTGACCTCTTTGGGACCCCCTTGGAGAGTGAACATCAGGAGTGGCCATTGACTGATTATCTGGGTTGTTCCTGTGGCTCCATAAAGACAAATCCCCAGGGAAGAGTAGAGCATGAGGATGGGTCTTCTGGAGAGAGCAATGGAGTGAAAGGCAGAAGATGTCACTTCCAGAGCCTGACAAACTGCTTTCTGTGTGATGTGGGTAAAACATATACCTTCTGCTGGCTACGGACTTGGTGTTAGGGCATGTGAGTTGAGGGGATCTTCTAGCAGGCCAATTTTGGGTATAAATCATTTGGCTTGCCTCTTTCCAAGCATTTCTGCCATCATATAAGTTCTCATATTCTAGTGCTGCTGAAGGATTAAATGAATTAAACTATCTCATAGGAAATCTGGGACATTCCTGAGGCAGAAGGTCAAAGTGTGCTGGTGGGACTCCTAGATGGCCCTTATCACTTCTGCTTGGGAGGGGCACATTCCATTTCCCCTCATAGCTCATTGGCCACATCTAGTCACATGCCCAGGTCTGATGTCAGTGGAGTGGGGTCAGTGGGTGCCTCAGTGCACTTGAGCTGCCATAACAAAATACCTGAAAGTGGGTAATTTGTAAACAACAGAAGTGTATTACTCAAAGTTCTGGAGGCTAGGAAGTCCAAGATCAAGATGCCAGAATATTTGTAGTGTGGTAAAGACTCTGCATCATAAATGACACCTTCTTGCTGCATCCTCACATGGTGAAAGTGGCAAACAGGTTCTCTCAGGCCTCTGATAAGGACACTAATCCCATTTATGAGGGCTCTGCCTTCATGGCCTAACTACCTCCTAAAGATTATTAGGTTTCAACATATAAATGTGTGGGAGACACAAACATTCAGAAGAAAGAAGTGGGCCTAAGAGGGACCCTAAGGAACTGCCGGTACATGTAACCTCACAGCTAGGTTTCATGGGCCAGAAAACGAGATTTCATCTCCACCATCATCTTCGTCAACATGAGGGGTTATTGAGTGAGTACCTTTAGGGGACAATACTAGGGAAATGTAAAACTATCATCTTCCAAATAGGAAGCTGCTGGTTTTATTGTGGGGAGGGCAAGAATGGAATCACATTCCATTTCTGCCACTTCTCTGGAGAAGGTCTTAGTCCCTTTGAGAAGGAGCTTGGTCATCTGTGAAATAAGACGCACCACATTATCTTCTTCAGAGTACTGTCCCGAGGGATAAATGAGAAAACCTGTCAAGTGCGTATGGGGATAGTAGGACTTCAGCATATAACAGGCCTGGCTATTTGCCCCCTCCCTCCCAGAGAGTAGATGACATTGACCTAAACCAAAGGGAATTACTGCCATTGAGAGCTTGTGGAAAGGTAGCAGCAAGAGCTGAAATATATCCCCATAACCTATGAGCTTTGGGCCAGTTCTGAGTTGTGGGATGAGTTACATGTGAGAGCTGGGGAAAAGCAAAAATAAATCACCATACCATTTCCTATAACTGCATCTGCCTTCCTATCCTCTTAATTTATCATTCAGTTTGACACTGGAGGAGCAGTTTCCCATTAACTTTAAGGTAGAAGGGACACCACAGGGCAATATGACGAGAATACTGGATGGAAGACTAGAGTCGTAAGACCAGACACATTATGATCCACGATTATGTTCTGTTATATGGCAAAAGGGAGATGATCAGCATAGGCCTGACCTAATTAGTCAAGCCCTGTAAAATCAGAGAATTTTCTCCTGCTGTTTAGAGCAGGGCAAGTCAGAGATTCAAAGCACAGGAAGCCTTCAATGTGCCATTGCTGGATGGAAGAAGGAGGCCACATGGCAGGGAAGTGGACTAGCCCCCAAGAGCTAAGAATATCCCCAACTGATAGTCATCAAGGAAATGGGGACTGCAGTTCAATGGCCACAAGGAAATAACTTCTGCCAGCAGCAAGAATGATCTTGGAAGCAGATTTTTACCTAGATCATCCACATGAGACCTCAGTGGAGCCAACATGGGCACCTTGATTCTAGCTTAGTGAGACTGAGCAGAGAATAAGGTCATGCTGGACCAGTCTTCTGACCTACAGACCTGTAAGCTACTAGACGGATGTAGCTTTCAGACACTAAGTCTGTGGTTACACACCTACAATAAATTAATACATTCCAGTTAAGTTAAATCTATATTCAGTGCATACACAGTATTTTTGTTTACATGTACACATGTGTATAGATGATAATTGGTGGAAACATAATTACAGTTTTTACTAGTGCATGGTGGGGTTAGATACTATCAATATTCATATTGGTATTTGAATGCACTTTCCACATTTTTAAAATAGACAATGGGTTACTTATTAATCAGAGATAAAACACATTAGAGCTTTGTTCATGTCAAATTTGATAGATTTCAGACTTTTCAAAAGGTATTGTAAATATGATAGTAGGCAAACACGTTACACAACCAAGGTTATGAAGCAAAACATTACAGAGTGGACTCTCCTGTGTGAGTTCCCTGATTGCCTCAGCACCCCCAGAAGGAACCACTATCCAAAATTTCTTGTTTAGTCATGAATACATCCCTAAACAAAACACATAATTGCTTTGCATATTTTTATCTCTATATAAGTAACATATTTATATATCAATTATCGAAATGTTTTCTTCTGAAAATAGTGTTTCTGAGATATTTCTAATCAGGTGACTTTGGGACTATTTTGATATTTACCCATGCTCCTGTGAACAGGTTTGCTATGTACCAAGACTCTGCAATGCACATCTGAGAGGGCAGCAGATGACAGAGCCTCACATGCTTCTATTGTGGGTGCTGCTCAGTATCTCCACAAAGAAGTTGTACCAATTTGTCCACTCCAAGCTATGTATGGGCTTCTTGTGGCCCCAACATTTCAATTCAAACAGGATGCAACATAAACACAAACTCGATGATTGGGTTTTCTTTTCAAACTCTAGAATTATTCCAAGACATATTCTAAGGTATAATGTGGAACCATTAGCTAAGCATTTTTAATGCACCTGTGAAATACACTATTTAAAACATAATACAATAGGGAAAAATAAAGAAAATCTAATGTGCCAATAACAGGATCTCAGAATAAAAAATATTAAAAATCTGTGAAACCTATTGTTTGCACAAATCAGGAAAAACAGATGTTTTCAAATTGTTGGATGGAGTATAAGAACTATTAAAGAGATTTTAAAGTTCAACTATATAGGAAGCATTAAAATTGTTAAATGGTCATGCTCTTTGACAAAACAGTTCCACTTCTGGGAATGTATCCTCCTGATATGGCCTCAAGAGTCTCCTGCTGTAACCACTCGTGTGTCCACACTGTTCAGGGCTGAGATGACCATTTCCTTAGTTGGCCCAGTGCCTTCATGTCCCAGATCCTGAGTCATCTACCCCTGGATCAAAACAGGAAAATCAAATCTGAATCATGGATGGATGCCCAGCCTCGAAGGACCATCCACTAATTCACCACAAACATTGATATAGAGCAATGCTCAGGTCCCAACTCCTGGAGAGACTTGTAGACCTCAGACCTCATCCCTGTCTGGGAGAAATCTTCCTTCCTCTCCCATCTTTGTGTCCTGAGAGGCCCCCACGTCCCTACCAGGTACAAGCAGCCCAGTCCTTTCAACAAATTCAGTTTTCATAAAGGATGAAAGAAACACTGGCTCCAGAAGGCTTCTGCTTTCAGCCCTCTCACAAACCTCCCCTGAAGTAAGGAGAGGGGGCACCAACCCTACTGCAGGGAGGGTAAGCAAGGAGAACAGAGATTAACCTTCTTAACAGTACATGTCCAAATACATTTGCTAAAGTCTACCACTAGCAACTCAAGGTGCCCAGGCTGGCAGGTTCTATCCCGGGCTCTGGTAGTGGGCCTGATGAGTAACCTCCTTGCCATTCAGCACTGTGTTTAGGAGCACGTGCTTTATGGTCACTGACATCCATGAGGAAGAGAGGATACTGGTACCTCACTAGCACGGCTGTCATGAGATTAAATCCAGACACTAATGTGAAGAAACTGGAGCTGGGCCCAGCTAAACCATCTGCCTTACAAAATAGTAGCTGTCTTTTCCTCCTCCAAGCAGGGAACTCATGTTGCTCTGAGCTGCCACCTCAGCCAG